>NC_087246.1:17782500-18407500 GCF_037042905.1 Lytechinus pictus
TGTTGTTTTTATCATCCATCATTTCTATCACCACACACTTTCCGAAGTTTTAAAATTTTCATGGTTGAGCGAGCACATTCGAAAACTTAGGAATGAATACTCTTTATACTGCATAAATGTATTTTTTCTTACAAATTCTCATGCTCAGTTTAATTTATGGACAAATCAGTGGTGGATCCAGAATTTTAAAATGGGGGAGGGGCCTATAATCGGGGGAGCCACCAACATTTTCAAATTTTAACATGATCTAACAAGTTGTAGAGGATACTACCAAAAACCCCTTTGATGATACGTCACTATACAGGGGCCGCGGAACGGTTTTCAAAGGGGGGGGGGCTGACCATGCAAAAAATCACAATCGTATGGTCATTTTTACATTTTTGTACATGCTTTTGGAAAAAAGTGGGGGGCTGAGCCCCCCCCCCCCCCCGCGGCCCCTGCATTATTGTGCTCACTCAACCATGAACATACGATATCAAAATTGTGTGTGGAGTGGCTAAATGATGGATAGTAAAACAGCATTAACACCATAAAATTCACCTAAAAACAACTTTTGCCCAACTTTGTATTTGCACAATCTGAAAAACGACTCTTGTGACTTTCAAAAATTGTCATTTTTAATTCAATCTTTAATTACTCATGCATGACTCAACCGATCAATCTCATTTTTCCCCAGAGGTTGCTTAATGAGTGTAGAAAACCACCTACGAAATATCATATCTAAAAATAATTCCGTTCAAAAGTTACAGCAATTTGATTTAGGGGGGACTTACTTTTTTTGTTGTGTATATATCAGCGATTACCCGTCTGTTGATCTTTGTAAACAATACTTTCTGTTCACCCAAGCCCGTAAGTCCGAAACCATATACAATACTGCAGCCACAAACTATGTTCTACAAAACGATGCAAGGTACTAGAATACATGTACAAGCAAGTAAAACTACAATCCGATTGTTTCTTTAAAACCAAGATACTCTCGAAAAAGACTTTCGTTAAATTTGTTTACAGTGCCATAATAAAAAAAATGGGTTAGTTGTGTTTTAAAAACACTGCATTGTTTCTAGAACATTTGCAAGTGAGCATAGCGGACGAGCCCGGAATACAAAAGTTGCATCATTTTGCCCCCCGTTTGGCTTGTAAAGAAGTAAGAATAGACAAAATTTGAATATATTTGGTGAAAATTTAGAAAGCCTTCAGCCCAACACACCCCCTAAAAAACCCTAACAGTACGCTGCTGCCCATGGGGTGTATACTTGGCAGTTTATTGATAAGAAATAATATTCTCGATACCACTCTTGAATGAATAATCTTGTATTTGCAGAAGATATTGATTGCCCTGATGGTCCATGTCTTAACTATGGTTACTGTGAACAACGAAGAAATGGAGACAGGTGTCAATGTCTTGATGATTTCTATGGTGATTATTGTGGTAAGTAAATTAAATGCTGATTCAATGTGTTTTAGGAGACAGGAAAACAAATAGGTAAATAAGGGCGATGTAAGCAATACTAAGCATGTTTAACGCCAGTGAAAAAACGGCTTTGGTGAGTCATGTACCTCTAAATGCTGTAATTAATTATATACTACAATCGTGTACAAATTATTCCCAAAAATGAATAAACATAATTTTGGGCATTACGTACTATGGATAATCATACATTTTAGATTGAGTTAAAATTCATGACTCCGTTCGAAATCGAAATTCATGCATCTTTTTTAACATTGTAACTGAAGAGTGAAACAAATACTCGCAGGTCATTTACAGGAAACTTAGGTTGAATGATTCGTCTTATTAGTAAATCCTAGATTATTATGATTATTTCTCAGTAGAATCAATGTTCTATGCAGCCTTTATTTTTTATCATTCTCCAAATGAATATCAATTTTCCCCTGCTTTGCTCAATTTTCGATACAACGATTAGTCGCCGCTTAAGCACTGGCGTACAGATGTGAGTGATTGGAGCCATGGACACCCCAGGGGGGATCATAACCAAGAAAACAAAAGGAGAAACAAGGAAAGAAAATATAAGGAAAAGGGGTGAAAATGTGATATTTATTGTTTTCTAATATTATGTCAAAGTTAATCACGAATTCAAATTTATATATTAAATAGGTCAAAATATTCTCTTGCTCGCTTCGCTTGCTCGTATATAGAATTTGGGCTCATTATTCTTCTGAAGTCTTCTTTTCAAATGTAACTCTTGCATTCCCTATTATTAATCACCTTCATTGTCATCATACATCAATAGCGAATTTTAGTAAATGCAACGGGGACGGATTCTAGAACATAGTAAATCTATTGAAAATGCCCGTGAAATCACAGTGGACAGCTAAAGAGGTCTTGTCAAAAATGAATGAACCGGGACAGCAGTTCGATCTATGAATCGGAGTTGATGACACTGCTCTTTTGATTTCCCCATTTTCGACAAAGGCTGCTTTGTCGTGAATGGCTGTTGACAATAGATTCTCAACGTTCCGGAAATTGGTTGCGAATACCCCCTATTATCATACCACCATCAACGTAATTAAATGGTATAATTTGATTTTATATCCACTTTGCAGAATACCGAGACTATTGTCCCGATGACCCCTGTGAAAATGGTGGGATGTGTATCTTGGATGAGTTTGGTGATTACGAATGCGTCTGCGAAGATGGGTACTGGGGAGATCAATGTGGTATGTAATCGTATAATGCAGTCTCACGAACGAAATCAACCCCAAAATGACCAGTGATTTGTCACTGAAAATATCGTAATAAAATATCATGTCGATTTTGCAAATGTGACTGAGGCATTGATGCATAAATAGGGGCGGTTGTCCTCTCTGGGGCATGTTGCAGAAAGAGTTGCGTTTAAACGCAAGTCAAAATATCAAGCCCAGGTCCCGAATACGGGTGCTTCATTGGCTGAAAATCAAGTTGCGCAAAATTGGCCTATTTTGAGTTGCGTTTCATCGCAACTCTTTCTGCAACGGGCCCCCAGGAGGCTGATTGGCTCCCCTTGAAAAAGAAGAAGGAGAAGAGAAGAAGAAGAAGAAGAAGAAGAAGGAGGAGGAGAAGAGAAGAAGAAGAAAAAGAAGGAGAAGAGAAGAGAAGAGAAGAAGAAGAAGAAGGAAAAAAAAGAAGAAGAAGAAGAAGAAAGAAGGGCACGGTGACTCAGTCATGTGCCAGTGGTAGAGCGTCTGCCTCATGAACGGGAGATCGTAGGTTCGATCCCCGACTGAGTAGGCTTAATACCAAAGACTTTCCAAATGGGACCTTCTGCCTCCTTGTTAGGCACTCGAAGAAAGGTAATAATAACCATGATAACATGTAAATTAATCAGGGTCCGCTGGAAGAACAGCTCACAACCGAAGTAGCTACCATGGGTAAATAAGAGATTAGTAGGGAATAGATGAGGGGGAGGAAGGGGTGCAATGAGGAGGTAGGAGGAATATAAAATTTGCAAAAAAAAAACCCAATCTAGATTAATGACAAGTACTTTCATAACTACACAGATTTATTTGATGGTGTCGATTGTCCTGATTCTCCGTGTCTGAATGGACCGTGTCTGTACGATGAATTCGCTGACCGATACTGCAGATGTCCAGTAAACTTCACAGGAGACTTGTGTGGTGAGTTTGGTCACATCTTAATTTGAAGTAAACCAATTCTGTTTTAAAACGATATTATATCAAACGCCCGTTCTTGGTGAACCGATCCATTATCATGGTAATAGAAGGGTTGTCCGATAAAGCATCTTACTTGCATCTTTTCCTTACAAGTTGAATTTTATGTATAAATAACATGTTTAAAAACTTGTGCTAAGTCACACCTACGAACCCTACTCCAAGCCGACCAATGATATTCCATTCGATATAACCTACTTCCCAGGTGCGTAAGATACGACCTTGTCATACAGGTAGGACAAGTACGATCTATCCAATGCCCTGACCAAACGTACACTGAATCGGCAACAAATTCTTGCCAAGCTGCTGTCTCCTTGTTTGCTAGCCTATCCGATATGCGTCGGGCTAGTGGGCAAACTACTGACGCAGACGGGCGAGGGCGCAGTCCGAGCGCCTGTCATCACTGGTGAAGACGAAAAATGAATTTTTGTATTACTTACCTTGTTCCGTTCGTAGAAATTCTACGAACCCCCAACTAAGCTTCAATATAAATATTCATAAATGTCCGCGAACACGGACCAATAAGCGACGAGGCTTGAACGTGACGTATTATGAATAGACTGCGATGATATTTGATTGGTTAAAAAATACAGTTGATCGCCATATAAGGGTTATCTCATGAATGATGTATAATAAAAAGTACGTCAAGGATATGATAACCATATGCATATTGATGACTTTACCAGTGATGATAGGCGCTCGGGCTGCGCCCTCGCCCGTCAGTAGTTTGCCCACTAGCCCGACGCATATCGGATAGGCTACTTGTTTGCAGGCACATGGGGTATCAGAATGTGGTGTTTTAATCAGACAAATAATGGAATTTCTCATGACATTCATGTCTACCATTGTTTAATATACATTTTATCTAATAAATCATTTTTATCTTTACTATCTGGCGTTGAAACTACATTTTCCATTTTATATTTCAATGGGCTTCTGGTCGATTGACACTTATCGATGAATTCGGATATTAAAGTATTTTTACTTTGTAATTTCAGAAACTGAAATCTGCCCTCATGACTTTTGTGAGAATGGCGGATCATGTGTGCATATAAATGGATTCAATTATTGCAACTGCCCTGTTGGTTGGTCAGGATCGAATTGCGGTAAGTATTACTTTATTTAAATATGGTCCTACTGAGCGAGGGTAGTGGGGGGGGGGGGAGATCCCCCGAATGAATAAATACATAATTTATTTTCATTTAATTTCATTTATTGGTTTTTGCAACATTTTTCATTACAACAATCTGTACAAGAAAATACATGTCTAAAATTTGACATCAAGATAATGAACAATAGTTTTATATATGAATCATCAAATATATCATACATAAATATACAATTTAAGTGGTATTTTCTGTTACACAATAAAATAGGATGGTTGATAGGGTCGTCACAAAAGCAAAGATTGAAAACGTGATAGCCCTGGAAAAAAGCCAAAATAATTATATCTACTGTCATAAAACGTGCAAGTGCATGAAGGGACTGGGAGGGGGAAGGGAGACGCTTGAATGAATGAATTAAAAAACAAAATATATATATATAATGTAAATAAATACATACATACATAAATGAATAAATATTATCTTAATTCATGTTAGAAATCAAAATGAACTTTCAAAAATTATATAAGTCTCTATATAACTTAGCTAAATTGTGCACTTAAGCCTTCAATTTAATTCAAGTTAGCAAAAAACCGTCCCTCTACATGTATATGTGTTAAATATTTTAGCTCCTCCTACCATCCTTCTTTTACCAGTTTTTTCTATTGCAATACACCAATGATTTCCACAATCCTTAGTAGTTTTCTAGAAAATGCTTGTAGAAAATGTAAGATTAATACCTAAACAATTGAACGATTTGCAAATTTTTTTTCAACAGAAATTGCAATTTCGACAACTTGTGAGAATCTAAGACCATGTTTGAACGGAGGTACATGTTATAATGAAGGAAATAATGGATATATCTGCATATGTACCGATGATTACAATGGAACAAATTGTGGAAAATCGGGTAAGTCCTATGGGGAGACTGTTAATCGTTACAGCCTCTTAACCTGACCCTTCCCTTCTAATGTTACTACCAAGACGGCGCTGAAAAGGGGCGACTGCCAATGATACTGCAACTATTCAAAATTGAGAAAGAATGTGTGTGAGGGGTAGGAAGTAAGGAGAAAGAAGACAATAAAAAAGAAATGGCTGTGTCATATATATAACTTCATCACGATTGTACCACCATTATAAGATTTAGAAAAAGATGAAGTCACTCGTATACCACCTTTTAATTTATTCGTCCGCCCCCCTTACTGCTGCGCAGTTGTATCGTATGTATACCGATTATTTAATGGAATCGGGATTCGGATTCCGTTGACCCGGGTTCGATTCCCACTTGGTACGCTAGTGCCCTTTGATAAGGCAGTCACCCTTACCAGGTCCCTAGGAAAGGACCGTAAGCCGTCGGTCCTCTGGATGCTTGCTTACAAGCATTCATGCTTTCTTAGCAATCGGGTAAAAAGTCACCACCACATGACGACGGACTCCCAGCACTTCAACTGTACCCACTACTACCACACTACCTCTTCAGCTACTAATACTACTCCTATCTTCTACTGCTGATATATATTATAATTATAGATACACCTACTAATAAATTGGTCTACCACTAATTGTACTACAGGCCTATACTCTAGCTAAGTTTTCCACAAGTATATTACATGATAACCTTGAATTTAGCAAAGCAGCAACGAGTAATTTCTTGCCTCCATATTTGGAGTGCAGCTCGAAATTGACGTTTTTTCTTACTGAAGGATATTAAAGTACACAGTAGCATTCGAACCCACGACTCTTTGACTTAGAGGCAGAGATCAGAGCCACTACACCATAACTAATCCACTTAGCCTACTGCCAGCATGGCCAACGTCACTATGCAACATTAATATTATCTGTAATTTTATGAGAAGTTTTGATAGTCTGTTTAGACAATCGAGAAAGAAATAAAAGTTCGATTTAGTTTACAATGTTATATAAATTACGTGTTTTTCTAATTCGTTTTTTGAAACATATGCATATATATTTTTTCTGTTTCAGTAATAAGCGATCCTTGTTTGACACTCGACCCATGTGAAAATGGCGGTCTTTGCCTTTACTTGGGAGCATCATACGACATTGACTTCGTGTGTGTCTGTGGACCGGGGTATACTGGACCATTCTGCAGCGACGGTAAGAGATACATATCTCTGATTAATATAAAGTCGTTATGTGATGTGGGGTATTGTGCGCTGGCGATGGGGCCTATGTAACCTCTATATACACTGTAATTATGTACTCGTCTTGAAATAGTGATTTCATGAGGATTTTTGCTGCTAGAAGATCACCGTGTCACACAGTATTTTCACAATATTCTGTTCAAATATTTGAAGTAAAACTTTTGGAAAAAATACATTTTATCCATTTTATGTATTGGAGTGAATTGGAAATAGTCCTTGCCTTATATCACTATGACATCACATATTAGGCCAATTTGAATTCTCCATGGGAATAGTGACTACCAATATTCAAAACTTTTTAAAAGTCATAAATTACTTATTGTTTGTCCGATATTGTTCAAACTTTCACCTATCAACTTGTCTGATTTTTCTTTTTCCTCTAAAAACAAGTTTTTATTTGGGTTGGATTCTTCTCTAAGATTATCTCATAATTGGGCATCTCTGCATAGTGAGTGTTCACAGTGGACTCAATGGCCTCACAGATTCAAAGTGTCAAAGGTGGTAATTTTATTGATGTGAAAATCAATTCACATTCTATTCCACACTGTGAACACAAATGACCATGAACCTTTTCAACAGGGATAGGTTAACGAGTTGTCATTTTTTAGCTTACCCTTGAAACAACAGATACGCTATAGTCTACTGTTAACGAAAATTAACAGGTATATATATCATGTTTATTACAAGGAAACATATCGTTTCTTGGGGGTTAAGATGGTAGAAGAGAGAATGATAGCAGTGAACGAAAAAAAAATCATTTTTAAAACACTATGTAAGCTAATCTAATAGAACATGATCGTATAAAAAAACGTGTTATTCAAACATCGAGAAAATTACTTTATTTTCACATCTTTTCTTCATTAAATAGAGATCAACCCCTGCTCTGATTTTGTGTGTTTTAACGGTGGCACCTGTCTCTCAAATGGATTCGTCCCATACTGCGACTGCGCAAATGGATACACGGGAACCTACTGCAATGTTTGTAAGTGATGTTTGGAAGAAATACATATAATCTATCCCCTTTAGTCATTCTAACCAATATTAATGACTGCATGACCCCACTCGATCCATCTCTTCCCCTCCATTTCTCTCTATTTCAATCATTCTATATCTCTTCCTATATATCTCTCATTCGCTATCTTTTCTCCTATCTCACTGCCTCCCTGTCTCTTTCTTTTTTTTCTCTATCAAACTAGGGTCAAATTAATACCGTATATTCGGGGTTTGGTTAATATTACACTTCTGCTCACACCCTCACTGTAGGCCCACCCTCGGACACACCCGTATACACATTTCCTCTCTCTCCTTTCAGCAATGAAATATACATGCGAGACTATATTATTAAATCATAGGCCCGTATTCTGAAGTCAGGTTTAACTTAGACCACGGTCTAACTCTCTGCGAAAATTATGGGAAGCTAAAGGTGTCAAAATTTTTATTAAGTTGTATGTTTCTTATGTTAACTGTGCTCTTTCCTGATTTATCGATGGTGAAGACAATCATCTATTCATACTTCCTAGACAATTATGAATGATTTGAGAGCAAAATGAGCTGAAATATGGCATCTCTACTGTTAGTGATTTATGTAGCAATTGGCTATCCATACTTAAACCACAACTTTAAACCTGAGTTTAAGTTAAACCCGACTTCAGAATACGGGCCTTAGAGTCTATCTGTTACCCTCATTCACACCCTCCTTCCACACCCTCACTGAGACATCCTGGGACACACCCTCCTTCCACACCCTCACTGAGACATCCTGGGACACACCCTCCTTCCACACCCTCACTGAGACATTCTGGGACACACCCTCCTCACAACCTCATGTCTTTTCTCCTTTCAGCGACCACGACCTCCAATCCCTGCGAGACTGTAGACCCATGCCTGAATGGTGGGGTATGCCTGCCGATGGAAAATGGCCTCCTCTGTGTTTGCACCAGCTCATGGACTGGAACATATTGCGGTAAATTTTCCATTATCAATTTTAGATAGAGAGAAAATTCAATAAACGAAAGCTGTTTTCAATATGCCCCTATAACTAGTACAAGAAAATGTAGCAAATTAGATAACTATATGAGCAGAAAAATCAGGCTTTCCCCCGACCATCGGAATGGCGTTTATTGGAATCGAGTAACAGGACTTTTCATTACCCCCCCCCCCCCTCCCCTATTTTCAAAAGGTCGAGTGAATCGGATGGTTTTCATTGTCGTAAGGAGAATGGTTGTACGCGAATGTTTGGAAAAAAGATATATGTACCTCTGCAATATATGCCTACCCCTGTAAAGACGAAGCATCGACTAACTCTTATTGAACTGGACTTTATCATTCGTAGATTCAAGGGATAATATTCTACAAATGGTTAAACTTTCCTTTTGGAAACTATATACATGATATTAGGAAGCTATTTCACACGAGCGTTTTAAGACACATTTCGTTGTGCGTCTTCCCTAGTACATAAAATAATTTCAATCCGATTCCATCTAGTTATTTCTTCTTAACGGCAGTTCGAGTCTTTTTATGGTGAAGATGCATTTTGTAAATATTAAGAAATACACAGATGCTTTCCTTACGATATCACATTTTCTCTATATCTTAACCAAATAACATGTAGATTCCAAGACAAAACCTTTTGTAATAATGCCTCTTATTTCCAGAATCATCGGTGGTTGACTATTGTGTTGTCGAACCATGTCTTAATGATGGCGTATGCATTTCATTGACATCCAGTCATACGTGTGTGTGTCGTGTGGGATGGACTGGACACTACTGTGGTAAGCATTTGATAAACGTTTGTTTCATTTGAAAAAAGCTTATACATGTATTCTTAAAATTTTCTATTCATGAGAGAAGTTTTAAGGGAGGGCAAATAAATACCAGTAACACTTGATCGATATCAACAAATGAATCATGACGATTACTCTTCCCCAAATTCAAAATTTTATGCCCTTTAACAGGTTGTTCACTTAAGATTTTTAGGGCGATAAATGCATCTGTAAACCTATCAAACTCAGCAAGTACACGGAACTGAATGTTCATTCTTGTCCCCATTTTCGATCACAGAAACATCTCTATCAGAAGCTTGTGAGAACCGGATGCCTTGTCAAAATGGAGCCACCTGTCAGAATGAGGGCCTGGATGCATATTCATGCGATTGCCTTGATGGCTGGAAAGGAACCAATTGTGAAGTTGGTAAGAATATCAATTAAAATCAAATAAATGAAGTAATATTGAATAATCTTTATTTATCTTTTAAGAATGACTTTTTGGAAAACAAAACACACACGCACACACACACACACACACACACACATATATATGTATATATATATATATATATATACCACCAGGTAGGGCACCTTGTGAACAGGTTCCTTTTTTGAAAACTTTCCTATCTTGCCATTAGGCATTACAACACTTAGGAATGACAATTGAGTTACATTCAACTTCGTTTCAATTTCATTTGATTTTCTGATATGTTCCTGTATCTGTTTTTATTCCATTTCACTAACTTTTGAAATATTATGAGCTGCAAATTATTTTTACGTATATCTGTTTTCAGATGTAAACGAGTGTGTGAATACTGGAATATGTGGGCAGGGAGATTGCGTGAATAGAGATGGAACTTATGAATGCGATTGCTTTCTGAGTTGGACGGGAGACAACTGTGGTAAGTATACGACATCTCTAAGTTCATAAACGATTTATAAGTTCAGATATGAACTGTTCTTGTGGATAGGTGATAACAATCATAGTGAGTTACGAAGTTATTTTCATATTATTCACGAAGTATATGATATTTTTAACGAGTCTATGATATAAAAATTGATACTTCTCATATCAGGTGCCAAATTATTCATAATATGAAAACAGTACAGCTAGAATGTCCGACCCAACAATTAGTGTTGCCCATTACGTATTCTCCTCTTCGCAGAACGTGTGACTCATTCTTAAATAAAATTAAAATCTGATAATTTTTCTTAGATTATACGATAATTTTGATGTACATTATATCTTTCCCACCACTTTCAGACAGTTTATTTTTTTATTTCATAAAACATTACCATGACCAGAACGTAAATATATAATTTGCTTTTATATCTTTAATTCCTTTTTTCAATGATCATTAACTTTTCTGCATGAAATAAAATTTGACCCACTTTTTCCATGATCTGTTTCTGAGAAAGAGAGTAAATCATTTTATAACTAAGTTGTAAAAATACACTTTAAGTCTTCAAAGTACAGTTTGATATTGTGTCAATTGGCTGGCCTGGCTCAGGGGTGATATATTATGCGTGAACTTTCAAGTAAATCATTTCGAGCCAGTTCAATATTTTGGAACCCCTGTATAGCCTGATATGAGTATTTCCCCATTTAACACGTGAAAATGCTAGGTAACGCCATTGAAGGACATTCTTGAAATGTTATAGACCTATGTATCAATTTTTTTAATTTTTCGTTATTCAGATTTTAGAACGATTGATCTCGTGGTTAATGTAATAATGTTGACAAATCATATGCAGGACTCGCAATATGCATATTATATGTATTCCAATACAGAAACACAGCTGCCATTCTGTACAACCGATCCTTGTCAAAATGGAGGGTCTTGTGTGGATCATGAGACCAATTTGTCTTCTTACACTTGTACGTGTACGGCGGGTTGGTCTGGTGTAAACTGTCAATCAGGTATGATAATAAAACATTATAAAACCCAGGGTGTTCAGATTAACACCAGTCAGTATAAAGGACTGTACCACCATGTGTGAAAATAACACCCTCCATGTTGAACGATACTGGAAACTGTATTGAAATAAAATATTGTATTATAGTAAGCATGATTTGAACACTGATGTACTATTTTTGGCGTGGTGTTCCTTGTTAACATCAAAGGTGCAGTTTTTAAAACTACAAGTGATTTTGCAGTTATTTGAAATGTAGCTGTTTTTTGTGTAAATAAATAGTGTGAGTACCGCGTGATCACTTTTTGATTGAAGTACAGATGTTCAGCACTTCAAGAGGTAGCCCTATATCTGTATCTCATTATTTTACATTATTTAAAGATATAATAACAAAAATTTGAATTATATTATTATATTTAGAGACAGGACACTTTGACAGCATTAACCTATACATTTCCTCCACATTTTTATACATTGTGCTAATAACTTGATGTAGTCCGTCGTAATAATCTTGTTTTATTTTTACAATTTCAATAAATTTCCATTATGCCCTATTCTCTTTTACTCACCATTTTACAAGAAATTATATTCTATTGTAATATTTGAAGATGGTTTATCTTCTATGTTTTGTTTATTTTGACAGATTATGAATATTTTTTTATTTTAATCTAGATATAAATGAATGTATAGCAACACTGTCAACATGTGGAGACAATGGAGAGTGTATCAATACTGATGGATCATTTTATTGTGAATGTACGCAAGGATGGGGAGGAGACGCATGTGATGTTGAAGGTAATATCAGATTTTAATCATGATCATATTAAGAGTACATTGGATCATATGAATGGCAAAATTCGTTTTGAAAATAAGATATTTCTGATTTTGCCAACTATCGTTTTGAGGAAATGTATTCTAGTCCTTATCTTCCTGCCTGTCAATTTTAATTCCATACATCTTACGGCATGCTACATTATGCGGAGGGTTTTTTGTGTGTGTGCATGTGTCTTTAGGGAATATTTTTTATTATTTTATTTATTACTCCCGCAACGCACTTAATGTGTATAATTTTATATAAATATTCTAAATCCTCCTACCCCTAATTTATTCATAATCTATTTTTATAGTGCCAAAAACCTTTGGAAATTATTTTAGTAAAAGGGTTGTGATTTAATTTATGACTCAAGAGAGACAATGATGATAAATGAAAGTCAGAAAAATACGTCCTCCTTTGATGTATAAAAAGAAGCAAAATATGAAAATGACATTTCCTGTAAAAGGAACAAAATAATGTTTCTGTATTTCACACCCTCAAGTTAATACAATCAAACAAAGAAACTTCTATTATATATTTCAACAAGATAACTATTCATGCAGAGGACAAATTCTCAGAAGAGAATACAAGGTGCAATATGAAATTATCAAAACTTCTAATTTGGTGGATATATGCATGGCACTATTATTGTAGTTCAGTGAATTAGTTACATTTGACAAAAGTAGAAGACAAAACAAAATCTGGCGGATGAAGGGGTACTATGTCGATCCCTAGCAAATAATGAAGAATACCTAAACTGTATACAGGAAGGTAACAAATACAGCGTGACAGACCGCGTCAGTGGTTTGTCCAATGCAACGGCGTGCGAGGCTAGAAGATCGTGCCTATATCGGACTCTTCTCCACATCAGAAATGTCTTGATAAATAACTGACAGCTTGGCCTATGCCAGACTTAATTGGTCGTTGGTCATTACCCTCTGACCTAAGGATAACAATTATGATTTAAGCTATGAATCTGTGATATATTCCGAATCCAGGGCTCGCCAGACATATGCCAGAGGCTCGATCCATTGAGACTTAAACTATGACAAGAGGCAACTTTGCCATAACCGCCATGGTAATCTTGATTGTGATTGGCTGCTGAGCCCCGTTACCATGGTAGTTGCCATTATGTCAAAGTGACCATAGTTGTAACCCCCTTATGAAACGGGGCCACACGACAAAATTACTTACCACCTTAAAGTAGAGGTAAATGCAATTTAAGTATAATAAATCCGCAAATATATTTGGTTTCATAATATAGCCGTCAATGATAAAAGAAAGTAGTTACTGTAAGATATCCTTCTGTCAACCAATTTTTATCGTCATCATAATTTTTAAGTATCAAATCTTTCTTCTCTCAACCATTAATTTCTTGTCTCTTTTTTTTTATCACAGCCGCTAAATCTGCATTGTCTTCAAGTAAGTTGTCTTCATGACTTCCTTTTTCAAATTGTTTTAAGCATTGGTGTCGCTTCTTGAAATGTTCATGATAATGATGATATATCAATTAAATTCCGTGGTCTAAAAACGAACTTTGTCTTTTCTATTAAATAGATTGATTCAATGCCGTTAACAGAAATTGATATTTCACCCTTTTTACAATTTTATTTACTTTGTATTACATAGACTTTCAACAATTTTACCATCATGTTTTAGATTGTGGGTTTATTTAGAACGCAAGAATTTTGAAGAAAAAGATAAATAAATTCAAATTTGATTTTATAGAATTTCTCTTTGACATTGTCGTAACTGATAACTTGTTTTTTTTAATCGTTATTTTGTTGGTAACCTGCAAAACCGACAGTATGAACAGACCTTGCATATTTCAAATCATTCTGAGTATCACTCTTAGTTTTATGAATAAAGCTATGTTAATCGATTGTACTTTTGTGATTTGAATATGTGAGCTGAATACGTTTCATTATTATTATTATTACAGCGCAAATCCTCATTATTGGTGCCAGTGGAGGGGGTCTCCTATTAATCATCATTGTCATCAGTGTTTGCGCTTGTATTTGTGCAAGGTATGTACAGTAACTCCTTAACTGTGGAATGTTCCCCATTCATCATCACCAGGAACGTCACCATCTTTGTAGTAATTGCAAAAGAAAGAATAAAAAAGGAGTATAAGGGCAGGACCCTGGCGTCCTCACATCTTGGATCCACTGTTTGAATATTTTATCATCATTCGAGGACTCACATTTTCAGGAAATAAGATCGAACATGCAAACAATGGCTGTGTGAGGGATCTTTACCTACACTGTTAAAAAAACCTGATTTTACAGAAAAACAAGATTTTGCAGAAAGCAATAACAGAATCATTCTGTAAATTCATAAAGCATGAATTTTTCTGCAATTTAACAGAACAGGTCTGTTTAAAAAGGGGGAAAGGGTGTTTTATTTAAGGAAATTTGTAAGGTTCCATACACCAAATACCTGTAATTTTGCATGATATAATGTAAGATTACGCAGTCTGGTAAGATTACAGATGTTCTCGAGACTCTGCTGCAGGAACTTCTTTTATTTTAAGGATAAATTTTCTAACAGTGTAGGGGGCATACAAGATGTGGTGAAATAAGCTGCATACAAGTGAGGGAGCAATGCGACTGGACTATCCAGAAGTTTTTTTTAATTATCACTTTGCAATTGAAATTAAAACACATGCACATAAATTGTGAAAATTATAAAAGATATATACAGGTAGGTTATGATAAAGGTGTATTTGTGTAAAGACCCCATCTTTACTGGTAAGCAAGGAATTGTAAACAAACATCTTGTGATTTTGGACTATTAGATAGCAGTTTGATATATAATAATAATAACGTTTTAATTTACCCAGGGTAGCCACTTCAGTAATAAAATTGTTCTGCCGAATGAATGCCTTTATGCCTTTATTACGGGTATCTTCCAAATAATATATCTCAATGATTTAATGTCGTTTAGCTTATTTGTATCGACTTAGATCGAGTAGGCCTGCTTTATTTCTAATTATTTCTTTGTAAACTACATCTTGTCATCGCAGAAATTCAACTCCAAAGAGGGGGGATGCACAGGCCGATATTGACACCCTGGGACAGGCAAGAGAGCCCGGCATCGCTCACCAAAACCCCGCCTACGAACCGGACTACCACATGCCAACCGATCCCCCTCCCGAATACGAACCCATAGACAAACTACCTTCACCTCCGTCATCGGTTCGGTTATCGCCGAATAATGTGTATCAAAACCCGGATGCGGGTATGGGCCCACGAAGCTCTCCGTCGATTGCAACGAACGGATATCTACGCCCAATGGACGCCGGTGTATCTTCGCCGGATTTTGATAGCAAGACATTACCGGATTATCAGACATATATGGTACCACATGACGACACGGATTCTAGTCATTATCTCCCAATGGATAGCCCTCATGACAGAGGACACGATGACGGGCATCATATTTATGAGGCACTGCCGGATACTGCTCGGTATCAAAATATTAATTTAACCGAATAACATCTCAAATATTATGGAAGGAAAGAGACTCTGTCTTGAATCATATGTTTTGACGCGAGTAACAAATTGTCAACGTAAAAATGTGTAACAGACAATTTTACAACCTGCTGTTAATCAACTCAAAGCGAATCGATCAACATAGTAATTCCCTGTATACTCTATGTTTATTTTACAGTCTCGCAATAACTGGCGATATAAACAGTGTACTATACACTAATTATATTAATTTACAACGGAAAATGCAAAATTGCTCCATGCAAAAATAGACAGTCAATAAAAATGTTTTATATTATATATATATATGTATATATATATACACGGCCTAATTCTGACGCCACTGACCATCGTCAGCTTATTATTCTTGAAACTGTCACGAGCAAGGTTAAACAAATCAAAAACATTGATAAATAACTGTAAGTCACTGTAATTAGCAAGCAACTCCCGCACTAGCATATTTTAACTTATTTTATTGTTTATTCTATTTAATGCTGTGAAAGCGTAATATGTTTGTATGATAATCAGAAGGCGACGTGGGATGATTTCACGGCAAGCTTTTAACAAAATTTTGAAAGGATGTGAACGAAATGGGCATATACTATTTTTTGTATAGATTTATGGATGTATAATGCGTTAATTGCGTGTGAATTATTAATGAAATAATTATATTGTTAGCTTATATATATCAACCACACTCTGTAATCACGACAAACAAATCTTATAAGGAAATGTGGTACACGAAAAGATACCAGTGTAGTGTGTGTGAGGGTGGGTGTGTGTGTGTGAGAGAGAGAGAGAGAGAGGTGGGGGCTGAGAAAGACAGTGAGGGAGATTATTGCAATTATCATTACTTTTGCTGTCGTTTTAAACATATTGCATTGTTATTGATTTTATTAAATTTGTTTTTCATTCCACTTATCATGTTTATCTCAAACCCTAAAAAACTAGATGACAATTTTCGAGATAAAATCTGTAACGTGAAAGGTTTGTTCATCGTCAGTCAAAAACTTTCATATCTCGGGCAACTCTTGAAGCTAAATTTGTAACTTTCGGGTACGTGGTCCTAAATACGTAACATCTAGGGGGGGGGGCTTTCGTACCCACATCCCCGGTCTTTGCAGCCTCGAAAATTACCCAGTCTGGGTTAAAACTGTTTATATATTACTTGGAAAACAATTTATCAGAGGACATTTTTTTACAACTCGTTCATTGATTTTCACAATATGGTATTAAATATTTTATTCGATATCACGACGAAACTTCTTGCCTCATTTTGCAATTATTGTTTTCTTCTTATGTAAATAAAGTAAATAGGCGTCATTGCCTCAGGCAAGCTGCTTAGCTCTGTACAATAATTTTAAAAGGATAGTTCGGGCCGAAAATGACATGGTTTGAATAAACAGAGAAGAGAGTATTGGTTTTACGATACCCAATGTATTCTTTCATGAGCATAATAATGTTTGTCCTGAAAAGGACCACACAAACTTGACTTTCTACAAGTGTGTTTTTGTCGTCTTCAGAAGAAAAAGACGTATTGCTCGTTTTTACTGGATAAATCATTCATGTATTCGGTCATGATATTAAATCATTCTGAATGGTCATGTAAACCGAGAATACGTGGAATCATACATATTTTTACCACCACACACTGTTAGAGCTAGAGGGTCCATATTACAGAACATAACGACCTCGTTTCAAGGTACTGAATTCACCCTTTTTTAAGAATAAATTTGTGTTTGCTGTCAAATCTGAGGAAATGGGGGGGGGGGGAGTGGGTAGGGGTGTGTCAAAACAGTGCGACATAACCGTATAGCGCCACCTCTTTTCTGAGTTAGTACATGATCAACAGGCGCGGATCCAGAGTTGGGACTTTTACGGGATTCTTTTTAAAACGATGATAAATGGCTTGATTTGGTACTTCCTATTACAAATTCCGTAGTCTCTTTTCCCTTTTTTAAGGAAACGCAATAGATAATTGATAAATATAAATATATTTCAAATGCATATACATATATTTTTTTTTTTGGGGGGGGGCAATTGAAGGAAGTAATTTCATTCTATCCATTTTCCTTTTCCCCGGGTGCAATATTTCCTTTCTTTCATTCCTTCTTTTATTTATTTTTTCTTGCCTTATAGGGAAGGCGATCTGCAGGCGCGGATTCATGATTTCGAGGGGGGGGGGTCAAATTGAAGTCATAAGAGCAGATTTTTATTGGCATATATATATAGGGCTGCCTATACAGTGCGTCCCAGAAAAAACGAAACCGAGATTAAGCGACGATTTATCATAATTTAATCACAAATGCAATAGACAAATGACCTACCAATGTAAAGCTTAGAATCTCCTCTTTCATCTGATATAACTAAGATTATTCCTCATTCACGCATGAGTGAGCAAAAACAATTTGAAGAAAGGATACCAAAAACTCATTTGGCGGGGGGTATCTGAATTTCAATAAAGAAAATATCTGCTCTTTCATTTGATACCTTAA
The DNA here is from genome assembly GCF_037042905.1 of Lytechinus pictus. Lineage (NCBI taxonomy): Eukaryota > Metazoa > Echinodermata > Echinoidea > Temnopleuroida > Toxopneustidae > Lytechinus > Lytechinus pictus. The sequence goes on from NC_087246.1 coordinate 17,800,911, forward strand.
TCACAAAAAATGGTCAAGAAGTAAAAAAGTTATGCTCCCTCGAAACAATGCTTGTATTTCCATAATTTAATTAAATAAACGTGTTTTCACCGATTTCCCACAGAAGCTATCGCATGGTTAACAAAAGACTTAATGCATGGCTGATCGTCAACAAAACGGAGTGTCGAGTGAGTTTGAACGCTAGCCTGTAAAACCTCTTCATTTTATGAAATTATTGAAATTCAAGCCTTATTTCAAATAACCAGAACTTTGTTATTTCTTGACCATTTTCTGTAATTGAGGTATCAAATTAAAGAGCAGATACTGAACTTTTTAAAAATGTGGTTTTCTTTTTGAAACCCAGATACAGCCCGCCAAATGACTTTTTGGTATCCCCTCTTCAAATTGTTTTTGCTCACTCATGCGTGAATGAGAAATAATCTTAGTAATTTCAGATGAAAGAGGAGCCGATTCTAAGCTTTACAATGGTAGGTCATTTGTCTATTGTATTTGTGATTAAGTTATGATAAATCATCGATAAATCTCGGTTTCGTTTTTTGTGGGACGCACTGTACAGTGCGTATAAAAAAACCGGGACCGATTTGAAAAGTCTATAAAATTTTTGTTTCAAATTATGATATCTATACTTTGGTGTAAATAGGTGCTCTAATGTCTTATCTTTGAAATGCAATTAAAAATATTAACTTTTTTCATGCTTGAGCGAACACGGGACGTTTTTGTTGGGGGGTTCAAAAAGAGGCTTGCGCCAGAATTGCAGAATATGAGTAATATGATGATCAGACTTCTTGCTAATCAGGAGACTTCCTCTAGACCTTTTCATTATCTGTGCCACAATTTTCGAATTATGCTGTCAAATTTTATTTACAAATTTTTGTATTTACTTGAATTATTTTGTTTTTTCATTTAAACTTCTCTTACATTTTAATTTTCCTTTATAAATAACTGAGAAAAGAAGATTTTTTGTCAACCCAAGCAAAAAGATTTGCATTATTAATTGGGAAAATTTGTGATTATTCAAATCCTTTTATTATTGTGAAACAAATTATGTTATGTACCTTTAAAAGACATGAATCTATTTTTCAAGGGGTCATTGATTTCTTGACCAAGTTTAATTGCTTGACAGGAAACACAGGAAGGGATTCATGTCTTTCAATGACAATGGTGTATTGAATCAATTTTGAAGGAGCTAGATATGGCAGATCGGGTAAAATGTATTAAAAAGTTGTGAGCGAGCGAAGTGAGCACGCAAATATTCCCACTTTTTTATTACAATATCAAATTTTGTGATAGATTTTGACATAATATTCAGAAAATAATATCATATTATACTTTCTATCTTTCCTTTTATTTCCTGTCCACTTTTTTTTCTTGGTCATGATTTTTTTTAATTGAGGGGGGGGGGGCATCCCAAGCCCCCGCCCATCTGTATGGCACTGTTCAAAAGGCACCATAACCTTTGTAGCACACAATGAAAGGATTTGAAAAAAAATCCACTCTCTCCCATACTTCGGTTGAAACAAAATTGTTTTAGCTTGAAGAAGGAATATTCAAAGCTAACAGAGAGCATATTAAAAAGAAACAACAACAGAACAATTCAAGTAAATAAATAGATCTGAAAATGAATTTTGACCGCGTGATTTGAAAATTACGGCAAAGATAATGAAAAGGTTAAAAGGAAGTCTGCTAATTAGCAAGAAGTCCGATCATCATATTTATAATTTTATGCCATTTTGGCGCAAGCCTCCTTTTTAACCCCAGACAAAAAACATTCCGTGTTCGCTCAAGCATGAACGAAACTAAATTTTTTCAATAGCATTTGAAAGATAAGACCTTAGAGCACCTATTAACACCAAAATATAGACATTATAATTTGAAACAAAAAAATTATAGACTTTTCAAATCTGTCCCATTTTTTTTATACGCACTGTATAACGAGTCAAGAATATGTGCGTTTGTTAAGACGGGGGAGAGGGGAGTGTGTCTAGAAAAAAATTCCAATCATTCCCATTTATTTCCAGATCGAAAAGTTTTTTATAGGAAGGTGTATTCATAAGGACGGAAGTCAAAGTACATCGTATTTTTGTTTACAAGCAAGATACGGTATCCCAAAATACTAAATAATCAATTTTTCCACATACTGACCTGAAGAGGAAAAAGCATTTCAAACATATTCTGTAGCAAAGAAAAGACATATCTTAGGCACCAAATTGATGCGCGCTGAAAATTTGTAATATTCCAACATTAAGACTGAAAATTCTAAGCACTTTTTGTAACCATGAACATGATGGTTTCTAACTAAACTACTGATGCGAGCAGAAATTTTTTGAAATCCCAAAATAAAAACTGAACATTCTCACCACTTTTTCAAGATACCGGATGGTATCTACATAAACAATTAATGCGAGCGCGAAGCGCGAGCTGAAATTTTTTGATATTCCAACATTAAAACTGAAAATTCAAAGCACTTTTTGTAACCATGAACATGATGGTGTCTAACTGAACAATAATATTGATGCGAGCGCGAAACGCGAGCTGAAAATTGTTGATAAACAGACCAAAAAAGGGACACTATAAGCAAATTTTTGAAATCGTAATACGTACAAGTCTCACTAAGCAAACAATGCGAGCACGGAAAGCTAGCTGAAGTTTTGTGTATATATTGACCCCCAAACAGGAATGAGCGTACATCTCGCCTTGGTCATCTAATGCGAGCGCCAAGCTCGATCGTATGTGGATATTTTTTCAGAATTACATCTGAACACATGAAGCACTTTTTGTAGTATTGTAATCATGAACATGATACGTATCTCACTAATCAATATTGCGACCGGGTATTGCGAGTGCGAAGCGCGATCTATTTTTTTTTATATTCAGACCATATGAGGGGCATTCTAAGACTTGTTTGTAGGAATTTAAATATATTTCACTCATGTAAGGAAAAGATGTGAGCGTGAAGTGCGAGCTGAAAATGTTTGACATTCATGCCAGAAAAAAGGCTGTTTTTAGGAATTATTGAAGAGCAGACATATCTCACCAATCCGCTAATGCGAACCCAAGCAGGACTGAAGATTTTTTTATATTCAGACCTTAAAAGGGGCAGTCAATTTAATCACTCATAAAAAGAAGCATGATGTTACTACATCAAATAATGAAAGCTCGAATATATTTGGTGTTTATTGGCTTGAAAACGGGATGTCTTAATAGTATCATTTAATCCCCTTGAAGAGGATTTATCTCATTAAACAGACAATGGAAGAACCAGGAGTGACGAATACATAGGCCCTCAGCAAATTACTTTCATAAAGACATGAAAAAATATATCTTATGTAATATAATATTTTTTTCTTCTTGCCCCACTACGGTTCTCTTTCTTTCTCTCTCCTTTTCTCCTTTTCCCGTTTTTTTTAAATTCTATACGGGATGCGCCCACACCATCAACCGCCCCCCCCCCCCAGATCCGCGCCTGGTCAAATAAACGTGCGAGTACCACTGATTTGAATTTTCAGATCAGTGGCGAGCACCGAGTTCAGCCATCGTCGTCAAGGATTGAGAGAGAGGTGGGGTCTGTTACCATGGTGACTAAATAGTTTTAGGAAGTATTTCATCCACGGTAAAGCTGATAAAGGAAAGGCTATTTTTTCTTCTTTCCAAATGGGCAAAATACGAAAATGGGGTTGGGTGACTTCGGCAGCCTCCTGAGCAGTGGCGTAACAGGCGGGGGGGGCAAGCTGCCCCCCCCCCCTGGCAGAGCTCACCGGGAAAAATTATAAAAAACGGGAAAAAGAAAAAAGGGGAAAGAAAGGGAAAGGGAAAGGAAAGAAAAAAAGGGGGGAAAGGGGAAGGGGAAAGGGAAAGGGAAAAGAAAACTAAGAAAAAACATAAAAAAAGGGAAAACGGAAGGAAAGAAGAACAAGTGAGAAAGAACAATTCTCCCCGATATACAAATACATTAGCATGATTATAGTAAGACAGGGAAATAAATTAAAGATGAAAAAGACGCAAACAAAAGCGGGAAATAAAGGCAGAATGGAATTAGTCAAAATCTAAATTGGAAAATAAAGAATAGGGACAAGATAAAATAACGATTGAGATAACGAGCGGGAAGAAAAATGGATATAGCATAATGTCATATGAAAGTCTATCATAAACTTGCTAAATCTCCAAAGGCTCTGTCCAAGAGTCAAGACCCCGTGCAGTGGGGGCTCTTCATATGTAACCTTTAATGGGTTCTATAACGGGCCCCTATATGGTCCCTTCCTGCATTAAGCTTTACGTTGAAGCACTGGCGTACCGGGGGGTGGTTCCACAGCCAAGGGGAAATAAAAGAAAATAAAGGAGGCAGCGAAATGAGATGAATGAAAAAAATAAATGACATGATATTTGCTATAATGATGTAAAAAGCTATCACATAATAAGAATTTCATTTTAACAGGCCTTTTTTTTCTGGCTCGCTTCGCTCGCTGGCGACTTTTTACAAATTTTCCCACATTTTGCTATGTTGTGCCCCTCACAATATTTGGATGATTACGATACACAACTGCATTGAATTTATGTGTTGTGTGAAAGCTATAATACGCAATTTGATTAAAATAAGTGGCCATCTGTAAGGTTTAAAATGGCTTTGATATCAAGAGGTTCCGGGGCTCTGCCCTGGACCCCACCCATAAAGCACTGTTATATGATGAGTTTGGACCATGGCCCCCAAAAGTTCTACAACCAATTAAAAAAATGAGGAAAGAAAGGAAAGTGTATTATATTTTTCTGAATATCACGTTAAAATCTATCTTCATGTTAGATTCTCATGAAAAGGTGATTTTTTTATCTCGCTCGCTTCGCTCTCTCGGGACCTATATTAAGCTACTTCTTGCCACAAGCGCCATACTCGGCCCCCTAGAGCATATAGAGCTTTGCCCTAATGCTCACAATCATAACAAAAATCCTGTTCACCGTGGCGTACAAAAAAAAGAGAGAAAAAGGGAAAGGGAGGAGGGTGAAATATGATATCATCTTTTAACATTATGTCAAAATCTATCACAAAATTGGATTTTTGCAATAAAAATGTCAAAAAATTTTGCTCGCTCGCTTCGCTCGCTTGCTTATATATATATATATATATATATATATATTTGCCCGATACGCCATATCGCCCCCTCAATTTTTTTGCCTTATGACGCCATTGCCTGTTCCATGATATGACCGGGAAATTTTTGGCTCTTGCCCCCCCCCCCCTGGCCACCGACCCCTGTTACGCCGCTGCTCCTGAGGGGATATGCTTTGCTGTGCCCTCACTTCTTTATTATGTAGCTGATAGAAAAAAACCTACTCTTTCGTCTCCAAGTAATTTCAAAATTAAAGTGTTTTTTTACGTAGACAAAACACCAATTTTTGCCACATTGGGGGCTCAAAAAAGCACGATATTTATTGCATGCAACACGCAGAGCAATGCCTCCTCTAACTTTTCAAGAGGTTTCATTATTATAAAAGTTGCTTTGATGTATCTATCTATCCATCTATCTATCTATCTCTCTCTCTCTCTCTCTCTCTCTCTATCTATCTATCTATCTATCTCTCTCTCTATCTATCTATCTATAAATCTATCATCTATATATATGTTTTTTTTCTATCAATATATTAATTCATATATTTATATTTATTCATTTATCAATATTTTTTTGTTATTCATTTATTATTTTATTTTTTATTTTTTGTTTCATGAAGATCGAGGTGGAAGAGGTCAGTGGGTTAAGCCAGTTCGTAGTTCCATTCTGCGCATGATCAGAAGATTCTGCGCATGATCAGAGAAAGGTCATTTGTACTAAAGTGGCATGGTGGTTTAAAATTTAATGAGATAAGCACCAACTTTGGTGTCTTGATTATTCATATATTCTTTTCAATTGTGTTTTTCATTTGCATCCACAAAGAAAAAATGCGTCCACGACTGGTATTTCACTGCAGTTTGCCAAGTACATTGTACAACATGCTATAATATGCATTCAAAGTAGAAATGCAACAAATACCTTCATGAAGTCTTCAATGGTGTGCTATTCTCGTATAATTCAGTTTCTTCATCCTGCTATGTAAGGCATGCATATGTTATAGTCTGCTTTGAAATCTGCCTATCATAATGAAATAAATGAAAGGTCATTTGACCAAAATTGTCCGTGATGTAACTACGAACTGGTCTATTGGATAATTTGACCTAATAGTTTTCCATACTCTGATTTTATCTATTCAACCGGCATTCCATAAACAATTGTGTTTTGGTGGGCAGCTGATCTTGAGTGTGATTGTGAGTAGCAGCAGCAGTCCGAAGCCAATCGTTCAACTTTCAGCTCTGAACGTCAAGTATTCATAATGACATAGGGCAGATGGAATGTTAACAATCATTTTTTCTTACCGGTTCGTGTGAGGTAGCTTATCTGCTGAAAGAAGCAATTATTTTCACAATGTACCAGCAGCTCATATTGTTCGTTTTTCTGCCCGGTGTGCTAAGCTCTCCCATCGGGGAAGATGAGGGAGAACTGAACGATGACGTCCCGCTCCCAATTATTTTTGTGAAACCACTGGATAATCGAATTAACAATTTAACAACACTTGCTGCTCCTACTACTCGTCCTGGCAAGAATATTCCAGTAAGATCACTTTCTTGTTTTATGTTCAGCGAAGTTGTTGTAATGTCAGAAATTGTTAAATAAATCTCCACTCCAGAAACGATGGTTATTCCTGTCTAGCTACTGTAGGATGGGGGGTTGGGTGTCCGGACACTTTATATTTTTGAAGCCTTCTTTTTTGTCTTTGTATTACACTAAAAATATGAATTCAATACTTGTAATCATCTTCTATTTTGTTCTTTATAATATTTCCTCACATTTTGTACTAAAATATTACGAAACTTCGCTTGTAAATTTTTCCAAATGACTTTCTAAAATTGATCGTCCGGACACACAACCTGTCCGGACACACAACAACTGGGTATACTAACCTCGCACACGTCACACCGAAGCTTCAGCTCTCGTCCTGTTTTTCCTCTTGCACGTTCATGAATTTTGTTTTCCTATTTTAATAATAATAATAATAATGGTGGCTACTTAAATAGCGCACAGGTCCACCTTTCGGTGCTCATGGCGCTTCAAGGAAAATAAACACAAAACACAACAACTATAGAAATCAAACAAGAATGGAATTTGAATTCTCCTGAATAAACACAATATTAAACTGTTAATGGGAGATTAAGTAAGTTTTCAACTGGGACTTGAACGTTTCTGTTGATGAAATTTGGCGTAATTGGATAGGCAGTTGATTCCATAGTTTTGGTCCTATAACAGAGAATGCATGGTCCCCCCATTTGTGTTTTGTTCTGGGTGTCTGGAGCAATAGAGTATCAGATGATGAGCGAAGACTACGCGAAGGCTGATATTTTGAGATAGATATTTTAACTGCTCTCCGTAGATCATGTCGTAAACATTGCAGTGAGAGATGGTGAGAGATTAGACCAAAACTAAAAAAAAAACTTCAGTTTCTGTAAGTGTAAGTTGTTTGGTTCGCTGAAGTATGTTTGGCTCTAATCACCAATAGCCTATAGATCTAAATACAGATACTGAAGTCTTGGAATCTTTTGGAGGCCCGTACGTAAAGACAATGTATTAGCAGTAACATTAGATCTAACCTTCTTTGGCAACCCGATTTTCGGATATTTTTTTGTATATAAATATCACATTTTTGTATTAAAAATTATATCCAACTTGACAAGAAAATATATTCAAAATTAAGAAACTTTGTATCTTAGACCTCATTTAGCGCTGATTCTTTTCAAATGATGATCAAAAGTCATCCACGATCCTTTCGTTGGTCATCGTAAATTGCCATCTTGAATGACGTCATCATCCTTATAGTTATAGACGTCATTACCAGTCACAATATACATGATATACGCCAAGGCTCGACATTAGCGGTGGCCCGGGGCCACCAGAAATTCACCTCGGGCAACCATTATTGATAAAATGTTAAGTTTTGGTGGCCCGAATCGGGCAACCAATAATTTTCAAAGTAGCGCAATTTTTCTCCCGATTTTGCACGCATTTATCAACTTTCTACAGTTCAAATTGCAACCCAGTTCGTCATGCGCCCTTTTTGTTGATCTACACACAAATACACACCCACAAAGTTTGCATATTAGGCCTACAGCTATAGCATACAGTAGCTATTATCCAGCCAGCATTGTTCTAATTTTGCAGCATATTTTTCTGCGATTTTCTCCTGCTATAATATATGCTGCAAAAGAGAAAACATAAATAAACTGGATTTGGGGCCTGCATAATCTAGGTTTTAGGATTCAAAGAGGAAGAAATGAAAAACCATTGTTTTGTACATCTATCTGAGTTTGCTATGCACTATTTATTTACTTTACCAATATGAGTGTGTGTCTATACGGAGATTTAAAAAAAAGTCCACACAACCTGCGAACAATAAAATTCATTTATTCTCTTTTAATCATTTCATTTTTACAACGATAGAAACAATTTATATTTTACCACAAGCAAATTAGCAAAGTAAATTAACAGCAAACAATGTTTACATACAAGATGATAAAGTGAAAGTAAATTAGTGGCTGCAGAATTAATATTTCAGAAGTTTGTTTTATTCATTTTTAATGTGTTTCTTTATATTTTTCGGGCCACCAAACTTTAATATCGGGCCACCAAAAAAAATTATTTGATGGTTTTGGTGGCCCGAACGGGCCACCACCAAAAAAAGTTAATGTGGAGCCTTGATATACCGATATTCGTGTCACCGCGTTGCAGGCTAGTTCTGTTTGTATAAGATACTATTACAATATCTTGCTTTTGAATTTTGAACAGATACTTAATGCTAAAATTCTACTGTGAAATAAATGTTCATTACATAAATGCTTCACTCATCGAGGGCAAAGATAAATAACTTAAGAAAAAAATTAATTGGAATCACTTTTGTTCTCTGTTCAGGAATCTCTGAGCTCATTTATTCAAGAAGTAATGGCTGTTAACCTGTAGGCCTATTTAATTTTGCCATTTGCCATTTACCATTCATTGCAGCCCTTCAGAAGGACTCAAACCCCAAGTAATAAGTTTGGGACTTTGGGGTCGGCTCTAAGTTCCAATTTGTTATAATAATTCAGGGAAAATTAATAAATTGATAATTTTGGTATCGACAATTGACATTTATTTGCAGTGTGGAGATTATCACACTCTCAACTCTTCAGCTAAGAAATGTGAATTCATCCAGACCAATGGCGATTGTCAGAATTCAGATGGTTTTATCAATTATCTCCAGGTCGTCTATTGCTCCTTTCCAGGTCTACGGCCTCTTGGACTTGTGTGTCTGGTAAGTGAAAGACTTTATACTAGTTATTTCTATCATATTCATTTGACATAAAATTAAAGTAAATGTGCCTCATGGTTGACAATTGACAGCATGGCTTGTAGCTACAAAGCTGCCAATTTGTCTGATTTTACCCTATTTAGTAGGAATTGTTAGGGGAAAGTGACACCACACAGGATTTTTCTCCTATAAATATAATTTTTGTTGAAGATCGATTATTTTTATTTTGTATATTTTTCAGGATTTTTCTCCTAGAAGTATGATTTTTAAAACATGTAAGATTGATGATTTTTTGTATATTTTGTGCATCAAACTCCGGTCAGTCGCATTACACTTTGTCCGGCACCACAAATCTGACACTTTTTAACCCATCCCGCAATTTCTATTTGAAGATTTTCTTTAAATATGATGCCCTTCGGATTATCCATTTGAAAATTTTACAAAACAAGCAATAGTTTTCTGTTAAATTGAAATTTATTATTAAAAAAATATTTAGTCCCATGTATTTTTTGTATGGTTTGGAACTCCTAAAAATAAGGAGATGCATAAGAAAAAAAATTGAGGCTAATTATGAATTATGTATATGAACTTCCATACATCTGTATGTGTTTTAAAAGAAAATTTTGATCCGGATTTTAAATAGAGCCAATATAAATTTTTGGAAAATGTCCACCTTTGCTTGGAATCACCCATAATGATTAATACAGAGAAAACAAAATAATATTTGCTTAAGTATATACAGGTGTGTATGATGATGTATGTTTACATCATTGCTGCTTATTGTCATGTGCTTTTTGACTTAACAATAAACATGATGTATTGAATTATAAATAGATGTAATGTGGGGTGCAGTTATTCATAGCTGTACAATATAAACAAAGTAATACAACATCAACAATAATGATTGACAATGATGATAGTATGGGAAATGTCAATATCTTCACGTGGTTGGTGAAATAATTGGACTATGGAATTTCATATCAGTAATAGAGATTTTAAAAAGTGGAGGCAGAGAGAAAGACGTATGATTCTATTTTGATGATAGCTAATATAGGATACCAAGAATGACAGAGCTCTAGACAGACCGAATTATAGGTCTAAATCTAAGAGAGAGAGAAAGAGATGGGGGGAGGTGGATATCGTAAGAGAATCCAATATCTTCTCAATGGATGGAAGAAATTGGGGGCTTTCCGGTGTGCTATAGATAGGGCTGGTTGGCGTTAGCAGTCGACGCTGCTTCAACCCAGCGCTTCCAGTTGCAACCTTGCACATTGTATGTCAGATATAGCACCAGCTTAAAAATCATGTACAAAACGAATGGCAAAGGGGAGGAGTGCTCAGCTAAACACATCCCTACACTACCGCAATCATCCTTATCTTGGGGCAGGCATGTATCCAGGGGGTGAATGGTATGGTAGATTGCTGGTCAGGTCTTTCCAGAGATTCTTTCTGTCATTTTTTTACGAGTGAACAGCTGAGATGACTCTCCCACTTGAATCGTTGCCTCTGTAAGCATAAAACTCAGCTGGAGATCTGTTTCCTATTGCCAGTTTCGGTACTTTGTCGATGGCTTCTTGAATTTCAAACAGGTTTCTAGCCACATTGAAACCCTTCTGGTTTCTCCTCTTGAAGAGAATCTTCCTCCGTACCTCCCTATGTGACCGTTCACATTTCCTCTGAGATTGTGGATGGTATGCCCGACTTTGTATAACCTGTATGCCCCTGCGTTTGAGTAGTCTGTTGATCAGAGTATTCCTTTGAATTCCGACCCTTGGTCGCACTGTAAGTTTGGAATTCTATGCTCTGCAAAAACCTTTTGTAACACCTGAGCTATGTGGAACTAGTATTTCTTGCAAGAGGTCGCAGGAGTAGGAAGCGGAAAAGCTGTCAGTGATAGACAAAATGTATCTGTGTGCCTTTCCCTTGTAAAATACCGTACCTTATCAGCATGTATGTTGAACGAGTCTATTTGCCACTGTATTCAACGTCAGCGTTTTTTGGGTACATTGTTTTTTAAGTATGGCTGATGTCTTTGGTATTGCTGGGACTTTCGAAGCACTTTTTTTCACCTCTCTGAACGACATACCGGCTTGTGTTGTCTTTATTTGTTGCCAGTTGGATCTGCCTCCACAACCAATACTTTTTTTAATTGCTCTGTACCACATGAGACGTTGAAATTGCTTGCCCAACTTCTTTTCCTTTGAAATACAGCTTATCAAATTCGACATGAAATTCTCCATTTTGTCTACGGTATTGGCGTACAGCATGTCTCTGCACTCGATTCATTTTTGTCCAAGGCACATTAAAGTTTCCATCAACAATCAAACGATATTATGAAATGCAGACTGTCTAGTCTTTCTGGGAAGTAAAGTCTCTCTTGATTTTAATTTTAAAGCAAGTTTGTAGTAAAACTGACAAGAAGTCAGAATTTATCATGAAAATTGAAAATTAACTCTGCCCTTTTGAAAGACAAGTCATCTAGTTTTTCATATTTTTTATAGTCATGAGCAATATAGGCCTACATGTTATTTGGCATGATTTGATGAGTAAGCATGCACATGTACATGAATAGGCCATATACACTTCTTTAACTGTACTTAATATATTAAACAGTGCTGTATCAATATATTACACAGTGTTGTATAAACAAAAACAGTGTTTTTTATTGTGTAAAAATAATTATATTATTCTAAAAATTAGATTAAACTGAAAACAAAATACATTAACATTTTTATTTGGTATAACCAGCTCATACATGAATATACAGAGTAGTCAGAGTAACACATTTCATAATCAAGTCTAGTATCAATATTGAATAACAGTGTACAGTATGAATAAGTTACATTTTTAAATAAAAATTACATAACAGCAACAAAAGAAAAATAAAACAGTTAATAGAAATGAAACATAAGAAAGCAAAGACTGGTTTGTTTGTCTAAGTTATCCAAAATCTAATAGATTCAATTTTTAAAAACAAATCTATGCATAGGCCTACTTGTAGTGATGTCCCTATAATCGGATGCATTTTTCTGTTTGGTAAATTTACTGATAACAAGTCAAAACATGGCAGCCTTGGCAGGATATTATTATGTTTTGTCTACCATTTACACCAGGCCTTAAATGATTGCATGTTGACGTTTTCTCCAGATAAATTGAGGATAATGCTTGGAATTTAATGGAACCCTGCCAAAATATCAAATTTGATACGGGGTAGATGGAATCAAGTTTTATAAGGTTCCATCGGCTGATAAATATAACACTTTGAAAAATCTCAATTTACGTTCTATAATAATAATATTCCGCATTTATATAGCGCTTAACACATCGGAACGACGTCTATAAGCGCTTTGCAAATATATATTTACCCCGGTCATCGAATCCTTGCATGCCCGCATACAATGTATGCACTTTCTCCACTCTCTGGGGAGCGATTTTGGAGTTGACATGGGTCTTGTGAGCGCTAAATCCAATACACTTTTCTGTTTTACAAAAATTTTGATTATGATGTACCATAAAGATGTCAATATATGATATTACAGTATTAAAGAGGCAGTGATGTAAAAAAAAAGAGTAAAATTACAAATAAATTGTCATACTGTCTGAAAACTCTGAATTAAGGTTTTTCACTAAGTCTTTGATTTCATTCTCCTATCTTTTCTCTATTATCAAAGCAACCTTGACCTCAGGGTAGATGGCTAAACCTGTTTGGTCTACTCTCAATTTGGTCTACATGACACTTTGTCTAATAGTAATACCCATAAAGTCTTAATTTCCACTTTGCCTACTAATTATTTTGCATTTTGGCAAATAAATATTTGATCAATATATATAGTTCACCCATCATCGTGTTAGACCAAGTGAATATTAGACAAAATGGGTATTGCCTAATTGGAAATTAGACAAAGTGGTAAATGGGCTAAATGGCCTAAATGGCAACTAGACCAAGTGGTTAGTGGACTAACTGGTACATATAGGAATTAGGATTAGACATTGTTAAGGGTGAGACCAAGCAGAGTGTAACGAAGCAGCTGTGTAGACCAACTAGTGAATTACTGGGCGTACTATTCAGGGTTGATTGACGATTAAATCATCTTTATTGTAAAAATAATAATTAATAACTTTTTGTTCTTCTCCAAGGGTCTTTGGTTGATATACTTGTTGATAACCCTAGGAGTAACTGCAGAAGTCTTGTAAGTATTATCTTTCATTTATAACTATCTTTGGGTGGTAGAGTTTGTTGACAAATAAAGTCATTACATAATTGTTTACATTGATTGGAGCCCATGTGATGTTGGCATGTGACTTGCTCACTATTCTAATAGATTTTTTTTAGTTTACTGAATATGGTTGATTCGAATTGTGGGAAACTTGAAACATACCTGTATTTCAATACTGTACAGTATGTATACACATCATGTCAGAATGATGTATGTTTTAGATTGAAAGTACATGGATAAAAACAATGGTTTGATTTAGGGGTATTGCCAGATATTATTATTTGAATTGTCCTGTTTAAGATAATAATATTGTCATTATTAGAGCCACTAACTTACTGATTGGGACAGTGGAGGGACAGGCGGAGACCCCTAAAATTTTATGTTAAAGGGTATTTGAAAAATTTTATTTTATGTTTAATGTTTTGAAAGAGAAAGAGCCAAGGTAATTTTTCAAATAACAGAAGACTATACTAGACTACAACCATAATTTAATCTAAAATGTTTGTAAAAACCATGTTTTGGGGGTTCAAAAGTGCTGGTTGTACGGAATTGTTTTGTCTATAGATAGGGTATTTGAAAAATTTTATTTTATGTTTAATGTTTTGAAAGAGAAAGAGCCAAGGTAATTTTTCAAATAACAGAAGACTATACTAGACTACAACCATAATTTAATCTAAAATGTTTGTAAAAACCATGTTTTGGGGGTTCAAAAGTGCTGGTTGTACGGAATTGTTTTGTCTATAGATAGGCCTATGCTTTGACATATTTCATGTACTGTTATTTCCTGTGTTTTGTCTGCAGCTTCTGCCCCAATCTTGATGTCATGGCTAGGACACTGAAATTAAGTCAAAACATTGCAATATCCTTTCAACCAAATTAAAATATTACTTTTGAAATATTGTTAAACTTTTAAATATTGTTAAACTTTTATGAAGCGCAATCTAACCTATATATAGAGGGGAAGTAAGAGAAGTAGAGAGCTGGAAATTATTTTAAATTAGTCAATTAATTAATGTATTATTGTGCTTACTTTTTAGAGGTCTGAATCATATTTTAATTTGTTAATAGTTGCAGTTAAGGGGGGGTGTATTGTGTTAGTGCATATTTAGTTAGTGGTACTGATATCAATTAAAAATCATGCTTAAAAGTTATTATTAGTTTTGTTTTTGCAGATGTTTTACTGTATATTTTATTCATGGTTGAATCAATTTAGGTGTTGAAAGTAGCTTGAAATTCACTTTAAATTCCCAATGATAATCCTTAACCCCTATCATCAATACGGAGTAACTCTTCTAGCATTTGGTAATGGAGCTCCTGATATCTTTAGTGCTATAGCAGCAATAACTAATGCAAGGGATGGTGAGGCTGGACTGGCAATCGGGGCTTTATTTGGTAGGTTTCATGTCTAAGTCTTATCTTTTTTTTTTATTATTATTGATTTATTGGTCTTATATTTTTAGTTATGAGTTTATGGAAAATTATTTTAAACCACCACAATTATGCCTGGATATAATTGTAATGACGAAGACAATGATCATAAAAATTAGAATGATACTTATATAAATGAAAACAATAATGATAATTAGAATAATGATGAGAATAAGGAAGAGGGTTGCATCACATCACCTGTCTTTAACATAACTTAAACTATAATTATGGAAAATGTTTGTTATAATTTAGAGATTTGCCCTCCTCACTGATGTACATTAATTCCCATCTTGTTATTTTGTATTGTATCGTATTTTCCTGTATATCAGGAGCTGGCATATTTGTGACAACGGTGGTGGCTGGATCCATCGCTGTGACAAGACCGTTCAAGATGGTGGAGCGGCCTTTCCTGAGGGATTCTATCTTCTACTTGGTAGCAGCATTTTGGACCTTCTATATCCTCTACAAGGGCAGTATTGTGCTCCTGGAGGCAGTTGGTGAGTCCCTTGAAAACTTGAAATTGATGTTTGTCACATCTGTTTACTGATCTTCCTATTCCCAGTACTGCCCAGAGATAGTCCTTGATTTTCTTAATTTCCTTGGGTATTATTATTTTTTTGGTTGCTGTATTGCAGCTTAGTTGATATCAACTATAGGGTATCTTAGAAACAGTATGCTTCATAAGAAAAGTTCTCATATCAGTGACATGACATTGCTCCTGCGACAATTGCTCCGAGCTTAATTTTGTCTAAGATGCAGGGTTATGGTTGCAATAGGGTTTATGTTAGGTTTACAGTAAGACCTTTAGTGTTAAACCCAGGATTGAAGCTGGTTGGTCATTCGATTAGTGTGTGGAATTTAGAGCAGAGTAATTGTCATGGAACCCTCATATCATGCCCTAGCACAATCTATAATGAATTAGGGGGGAAATCCACTCAGTCCCTTGTTATTATGATAACTGCGTGTATACAAGCAGCAATGCCCCTTTACCTTTAGTGATTGTAATGTTATGATTCATAATTTATGGGTGATTTGTTTTTATTACTTGCTTTTGTTTTTTTGTTTTTTTGCTACAGGTTACATATTGCTATATGTTGTGTATGTGATTGTAGTGTTTGTGGGACGTAAGATATATCAGAACCAGAAACGCAGGAAACGGGAGCAAGAGCAGACGGAAGAAACTTACACCAATGGCATTCAGCAAGATCTCCCAGGGCCTGGAGGTATGGTATCTGATAGAGTGAAGAGATGAAAGAGAGAGAGAGGGTGAGATAAAGAAAAAGTTAAGCATGGAAGAATGGGAAGAGGAGTTTAGGAAATGACAAGGGAGGAACTAATAGATGAAAAGGATGGAGATGGGGTTAAATAAAGAGAGATTGAATGAAGTTGGGTAATGAAAGAGCTGAGAGGGAGAAGTTGTTAAAAGAAGGAATATGAAGCAGGCAAAGGTTGCATTAAATAAATCAAACTGAACTGACCTAAATGTTTGGTGAATTGTTGGATGAAAATTTACACACAGTGTTCCACTGTTCACTTCTCCTCACTTGCATGCATAAAGATTTCATTTTGTATGTATTGTATCAAGATCAAGTTCTTATGTGTTTGCATGCAATAGTCTGCCCAGCCTGTCTCAATCATGCTCATTCTCACTTTCCAATCAGTTCCTCACCAATTCTTTTGTTTATGTTGTTTTAAATTTTTGCCTTACTTACACAAACTGTCCCCCAATAGCAGTGATGGATTGCACATCATTTTGTCATTTTTTTTCTGAGCAAGATGTAACAATTTGAGAAAAACTTGATGCATGAAAATGTACTTTTGTATGATTAATTAGTATGATAAATATTTATCAATCAGTCTGGCAATGGCAAATTGTTCAATCCATGCAATTTATCCTTCTGTCTGTTTACCCTCGCAAAAATTTTAATGTAAAAATAGCATAAGATAATGTAAAAAATATTGTTGAATGTTAAAGGTAATTCCATTGAAGATTGAAGCAGTTTTTGGAATTTCAATTCTTTGATGTGCAACTTCATTATACGAGCAGCTTCCCCACATAATAAAAAAATAAAATGTCATGTTCTCAAAAATTAAAACTGGTTTTTGTTGTACCTTCATTATGTGAATAGACAAATTATTGCACAACCCCTCTGAAAGAAAAAGAAATAGTCATCATAAACCATAAAAAATGAAATTTATGCATTTTATGACTTATTAGGCAGCTGCTCGTTTATGACGTCACCAATCAAAAACTGAAACTTCTGATGACTTTATTGATTATAAATCTTGAGGGTGAACATCCACTTTAATAGATGTATCTATGATTTCAGTAGCAGATATGTGGTAGTCATTGTTTCACTTTTAGAATGTGATGCAAGTGTGTGGACATATATGTATAACAATCAAAACAGCTATAAGCTTCATGACTTGAGTATCCTAGTTTTGTTTATGGTGTAATGATTACCTTTATAGGCATCACATTAATCTTGATTTAGGAGACCTCTTTCTTTAACTCTCATATGACTAAATTTGGGCAGTGATGTCACTTTCCATCAGTTTGAACTTTGAGAAATGATTTGATGAGATACTGCTGTCCCATAATGATCATAATCTCTGTATTTCTTAATATACTTTATTCAGAATTATGATGCACATGATATCCATATATAAACACCAGTCTCTTACCTTCCAAACAGATAAAAACATGTTGATTTATTTATTAACTTTATCAGCATTACAAGTCATATTTTATTCAAGACTTTTTTTAGTTCCCTTTTCATCCACTTCCTCATTGCAATCAGTTTGAAATGATGCAAAAGTACCTGCCAGTATCAGGTTAAACTTGACTTAGGACCACTTTCTATCATGTATACAGTGCGTCCGATAGAAAACGAAACCGAGGTTTATCTTAATTACAAATACAATAGACAAATGACCTATCATTGTAAAGCTAAGAATTACCTCTTTCAGCTGGTATAACATACAAGATTTTTCATCCACGCATGAGTGAGTAAAAACAAGTTGAATAAAGGATCCCAAGAAGTCATTTGACGGGGGATATCAAAATTTCAAAAAGAAAATCACATGCCTAAAAACTTCAATATCTGCTCTTTAATTTGATAGCTAAATCACAGAAAATGGTCAAGAAATAACAAAGTTATGTTTTTTTTCCTCGAAATAATGCTTGTATTTCCGTAATTTCATGAAACATACGTGTTTTCAGCGGTTTCCCACCGAAGCTAGTTAACAAAAGACTTTCTGCATGGCTGATCGTCAACAAAACGGAGTGTCGAGTAAGTCTAAAAGCTATTCTGTAAAACCTCTTCACTTTATGAAATTATTGGAATTCAAGCCTTACATGTATTTTAAATAAACAAACTTTGTTATCTCTTGACCGTTTTCTGTAATTGACATATCAAGTTAAAGAGCAGATATTGAACTTTTTTAAAGATGTGAATTTCTTTTTGAAACTCAGATACCGCCTGCCAAGTGACTTTTTGGTTTTCTCTCTTCAAACTGTTTTTACTCACTTATGCATGAATGAAGAATAATCTAAGTTATTTCAAATGAAAGAGTAGACCCTAAGCCTTACAATGATAGGTCATTTGTCTATTGCATTTGCGATTAAGGCATGATAAATCATCTATAAATCTCGGTTTCGTTTTTTGTGGGATGCACTGTATATTGGATATTTCTTTTCA
This sequence comes from Lytechinus pictus, assembly GCF_037042905.1. Taxonomy (NCBI): domain Eukaryota; kingdom Metazoa; phylum Echinodermata; class Echinoidea; order Temnopleuroida; family Toxopneustidae; genus Lytechinus; species Lytechinus pictus. The sequence goes on from NC_087246.1 coordinate 17,819,614, forward strand.
TAAGTTTGATTTGAATTTGACAAGTGCTAAATGGCATACGCCATATATTCCTTGGTATTCATTTGAAGTTGGTCTTAATTTCCAGTAATCATAATCAAATTTAGAACAATAATCTTAACATTAAAATCCTTGTTAACTTTTATAATCATAATTTATAAATATTTGATGTCCCCTTAGCATATAGGATCAAAACCAAGAAGCATCATTTCATCATGCACATAGTCATGTATAGCGTATAGACAGTTTTATGGACCATCCCAAAACTTTCTGTTTATTTTTATTTTTTAGTTTTGTTAAATAGAGTAAAATTAAACTAGTAAAAGGCTGAAATTTTCATCAAACTTTGACAACAAATTGGTCTAATTATTTAAGAGGAAAGTTTAGAAAATACTCTGTGGACATAGTTATAACCATTCATGTCCTCATGAGTATGTAATAGATGGACTGATGATGTCATGTCCCTGCTTACCTTTTTCTTATTTTATTACATGGAATTATGATTATGTCATATTATCATGCATGAGTGTGATACAGACTCCCTATTACAAAATTTTTTCAGCAATGAGGATCTTAAACATTGAACATAATGATACTATTTTATATATTTGGAGGACAATAGTTTCATACAATAAACTGCAAAAGAAGGAGTGGGGAGATACTATTTTTAGCTTGTTCATTGCATGTTTGTGAAGACATGTGTAAAACTCATTCACCACATTTCCAGTAATTCAAAATCATAAAATGTCTGAAAGGGATACGCGGGCTGAAGGTATTTATATGTAAATAAATAGAGTAAAATTCCCAGAGCAAAATGCTGGAAATTTCATCAAAATCGGATGACAAATAATGAAGTTATTGAATTGTAAAGATTTGCATTATTCTGGTGAAACCTTTCTGGACATGTCTCCATGAATATTCATTAGGTGGGCTGATGATGTCACATCTTAACTTTCCTTTTTCTTATGATATTACATGAAATCATAATTGTTTCTTTTTTTTCATAAATGTGCAAATAATGTGTCTCCATTATGATTAAATAAATTGCAGCAAGAAATAACTAATGCACTTAATCAGTTGTCAATCCATTTGTTTCATTTCTTGGTAGTAAACTTTTGAATATTAAAACCTAATATCATATTATAAAATACAAAAGAACAAGTGGGGATATGACATCATCAGCCCACCTAATGAATATTCATGAAGACATACCTAGAACTGTTTCACCGGAATAATGCAAATCTTTAAAATTCAATAATTTTGTTATTTGTTATTCAATTTTGATCAAATTTTCAGCATTGTGCTCTGTGAATTTTACTCTATTTATTGAGATATAAATATCTTCAGCTCGGAGCATGCATCCCTTTAACTTTGTGATTCCTTGTTTCAATTTGATGAATTTTCTTAGTGTTTTGTTTGTCTAATTCTTCTCTTTATGTTCCAATCATATTATTTTCATAACTGTTATTTGACACCTTGTAGATCCTTGTACTGACCTTCATCCAAGCATCAATTCTTCACTTCACTATCCTAGTTTCACTCCAAGCATAAATTCCTCCCATGTACCTAGTATCAACAGTCATGATGATGATGTCATACCCATTATTGGTGCCATGCCCAGAAGAGGTTTGTATCCTCCTAGTCATTTACTTCCTAACCATAACTGTGCCTTAAAGTGACACTGTAAACAATGATTTGATACCTTGATTTTGGCAATTCTATGACCCCGTTCTCATTACGTTTTCTAAAAGTAGTTTACTGGAAACCAGTTCAAGAAACCAGTTTGAAAGATTGCTTTGTTAGCGTTCCCATTTGATCACCCAAAAGTGGTTTTCAAAATCACTTCATGTAAGACAATCTTGTTGCTATGGGAACATTCTCAGTGGGGTGAAATGTTTCATGCAAAATTTGAAACTGCATCTTAGGTATTCTACACACAGTGTGTAGAGTAGCACGCTCAAAATGTGGGAAGACCGCTTCCCAAAGACTGGTTGTGTCCTCACTTATGCTAAAACCAGTTTAACGAAGCAAAGAGATCTTGAAAACTACATTACGAGCTGGTTGAATCAGTTTGGAAGATCGTTTCCATGATCGCTTTGACCGTTCTCATTACATGTTAAACTAGTTTTAGGAAGGTAGTGAGAATGGTGTCTATGTTAATAAGCTTTGGTTTTAGAAATGTCTGCAAACAATGATTAGATTGAATGAGGTGTGAATTTGGGGCCTTAACAATTGTAGTGTACCAAAATGATGTCCAGAGACATTGATCTAACAAAATGTCTAAAGATATTTGTTTGATACATTGAATTTGATCTTTCTGCATATTTTTCGGATTCCAAATCAAAATTGAAATGGTATTAACAATTAATGAATTGATGAAATGATTATATTCTGGGTATATAAACTTTGAAATTCAGACTTGTGTATCAAAATTATGTCAAGATACATTGATTTGATACCATGATTTGGGCTTTTACATTTATAAAGATTTTTTTATCATTTGATGCAACATATGATATCAATACGTCACATACTAGTAATATTTTCTTTAATGAACCCCCAAATTGTTTTCCTAGATCATTTGAGATGCATTTGCACAGTATCAGCTTAGCATTACAGAATATTTGAAACCAATTGGTGCACAGTAATGTTAATATGGTCTTTAGTGAAGCTAGGTGTTATAAAACTTATAATAAATAGAAAGTTAAAACATGTAAAGTGGTTCATGCCATTTTAAATGAATTTCGATGTTATGCATGACTTATTTCACTGTTAACACAGCACCATTGTTTTAAAGCATTGAAAGGATGTGATTGATTTATAATTTATCTTTGATTGCACTACAACAATCAAGCAACATTTACTTACTATGTGATCATAGGTAGACCAATATTTTTTGTATCAATTTTTACATTTTGTATAACAATTAACAAAGCCCTGTAGATGCAAAACTTTATTGCAAGTCTCTTGAAAGAAATGTGAAAATATCAGAGAAATTGAGTCATGATAGTAGAAAATAAAGTTGGATAAAAGAAAGACAAGAAATAATTTTTTGAAAAGGTGTCACCATGTCAATTGTTCTTATTCTCTGATATCACTGTGATATTAAATGATTTTTTATGTTAATTGTTGAGTTTTTAAATCGGCACAGCACCAAACTCAAAATGAGGATTGTGTCATGCTTTCAATCATGATTACACCATTATTAGTCTTTCAACCTTTCATAAAATCTATCATCTGTTTGTTTTTTCTGTATTTACTTAGAAGTTGAGTCATACCCTAATGTTTCAAATTCAATTTATTCAATCATAATGTTAAATAACATTTCTACTTGTGTTTTACATGTATCACATTATTTCCTGCATATAGTGTTTGTAGTTTTATATAAGTGATCATATCAGGTCATTTTCCTTTATGTAGATGTAAATGAAAATATAGGTTTCTCCAGTTTAGATTCTTGTTCATATATCCTACTGTGAAGCATTTCCTTTGTGTATTTGTTACATTGTTAGGAGTTGATTATAATTTTCATACAATTTTTTTTACTTTCCTGAATATTAATCACTGTATTTTTCATTTATTTCTTTCCTTCCCTTCTATTCTTTCTGTGTATGTTCATTTCTCTTTTATTCTCTCTCTCTTTCTTTTTTCAATTTGGTTATTTATTTATTTACTTATTAATTTTTTTATTATTTCTACATTTATTTTTTATGAATGTGTTTATTCATAAAATTTATAAAAATTTAACATTGGCTCCAAACACTTTTTAAGATATGATTTCTGTTTGAATAAAACATTTGGTTTTCTTTCTCCTGGGGGACTTTTAATACCACGGGATACCCCCCCCCCCCTCCACCACCAATGACAACTCCCCCCCCCCACCCTGGGATGATTTTCACATAAAATATTCCCAGAGTAGAGTTCCCCAAAAGACACCTTTAACCAAAATGACAACTCCACCAGATGAGGTGTCTGTGAGCAGAAAATTAAGAAAATTCTTTCAAAGTCAGTGATGTCATACTGAATGTGATCATTTGTATTTGTTTACAGTCACAGGGGGGCTTACTGCAACAGAGAGATTAGCAGTGGCTAGTATGTTAGGAGTGGATGCTGATGTAGTTCGGAGCATTACACCACAACCTCATCTAACCAACAATGAGAATAGTAATGATGATGGTGGTAAGTACAAGCCTATTTCCATTTATGCAGTCAGCTAAAATCGCTGTTATGACCTACGACAGTCTGTTTTGTGTTTATGGTTGGCAAAGTTGGTAGAGTGAAGCTACGCGAGGCACTGAACCTGTCCAAATTCGACTTATATTGCCTGACATTGATCAACATACAAATCGTCTGTACAGTTAGTAAGCTTTGTGTTTGGGCCCTGGTGGGTGTTTCATAAAGCTGTTTGAGAGTTAAGAGTGACTTTAAGAACGACTGGTGATCCTTTCTGATCCTGTCTTGTGGTATATTGTGTACACCAAAATGTTCATTGGCGATGATTTAGCATGTGAGAAAGGTTCACCAGACTTTCTTAAAGTTGCTCTTACTTACGAACACCCCTTCCCCCCAGTTATTATTATTAAAAATACCATATATTATTCCCAAAGATTCAATAAACTGTATAATCAGTTTCTAGGTTTTTGTGGTAATTGGCCCCTGGTATGAAAAATACATATAATATATTTCCAATAATCAATCAGTAAAAGATGATATGACAGTCGTAATACTTTGGAATGAGAGAAATTTATCTCGGCATAATTCACATTTGTGAACTTTCACCGATGCCATACAGTGTCTCTGATTTTCTACATTTGATAAAAGTTGTGATAAGAAATACACTTTTTCTAAATTTGGCTTCCTTCTTTTTATGCAATATTCCTTTTGTACTTTGTACAATGTTTTAAAATATTCATTTTGTTTTTATTAATCACTTTATTGTTACAGAGTCTTGCTCCCTCCTGAGCGGTGAAGCACCACCTCCTGGTCAAGTAAAGGAGTTTTTCATTGGTCTGTGTCCTGTAGATATAAAGGAATGGTCAGAACTTGCATGGTACTCAAAGCTATGGGCACTGCTTAAGGTATGGTTAACATTTCATAACAGATTGTAATCTTTCGGTAATAAAAATAATGCCTTATACCCTTGCCTTTTATAAGAGAAAATAAGAAGGAGATTGAGCATGGACATGCTAGAGGACTACATAGACCTCCAACTGATGATTTTTTTTCTGCATTCTAAACCAGAATATCATTTGCATGTCATTAGATGATGTAAAGCGTTATGTTAAAAAAAATTATAATGTTAGGATTTTTACAGTAAGCTAAATGAGTTCATGAATATTCATGTTGTATGATTAGTTTTATTTTTCTTCTTGTTATTATAGCTTCATATGTAGTACTACATTGTTTATTTGCATGGGGGTACTGCATGGTGTTTAAAAAAATAGACTAATGGAAGAAGTACTTTGTGATTTGATTATTATACTATAGGAACTTGAATCTTATCATTGTAATATTATTACATTCAAACCTCTTGTTATTAATATTTAAATTTGTGTCTTGAATTTATATCTTGAAAATGCAGTAACTATATTATTAACTAACTTGTAATTGATATTTTGGATCTTAATCATTTGAATCAAATCTTTGGCAAATAGTTTGAAGTTGTGAAGAATGAATAAATGTTTGGAGGGTATGCTGTGCATGACATCTGAACATAATTAATGAACTACAGTAGCTTATTATGAATGAAGTCAATGCATGTATCAAAACACTTTTTATCTCATATCTTGACTTTTATTCATTACACTGAAAAAATTTGTAATTTCAAGATATTATTTTGTTTTAGAATATGTACCTCCCTTGGCAATTATATGCATGTGAAAATTATTGCGAGTACGAAGCAGCATGTAAAGCAGAGATTTCATTATGATGTACATGTATGTGTTATTGCATTCATACCATTATAGAACTTTGCTTTGCTAATTTATTTTGCATCTTTCAGTGCCCAATGCTATTATGTTTGAAGGCAACTGTTCCAGTGGTAGACTACAATGAACCAAAACATAACTGGAATAGATTATTAAACACTCTTAATCTGCTCCTAGCTCCTGTATTATGTGCGTTTGTAACCAAAGGTAGGTATATATGCCTTTTACACATATTGATAATCATAACGCTTTTCTCTTTTTTATAGGTAGTAAATTATAAAGTATTATACTTCCAATGCCCTGTATGAGGGATCTTCCTGAAAATAATTCACCTCTCCTTTGCGCTTTCCATGAAAAAAAAAGGTGTAATGCTCTTGAATTGTTATGGCTTTATATTAGTAGTTTATGAAGTGAATTTAAAAAATTGTAAAAATGGGGGTCAGATGTACAAAAATATTACTTTATGAAATTTACCAGCATTCAAGTTTTTGAGACATCCATGCAGATACCATTAAAAGAAATCTACCAACAAAAAACAGATTATACCATCTGGCACTTTATTGTCAATATGTCATCAGTTTATCTTATTCGATAATGTTGCTATAATGCTTTCAAAACAGCTCGATCACAAATATCCTGTAAATTACAAGAACCTGTTCAGACCTCGAAATTATCCTGTATAATCATGATAATTCAACTTGTGCATTCAGGACCACCTGAACCAGATAAAGATCCCTTAGTTATGAGTCTGCAACAAGAAAGTTCACCATGTACAATTCATTTATACCTTTCAGCAGTTCCGAAAAATGCTAGAATCATATGTTTAGGTTAACTTCATAAGTTTACATTAGGTAGAGGAATAGAGTACCGAAGTGTGACGTCATCAATTTTCAATTTTTGTATTTTTAGTGTTTCTTATACCATATTTTGGTAGGGCATGATGAGACGTCGTTCCGATGTGTTAAGCGCTATATAAATGCGGAATATTATTATTATTATAATTAAAAAACCCCACAACCCGAATTTAGTGGGAATCGGTCCATGGGGCCCCAATATATGACCTCATGAATACATTATTAGCCCCATTGAAGTCAATGTATTATTGGCCTGGTTCCTTACATTTAGAACCAGGCCAATAATACACTGACTTCAGTAGGGTTAATTATGTATTCATGAGGTCATATCTAAGGCCCCCATGGACCGATTCCCACCAAATTTTGGTAGTGGGGTTTTTTTTTCATCAGGCTCTACCAAAATATGGTATCAAAAACGCTGAAATGCTAAAAAAGTTTTTTGTGACATTATCACTTCGATACTCTATAGTAACTCTTTATTGAAAAGCTACTTTTCTAGATTCTAATTTTCTAAGCTAATTTTAATGACTTATATGGGTTTTTTCTGGCAATCTTGCTTTTCTATTTCATTGCATATATTGTGCTGGGTAGATGCAAACATTTTTAATCTGAAATGGAAAAGAATTTTTTGAAAATCAGTGTTTTTACCAGCCTTCTTACAGAATGTTCAGTTGTTTATCAAGCCATTCCTGTAGTAATTAAATATTTATCAGATTTCAAGTTATCCACCAGGTTTCGAAAACTGTTATGAAACTTTGATAAACCATTCTTTAGATTTGATAGACATTCAGGGGTTTCACATACTTTTCTCCGGTTTCAAACTATGGAAGTGAAATTTATTTAATATAGAGATCTTGGTTTTGATGTTGAAATAGTGCTTTCAAGCACTATATAGTTCAGACCTGTGCTCTCGAGTTGATGACTACATTACTACATAATTTTACATATTTATAATATTGTTTTTAATAATCAACTCGAGCTGTAACTTTGTTATGTATAGGGATCACTAATTACAAGCCTTGCTTCTTTGGCCTCCCTAAACATTTTTACTCTGTATTGTTTTGATGTAAATGTATTGTTCTTTGAATGTTATGGTATATTTATCTTGTTTTTAAAAATGGTTGAATGAAATTAATGAAATGAAAACCAAGCATCCGGTGTCAACTTGTCATTGCACGCTGTGTTTGCATGGTAGTGCAGTACATGAAAAACAAAATTGAATACATGTGATGCATCTGAACCAATCACAATGCTTGAAAAACATCTCATATGATCCTATTTTGCCCAATCAACAATGCTTCCTCTTCACTGTGACATGAATTCTCCCAGTGATTTATAACGCTTTCGACTCTTTGTTGATAATTTTACTAATAATATCAATATCAAAACTAAGGAATCCTTTTCCTGGTAGTACATGAAATCTATTTATATAATTCAGTTTGTGTTAATAGTTAGCACATATGAAACCTAAGATAAAACTGAGAAATCCTCACGAAACCTTTGAAGGTCTATTAAAAATATAAAATAGTTTATGAATTTTGCATGATTAAATGAGAGAGCTATTAAATAGCTTGTGAAAAGGGAAGAATGGTAAATTGTCAATTCATCTATTGCCAACTTGACCACTCATCACATGGTCTACCTTCATCTAGTCTAATGCCATTCCGTCCATCAACATTTAGTCCAATAACCATTTGGTCCAATAATCACCTTTTCTAATCACCAGCGCGTTTATGACAATTTTGTCTCACAATCAATTGGCCTAATATCCATTTTTTTCATTCATTTCGCCAAATCAACACTATGGACTAATTGGCTACCGGACCAACTGCTTATTAGACGAAATGGCAATTACACCCTATGAATAGTGGATGAAGTGACGGTAGACCAAATGAAAGTAGATGAGTTGGTAATTGGATGAATTGGCATTAGTCAATTGGAGATAAACTGGAAGAATAATTAGTTAATATAGAAACTGCTTGATTCACAACTGAACATTCTATACGGAAACATGATTTTTTTTTTTAATCTTTTTTCTTAGATCAATACAACTAATACTCAAAATCAGTAACAGAGCAAAGTTCTCAGTAATAATCCTGCAGAAGAATAAACAGTTACATGTAAATGCTTGATTCACAACTGAACATTCTCTTTGGTAACAGGAAAAAAAACATTTTTTTTTTTGGAAATCTTTTTCCTTAGATCAATATATCTAATTCAGGGGCAGATCCAGGATTTTCCAAAAGGGGGGGCGCAAATTTTTCTGAGGAAAATTTTGACACGAAAAAAAAATTCAACCACAAATTGAGGATATTTCGTACCAAAAAAAAAAAGGTCTTCAATTTCAATAGAGGGTCCACACCTCTGTTTTAATGGCATTTTACATTACAAATTTTAACTTTGCTTCTCAAAAGGGGGGGGGGCCACGTGCCCCCTGTGCCCCCCCCCCTGGATCCGCGCCTGATCTAATTGTATCTACTAAACTTGAAATCAGTAACAGAGCAAGGTAGTAAGCATTTACAGTTACACTAAGGTTATTATTATTATTTGTATACCAGTATTTATTCTTTCAATAATGATAATCAAAATGTAGTGATTTTAGCACAAAAGCAAAAATTCAGTTTTTCCATAATTCTCTCTTTGATTAGTAAACTCCTTTGAAGTGCATTGTTTAGAAGACCATTCTGATTTTTCTGTAAACTGTCTATCTTTGCAGAATAGTTTTTTCATTTTGTCTCTGTTTCGTTGTCTTTCTGTCTGTCTCTCTCTCTCTCTCCTATTTCTCTCCCTCTATAATGCAGGTTTAACTAAAACCATAACTGGTGGTTTTGAAGTATGGCATCTTGTTTTATCCCTATCATTCTTGTTAGCAGTTCTTGTATTCTTGACATCTAAACCTAATAAACAACCCGTCTATCACTCGGTAAGTTACACAAACATTTGCAATTCTTTGAAACTCATCCGTTCAAAGAAGAATGGTTAAACAGTGTTGAGGGATTGGGTCACATTGTGATTTTATTTTTGAAAAGATACATGTAGTTGATGATATTTTAAAGGCAGTCTGTTTTTAGTTTTCAAAGGGAATAGATTATAATTTACTAAGATTTGATTTCTTGAAAAGTACTGGAATACTTGTTATATAACTGCATCTTTGGGGCTATCCTATCATAGACTGCCCTGTGCCTAGTCTGGGTATTGTCAGGCCAGGAAAAGTTAGACCATGTGGGATACAGAATGATGGATGGATTATACACATTGGGCCATATTCTGAAGTCAGGTTTAACTTAAACCATGGTCTAACTCTGTGCTAAAATTATGGGAAGCCAAACGTTTCAAAATTTTTATTACGTTGTATATTTCTTATGTTTACTGTGCTCTTTCCTGATTCATCGATGGTGAAGACAATCATCTATTTATACTTCCTTGACAATTATGAATGATTTGAGAGCCAAATGAGTTGAAATGTGATATCTCTACCACTAGTGATTTATGTAACAATTGGCTATCCATGCTTAAACCACAACTTTAAACCTGATTTTAAGTTAAACCCGACTTCAGAATACAGGCCAGTGATCCCATGATACCTACTGGCCGTAATCTCTTAAAACCCACATTTCTTGCCTAGCACTCGGAAGAGTGTGATACTTCCCTTACGATTGAATGTGAGAGTCTTGTAGGCACACTAACAGGGAAAGCAAGATAGTGACTTCACCGTATGAGGTAATGAGAGAAAGTACATATTGATTACATGATTTCTACATGTCTTATATCAATCGACTCTGGATGAAAGACAACACCTGTTACTGGGTTAACACACTATTCATATGCCTTATGAAAGCTAAAGTTTGAAATTCTTCATACACATGTAAGACGATGGCATATTAGAATTATTTTTAGTTCAATGAATGGCCATGTATACATTTATTGTTCACGTTGTTTCCTATTGTTGCATCATGTTTATCAAGTCTTAAAAAGAAAGTACCCATGCACATTTCAGCCAAATATGGTCAGTGAAAGTAAAGCTTACGATGACTATTCTTGTGTCCCTTGCATATTTCTTAATGATAATAAGTAATGATAAGTAAAAGATATGTATTCTAACATCATCCCCTTTGTTTTCTTTTCTTTTTTTTTTGCTGTACAGGTATTTTCCTATATTGGTTTTGTTGTAGCTGTGTTATGGATTTATTCTACAGCAAATGAAATTGTCAACATTCTCCAGGTTGGTATACAGTATTTACCTTGTATTCTTAATATATTTTCTTCATTTTAGAATCTCAAAATTTGTACAAAGTATACACCAGAGATCTGTGCCTTAAATGTCAAGTCAACCCCAACAAGAACTTGATGTGAATAAATAGAGAAAGATCAAACAAGTGTACTGCTGAAAAAAAAATCATCAAAATTGGACACAAAATAAAAGCATACATGACATTTCAAAATTTTCTTATTTAAAAAGAAAAAAGAGTTATCTGCAAAAACAGGGGTGAAATGGTGTCACACACTTGCAATTTAATTTGTATTTCACTACATGAATTATGGGATATATCAATCTTAGCAGAGTAGACAATTAGAAGCTCTTCGTTCAATCACAATATGTTGAAAAAATGGCCAATCAACATGTTCAAGGAGGAATTAAACCTTTAAGCCTCAAGAGAAAATCATGTATCACAAAATATTCAAATTAATTGTGACGTCACAATAAGTTATGCTTTTGTAACATCACAAAAGATGCGTGATTATCAAGCGCAGCCTTGAAATATGCCTATTTTTGCATGATAGCACACAATTGCATGATAATCAATTGACCTTGTGGGAGGGGCAAAATATTAATTTCATCCAATATTTTTTTTGTGAAACTCCAATTTAAAAACAAAAAAATATGGTACAATCTCCATAAGCATACACATAATTGTTGATATTGGATATCTTAATATTTTTTTCAAAGAAGATTGTTACTGACCTCCGGAAATATATTGTTGCTCTAAAAAGTGATGCCAGGGACCCATTAAACAAGGTTTACGGTAACCCTTGATCTTGGGGCTTATTTTACACTTGATTAATTGACCATTATGTGCAATCAAGGGTACAAATCAAATGAACGATCAATCGTTCAGCTTTGTGGTACTTGGATATTTGATAGGTTTGGTTGAAATAAATAATGTGTGATTTTATGTTTCTATCTTTTTTAACAGATGTTTGGTTTGGAATTCTACATCACTGATGCTATACTTGGTCTTACAGTTTTGGCTTGGGGAAACAGTATTGGAGGTATGTAAGAGTTGTCTGGAAACTCCTTGCCAAGTACAAAATATAATTCTTTCAGTGTCATTACCTTAACATTATTTGTTTTATACATGTACTCCTGTAACTCCTATGCTGTCAGTATCATATTTTTGGTTCTTCCAATTAAACATCTGTTTGCACTCTTCTACATTATCATATATACTGTACATGTATATAATTATGGTGGTGAATGTTTTACCCGACTTCTAAGAAAGCATGAATGCTTGTTTTGAAGGAACCAGAGGACCTATGGCTTAAGGTCCTCTCCAGAGATGTTATATTCTATGTGAAGAAGTTCATTTGATTGGTAGGGAATCATAGAAGGGAGACACCTTCAGTTTACAATCAATTTAGTTTATACCCGATGGCTGTTTCATTATAATTCGTCACAAAATACTCATGTTATGCATGGGCCAAACAGATTGTCTCTATCATGTATTTGAATTTTCTTGGACAGTTTTACTCTTGTGCCACAGCTTTATTGTGAATGGAACAAGACAGTTGTCATCTCAAGAATCCATCAGCAACTATGTAGATGAATAATACAAAAGTCACATACAACAACTAAAATTGATTGTTCAAAGAAATCAATGTTATCATGAAATTTAACATCAAGTCCATTCAGTAGCATATATTTTGTCAGTGTTAGTGGCAGCAGTCCACTCCCATAGACATGTATGTGTACATGCTGGATGTGCAGAGACTTACTCCATGATATAGTCTCCCCTCATTCCATGTACTAGTATTGTATTGAGTTGATAAATGTTGTTAATCTCTTGATTTTCTTGTCTTCCAGATCTTGTAGCTGATGTTTCAATGGCCAGGCAAGGCTTTCCAACCATGGGCATGTCAGCTTGTTTTGGAGGACCTATGTTCAGTATCCTTTATAAATTTGTATTTAACAGTATGTAACTATGTGACCTGCCACCTTGAATAAATACAAAATTTGGCTTTGTTTATTTTTAACTGGCTCATTAAGTACAGAATCATATTTTCAAAAAATGGTATACTAAACTTCTTATGACTGGAAAAAGGAAACACTTTTAATACCAGTAAGAAAATAATGCAGACTGGCAAGATTCCGGAATAAGGGTGTAAATAGTGGACAAACAGTGGAACCATTGTCTTTTATTTAAGTATGGTTTACTCCTAAACTTTGTTTTTAAATGGTGTTTCCATAAAGTATGTACATTTGACCCCCTACATGTGGGACATTCCTGAATGATTTGTCTCAGCTTTGTGCTTACTATTGAAAGTTTTATTTCTCTTAGAATTTCATGGATTTAATGGTTCATGAATCAAGGTGAAATATGGGGGAAAATGTGGGTCACATGTAAAGGTTGATTATTTTTGTGGAATTTAAAGAAAATTTGTCAAACTTTTGTTAAAATGTTTGATGCACTTAATCTGTTCTTATTCCCTATTGGTGATTGTTGCTTATATTTCAATGAATTCACATCCAGTGTTATAACTCATTGTGCTATATGATCTTTTTTAGAATTACCGGTAACTCCTTAACAATAGTACTGCCTAGACATGTTACTAGGTATTGGTATATCATGTACAATTGTTACTATCAGAGACGGGGGAACATTTGTAGTAAGTCATTGCCACTTCTACTTTTATATGGTCAAATTATATTTTTTAATGTTTAGTATTTTTCTATATTCTGTTATTGTACAATATCGTGGTATCAAAATTCAATTTACTTTTATCTGAAGTTGATTTAGAAATTTGTTTCTTTCTGTAAAATCCTCTTGGGGAAATTTCATGAAAACATTGACAATTTCAATTTGTCATGATACATGTGTCACCAGTTATAACTAGGAGAGGCCCGGTTTTCTTATGGGTTAACAACTTCTTTCTAAGACTTGTAAGATAGCACGTGCGATGAGATAGAATTAAAAAATATAAGGAAATATGAAACTAATGACAAATTCCAAAAGCAAGGATGAATAAGGATTGATTAGGTTTGTAGTCACTTTCAAAGAGAATTTACAGTGATTACTGCACAGTATTAATTTCACTGTTGTTGACCAATCTCTTAGAATTTGACGGAAAGGGGCGAGGTCACAGTGATGGGGCGCAACCAGGGGGGCGTTTCATGAAAGGATTTGTCGGACGTTTTATCCGACAAGTCGCATTTTATCCGACAGTTACCATAGTAACAGTACCTCTCAGCCAATCAACATCAGAGAAAGATGTCAGATCTGACAACTTGTCGGATGAAAATGTTGATGAAACACTCCCCTGGGTGCAATGCATGTTAATTGTGCACCTCTTATTCTGAGAACTGTTGCTTTATTTTAAATTCACATATGCATGATAATTGACTCAACCGCAATTCGATTTTTCTTTTTTCTTTGCAGCTAAACACCACCCATGTTCAACTGGTTCTTGCCTTAGGTTTAGCAGTTAGTCTCCTCTCATCAATGTTCATTATGGTGGCTTCTGGATTCAAAGCCTCTCGGTTTTATGGTATATACCTCTTTATCCTTTACATTGTATTCTTGGTTGTAGCTTTGTTGATAGAGGAGAGTGTAATACCTTGGTGATCTCAACACATCTATTATGCCTTGAAAATTATAGTTATTGATTAGTATTAATAATGCACAGCTGCTTACTGTACACATTGGACACAATGGACAATGGAAAGTAAAGCGAACAGGAATATTATATATCATTCTTCCTACTTTGAACATTTTGAGCAAATTTGAGTCCCAGTGCAGTAAAATAAGTCTTTTTTAAGCAATGTTGATTACAGTGAATGCATTAATGCAAATAGGTACAGATCCACAATTAAGCTCTTCAATGTGCAGTGGAAGTCAACCACCTGTTAATTTACACTTAAACATGTTTGGAACAATGGTGTTGAGTATATCATGGTCCTAAATACTGGTTGGTGTTTCATAAAGGTGCTTGTAAAGTTCTGGATGACTGGAACATGTTCTTAGGTGCTAAGTCAATTACGTAGGGATGTATCATTTAGCACAAGGAGGGGTCACCGTTCGTGCGTAGTCATTCATAACTTACACGCAGCTTTATGAAACACCCACCGGGTATCTTTGGAATGATGACAAGTCATACTCTCAAGAGATTGAAATACTTAAATCATGGATTTGATAATTTTCTCACAAACAATTATGAAATTCATGTTACTTTTTTAATGATACATCAGGGTCCCGTAACACAAAGATTATTGATAAATTGATTGTACATTGTAGTCAATTGTAGAAAAATTTTCTACGACCAAAAAAGCTTGGTGTTACATGCCCCTGGGATATGAAAGTATAACTATTTAGTATAAGATTCTTAGAATCATGGAAGTTATTTTGTTATTAGCAGTAATCTTGGAATCTCAATTACTCCAGGAATCAAGAAAATGTTATCTTTATAGACAGGTCCCTTTCATATTCTTATCGATTTTAAAGGGAATGGTATAATGAAGCACATTGACAGATGGCCCCTCAAACTGATTACATGGCAATGTATTGAACTTTTCCATTTTATATATCAATATTTCATGAATTTGTGTTATGCATATATCACATGTTTTTATATTCTATTTATAAATGCATAAAGATGCGGAAAATAATGCTCTTATTGTAAAAAGCAGGGTATTTATTGTATTGCAAATAGTGATAGGATGGTGAGAATTTTGCAGAGAGGTGCTCTGTCTCAGCAATCTAGTTTATATAAAGGAGTGTTTTGTCAAGATGTTTTTAGATTCAGAATTCAACTCTCTAGTAGTTTGTTTCAATGTTCGTTGTTGTGGCATCATGCATTGCTGCAACATTACTGACTGTACCTGCAGAGCTAGCAATATGATTATTGTTAGTGCCATAGAAATGTGCAATAGACATATTACAGTGGTATCTGGACACGTTAATGACATCATTGGCATCTGAATAGAGCATGGTTGCAATTGTGAATGAATCCAGGGGGGGGGGGGATGTTTCACAAAGAATGAAGTGTGACTTACATTACATGACTGCATATAGGTCAAATCATGCTAAGAGACTACTACTATGTATTCATCAATAACATTGCTTGTTTTGTGTCATGTCCACATCAGCATTTAAGTGTGAGTCTAAGTCATACTTTAGTCTCTGTGAAACACCCCCCCCCCCCCGGTGCTAATGATGTCATTATCCTTCTTGAGTTGCAGTATCATTGCAAACTCCCTTTTAAACATGAGAGTTGATATGAAAAGTGTTTATTAGGCAATATCATGTTAATTATTGATTTTTTTAGCAATGTATTTTACGGCAACTCATGTAGGATTATGACTTTATTGACATCTAAATTCATTAATTGTAGTTATGCCTTAACTTGGGGCAAATAAAAGTTTACATCACAGCATAGAATACCTACTGATTATCCAAGCATTGACATATACTACATAAATATGGTATAAAATTATTTGAGGGAAAGAACTCTTTTTATTATTATTATTTAATAATAATAATATAGGGTATTTATATTGCGCACATATCCACCTTGTTAGGTGCTCAAGGCGCTCCTATATTACCCGGCTAAGCTAGGCGTTCATAGCGCACACAGCTTTTTAAGGAATTACTTCCTACCGGTACCCATTTACCTCACCTGGGTAGAGTGCAGCACATTGTGGATCAGTTTCTTGCCGAAGGAAATTACGCCATGGCTGGGATTCGAACCCACGACTCTCTGTTTCAAAGTCCGAAGACTAATCCACTGGGCCACAACGCTCCACATTTGTTCGACCAATATAAAAAAGTACATACACATTACATTCTGGTCATAACATATCAATTGTGTGTTCATGATTCTTAAAATTAGTGATTTCTGAAAGCGTTAACATTTTTCTTACTCACATGGTATTAGAACACTCTTATGTAATGTAGACCCAGTTGAACATTTTGCAGTATTATTCTTTAAACTGCATTGTGTGTTGCCTGTGTAGAAAACACTTCTTAGCCTGTTTTAGACATTATATTTCAATAGATTATGACTTGTACATCTATGCAGTACTATAGTAATCTGACATATTATATATGTCATTCTTGTTATTTTGACAGGTACTTTTGAATTTAGAATTTTGCCACATATGAGGAATATATATAATTGTTATTTTTCTGCATGAAATGATCAAAATCGTTATTTAGTCATTTATAGCTGTATGTGTTGTCCTGTATCTGAATTACCTCAAGAATATACAGTATATAGTTATTATTAACGTTCTACATGAACTATTTGCCTTTTAAAATGTTCACGATTGTCAGTACTTTTATCATAATCATGTATCTTTGTGATTACAAATTTTATCATTGATTTCTACTATAAAGTAATAAAGTGTTGAAATGTATATTGTGTAATTACACTCAGTAATTGATAACATCAATTCAATTTAGATGCAATCTTTGTCATATAGATATATATAATATTGTGTAAGAGTATTATAATGTTATAAAATTTGTACGTGCTTAGCAGTATTGTATGTGAATACTTCACATAGAATTATATATGTGTAATGTGCAAAGAAAATGTATGTTGTAGAGTGTATATAATCATATTTTTTAAGATAAATGTTTTAAATGCAATCGATTCCACACAGTGTAATGTGCTAAAGGGAATAAGTGTGATAATTCACGTGCCTGCTTTTGTAAGTAACATTTCTACAGAACTATTTTCTTAGAAATTGTTTGTGTGTTTATTAAAGAACCATGTTATGTATATTAATTTAATATATACCAGGATGCAACCATGATTATCTGAATAGATCTACAGGGTACTGTCCTGGGACTCGTGAAGGAAAGGTTAACAATTAATAGTTGAATTGTGCACTTGATCAGTGGGACAATAAGTTCAATCAAGCGCAAGTGTTTCCATTTTGAAGGAAATGTCCTGAATTCTGGGATATCTAGATTATCTCATGGTACTAAATAGGTTCATTATTGCGGAATGAAATAATCGCTAGAGGGTATTCATTTGTCTCGCAATCTACTATGGTCAACAAGAAAATTCGTGATCACTCTCGCAAAAAGTGTTCACTAGCTTTCTAGGAAATTTGTGATCACTCTCGCAAAAAGTGTTCACTAGCTTACAAGTTCACGAGCTTTCGAGTGCCGCTGCAACTCTTTATCAAGTGACGAAAATTATCTGATACGGTAGTCAATTTATACCAATCCCCAGGACCGTGATTGACTACCGTATCAGATAATTTTCGTCACTTGATAAAGAGTTGCAGCGGCACTCGAAAGCTTGTGAACTTGTAAGCTAGTCCGTGAACACTTTTTGCGAGAGTGATCACAAATTTCCTAGAAAGCTAGTGAACACTTTTTGCGAGAGTGATCACGAATTTCCTTGTTGACCATAGTAGATTGCGAGACAAATGAATACCCTCTAGCGATTATCTCATGGTAGTTTGGGGGAAATTTGAATATTCCAGGAAATTCTTGGAATTCCAAAAATAAAATGTATACAATGTTTGAATGTTACAAGTTCAATATTCATGATGATATTTATAGAAATATTTGCCTCTTTATTATGTAAGTTAAACTGCTCTAAGAGACTTCTGGAAAGTGAATGCTATATACATGTAAGCAATTGAAAATATTTTCATATTACCACTTCCATGCAATGAGATGTTTAAATTATGATTATGAAAATGATATTTACCAAGTTGATCATATCATCATTATTATAAAGGGCAGTGTTATTTATATTTTTCTGTGTTGTCCTTTATTGGAGGAAAAAAATGATTTCACTGGGGTGTTAAAACCTGTTTCTCAAATTTGATAAAAATCGAGGAAAGGTAAAAAATGGGATTTTAGAGTTATAACGAATGTAGAGGGCAGCAAAACTTTGCAGTATTACTATACAGCAAAGTGTTGCTGAACGCTGCGTCTGTTTTGTATCAACCTTGCTTTGCCTAAAAAGGGAACTCTTCAGAAAAGGTGCTATTATGTTACTGCCCTCAACATTTAAAATTTTGAGATACAAGGTATAAACAGCGACAAATTATTGCATCGTGATTATAGTGTTTGTCCAGCAGAGGGGGTCTTTCACAAAGATTGTACTCTGACTAATAACATGGAAATAGAAATATTATCTTAATTCTTCCATGCTTTAAGTCATGCTTAAGTGCCAAAGCATACATGATATGTAACATGTGATCTCATTGATTAATTCACAGTAGAGATCGTCCAATGAGTGTGATCTGATGAATGTGGTGATTTGTTTTTTTACCACACCCACCTGGGATTTTAAGTGTGATTATAAGTCACTCTTAAATCATTGTGGGAACACCCTGGGCATATTTGTGTGTGTTTGTCTGAATGTTTTTTTTTATTGTAAAAATGTAAATCATCATCTTTGAAAATAAATTCTCACAGATGCAATATAAGCACATAATCATTCGTGTTCATGAAGTATGTTGTTGTTATTAACTCAATAATTCAATTTCAGTGGAATTGAGGCTGATGAAATATTACATTTCTTATACTTGAAATCTTGTTAAGATAAATTGAACGTGAATAAGCTATGAGATTGTAGTTTGGCCCACCAATTACTTGGAGCCTGTTACACAAATCTTAGAAATCAATGTAGAATAATATCTTTATGATTGATTGCATGCATAGTTCACTACGTACAATCAATCCTGAAAATCGAGCATATGATCAATCAGCAGCCTCTGTGTTCCGGAACCAAATTGAAAATTATGATTTTTTGCTGACCTCACAACACTGTTCAAAATGTTTAATTATGTCAGACAGGAATGTGCATTGCATGGTGTACTATTATGGGTAAAATATTGTGTGTTTTTTTTTGGGGGGGAGGAGGGGGTTATGTAAATTTTTCCTGAGAACAAGTAATGTCCTTTCTTTTATTTGGTAATGTTGTTCCAGGCTTCTAGGAAGTTACTACCTGTATATTTTATGCAAGGAGATAGGGCAGACTTTCTCTCTTGGTTGTACCGTTTTTCCTCGGTTTGCATGCAAGCATGCTTCAGATGTAATTGCATCTAAAAAAATATATATATATTATACAACAGACTCCTGGGGCCCGTTTCAATACTTTATTATTTGGATAACTTTGCCATTTACATGCAGTAATATCTTATAAACCTTGTTTCTGATTGGCTGTTTAGTTATGTTTCCATGGTATCTACCATTGGTGGCATTGTTACCATTGATTGTAAGTTATTCAACATTACATTGGAATGAATGGAGAGTTTAAGTACAAGGTTGTTACGTAAAGATTTGAAAAAGTTATTAAAAAAATTAAAAAGGTGAAGGAAATGACAGTTGGATTGAGAAACAGCATGTGGCTATTCAAAACCTACTTTTTCATTGCATATTCTAATAAAAGTTTACCCAAATTGTGCAACAGAAACAGATCTCTCTACCACCCCCCCCCCCCCCTCCGAAGAAATAATCGACATGATCAGCTCTTGGTTGATTCATTTGCTGGTTTACATAATATTCTTACATATGATAGGTATTCTTGGCTCTGAAAAAAATACCCTATGCCCACATTACTAGTCAAAGTGGTCACAAGAGGCAATGAAAGTTAACAAAAAGAAGACAGTTAACAAATTGTTCTACACATCTCATTTATTTTCATATTCATTATGTACACAATGTGTTGGGTAATTCAGTAACTTAAAAAAAAACTAAAGTTCTACAGTCCTACAGGCTCATATCAGAGCCATTGGTCCCATGGTCTAATTCCCAGATTGTTGAAGATTACTTTGGGGCTTAAACTCATTTTGCTCTACAAACACTGTATAATTATACTTTATGAATATTTACCATTTGGACAAATTTTTGACAAATTTTAGCCTATTGATAATTGAGATTTTGCCTATGGTAACATAAATCAAATTTCTCACAACAAACTACCTTTCCCATAATGTCTTCATTTCGTTTAAACCTATTACATGTTCTAATTAGAATATTGAGTGAGTGCTATAATAACTCACTGTTATTTTAAGTATGTGCCTAAAAGTACAATATTAGTGGCATGTAGACCAAATTGTCCTGAGATGAAGTGGGAGTAGACCATATGAGATTTGGCTAATTAAGCATACATTAGACAAACGGAAAAAGACAAAGTTACAATATACTAATAAATACTATATGCGGAAACGCGAGCGCACGTCATCTTCCTTGCTTCCTAGACATTGTTCAGACGTTAAAGCAATGGTTATTATGAACAGGACTACTCGCATGCTGGCAGTCAACATTTTACTCCATATAGATAAAGTTCTTTCAATTGGTATAATGATCTTGTTGTTCATCATCATCATCTCTTTCCCTTGCCAGATGCATTCCTGGGCGACTTGCCCAAGCTGAGGGTCGATTTGGTTTTGTTGAGTTTCTTGCGGACATTGGTCCACGATTCCCGCCCCTTGGGCATAGAGGGTGGGCGAGATAAGTCTTTCAAACGACCTGTCGGAGAAGAGAAAATGGGAAACAGTCTTCGAATTAAGTATTTTCTAATTCAAGTATCTGAATATTATCTAGAATTAAGTAAGATGGTGAAAATTGAATAGGAAGTGATAAGTCAATTATTGTACCACAAAGATGTATTTGTATTTTCGAATTTATTCCAAGGGCAATGAATTGGTAAATACATGCATATACAATGGCCTTTGTATTTGAATGGCCTGTAATATATTATATTTGATATCAATTAAATCTTTGCACTTCTTCATTGAATAGACTATCAAAGGTGATATATAACAGTCTAGTAAAATAAGCAAACATATACACGTATTCTAAATTCTGATTTAAATCACCTAGAAGGGTCTACGTCTGAGCTACTTGAGGGTTTGCCCACGTGATTGCTGTTTTATTTTTTTTCTGAAGTCTTTATGGTTTCCCTTTTAATAGTTTGTTCCAATACACTGAATCATATTTTGGTATAAGTTCCAAATAGGGATGTACCTTTTGAATGAGGAGTCCCCTACCGCTAGCCTTGGGCTTCAAGTTAATTCTATTTTGAGAATAATACTATTCTGCAAAGAGAAAATCAATAAAAATAACTTACTTTGCAGCTCTGGACAGGTTTCTTCAGGGTTACTGATCAGGAGTGAGTATATCGTGGGCTCCCTTTCCGTTGCCCCTTCTGTGAAAAAAAAATATAATGATTTGAATAAGTTAAGTTTGTTAAGCAAATATATGTAATCACATGCAAAATTTCCATCACTTTGAGTGAAGATTATGGCAAAACAACACTATATTACGGGATTAAAGGGATTAACTTTTGACCAATCATAAAGCAAGATTCTTAGTATGTGGAATCTTCAGAATAATTGCCCTTTTTAAGTGATTCGAAAATGTTTTTTTTTAATTGTGGGATGGACTTGTATATATATATAGGCCAAAAAGTCAAAAGACCAAAAGTTTACATACACCCATGGAATTCAGTGAAATTTGTTCGCTTGTCAAACATTGTAGAATTTACTATAAAGTTCAGAAATATGAATACTACCATGATGAATTTGGTGTTAAATTAAGCTCTTTTACATGATTGGGATGGGATTAAAGTATATTTCAGGTGAAATTTTCTTTGACGGAATAAAATGATATTCTATTGTTTGTCATTATATTTTCAAACATCGTTTCATAGAAATATATAAATTCAAATCTATGATTTGTATTACATTTCTATCATGATATGTCACCACTGAACAAAAAAGTGTAATCTGAAATGTTTGTGTTGAGAAGTAACTAGCACTAATGTGAAAAGTTTTTGTCAAGCTTTTATTTTTAATTTGTCTAAAATATGAAGATTTTTTGGGGAAAATGACACCTTAATATTTTTCAGCTCTTGATGACAAAGCAATGTGATGAAGGGGCATAACATTCATTTGTTTGATATCAAATTCGTCATGATATTTCATAAAATATTTCATAAGATACAGTAAATTTTCATGATGTTTGGCAAGTGTAATCTTTTGTTTGAATTTCCTGGGTGTATGTAAACATATATATATATATATATATATATATATTACATGTTTCATTTCGATTAAAATTCTCATTTCAAATATGTTTGAAAAACTTTGATAATAGAAGTTTTATTCAAAATTATGGAGTTCTTGCAGCAGTATCGGTTGACTGGACGATTAAGGTGTGACTTAAACTACTGGAACCATCCCCTTATTTTTTTTCAACACCTGGTTAAATTTTTTCAAATTGCTCTGAATCTTCCTCTTAATATTTTCTCCTTACTTAATATTGTTCTTCTTACTCTAATTATTTAGGGAAGACTTACTTTCTACTTTGATCAACCAGTATGTCTCACGACCTTCCAAGAAACTATTTGCATAGGATTGGAGATTGTCTGCCGAGTGAAGGTTCTTCACATTACCGGATCCATCAGAGAGATCTAGAGTAGCTGTTTGAAAAATAATAGACAATTTCGTAATTGTTAATTTTGTATTACTAGTATCTAAATTTCATTCCCGGCATACTAAAGACATTGCATTGAATTGCAGAATAAATGGAGCTTGATTTGCGTGAATTAAAAAATAATACATATTACTAAAGAAAAGAAATGCAAGGGACTAAACACCAAAAGAAAAGTTATTGTGATTTGACCTTTATATCTTGTCTTCTTGATGTACTCAGAATTTATTCGGAATGAAATCTTCAAACGTTCAGAAGCAAAAGCCAGTGGTGATTTGCTTAGAATTTGTATTGAAACAAAATTAGATTTTTATTTTTAAAAGATCATAAATTTTGCTCGCCCACAACTATTTAGGTATTTCCCCCGTACACCATTCTTCGCCCAATGTTACTGAAGTTCTTACTCTTTTCATTTTAAGATTTCGATTTTGAAAAAAAATGAGACACTTCATTGTACCTTCATGATTCAGGAGGAAAAACTGACTCGGATGAAATTCTGAAAACCGACATTTGCTTCATGAAACAGTGCATTCAGTTATGTCATTTTTAAAATTTATTCTTTGTATTTTTATGGGAGTGGTGAACCTAGATTAATAGTCAATGGTGGATTTTATCAATATAGAAAAGAAATTGATTAATGTTCAGTTTCTCTTCATGAAAAGTACATAATACATACAGTTAGTATACTGTACACTATTTCAAGCCACGATTCCAAGTCTCCTTTCATTGAGAGCGCGATGGGCCTTTATTATTATTATTATCAATTTAAAACATGACGTGGACTCCAGAGAAAGACACATCGAGAATTATTCAGCTAACACCTGCTGAGTGGTGTTTTATAGGAGGCAATATTAATTAAAAATCTTTAGGTTCGGCCATGTCTACCCAAACCACATTGCTTGATTGATAATGTGAAGTGAAGTATACGTTAATTATGAACGCCCGTCTGGAGGCGTCTATATGATGAAAGGAAAAGATATTCATTAAAATACTTGAATGTGATTTCAAATATCCCCTGCACAACTTATAAAGAATGTATATATCTCTCTTGGTAATTCACAGCTTGAAGAGGGGAATATTATGGGGAAGCATAAACCAGACATAAGGCATGTGAGGGATGCATCACTCCAATTCTTTTCTGTGAAAACGAACATCAAGAAAACATGACATCATAATATTATGGCAGTATGATAAACATGATGAATTATTATAAAATTAGAGTAATATCATCAACTTAAGATGTAACAGTATCGCATAATTAGTGTTACCGTTTCAGTGATTCCCGTTACGATACCCCCCCCCCAAAAAAAAAAAAATCAACAATTATTTAATTAACTAATTGATACATAAATAAATGAATAAATAAAAAATAAAAATAAAAAAACAATGGATGGATGTATGGATGGAAAGATAGATAGATAGATAAAAAAGAATAAAATGAAGAAGTAAGATATGAAAGAAAAGGGAGAACGAATATCGAAGAGTATGAATCGTAAATGAATTGATCGTGAACTATCAGATTCACAGGTCAACTAAATTGCCCCTCCCCTATCCTATTTCATAGCATACGACCGCCCCTGGCCACACCCAAATTGTAATCAGGTCACTAATTGTTTGCACTCACCTCCGTCGTCCGATGAGTGACATTGTTTACGTATACTCTCTAGCAAATTCATACTGGTGCAATATGGATTAAATAATCTCTGCTGGTTATCTGAAAAAAAAATTAATAGAAACATCCTGATCATGAACTTCCTTCTCTTCATGCGCGTTGATTTTGTAAATGTTTTTTTTTCATCTCCCGAAGGCTACTGTACAAATTTCTAAAATTGAGAGGAATATAGGCCTAATGTGCCCCCCTCCCTTACCGGAGTCGCCTCAATGGTTCTCTTCGATCAGACAGGGGCATTATGAGTAAAATATTAGAGTGCTGAGAAGTACTGGACAAAGTTTGCGATTTTTAGAAAATTACCAACAACCATATTACTTGTTCTTTGCAGAAACGATCGAGGAACCATTAATTAAATATCACCCAATATAATTTTTATTGTCAGCAACAGCACAATTCGAATTTTGACTCTGTTTTCATAATTAAAAATATAGATAATGAAGAGATAAAGAAGGGAATTTAGCCAGATTTAATATGTACAATTTAGATGATTAGGGGCAGGTGCTTTTATATCATGATGGATATGATATATCGTTAATGCACTGTACACAAACCGTTGTTGCAGACAATTATGATACTGTCCTTTTTTATTTTTTAAAGTACCAAATAAAATGTTAATGATAACTAAATAATTTTCTAAATATTAACAGTTGTATAACTAAGTTTTAATACCTTTCATAATTCAATAGCGTTTTATTTTTAATATTCTAATTCATAATTAGCAAGTAAATCGCACAAACACCTATTCGATACTTTGTCAACTTTTTCTGAGTAACAGTATAGCTGGTTTGTTCAAGTTCTTACGGCAGTCGTATTAACAAGTTCACTGCTTGGTCCTCTCCTGTCCCCTTACGTATTATTCAAGTACTTCGAGTGAGTGCTATCCTAACTCGTACAAACTAACATTCTTTCACAAGGCACTGCCAATCTTCCAATGCAAATAATGGATCGTTTCACTGTAAAACAGTGGGTACAAAATGGCATCTTAAAATAGACAAATAAAAGAAATAGAACACCTAGTTTTTCTTTAGTGTATTGGTTCAATGATTCTGCTTTTATTTATAAATGTGGATTGTATTTGCAAGACACTGCCAAAAAGTTGGGCATATCCTTTTTTAATTGGTTTGGCAAGCTTTTTTTATGAATTCATAGTCAATTAACATGATTAAGTTCAATGATTGGATGATTTAAGTTTAGTACACCTCTCCATAATATATGCTGTATGCAAAATTTAATATTTTCCCCCTAAATCTGTCAAGTTGCAGCTTGCCTCCATCTTCGCAATGTATATGACACAACATGTATTTTGAGTTCATAAACAGACACATCTTTGGAGGTAATATCAAATAATATAAAATGGAGAAAATGAATTTTATGAACAAACATATTGATAGTTGTAAACTAATAGCATTTTAAAGAAATGTTGCAAATAATGAGGATCGCGTCATCATTAACTTCACTTTTTGTATTCTTAGAACTCTCTACCGCGCATATTTCTCAATAATAATCGAATTTTTAATTGCATTTTTCAAATAGATGAATCGGGGTGTTGTAAGATGGGGAGTTATCAAACTTCATGCGAAATAGAATGTACGTATATGACTGCATCTGATGTCATTAAAGGTTGTCAAATATGAACGAAATCTACATACAGTATAGTTTATTTGAACAGAAGTAAATTCTTGCACGTAAATCTAATCATATGATCTCTATGCCGGGTCATAAGGCTATCACTTTTATATTCCAATTAAAGTAATAACGTATATCAATATTTGCACACTAGATAATGGGTATATGGCAACGGGTTATAATGAACCACTGATGACAATGACTGAGGAAATTCTTTTAAGTGACAGTTAATGCTTTGAAGGAAAGATAAGGGATGGTTTTAATTCAATAGTGAAATATATTATCTATCACGTGTAAAAATCAATGTGAAAAATAGATTTCTTACACCTCTTATAATTTTAACCAATAGCACTATTATTTCTTATAAACCTTGTAGATTAGGCAACGACTCAAGAGGGTTTATAGCTATAGCCATGTTAACCGGTGTATTACATCGATAATTTGAATTGTTATCAAGATAATGAAAAACGTTTTAACGACAGTTTTAAATCGATTTACCCGCTCTCACTTTGTTCAACAAACGAATGAATAAAAGAAGAAAATAACACTAAAATTTCCATTTAAAAAAAATATCTTGATTCCGGTTATTCCGTTTAAAAGAAGGCTTAGTTTTTATTTCAATGTTTAGCTGTTATTATTTTGGATTTGTTATTGCAGAATCATATGCCTATACATCTTTTTTCCCTTCGTATGTTCAACTTTGTTTCGTAGTAATGCTCTATACGCTTGTTAATTATAATAATGTTTGATTAGATTAGCTTCTCATTTTCAATCCTCTTTTTTTTTCTCATAATAAATCTTGCATTACTTATACCACTTTGTTTTGTTATTCATAGTTATTCTTAGATAGGTTATATCATTTTTATGAAAGATCGACGACACTCTAGCTCCTTTTGTATTGCAATTTAAAAGTCTAATTTTCCTAAGTGTAGAAATCACTTATTTTAATTACTTTAAGTGTAGAAATCAGTTATTTTAATGACTCGCTCCTGTATTGAATGTTAACGGTTAAAGAGTTAATTAGGCTATGATAATATTTTCTAAATGTCATAAGAACATTGCAAGATCTACCGACGACATGTTAAAGTAAATATTCAACTATAGACTCTGATAAAATAATGGTGGTGTGTAATCGTGTTTGGCTAGACAGTGTATCAAATCAATTAAAGCTATTACGTAATTCCAAAGTATTTCAATTAAGATCCACTTACCTCCGTATTTTACCGTTATGAATACCATTGTCCTTTGGTGACACATTCAAATTATATCCAAAATGTAAGTTGACACACAATCACTGTAAAATGATTAAGAATTCGTAAAGAAGTGTATGTATGCCTACTAATGTAACATTTCCCTGAAGATCATGACAATTCCTTGACGAGTAAGCCTATAAAGTCTTATCATCAATTTTATAAATCCTTGATATATTATTGCAAAAGGTACATAGTCAAATTCTCATTGTTTACAAACTGTTTAGGATGACCACAAGTATATGATTGCGAATCAAGAGAGAGAGAGAGAGATCTCCAGATGTCACCTGCAAAAATCTGAGTAGCATAAATGAAGTAATTGTGAAATATACAGTCATGTATATTACATATTAATCTAGAAGTCATCAAACTTGAAGAGCTTCCTAATACGGATATAATCTACTGATAGGAGTTCACAAGCGACACAATTTCTCCGAACGGGTTCCTTCTCAATGCCAATCAATCAAATGTTTACCACCATTCAATTATCATGATCAGACAACAATGATGCTGCCAATGTTTTATGATTATGGCAAGGTTGTGTTACTAGTGACTAACTATTCTTCCAAACCGCGCATTCTTTATTCCTCAAATATGTCATGGACCATATCGACCTGAGTTCTATACGAACCCTGCAAAGTCAAGAAAATACGTCTCGGGTTGTCAGCAAACGTTAGCTGTCATCACAATCTTACGACGTTTTAATCACTGGTCCATCAGCTTAAGTAAAGATCTAGGATCTCAAAATGATGGCTAATAAGCTTATATTTGATTCCCATCTATAGCCATGATAGTAAGCTGTTAATTGACTCCAGTCTAGTTAATATAATACAGGTAGAAGTCCGCTTTCAAATATGCCTTCACAGAGTTACAATCGAACTCATGTTGCTTGCAAATACGAGAATAGGATAATGTAAACTCTAAACAGAGAGTTAGCTGATGAACTATAAATATCCATCCAACCTTTGACTTTGCCGTCCGTCCATTAGAAGGGACTTCACACCAGCTTGAAGTAACGTTAGTTGTTTAATTTGTTTCTACATACATGAAGCGACTCGATCCTTGAAGAGCCACTTACGTAAATGAAATAGAGCAAATAAAGAGAAAAGCGTGGGATTTCCGACCGGCAGGGCAAAGAAAATCGATAAAAATCAAGCATTCGTGACAATTCACTTGTCAATGTAAGACATCATATACGTGACTGGATGGCTACAATCGTTGTCACGACATTATTGGCTAATAAAGTCATCTGCATTTAAAGATACAGCACGTTACTCAGGGGCGACTCCCAGATTTTTAGATGGAAAGGAGGGGGGGGGGGGGGTCGGTAAGGAGATTAAAATCTGAAGGAGCAAGTAGTTTTTGCAAGTGGGAGCAAAGAAAAAGTATTTACGGAGACAGCCTTGTTACTATTATCTATTTATAAATTATTGTGTTATTGTCAAAATTGACTAGAAAATACTCAGACTGACTACTGTATAGCAACCAACTCACCCTTTCATCCAGTCGTCTTTAACGAGTGCTTTTATATTCATTTTATCATTCATTTTTGTTTAACAAGTCCACACATATTTATGCGCATAGGATTTCCATTTATTTGAATGCAGGATGAAAGAGCACTATGTTGATAAATGCCTTGCTCACAGGCATAGGGGCGTAAGTGCCGTGTCCGGGGTCGCCCCTGTCGTTCATGTGTCTCATCTATGACGCCTTATAGACCACTCGATCGGCTACGGCACCGCCACCATGGACCCTACTATGACTCCACAGAGAAGAGTGACCCCACCCCTCTCCCTCTTTCTCCTTTTCTCTCAATTTCCCCGCCCCTGTAAGAGTTTATAGAAACGATCCAGACCAATACTATTACTATGGCTACTTCGAACAAAGGTAATCTTTATGGCTGTACGCCTCGATCTTTCTTTCATTTTTCGACAAGACATCACCTCGATCGATATGGTGAGAGAGGATGTCATATTGATCTAAATTCTATTGTTCTATTAAAACGGGAAAGAACACATACTAACCCACGTGGAATAACAACTAACTCTATCAATAAATATATGAAAAGGAGCATCGATTTTTAACTTATGTATCGATATTTGTTTTCATCTATAATAAGATATATGTAGTACACTTCACCATGCATTAATAAAAATACAAATTTTGATTTTTTTTTCGGGGGAGGGAGAGATTCTGGTTGGAAATCATTTAAAAAAATGATAAAGCGTCTGTTTATTACCCTATTATGAGCGCTATTTAAACTTAAGCTAATATTGTAATTTATCATCTTCATTTGACAAAGATTAGTTGTATTGTTATTATCATCATCATCAGCGAGTTTTGACTCTTGTAAACCATACTTTCTTAATTAGAAATATGAATCGAGTTGACGTAATGGAGACAACTCTGTTTTCAGCCCCTGTTAAATAAAAAAATGCTTATTGCCCTCATAAATAAACTCCCAAATTTACAGCTGTTCACATTAATCCACTTGGTATCGTCAGTAATTATAACTATTACAAGTCAACTATTTTCATCATAATTCTTATTGTTATCATCACAATTATTCCAATCGCTGTTATCATAATTATTAATCTTTTGGTCTTTTTAAAATGACTTTATAACATTATGACAGATTTTGACATGATATTCTACAAACAATACCATATTTCACCTTTCCTTCCCCTTTTCTTTCCTTTTCTTTTCTAAGTTTTTATTTGGTCGTTAAAATTTTGGAGAGGTTGGAGCCCCCAGCTCCCACTGTACGCTAGTGGTAGCAGTATAGTGGATTTGTTGTTAATCATTGTTAGTATCATTATCATCATTATAATCATCATCATTATTAATACTGTTAATGTGATCATATTTTTTTTCATCGTAAACAAAAATGTATGTAAAATAATGACGACAATAAAATCAAACAGGCAGATACGTACATGGAGCATTATGATTCACGTTTCAATATGTCATTTAGAAAATAGATTTTGAATCTTATTTTAATTTTCCTTAGCTTTAGTTAGGCCTATATCAATCATATTCACGCGATCTTTGGGCATATGCTCAGATGCATACATAAACATAAGAATCATATCGCAGTATATTACTTTGTATACAGTGACCGATTAAAAATGAAGGATAGTAATAATCTGATGAAATTCACTCTGCTTGGTCAGCTGGTCAATATAAATCACCGGATGTTGTAGCTTAGATTAAGAAACACTTGTCCTTGGTTATCCTAATTTTCTTGAATAGTATGTATATACATTTCCCATTTACAATCAATTTTAGAATCAACAATATAGGACAGGACATTAATTTTGAAAATACATAGAATAAACATTGATGAGAAATTTTCAATATCATCATGATAATCAGAAAATCATTTTAAAAAACAATCATTAATTAGGTTTTCTTTTCCGATTTCGTATTCTTAATCTCAACCCAGAAAAATGATTGTCCTGTCATGTTTTAGGTCATCCTTTTTTTGCAGTCTTCTCTCTAAATCTCGTGGTCATCAATATTAGGTTCATTATATAAATATGCTTAAGCTATACATGTCTGTCATACAATTGATGAGCATTTGGACTGATGAAACATTGCCCAACTGGTTAGAAAGAAAAAAAAGTAAGTAGAACAAAGTTTTTCTTTAACTAATCTAGTAGTCATTTGTTTTAATTCATTAGTTATATTTTTTATCTTCTCAAGTTATGCACCTGACTGAATAATTTTTTTTACATATGTAAACAGATATTCAATGAGTTAATCTAAATAGCTAGATACCTAAATTAAAGTCTACAAAGTCTAATATAAGTCTCTTGTGCAAAAAATTGTGAATAATGGATGTACATTTCGTTTTATCCGGTATGTGACACTTTCACTAAATTATCTTTCTCTACTATAAAAAAATGAATGAATGAAGATATAATTTGAGCCAATAATGATTTTATTCAGATAAAAATTATATTCAGCAGGTTAGAAGTGATGTCAAAATTTTATTTTCCTTCTCAATATAGAAAATCTAGATTGCTTTTCGATTTACAATTCACCAGATCTCAGATGATTTTGGAAATAAAACTGGTAAAAGTTGAATTTACCATTTGATCAATGCGACATCGTTTATGAAACGAACATTTTTATTACGATTTTGCCCATTGTTTGTAAGGGTATTACTTTGGGTATTACCCAAAGGCGATGCCTGGATATTTTGTGTAGGGGCAAGTCAATCTAAGGGTAAAGTCATCTCAGTTGGCTTGTGCCGTCCGGTCAGGCAATCGCGTAACTCCATCATTCGAGAAAATGGGCCCCTAAATTCCCGAAAGGTCGGGTCAAGTTTACCTGACCCCACTGGCGGATCCGGCTGGCACAGCCGCCCCTTGCCCCCCTTAGAGAGGCACAATTAAAATTTGTAATGTAAAAATGAAGTTTTAACAGAAGTGTGCCCCCCCCCCCTTTAAAAGTGAAGACCTTTTTATTTTGCTTATCAAAATTTTCCTCGGGAAAATGAGCCCCCCCCCCCCCCTCTTTCTGGATCCTGGATCCGCCCCTGCCTGACCCATTGCATATATGGCTTATAAAGTTCACAAAACATCGGGTAAAATGGACCCGAACACTCGTATATTTGACTGATAATTTTCAAAAAGCATAGGGTAAACTGGACCTGACCTTTCGGGAATTTCGGGAGCCTTCCCCCCCCCCCCCCAACCTTTTCTCAAATGGCCGACCGGACGCGATAACCCGATGTGAAAACACAAGCCTCTCAGTTGAACGATAGGGCTAATATACAATCTTTTACTGTCTACACAACAATTGGTTAAAACTTTATCCAATTCAGCTGGGTAGTTTTAAACCAATAATGTGTGTTTGGGTGAAAACTACATCCAAAGCACCAAGAGTTGGATATTTTTTTTAACCAATTGTTGTGTGGACAGTATGTTGCCCAACATTTAAGAGTGTAGAGTTTCATGACCAATCAATCAACCAGTTTGACAGTTTTCTTATTTTTGTTTCTAATTTGATGTCAAATAATTACCGTTAATTTCTCTGACATGATTCCTTTTCATTTTTTTTTCATTTCCAATATTGACACGTAGCCGTAACGATGGGGCGACTTTGGCTATTTCTAGCCACCATCTTGCTCCTGTCTTCAATGGCATCCTCCACACCAGGTAAATACATTACTCTTTATATTTTCTCTATTGTCCGTATTCTGAAATCGGGCATAATTCAAAGCGAGAGCGAACTGACCAACAACATACTTGTGGTCGTTATCAATGTGTGTTATGAATAGCAAGTTCTGAAATACACATTTTGAGAACACTAAAATGCTAAATTAATGTTGTTGTTGTTTTTCAGATTCCAATTCGATTTTTATTTCCAACGGAAAATATAATGCAAAATCATTACATGAATGCATGATTACATTAAATGATATAAATGAATATTAAGATATCGAGAAATTTACAAACAGAATATTTTGGTTGACAATTTATAATATTTGACTGAATAGAAATGTATATCATATATGAGTTTCTTATTATTGTATTAGTATAGGGAGACTCAGATTTTTTTAGGGGAAAGTGATTTGCTATACTTGATAACATGGTTGTTGCGGTATGAATGTATAGTGTTATTTTAAGACATTTTATATTATTGCTGCATTGTAAATAACAATGGTGATTGTTTTTGTCAAGTAATTGATGAGACTATTTCCTTTTGCATATGAAAATAACCATATTCCCTATAATAATGTCTAGTAGATCGCGCCTCATATCACCTCTGTTTTAAGATCACCAACATTGCCCCTAAGATCTTAAATAATATTCTGTAGGATAGCCTGAATAGAAAAGAGTCTCGTTAATGCTATGGAATTATGTTTGCCTACCATCTAATTGGAAGGAAAAATAATGTTAATATTACAATCGTCCCTTGTGTTGACATCATTTCTAATCAGGTGAAAATGTATGCGTGTTGGGACCTATATTATGCTGTTTAATACAATGTTACGCGCCCATAACCAGCCAAAAATAGCTGCTGCCCACACTAACATTTTGTTTATCATTACATGAATTGAAATATTCTTAAAGAGGTTGCAGCATCAACGGCATTTTCTTTTTGTTTATGATTTACTTTGCTCTATAGCTCATCTGAGATATAGAAGAAGCAGCAGCAGCAGTAGCGAAGAGGATGGCGGTGATGGTGGTGATGGAGGGGATGGAGACTGCGGTGGTGATGGAGGAGGAGATTGTGGAGGAGACTGCGGTGGTGACGGAGGAGGAGGTTGTGGAGGAGACTGCGGTGGTGACGGAGGAGGAGGTTGTGGAGGAGACTGCGGTGGTGACGGAGGAGGAGACTGCGGTGGAGATTGTGGTTGTGACGGCGGAGGGGATGGCGGAGACGGTTGTGATGCCGGTTGTGATGGAGACGGAGGCGACGGCGGATGCGATGGTGGTTGCGATGGTGGCGGTGATGGCGGCGATTGTGGTGGCGATTGCGGTGGCGACGGTGATGGTGGAAACGATGGAGGTTGCAACGGGGGTAGCTGTGGAACGGATGGTGGCTGCGACGGTGGCGGCGATTGTGGAGATGGGGGTGATGGCGGAGACGGTGGATGCGACGGTGGTTGTGACGGCGGTGATGGTGGTGATTGTGGTGATGGCGGCGATGGTGGAGACTGCGGCGATGGTGACGGTGGAGGTTCGGGATCGTCTTCATCCAGCAGTGAAGAAGATGGAGGGGATGGTGGCGATGGAGATGGTGGTGATGGTGACGGTGGAGATGGTGGAGGCGGCGGTGGAGGTGACGGTGATGGGGATGGTGGCGGAGGAGGTGGTGATGGTGGTGGCGATGGTGGCGGAGGAGGTGGTGATGGTGGTGGCGATGTCGGTGGTGACGGTGGCGGTGGCGACGTCCAAATCATATACATTCCTGTTCCTGTGCCTGCGCCATCGGATGACGGTGATGATGGAGGTGGTGATGAAGATGAAGGTGGAGATGGTGGTGATGATGAAGATGATGGTGATGATGAAGATGGTGGTGACGATGAGGGTGGTGATGACGACGGAGATGGTGGTGATGACGATGATGATGACGATGGTGGTGATGGGGGAGGAGGAGGAGCTTGTGATCTTGCTGCTGGTGATCTTGGATGTGAACCTCTACACGAAGCTACTACACTTGAAGACAGACCAGGTAAGTTAGAATTAAAAATTGTGTAGAATTTTGAAATCAAAGGAAATGTGTTCTGTATATGTACAGTTAGAGGGTGAATTAGAATTTAATAATCTTCACAAGAATCTTCAATGTCTGCAATCAGGGGAATCAGTTATCCTCTGCTCCTTGTTTTACGCGACCAGGGCAGATGCAATTTTGTATAACCTGATCTTCTAATCAGTTCCTTGTAGTTGTAATCAACTAATTTTTACAATTAATCTAAAAGTACAACTTATTTTTTTGATAAAACATATTTTTTAATGCTTAACTTTATTGAAAGCTAATTTCATAAAGGAGTAAATTATTTGAGACAGTAATGCTCCCATGCTCCCTCCCCTATACATATCACTTTGCACCCCTCATCTAAGGATACGTCTTGAACAACTAATGTCTCAAGTGATGAATAGCTCATGTCATACATTGGTACATACGAGTAGCATGGAATATACCCGTGGAATAGAAAACTTATATTCATTCATTTCAGAATTTTATATGACTGTTTTTTTTATTCTTGTTGTTGCTATTTTTGTTTATAGGAGGTGTTCTTGGTCCAATCTGCTCCCCATGCCCTACCTTCATATCACGTGACCAAGCTGTCTGTGGATCCGATGGGATCACTTATGAAAACTTGTGCCAGCTGAGGAAGTCCGCCTGTGATTTTGGTAACAGTCACCTGAAACTTGTCGCAGATGGCGCCTGCGCTAAAACATAAGAAGAGGAGGAAACGGCAGGGGAGAGGGAGAAAAGGTTTGAGTTCACCTCATGCAAATAGCAAGGATTGATGACCAGCTGTGTGACCCTTGCTGATGGCATCTGAATCCCAAGACATTCAAATAGAGAGATGGTGTGTGAGAGAGAGAGAGATAGAGAGAGAGAGTCAGAGAGAGATAGAGAGGGATGGAGCTTGAAAATGGAAGAAAGTATATACTCTTTGTAATCTATTTTTCTATGGACCAAAACCAATTTGTTCTCTTGTGTTGGTTGCTTAGGCTAATTTTCAGTAGAATTCACCCTAAAATTATAAACCTCGAGTTCCTAAAGCTATATGATGATGTTCAAAAATTCAAGAGGATTTTAATATTACATGACGATAATGTTCCCGAGAACGCTAAAATGGGATTCATTGGAACAAATTAAACTGGTCGACTAAATCGACTCCCTTACTTTCCACACATCCACACAATGTGGCAACGAGACTCTAATCTGTGATCTCTGTAGGACTATAAGATAAGACATAATAATTCATGGACCTAGCATCACAACTTTAATCTATTGCGTGCGGGAGAATGTACATCATAGAGAACATCTTTATGATGTGCATCAATTTTGATAATTACCTAGCATGTATGTACATCCCTTTATCCTTTATAGTAGTAAGCGTTCTCGGGAACATTCCCCTCCTGTCACTTAAAGTCCCTATATAATATTATCAGGATACCCACCGAGAATCATGATCCTTTTGAATATTTGTATTTGTATACATAGTACTATTGTATTTAGTTAAAAACTATAGACCATTGTCACTGTGATTTATGGACGCTACCCAGTATGTTAGCTTTCTTGATAATTTCCCAAATCAGTGGATCGTAGCTATCCTTCTTGTCTCGTTGGGGACATTCCTAGATCGGTATATATTCTGTACAGTATTTATTTAGGTGGTCTGTCATTAAGATGACAGATCACCTATTATATTCGTCAGAATTTTCTTTATTTTTATTGCCAAATCTTTGTCCACCTCTATCTCAAAATCGGGCATGTCAATTTCCTTGATTTTCATGTCATGTATGGGCATCATTATGGACATGGGAATGGAAGCTTTTCAAGGTTATCAAATCATGATGACGTCATCTAGGCGCCATTTTGTAAAATTAAATGATTGATCATATCATCGCAACTAATCATCAAAAATCATCTATATTTGCATCATATCAAGTTCAGGTGACAGGTCATCAGGACATATCATCAGAGGTCATGCAAAGGTCACGACGCGCACGTACGCGCGCGTCAAAATTTTAAATTTCCCCAAATCGACCGTGGTCAAGTTTGGGTACGTTTCTGGTCATTTTGAGCATGTCAAGAATTTGCGCGCGCACAGGTATGCGTGCGCGTTCTTGCACCTACCATCGTTATGCATCTTCGAGTCATCATTTCTTTCATGTATTTCCATTGTCCATTATCTTCTGATTAATTTGATACCTCATTCAGCCTCTTACGACCAATAATACGGCAATGCGCGTCCATTCAAATTTGCATTACGCGCGCGTAAATGGGCTAAAATATGCCTATATAAAATTCACTGTAGCTCTTCAGGGAGTCCGTTGACCCCAATTTTTCTTTTCATATTCGAATAGAGTATGAATAGGAGATATGATTTCATGCCACATTTGACTCTTAATTACATCGTGACGTCATCAAAATGGCGTCGGAACTAAGAACAAGTGTTTTCTGTTTCATGATGTCACCACAGTCATTTAAATTGATTTTAATTCCGTAAATCTTGGTCTGTTCTCGCCAAATTTTCAATATGTTTTAGCTTAGAATGTATCCTTTAGACAATATCTCCACTGTTTCATTTTAAAGCTTGTACTATTCTCAAAACTAGAATTTGTAGAGTTTTGTCATCATGCCAATTTGGAATTGCAAGAATGTACATTCAATGTCAAGTTGACAATATGTTTCCTATTTTGCTCTCTGTGCTTGTCGAACACACTGTGGCCGACTGGATAACATACCTGACTGGTATACCAGGGTTCGGTGGTTCAAACCTCGCTGGACCCCCTTTTTTTTTTTTTTTTTTTTTTGGTCCTTTTTAGGTGGTCTGTCATTAAGATGACAGATCACCTATTATATTCGTCAGAATTTTCTTTATTTTTATTGCCAAATCTTTGTCCACCTCTATCTCAAAATCGGGCATGTCAATTTCCTTGATTTTCATGTCATGTATGGGCATCATTATGGACATGGGAATGGAAGCTTTTCAAGGTTATCAAATCATGATGACGTCATCTAGGCGCCATTTTGTAAAATTAAATGATTGATCATATCATCGCAACTAATCATCAAAAATCATCTATATTTGCATCATATCAAGTTCAGGTGACAGGTCATCAGGACATATCATCAGAGGTCATGCAAAGGTCACGACGCGCACGTACGCGCGCGTCAAAATTTTAAATTTCCCCAAATCGACCGTGGTCAAGTTTGGGTACGTTTCTGGTCATTTTGAGCATGTCAAGAATTTGCGCGCGCACAGGTATGCGTGCGCGTTCTTGCACCTACCATCGTTATGCATCTTCGAGTCATCATTTCTTTCATGTCTTTCCATTGTTCACTATCTTCTGATTAATTTGATACCTCATTCAGCCTCTTACGACCAATAATACGGGAATGCGCGTCCATTCAAATTTGCATTACGCGCGCGTAAATGGGCTAAAATATGCCTATATAAAATTCACTGTAGCTCTTCAGGGAGTCCGTTGACTCCAAATTTTTTCTCACTCTTTTATATATTCAATATTTCATTTGGAGATTTTGTAATTACGTCAATTTTAAGTTATTAGTGAAAATTACATATTTCCGCAACAAACGTCAATGACTTGACCGTATCTTCGTTTTTACTGGTCAGTTTTCTTCCAAATTTTGATATCGTATAGTGAAGACAATTCTCTACAAATAACGTGTGAATAATTTTGACTTTTGACCACAGCATCAATGTGTTATGATGTGTTTAAATTTTTGCAAATTTTTTCTGGACGTAATTTTTGAGAAATTCTTTGGAGAAATGTTTTATTAACCAATTGTACAGTCTTCCTGAAAATTTCAAGCCCACTTGCCTTGCATTTTTTTATGTAGGACAATTTTTGTAATTTTGCCGGAACTTTTTAAGGGGCAATTTTAACATTGTAAAACATCATTTATGTATTTTTTAGTAAACGCTGCAATATTTAAACGCTATTGGGTTGAAAATTTTCATTCCGGACATTTTGCGGAAATTCCTGGATTTTTTTCTGTTTGTTCATTTTTACTTAATATAACATATAACAAATTTTCAGGTACCTTCTGTGAAATGAAAAAATTGTGCAATTTAGTTAATTACACATGTTCCCGAAATTTTGCGGGAAAATTGCCAGTATTTGAATCTTTTACCTGACTTTTTTTCAGTAAAAATCATCAAGAAAGAATTTTCAAGTAAATGTCAAAGTCATACACAATTAATAAATGGATATTGAAAATTTTTGACGGAAAATATTATTTGAAATGTTTAAAAATTTTCAGAAATTTGGCAAACATTTACAAAAAAATCTGGTTCTTTTATCAAATACATCACTCATGAGTTTTGAGGTGAATGCTGTGAAATTATAGCATTATGAAACTTCTCATTAAAATCTATTGAAATGTAGCAGAAAATTTGAACAAAAATATTTAAGATATTTTAGCTTTTAAAAAGTATCACCTATGAATTTTCAAGTATTCTGTGAAATTAATACCCACTGACATTGTGAAATGTCAGTGGGTGAAATTAAAAAAAAATGCTCAAAGTACAAAGAATTTTTAACAAGAATTTGCATAAAAAACATCAAACTGTCGATTAAAAATTAGCTGCTGTGAAAATTTAGGCGCCTTTCATTGCGCAATTTTGGAAAGCCAATTTCGGTAAAATCGTCTGAGATTTTTGGAGAGTTTTTAAGCCGGCATTTTACGTGCTCCTAACTTTATTTCGTATTTAACATATTGCATTATCACCACCATCATTATAATCATCACGATTGTCATCACTACATTTATAATCACATTTAGCAATGGTCAAAATTTATTCCTTTGATGTCTATGATCAAGATTATCAATCATATCTGAATGGTTCATTCCCGGGATTCATTTTATACAAC
Organism: Lytechinus pictus; assembly: GCF_037042905.1. Classification (NCBI taxonomy): domain Eukaryota; kingdom Metazoa; phylum Echinodermata; class Echinoidea; order Temnopleuroida; family Toxopneustidae; genus Lytechinus; species Lytechinus pictus. Next base: position 17,859,717 of record NC_087246.1, read on the forward strand.
ATTAGCCGACAATGAATGAAAAATCATGACAGACCACCTAATTCGTCCGCATGACGAATTAAAATCTAGTGTTTATTTTATTTTTTTGTTATTTCACTAATGAAATATCATGCTTATGTTGAACAAACAAGGAAAAGGTGCAATTCCTGACCCTTAAAATGGAACACCGGAATCATTTCGTTTTGCATCTTGAGAGTTGCAATAAGCTATACTAAATTTTGAATCATTTTCATGATTTTATGGTGCATAGTTATACCCTTTACAAAATGTCAAAATTTGCCCCATTTGAATGCAAAAAATTAATGCACCATAAAAGATGAGAAGTTACAAAATAGGCAGTGTCGGGTGCAAAATCGAAGAAAACAAGCGCTTTAATACAAGATCGCATCTGAAATAAGTACTGATCGTGTTGCATTTAGGGTGCAAATATGAACCTATTTTTTAGTGATTGTTCTAAAAATCTTTATACATAAAAAGGCTTATATTTATAATAAAGGGTATACACTCTGGACACCGTAATGTTGACCAATTGAACGATGGATGTTAATTGCATTTCAGGAATCTTTATTAAAGGAAATCAAAACTTTCGTAATATGTTCCTTGGAAATTCATAAAATTGTGGTATCTGTTTTATCATTCTCATTACCTTAACTTGCAAAATAATTGATTACCAATTATTGTTAATAAATTACGGTACTATACTGTAGAAAATATTGTGAAGTGATCATGGTGATATAACACTATGTTAGCAGGAATTTCTCTTAATGTCTCACTTCGTGGTACCTTTTAGATTGTAACTACCCTTTCATAATCGTATTCATTACATTGAAAGTACCATTTAAAATGTCGAAAGAGTAATACACTAGTATCTCGCTGGATTATATTGAAAATGTTGAAACTAACATGAAATGAATACTACTTGATTCATTATTTTGAGAGAGTGATCACATCTCCACTCTTTGAAACTGAGCCTTAACACTTTGTAATTCTTTAGAACATTATTTAGATATATTCTGGGTAAGGTTTTCTGTCTGTAATGATATAGTTATTTATTTATATATCGCATTATGTTTATTGTGTTATGTATTATGTTTATTGTGTATGTATTATGTTATGTTTATTGTATTATGATTCAATAAACTGGTGTAGTTTTCAAAAAGACAAGCAGGTTCTGTCATATGATTTCATGTCATTCTTGTAAATTATTTAAATGAAAGCGATTATACAATTATTGTGCAAAGAATTACAAAGAAGTATTGAAATAAAGAACGGGGTATACTAAAAGCTTCGAGTTATTTAAAGTTATAGAACAGCAAATTGGGGTGCGAGGAGGGATAAATGGGAGAGGTAAAGAATGAAAGAATGAGCCAGAGAGGGGGTTGAGTGCACAGAGAGGGGAGGGGATAGAAATCGTCGGAGGTAAACGCAGACAACTAAAAAGGGACTTGGTGTTAACTCTTGGAAATTAATTTCTCAAGTTTTCAGATCAAACATAAGTCCTAAATTTGGCTTTCGTAATCTAAACCGGAAAGCTCAGATTTAGAGTATAGTGATCAACCTTGGGAACAGAAGTGATTAAATCGGGATTATTCTTAAGCCATCATATCTTAGTTGCGACTGCGTTACGTCACTGTGCATTCAGTGTAGTAGGGGAAATATGAAGTCATAATTTATTCACAAACATGAATTTCACCTTTTTTTTAAAGTCATCTCTTTTAAATGCAATGTATGACAAAATGACAATTGAAAAACGTATACGATTCAAAGAAAAAGATGCAAATGTTTAAAAAGGAGTAAGCCTATACACCGACTTGATAAAGTATATAGATTGTATACACAAATTTATGATATACCTCAATGATCATGCAAGGAAAATTTTAAGGATATTGAATCATCTGTCATGGTTGCGCATTGTATTCAAGAATTTTATTTTAAAATCCAACTTTCTCTATTCCATATAAATTCTTCATGGCTATCTGTGCACCTTTGTTTCTTAATTTCTTTCTTACCCCCCCCCCATCATACACCATATACATACCATTCTTGCCTATTATATCGTACCTTGATCCTAATGCATTTTCATTTCATTATGTTGTATTATAATTTTAATATACTTTGTAATTTGTTTAAAATTTTGAAATGAAATATATTCGTTATTAATCAATCAATTAATCAATTTGGATGTCGACATGACATTTTCTCCTAATACTCCCCCCCCCCCTAATCTCTGGCTTTCCTTCAGTTGAATTCCATCTCGTTTGATTTCTCACTCTTTCACTAAATCTTATACATAGGTCAAAGGATTTGGGAAAAGGGTTGCAAACCCCAATAAGACAATGTCAAGCATACTGATATTATTTGTATAATTTAATATGCAAACGTTGATTAAAACGGTGTTTTAATATAGGGAATGAAAATTCTTTTTTTGTAATCAGGATGCTATACATAGATTCTAAATTCTTCTTCATATTTGATATATTCTTTTTCTTAAATACATCTTAAAGATACAAATAAAACTCAATAATACGTGAGTGCCATTTTGTTTGGGTTCCAGCCCCATATACTGACACTACATTTCCCTGAAGTATATATAAACAAATTCACATCTAATAAGCAACTTAATAACTTCATCTCATTTCTCCTCTAATTAGCATGATAAAATACCCTATATTTTCAATATTAGTACTTTAACATTTTCAGTGATATATTAATAGAATTTTGTCCACAACAATCCCATCTCAATACTTTGACGCCAACTAGTAAGTGGTGAAATTTTCAATCAATTTGTTTTTCATCATATCAAATTTGCGTTTTTTTTTTAATTAATTATATATTTAGTTCTTTATATACATGTACCTATACCCCCTCCTTCTACTCTGTAATGGGCTCGCCTCCGTGAGTACATGTGCTTATAATTCGTTCATTCAGTTGTATTCATTCGTTTAATACACCAATAAACATGATAAAATTGAATTTCAACTACATTTACACAATTTTACAATGTTTTAAGGCCACACCCACACCAAAAGCAAGTTGATTTGAATAATAGACATTTTAAGTTTCGCTTATTATTTTTTTTGGGGGGGGGCAAAAGATATGTACATCCTGATCAGTATTTGATTGAGTGACCCATGACCTCACAAACTCAATATTTTTCGAAATATTTTCATGATATGAAACGTAGAATTTTGATTTTCTCTATTTATTCTAATCAACGTTTTTTTTTATTGGGGTGGAATTAACCTGAAATTCTTTAGCTATTCAAATATCGACCTATTTCGTTCTTTTCTTTTCCTATGTATAACCATTTGAATATTTCGTTATCAAAGCATTTATATTGAGCCTTGTGTGTTTTGCTAAAGGAAAAACATTTCCTATTCTAGACACCGTTGAATAAATTAACTCGATGTAACTTTCATATATGCGCATGGGTGCACCTATATCTGTCCCTGTTTGATCAACTCGTAATAGAATTAAATGAAACAACACAATAAGGTATAAAAGGAAGATGATATTATCAAAAAGGTCTAGCCTTCGCATTGTAAACTAAACATGCTAACATTGATAAACATCATAATAACCATTTGACTTTTCGATGTAAGTTTAATCGCAAATGATGTAACTTTTAAAAGAAAATTCAAATACACTTTTCATATTTAGTTTTATCAATATCAAAAGAATAAGTTTATATATAGTAAAACAAAACAAAAAACCCAAAAAGGGCCCGGGTAGGAAAAAATGTTTCAGATGTTTCCTTCATAATAAAAGACTCCCGTATATGCAACGGTTATTTCTAGAAGATTCTCACTCGTTACAACTGAACCAGTCTTGGACAACAAGTCTAGGGAAGTAGGTACTGAGGTTGAATGTCCAAGGTGACACCTGATAGTATAAACCATTCTCCGTGAAGAAATAGAGATAGTTGTCTGCTCCTTGGATCACAGAAGCAACCTTGCCGTATAGGTTAGGGAAGATGTCAGTGATGGCGTATGGTCCTCGGAACACCTTCTCCCACCCGTATAGGTAGATTTGATTGTCTAGAAAAATAAAAAGGATATACTTCGAAAAGAGTTCGGGGAAAGTTTGCAATTTTAATTGTTATTGGTTTGCTTTTTAATAATAAAAAAACAATAATAACGTTTTATTTACCCAGGGTAGCCATTTCAGTTAGGAAACTGCTCTACCAGCGGGCCCTGCATAACATAATATTATCATTACCCTTCTTCAATCTAAATGCTGAGCGCCTAGCAAGAAGGCAGAGGGGCCCATTTTATAAGTCTCTGGTATGACTCGGCCGAGGACCGAACCCACGACCTCCCGTTCATGAGACGGGTGGTCTACCACTGAGCCACCATGCCTGGCTTTACACTGGCTAACGTAGAAAAGCAGGAAACAATCCAATATTGGCGTCTAAATTTCTCTCAGATTGAAAGCGTGGAGATGAAAGAGCATGAAAAAGAGTGCCCTTACTGGAGGGTAATATGGTTGTATGCAGCGAGGGACACGCGCTCCCCCCCCCCCCTTCCCCCCTCCCCAGCCCAATCCTATAATACTTTTTATTGAACTTTCATCAAACGTGAGAATGACATCCTCCATCTCCAAATTAAAAACACGACCACCCTAAAATAAACACACTTCGTAATGAACTCTGTTGCTTTGATCCGTAACTTTACATATAAGTGCCCCATATGGGAAATGTTCAATTTTCAGACCGACCTCTCACAAACTAGAGAAGAAAATAGGATAAGAAGAAGAGTAGACAATAGGGTTTAAAGAGGATACTTACCCGATTGATTTTTTTTAAAGAGATAAACAATAAAGAAGAAAAAGTAGGTCTGTGTGAAAGCTTGAATAATAATTATTAGATGAGAAAGGAATTTATTTCTGAATTTAAATTGTATGAAGTTGGAGTCACTATAATATGAATTGGGATTTCAAATTGGACATATAACCAATGTAATTGTGGTGTTAGGTATAGGGGCAACTTCTCCATTTGTTTCAATACACAATTAACAGCTTCAACGTCACCTTTTCAAAATATCTACTCAGAATAACATTTCCCTATCTTGAGGACATAAAATAATATTCCATGCATATATGAAGATTGATAAATTTGGGAAATGGAAGAAAGTAAATGTTTATATAAAATGAAAATAAAATTGACTTCAGTCCCGAATGAAGGCAAAGGTACTCAAAGGTACTACAATAGAATGTCACAATAACATGCTAGACACGAAGCTGCCAATTTTATCATAATGTTTTAATTTTTAAAACAATTATAACTTATACTGATTCCCCCCGCCCCCCAAAAAGTTCTATATTCGGCTTTCAGACAATTATTTATATTATCACATTTGGTTTTCATTTCAAATACTTACCCATGATGAAAATGGTTTCGCCATTCCCGCTTATTTCTGCCACTCCCTGTACTGAGATAATTGGTCGACTCGACCCAAAATCAGGGAACACATTCTCAAACGCTTTGGGATAACCAGGTTCTAAAGTGTTTTCAGCACTGTACTTCCACACGGCAACACTTCCTGATATAGTCTGTAAATCAAGGACATTCAGGATTATATCAACAACAACAACAGCATCACCATAAAGTCAATAGCAACGACGAAAATACAGAGGTAAAAAAAAAATTGTGCGGTATAAACAGTATGTATGTATTTTTAAGCGATATTGTTTAAAGTCTTGTCAACGGGCGGTACCACGGCTTTTCGGTGGGATAGGTCAAAGTTCGTTGACCCTAAATGACTTTTCACCTTAATCATGTGACCTGCAAACCTATGCCAGATGATCAGTAATACTTTATTACCCTTATATCTAAGTTTCATGAAATAGTTCTTTATACTTTCAAAGTTATGATTAGTTCTATAATAAAACTTAAAATTGGTAAAGATTTCAATGTTGCCTCCGCCTCCGACGCAGCCGAGACAAATCGGGAAATTGTTCACAAGTACAACATGACAAATCAAATTTCGTTCGCTAATTTCTTTCTGACTACATTTTCTGTTTCACTTCTCTTATTTTCCTTATTGTTTTATCCAACACCCGTACTCCGAGCCCCCTTCTACAGCACCGCTACTGAAATAATTGACTGAAATTCCCAAGAAAAAGAAATAAATGCAGAAATAAAAGCAAACATGCAGAAATACAGAAATAGAAGCAAACAAATGCAGAAATAAAAGTATGCAAAGTTTTCAGAGCATAACATAGACAAACAAAAATGATAACCAGAAGTTCTGAGATGTTCCTTCTATCATAATCTACCTGTGTTGATGGGGTTGGGGTGGTTTCAATGAATATGTCAAGAAATTTCGTACCTTAAAGAAGTAAGTCTTGCCCACATCTGCTCCCCACACTCTAGGATTTTTCATGGAGAGGGAGGCGGAGAGGTTGCTTTGAAGTCCCGGCCAGTATCCCGAGATAAGTTTTGGAAATCCAGGGACCAGCTGACCCTTCTCCAATATCCAATAAAACCCATCTGTCATTGAAAAATAAGAGAAAGAAATTGCGGTATTTGAATTTTGTCAGAACGGAAACTGTGAATACATGTGAATTTACATGATTTGATTTAACAAGGTTTCTGCTCGAGGAAACTGCAGAGCTTGGCTAATGAAACTGACAACTCATGCGTCAGACTATCTTTAAAAATACTATTGATTCCTATTTATCATGTTTATCAAATTTATATATATTTATATATATAATCGTAACTTTCTTTGCACAATTTACTACCATCAATTTACTGCATAATATCATCCATCTTATCAGTAGTACAATGATGAAAAAATGAGAAGGTGTACAACATGTCGGATGAGAAAAAGTTCTAAAAAGTTATGAGAGCGAAAATTATGAATCTTTTAAAATGAGCATCTAATTTTGTGATAGATTATGACATAATATTCAGAAATAATATTTCTCACTTTCTCCTCTTATCCTTCATTTTCTTCATTTTACTTAGTCGTGAAAATTCGGGAGGGGGTCCATTGCTCAACTTGAGCCCCCAATCTATGCGCCTGTAGCCCAAAGGTGCAAATGGAGATAGATTCCCACTCAAGGCAATATTTTTTTTTTGCTCGAAACCTACAGGAAAATCTTCAGAGACTTCAAAACTAATATACAAAGTCTTTCATCTAGAATGCTATAGTTTTTCGGTGTTAATGGGCAAAAAAATCATAAATAATCATGGCCATGATAAAACATTTTATGACATGGCTATAATATATATAATATAGTAATTGTATTTATGCTTTTAGGTATCGGGAGATAAAAGACATCCATTAGTATACAACTTTCTGAACTCTGAAGTTACCTTTAAAGGCATACATGTTTCCCATGGCTGTGAATGTTATGGTATCAGTATACACGCTGCAGAGGTCTGGTATGTTAGGGTTGTTTGGTCCTTGAGGAGAGCTTGTCGGAGAAACCAGCTCAGTTCCCGGTCGTGCACCTGATTTCAAAGTATAGATAATCACCAATCAATCATGATGATGATGATAATAATAATAATTACAATGATAATGATAATATCATGTTCTGATGTACGCATTATCACGTCATTTAACGTGTCTCTATGCGCTTCCGAAGGACTTTAGATAGTTATATACCTCAGCGTTCGATCCTGGTATCCGTATATACAGCGCACAAACATTTAAGATATTAATTTAATAAATTATCATTTCTGTCAGGTATACTTCTCCTGGGCGGGCTTCTGGGTCGAGTGTAGCAAATGTAGATCATATGGACATTGATTGAAGATTTGTTTTCATCTATCAATTGGATGATCTCATTGCAGGCTTTACAATGATGATCATTTACTGTATGATCAAAATATTGATGATGATTAACAGATAATCAATATTTCTAAACAATTGAATTTATTTATGGATTTTAAGAAGTGTTATTATTACATTTCACTGCACGCAAAGAATGAAAGTTGTCTACTATTAATTTTGTTATGAAATAGCAATTTATTCAATGAGTATATGAATTACATTCTTCTTGTTCATTTAGGGGTCTTAAACATTTTTTTCCTTCAGGAGAACAAACATCCGGGGGAGAAGGGGGGGGGGGCAGATGTGAACTCACCATAGAGAAACTGAACCCCTCTGATGTCGTCTTGATCGAGGGTAAAGTCTTGATCAAAGGTCCGGTACCAAGGATACATGAGGGCTGACAATACCTTAGAATGACCCAGTCCAATAGCATGACCTATCTCATGGGCCACTGTCAACCAAAGATTTTTTCCTGCACATGGGTTAGTGGTAAAGAAAATTAGGTGCGTTAAGGCCGCCGCACACCTTACGACTGTTCCACGATCCGATTTTTGGAACAAATCGCATTTTGCTTATTTTCTGAAAATGTGAATGAAAAGTATCAATTCATTTGAGGTTGAATTAACTGAAAGAATAATAATATAACAATTGTTCATGATTGCAAGCCTTTATTTTGGAGTAAAGGCCAAATTGGTTACAAATCGTAGACAATCATACGATTGCTATGACGTCATTACGACTAGATATTAAATTCGCTTGTATTCTAAAAAGGATGATAGAATAGTCACAGATTTAAAATAGGTATTCGTGCGATGATTTAAAACATTACACAGTAAGATTTTCCATGTCTCAATAATAGCGTCAAATTCTATTACGTTTTATTCCAAAATCGGATTGCAGACCAATCGTAAGGTGTGCGGTGGCCTTTACTGTTCAAAGTTGCAAAGATTTATTTTAACCTACGCGTTTATTTAAAAAGTAAAATCATATAGAACAGTTAATCAGTGTGGAGTAATGAGCCAAAACATTTGAAGGGATGGCGTATTGGGAAAATTTTTGTTTCGAACTTTTGACACAAAATAAAAAAGTTTTGTGATAGATTTTGACACAATGTTAAGAAAGTGATATCATGATTCACCCCTCTTCCTTTCCATTTCCCCTCTTTTCTCCATTTTCTCGTGTCGTGAAGGGGGAGTGGGTCTGTGCCCCCCCCCCCCCCCAGCGAAGCAGTAATGTTCTCTGCGAAAAAAATACCCATCATATGAATTAGCCTAAAATAGTTTGAACAAAATTGGACCAGTATTACATGACCCCCACCTCCCCCTCTCTCTCTCTCTCTCTTAAAGGAGAATGAAACCCTTGAAACTAGCTGAATTCATATCAAAGAGAAAAATCAAAGAAACATATTGTTGAAAGTTTGAGGAAGATTGAATGAATAATAAGAAAGTTATGAACATTTGAATATTGAGATCACTAGTGCCATGTAGATCCTCCCATCGGCAATGCGACCAAGATCTGTGATATCACACACGTACAACTCCCTCATTACTTTAGTACTTATTTCACTTATATTCTCACTTTTATAGAGTCTATCACAAGGTTAGGTGTTTTCTTTATGAGATGACAAGTACAGAGGTTTCACAACATTATATCATTTAGTGATGACGGAGGCGAAGAAGGGTCTGCTGCGTGTGAGGTACCAGGCGTCGAAGAAGGGTTGGAGGTGGCTATCAAAAAAGCTCTGCAAGTTATTCTTCTAGAAGAATCGTTCGTAAAAAACCTAGTCAGCTCCATAAAATCTGTTCTTGTTAAGGAAATTGAATCAGCAGTTTCCGATCATGTTGAGTCCATCTTATTCGAGAATGCAAATCTTCTGGAGGAAGTCGGTCGTCTAAACAACAGAGTCGAGTCGCTAGAAGCTGCAGCTGATGAGGCGGAGCAGTATTCACGCCGCAATTGCCTGATTTTCAGTGGTATTGCTGAATCTGCAAACGAAGATACTGATGCCAAGATCATAGAGGTGTGCCAGAGGAATATGGGTGTTACAGTGAAACAAGAGGACATCGATCGTTCTCACCGCCTTTCCAGCCATGCTGCGCTTGAGAACAAGCAGAAGGATCCTCGTAGTCGTAAGCCCCGGAACGTCATCATCAAATTTTCCAACTACAGGGCAAGAGAGGCTGTATACGCATCTAGGGCTAAGCTGAAAGGCCTTTCAATTTACATCAATGAAAATCTAACACGGAAGCGATCTCAGCTGTTCTGGCAAGTAAAGAAAGGAAACCTCCCGCAAGTCCACAAAGTCTGGACTCAAGACGGAAGAGTAACAGCGATGAATAAGAGTGGGAAAAGAGTTGCTCTTTCAAGTGTAAAAGACCTCGGAAAACTTGATCAATTGAAGGAATGAGACAACAATATCAATCAAATTCACTGAACTGTAATACTTGGTCTGCTTGAGCACACAGGCGAATTCCTGTTTACTATTTGCTTTAAATTGCACTATTAAATATACGATTTGTTTTTAATAACGTTAATCACTAGAACTTGGTTCTTATTTTATTGAATATTTGTATAAAATTACATTCATTACTTACACGTAATACTTTTCACTTGTTTTGAAGTGTGACAATTTACATTTTATTGTTATTGTTGCTGTTGCTATTTTGCACATATTCGGGTTTTTCATGTATATATATTTGATAATTAAAATGATTAATGTATATAAATTGCTTAGAGTGGAGGAAGTAAAATCTCAACCTAATTTCAACATAAGATTTAATGATTAAATACCCATGTTCAATTTGTAATAAATCTGTTAAAATAAATCAAAAGGCTTTGTTATGCACTGTATGTTCACAGTGGGTGCATATAGTTTGTGGCGGGGTCTCAAGAGAGACCTATGATTCAGATGAACTGTTTGAAAATTGGCAGTGCCCGAAATGTATTCTCCAAAGTGTATTACCTTTTTGGAATGATCCTGATCTATCTACTGAAGTCGTGTATAACTGTAATAATATTTCTGTCGACGCACATGATGATAGGTCAACCGAAACTAATGATTTTGCTCTAAAAGATATTAAAGGTATAAAATTAGCTCATCTTAATGTCAGAAGCATTGTTAATAAAGTTGCTGATTTACAATGTTGGCTGAATAATAACCCTTATGATCTACTAGGAGTGTCAGAAACATGGTTAACAAAAGAACATTCTGATAGCTTGATTTCTGTTAAAGGTTATAAGTTTGAGAGGAAGGATAGATGTACTCATGGAGGTGGAGTGGGATGTTTTATATCAGAAAATTTATCGTATATAAGGAGATTGGATCTTGAATCTGTTGCCTTAGAAATAATTTGGTTGGAGTTGCAACGTAGCAATAGTAGCTCATTATTTATTGGTATATTGTATAGAAAACCGGATAATCATTTAGATTTTTTTGACAGTCTTGAAAGTAATCTTGAGAAATTGTATACAATTACAAACAACGTCATCCTTCTTGGTGATTTTAACTGTAATATGCAAACCATAAATAATCTTTCTAGAAAAGTTTCCAGTCTCCTTACTACAATGCAAATGACACAGGTTATATCTGAACCCACTAGAATTTCACCACATAGCCAGTCAGTAATCGATTTGGTATGTATTTCTGATGCACTTGTTGACAATATTATTAAGTCAGGAGTGCAGTCAGCTGGACTTAGTGATCACTCTGTGATTTTTACTGCAATTAAAGGGAAACATCAATCCCTTTCTCCGAAAATAACTAAATGTCGTTCATTCAAGTACTTTGACAGTGAGAAATTTAAAGATGATGTAAGGAAAGTTGATTGGCATGAGTTTTATTCCTGTGGGACTGACGTTGAAAAATTGTGGCACTATTTTAAAAACACACTCCTGGACATTTGTGACAGGCATGCCCCCGTGATATCAGTGCGGCAAAAACAAAGAGGGGTACCTTGGATAAATGATGATTTTTTGGTGTTAGCACGCGAAAGGGATTATTATCGAAAGCAATTTAGAAAAACAAGATTAATTTATTGGTGGAATAAATTTCAGTTTTCCCGTAACAGAGCTAATAACTTGATTAAAAATTTGAAAAAGAAGTATTATCAGGACAAATTTAAGGACTGCGAAAATGACATGAAAAAGAACTGGAACATTTTATCGAAGCTTATACCTAAGAAAAATAAAACCACGAGTCATGATGTTAAATTAACAATTGATAATGATCAAATACCTAACAATGAAATAGCTCACGTTCTAAACAAAGCCTTTAATGAAGTCGGCTCAAGGTTGCAAGCCGCTTCGGGTAATTTCTCGAAAGATTTATTAAACAATTTACAAACTCTGTTTATTCCAGATTGTGAATTTAAATTTTATGCAATCAAAAAGGAGTATGTTTTGAAAGAACTATTACATATTGATTGTTCGAAAGCGGTCGGAGTAGATGGCATTCACCCTAAGTTTCTTAAGCTGGCAGCAGAGAGTATAGATGGCCCTTTAACCCATTTATTTAATGCAACTTTACAAACTAGTGTTATTCCAGAAGATTTTAAAACAGCAAGAATTACTCCTGTACATAAGGGAGGATCATTTGATATTGACAATTATAGACCAATTTCTGTGCTTCCAGTCCTGTCCAAAATACTAGAGAGAGCAATACATGATCAATTGTATAAGTACTTAAATGTGAATGATCTACTTGCAAATTGTCAGTCTGGCTTCAGACCGTCTTATTCTACTGCCACTTGTCTAACTGAGATTACAGACTTTTTGTATGATAAAATGGACCGAAAACATGTTACTGGTGGTATTTTCTTGGACTTACGCAAAGCTTTTGATGTTATTCCTCACAATTTTATACTTGCAAAACTTAAGTACTATGGTATTACTGGCAATGAATACAACTGGATGGAATCGTATTTAACAGACAGAAGGCAATTTGTAATGATTAACAGTTGTCGCAGTGAATTTTTGAAGATAAAATCAGGTGTCCCACAAGGATCTATACTGGGTCCATTGATATTTTGTATTTTTATTAATGACATGTGTAATTTGAAATTGCATGTACATTCTAAAATGTCTCTTTATGCTGATGATACCGCCATTTTTAATCACGGTGAATCAATTAAGGAGGTACAAAAGTATTTGCAAGATGATTTTGATTCAATAAGTAAATGGCTAGACTTAAATAATATGCATTTACACCCGCAAAAAACAAAAGCCATGGTATTTGGTCAAAAGAAAAAGTTGAGGGGTGCTCATTTGTCAGTGAAATTCAGGAACATACAATTAGAAAATGTAAAAAAGATTAAATACTTAGGTGTCATGCTCGATCCGGGCTTGACTTGGTGCGAACATATTACTAATATCGTTTGTAAAATATCTCGGGCAATAGGTTGTGTAAGGCGGATTAAGCACTTACTGTCCTTTGATATTATGAAGAAGCTGTACTTTTCTATGATTTTACCTTACATTGATTACTGTATTACATATTGGGGAAGCAGTGCAAAAATACATTTAGATAAGATACAAAAACTTCAAAATAAATATGCCAGAATGCTTTTGAAAAAAGATTATAATACATCACAAATTTCTTTGTTGCAGTCACTGAAGTGGCAATCAGTAGATCAGCGTATAAAATATCAGTATTGTGTTCTTGTATATAAAATAATGAATGATTTAGTTCCAAATTATTTAAAACCTTTAGTATGTAAACGGCCCGTGAAATACAGGACACGGTATTCTTTACGATGCCCCCTTCAGCTTCCCAAAGCTAGAATTGAACATAAAAGAAAATCTTTCGCATATGTCGGACCCAAATTATTTAATGCACTTCCTTCAAATTTACAAGTTTGTACCTCCTTGTTAGTTTTTAAAAAATTATGCAAAGCCTTTCATACGAATTGATAAAGAGCGAAATGATATTCCATTGATTTACAATGCTATGTATGTTTAAATTGTCACTTCCCACTCTATATTTTGGTGTTAATTGTTTCTGATGTTAGATATTTTGTATTTTGTATTTTTGATGTTGTTTGTTGTTGTTGTTCATAGTTATCTTGACATGTATTTTAAACTACAGGGCGCCTTTGTAAAGCAGTTTTAAGAACTGAACAGGCCTACCCTGCAGTATAAAATAAATAAAACAAAATAAATAAATAAATAAATAAATAAATCGTTTGTCATATGATTAGAATGAGCAAAAAGAGATGTTTTGGGGTATATTTTCAGTGTCCGAATGGGAGAGTTGTACGTGTGTGACATCACAGATCTTGGTCGCATTGCCAATGGGGGGATCTCCATAGCATTAGTGATCTTGACATTCAAATGCTCATAACTCTTTTATTGCTAGTCCTATTTTACATAAAGTTTTGTTGATCTTATTCTTTGATTTTTCTGCTTTCACAAAAGCTAACTTGCTCCAAGAGTTTCATTCTCCTTTAATTTAATTTTCTCTCTAATGGTTTTTATGTCTGTCACTCTCTCTCTCTCTCTCTCTCTGTTACCCCCCCCCCCCTCTGTTAAGTCTTACTTACTTATATTTCCCATCTCAATGAGACCAATTAAGTCTAAACTAATCAATGGTGTATTTCACAAAAAAATAAAGTAACACATGTAGTTTTGATCTGTCTGGAATCGGTTTCATTCGTGTGACCATGGACCTACTGCGACATACAAATGCAAAGGGTACCTGATGGTGAATTGGCTGTCCAGTTCTCTTCTTCGTCAAGATGAATATGACCAATGAGTTCTGGCCTGGATGTTGTAACACTTGGCGGGAATGCATGCCCCAGCACCCTCCCAGGACCATCGAACGGACGATCATCATCATGGCTACCAATATGAAACGATATATCGATATCAGCATCGCCACTATAGATCTGAGTGAACGTGAGTAGGGCAACGTCAGACCATAGCTGAAATGGAATAATCATAAGAAACGGTTAGATAGATAGATAGATGGATGGATGGATGGATGGATGGATGGATGGATGGATGGATGGATGGATGGATGGATGGATGGATGGATGGATGGATGGATGGATGGATGGATGGATGGATGGATGGATGGACGGACAGACAGACAGACAGACAAACAGATAGACAGACAGACAGATAGATAGATAGATAGAATATGTAGGTAGGAAGGTAGGTAGGTAGATAGTATAGTATGTTCAGTTTTATGGACTTACTGAAAAGTAGCATTTTGACCGAAAGCCGGATCTAATAGTTCGAAACTCTAATTTTGTGATAGATTTCGACATACTATTCAGAAAATTATATAATTTTTACCATTTCCCCCTTTTCTTCTTGGTCTTGATAACTTCTTGTAAGCCATCTGTATACCAGTGCCAGTATTGAAATAACTAATTTTTTGTCCACATTTTGTCCCATTTCATAATACTCTCATTTCTCCTAAATCAATTAAATAAAAAAATCTGGGACCCGTTACATAAAACTTTGCGATTGATCGTATATGGTTGAGTTTTACGATTGATTATGCACAATAATCAATACAATCAATCGTAAAAATCAACCCCACGATCAATATATTGCGGGACCCATTTGGTCTAATGGCATGCTATAGTCAGTTTGTTATAATTTCGTCAATTTCTAATTGATCTAACACCACTTCGCCTTACTTAAAATTCACAGAGAAACTACTACGCAAAAATTTCTCACTAGACACACTGATCTGGAATATTTAGTAGAGTAAGACGATGTGGAAATTTAGTTATTGATCGTGGACAAATTTATTAAACACAAGAAGATATTAAGCCAAATAGTAATTGTAGCAAATGGCTATGAAAGCAGATGTTAGAAAACCGAATATGTAATTGAATGAATTAACCACAAATGTTTAGTCACATTGCCAATTGGTGGACGATTCCGTACTTAGATCAGCTTGATTTAGACTAAGTGGATAGCTACGAAAGATAAATACCTTGAATGCCCTAGCCACTTCAAAGTTGACTATACCCGCAGGAAGTTTCGTGGTATAAATTGAGATTTTATATGTTAAATCATTCTTAGGCCACGGACGAATGATGACAAATCTCTTTCGTCGTATTCTTCCCCTTGATGACGTCATAGCTTGGTCGTCGATATCACTATTACCACATCGAGGCTCTAATATTTTGGTCATCGTCACCATGTCTTCTTCGCCTATTGAGATGAAAAATTAAAAAGAACACTTTATATTAGCTTAAAATGAATAAGTGTTTTCCCCGTATATAACACCTTAAACATATATTCTCTTCGAAAACTGAGTAGGCCTACCTTTTATATTTAATGATATAATTTACAAACTTTTGAAGAACTTGTCTTTATCGAGGTTAAACGAGATATTGAGAGTAGGGCCTATATTCAAAATATTTACGTTAATATGGCACTGCAACTGCTAAAGTATGTGCATTTATGTATGCCGTGATTATTTTTGCCTTCCCTTTGTCATTTATTTATTTATTTATTTATTTATTTGTAATTTCTATTTGGGCCTTTTGGTCTGGATACTTGCTTTACTATCCTATTCTTATACCACCAACCCTATAAAAAGAAAGAAGAATAGACAAATAGTTAAAGTATCAGTAATCGTATGAAGTTAGAATAATTTTGTTATATATAAGACGAATTGTAAGAGCAATTACATTCATTTATTTATTCATTTCCTCTTTAAGGATATTCATAGCATATAATGATTAAGAATATTCCAGAATGTCTCAATACAGCTTTGTTAGGCATGCCTATTATAATGAGTACTGAATAATCTTTGTTATTTCTAGAATGTCCTAAGATAGACAATAAGGCCAGCCTGCAGTAAAAAGCACAATGGGATTACCTATTTTGTTTACATTATTAATTTCACTGAGGTCATTCAAGAGTCTTCTAAAATTAGACTGCTCTAGAAATTGGCAGAATGTTTTTTTTTGTAGACAATACTAGAAGCTTCCAGAATAGTGAGTACTAGAAGCTTCCAGAATAGTGAATAATTTGTATATAAGCTGGCAGTTTCTTCAAGGAGATCATCACATCACATCAGATCAGAACTCAGAGTTTCACGCCAGACTTTATGTCAGAGCATAGTTTATTTCCAACTGGAACACAACATTTATCTTCTGTGGAATTATTTGCACGCCATCAATGAACTGTTTGCAGTTACTTTGACAGAGGAATTCTCAGTTCTCACCGAGATCATCAACCTGTTTTAATGAACGCTTTTCAACCCATGGATTGCTGAAATTGACTGGTAATCATTATCAACATCGTCTTCACGGACATTTCAACTTGTTACAGTGACTCTTGTTATTCATCGTGCTTCAACATCAAAATAATCATCGCCATCATTGTAAACTTTAATTTAAGGAATCTTCGCCAACCAACTTGGATTTTATATGGATATACTATCATAACTTTGGATTGCACATCTGACACTTCAAGAGATGTAAGATCAAAATTTATTTATGTTTTGTTAGCTTATGATTGTTAAATTTCCTGTAATAAAAAAAAGGATATCAAATTTAAAACTAAATTTTCATTGTTATTTTTTGCAGTATCGTAACAATTTTAAAAACTATTTTCCGTGCAGAAATGGAAATTAAAAACAAAGAATACCTGTATCGGGTAATCCAGAAAACTTTTGAAATTTATGGAGCGCATGTGTAATTTTCTCTTCAGAGGGTGCAACTTTGATTGATGTACTCGTCAGGTAACCAAACTCTTCTAAATAATGCTGTTATAATAAAAAAAATATGTAAATCAGAAAAGTAATAAAAGTAATTGACTAAATTTCCCAAAGCCATGATCAAGGTAAACTTCTTTATCTCTTATGGCTTTTATTACAACATTGACATACATGTATAGACCAGCGAGTGAAATGGCAGTCACTACTGCTGCCACTACAACAACAACAACAACTACTACTACTACTACTACTACTACTACTACTACTACTATTACTACTACTACTACTACTAGTACTACTAACACTTACACTACTACTACTTCGACCACTACTACCACTTCTACCACCACTACTACTACTACCACTACTACCACTACTGACATTACTACCACTACTACCACTACATCTACTACTGCACTACTACCACTTCTACTACTACTACCACTACTACTACCATACTACTCTGCTACTACTGCTACAGCTACTACTACTGCTATTACTACTACAACTACTATTATCTCTACTTTTACTACTACTATTACTACTACTACTACTGCCACTCCTACAACAACAACAACAACAATTTAAAATTGTATCAATTTAGCAAATATCTTAAAAAATATCCTCTAGCATGAATAAATATTTTTCATTTTCAAATATGTCCCTTGTATTCTTTTTTTTCTGATCTATCATTGGGAGTGAATATCCTTATTCTGTGTGTCCCGGAGTTTGTAATGAAAAGGTGTGAAGAAAAACACAGGTGTGGGTCAGGTAAATAATGGAACAGAAGTTACAGAACACGATATTGTTTCTTTGCCCTTGTGACTACTACCACTACTACTACTACTACTACTACTACCATACTACTACTGCTACTACTGCTACAGCTACTACTACTGCTACTACTACTACAACTACTACTGCACTACTACCACTTCTACTACTACTACTACTACCACTACTACTACTACTACTACTACTACTACTACTGCTACTACTGCTACAGCTACTACTACTGCTACTACTACTACAACTACTACTGCACTACTACCACTTCTACTTCTATTACTACTACTACGACTACTACTACTACTGCTACAGCTACTACTACTACTGCTTCTACTACTACAACTACTACTGCACTACTACCACTTCTACTACTACTACTACCACTACTACTACTACTACTACTACTACTACTACTACTACTAATACTATTATTTCTACTTTTACAACTACTATTACTACTACTACTACTGCCACTCCTACAACAACAACAACAAATTAAATCGTATCACTTTAGCAAATATCTTTAAAATATCTGAGTGATACATTTTCCTCTAGCATGAATAAATATTTTTCATTTTCAAATAAGTCCCTTGTATTCTTTTTTTCTGATCTATCATTGGGAGTGAATATCCTCATTCTGTGTGTCCCGGAGTTTGTAATGAAAAGGTGTGAAGAAAAACACAGGTGTGGGTCAGGTAAATAATGGAACAGAAGTTACAGAACACGATATTGTTTCTTTGCCCTTGTGACTTAGAAACGCAAGCACTAAAAGGTACCGAGAAATTAGATAATAGAAACAGAACTGAAATCATAGAGAAAATAAATTATTTCTCCATGCTTACATCATCAGCCTGCAAACATATTTTTTAGGGAAAATACCATTACAATATCATATATATCACAATATCTATATACTGAATATTGAAATGAAGTTCCCCTTTTACAATAAGGCAACGCCTATTGACATTGACAGAGTCGAGATGGGTTTATAGCCGAAATTGCAAATGAAAGAAAGCAACAAAAAGAAGCGTTAAAAACATCCTTTCTTGTCCTATAGGATGAAAAGACTTTAGAATACATAAAAAAAAACATATCACAAAAAAAATACACGAGATAAAGAAAAATTAAAGGATGATTGAACGGAAGAGTTTTAGAAATAGATAGAATGAAATTAATATAGAGGGACATATATACATGTAGGTAGAGCGATTTAGATAGAACAAGAAAAGGAGAAAATCGAAGGAAGAACGAACGAAAAAAAGAAATAAATAAATAAAGGAAGGAAGAAAGAAACAGAGAAAGAAGGAAGAAAGGAAGGAAGGAAAGAAAGAAAGAAAGAAAGAAAGAAAGAAAGAAAGGAAGGAAGGAAGGAAGAGAGAGAGAGAGATTTGTACTGTGTTATGTGCTCCATGGCCCTTTTTTAAATTATAGATATCATTGCCCATTATAAAAGAAAAATGATCAAAGGAAAAAAAACCTGAACAAATGTTACTTTTTTGTTTGTTTAACCCCTCATTTGCAGGAGAAAAATACAAACAACTCTGTAATCATACATCACAAGATATTGTGACTCAGCTGACGCCATATTTGCTGTAGAAATCAGGATAATTTATTTTTTACAGTGCTGGGTATTCTTATATGATTGGGCTTGTGAATTCAATGTTATATGAGCATAGTCATAAAAGTTAATGGCCCGACAAAAATTATTCCGAGGCCGTAGATCTATATTATGTGCAGTAGCAGCACTCTATTTTTCTTCTGGAAACAATCATAATGTGAAATTCAAGCACTGTAAAATGACAAAGATGCCGTCTAACCATTTTGAACGAGTCAATAAATGTCTCAGGTATTATTGAATGTTATATTGTTGGGAAAAGGGAACTTCCAAAACGCTTCAAACATATTTCTTGCTATATTTGAGTGAACAAATGGCTCAACATGCTTTTATATAATCTTTCAAATTAACACTGTAATACAGAGCGTATCAGAATATAGCCAGCCAAGACCAAGTCCTGGGCTGTCTCTTTCTATTAATTAATGAATATAAAAAAAACTTAAGTCAGACGTACAAGTAAGGTATCAATAAAAAAGGTCGCTATTTCGTTAAATTGAATTGTAGGCGGATTGTAGGCCAAATATTAAATAGTAATGAGTATAACCCTATAAATTTGGACTATAATTTGCACTATAGAAGAACGATTGATCTTTTGGCATGTTTGTTGAGCAATTTTCTCTTCTTAATTTTCTAAATGAACAGGATGGATGGTTGCTGAATCAACATGATCAAAACAGAGATATGGCTCCAAGAGGACACAGTAACATGTTTGACAATAAAAATGATTTTTGTTTCTGTTTTTGCAGACAATTTTTTTTGGAATAATGTTGGAAAATATTCACGTTTTGGGAGTTGAAACAATTAACACCACTCACTCTTGGGCAGGGGCGGATCCAGGATTTTCCAAGGGGGGGCACATTTTCCTGATGAAAACTTGACAAGCAAAAAAACACACACACACACAACTGATCTCAAAATCCTTAAACAGATGATCCAGGCTGAAAATAGTATGATTTGAACAGATAAAGAAAAATCAGAAAAACAAAACACTGAAAATTTGATCAAAATCGGACAAGGAATAACAAAGCTATGGTATTTGAAAGATTTGCATTATTCCGGTGAAACAGTTCTAGGAATGTCTTCATATATATCCAATGAGCAAACTGATGTCCACTTGTTCTTTTGTATTTTATTATATGAATTTAGGTTTACTCAATATTTTTCCTCCATGAATTAAAAATATTGAATTGACAACTGATTCAGTGCATTAGATATTTAATGTTGCAACTTATTTCATAAGAAGGGAGATATAAACATTCACACATATATGAAAACTTCGCTATTCATTTTGATGGTATTTTCTGCGTTTTGCTATGTGAATGTTGTTCTATTTATTTAAATACAAATATTTTCTGCCCGGAGTATCCCTTTAAGCACGGGCCCGTCGCAAAAAGAATCGGGATGAAACACATCTTGATTTTCTACCAATAAAACACCCATATTACAGACTTATATATTAGATATGTTTTTGAGCTGCGTTCACAAACTAAAATGCCCTGATGTGATTATGTGATGTGGAGCTGCAACTGCAGTCTCATGCCTCGTGCTATTCACTGGTCGTTAAAAGACGACCAGACATATAAAAAGTTTAAGAATATAAAAGAGATAATCATTAATGACTTACTTTGACAGCCTGTTCAGAGATTGATGCAGATTCGATGTTGCAAACTAAGAGCGAGATCGCCACAGTAATTGTCAGAACTGTAGTATGGATGCCACTGTTAACACAGTGTCGAATACAATGAAAAAATAGTCCTTCCATTTTCAACAATCCGAAGTTCATATCAAACTATTTTGGTTCAATAAATTTTCCTTTGCGGTGGTAATATAAGTAACAATATAATTAAAATAGCAATCACATCACAGAGCAATTGGAAATGCAACCAGTACGTAGAACAGTACAATATTCTTAGACGCTGGAATGAAACAATTAATTTTTTGTTCTCCTATACTTGTTGGATTGATCTCACGTGGATTCGATTTAATGCCAAATTTATTGGAAGTATATTGCAGATCAACGGATATCGATCACTTTCTCGATGATCCACATATAGCCGTCTGCTCAGCGTGTCTTGATATTCTTCAACTCCTCATACGTTTTGTGTTCTGACGAAAACGGCCCATTGTCAAGCGACATGAGGTCTACTCCCAAGGATTGTTTGCATACAATTCTACCAGATTGTTATTTTTTCTTCTCCCTTTGTATGCAGATCCATTCTTCTGTTTCACCATAATTGGAAAGGTTTCGATACAATATTTATATTTCATTTGGAGGAGATAAATTACCCATTTTTCTTGCACAATTTTGATGATATTTAAATTGAAAACAAAAATAAAGCTTGTAATGAAGTTACGTATAGTGTGAATACAGTCCTATTTCTAGATAAAGACAAATTCAGATGTTCCATTCTACAGTAATTATGTTTGGTCCAGAGAATTCTGCGTTGTCCATATTTCACGAAATACTAGTTCGAAAGGTAAAGCTATGTACCTGTTCAAATTTTAGATTTCCAATTTGATTTTAAACTTGAAATTCATTTTGGGCCATTTTATGGAACAAATCATATTCATTTACGATGCGAGATCTACAATATTTGAAGCAGAATTTTTAACCGGTCACTGGTCTCATTACGAACGATTTTTATCGACTATCAAATCGGATTCTCAATCTTTTTTTATTCACATCAGCTAAATCTGAAATCCGGTTATTGCATTTGATCTTAATGACGCAGTCACAATTCCCCTACGGTGGCCGTACGGCGAGTCGAAAACAGGCGATTTAACATTTTTTGTACCAGCTACATAACAGGTGGTTTGAATAAAAATGAAGAAAACTGCGGTTATCGACCTGCCGTATGACCGCTGTAGGGGAAATGTGACTGCAGCATAAAGCTCACTAATCGTCATAATTTGATTAGGGTGATTGGGTGAAATCTCCATAGGGAAAATTTGAGCAAAATATGTCACCACCAGTCAAAAGCAGGAATGACACCAGGGTAATTTGATACGGATGCAAGACGACATATGTGACGTCACAATTATTTTCAATTGAATTGAAGAGTTACACGACCAAGAACTCTCCTTTTTCTCCCGATTTCTCTTCTTTTCCCCTTTTTTTCACTATTTGAAAAATCATAGGGGCAGTCGTCCCCTTGTCCTTAGTGGCACTGCCCCTGTCCCTAGTTACCCATGAAGTCATTCTTTTTTATATAATTTGAACTTAGGTACATATTCATGGAACTCCCCTGGTCGCAGTCTGAGTCACAAACAAAGTATGGGGAAAATTGGTTTCATCTTTCTGCCTCAACTTGATTTATATTCGCACGGTCTACTTTTCATAATAGTCTAATATCACATTTGGTCTAAGTGCCATTGTGTAGTATTCTCATGGCCATGGTTTACTTAAACCTTGGTTTACTTAGACCACACTTTTAAGGAGTGCCAGTTGTCAATGTATTCACCAATTAAAAATTATTCTTACCCTGTTGGAATAAGTTGTCAAAAATAATTGAGTTGTAAAATCGGAAGAATAGGAAAATACAATACTATAATGAAGTTTTAATCAATTTATTCGTACATTGAATCGCCATGAATATGGAAGTAATATTACAAAGCCAGCATTCCATAGAAGTGTGGTTTAAAGTTCTAGTTTAGAATAGAGTTAAACCTAGGTTTAATTATCAGAATACCACCCATTTGGTCTACACTTTACTTGGTTTGATACCCACTTTGTCTCATTCTTATTTAGTCTAATGTCAGATGTTCTAATTCCACTAGTTCATCTACTAATCATTTTGTACCATTTCAAATGAAAATCTGATTCATAAACACTTCATCTAACCATATATTAATTGGGGTTAGACCCAAGCGGATAGTAGACGAAATATGTATATCTAAACTGGAAATTAGACAAAAAAGATAAACAGGCTAAATGTCAATAGGACCAAAATGGTTAGGAGACAAACTGGTTGATGACAAAAAGTACGATTAGACCATCTGTGGTAAGACCAAACAGAGAGTAGATTAATCTGTAGAGGACCAATCAGAATAGCATTTTTCTCTTTTCCCCAAGCACAAGACGATGCTTGATGTGTACTTCAGCCATATGCATGAACATGTTTAAAGTAATGACCTATTATAATGTTTTGAGCCGAAGGCGCCGCTCAAAAAAAAAGAAAAGAAAAGTAAAAGAAAGAAAAGGCACCGCTTGAAAAAATAAAAATGAAGGAAAGAAAAGAAAAGGCGCCGCTTAAAAAAATTATACACTGATATATTATATTAGCAACAGTAAAGGAAAGACTATCCCCAGCAAAGCACAATCATATCATCTTCCTTATTTGTTCTTTTAACTACCCTTTTCCCAACAACTTCGCCGGTTGAAAATAATCAGCAGTGCGCTGCCTGCATATAACTGGCGCCAATCAAGAATAATCAGCGCCACCTAAATCTAAATCGGCGCCGGACAAGAATAATCAGCGCCATTTGGTAATAAATCGGCGCCAGTCAAGAAAAATCGGCACTGCCTGAGTTCTTAACCGGCGCCGATCAAGGATAATCAGCGCCACCTAAATCTAAATCCGCACCGGACAAGAATAATCGGCGCCATCTGGTTATAAATCGGCGCCGGTAAAGAAAAATCGACGCTGCCCGAGTTCTTAACCGGCGCCGATCCAATCAGCGCCATCTATATCTAAATCGGCGTCGGACAAGAATAATCAGCACCACCTGGTTAAAAATCGGCGCCAGTCAAAAATAATCGGAGCCTCCTGGTTCTAAATCGGCGCCAGTCGATTATGAATTGCAGCTGCCTGAATCTTATACGTGATGTCGGTAAAAATAATCAGCACTACTTGTTCTAAATCGGCGCCGGTCAAGAATAATCAGCGTCCCCTGGTTCCAATAAATAGGCGCCGGTAGAATAATGAAGAAGGGCCTATTGCCAACCAAATCTAGATCGGCGCCGGTCAAGAATGATCAGCGGCACCTGGTTATACATTTTATTGTTGAATGGTCATAACGAATAACATTAAAGCTTATCGCATGCCCTTACAGAGTGGACTGGGGCGGGGCAGTTGCCCACAGATGTCATGAAATCTTTAATTTGTTATTTAAAAAATCCCAGAATCATACAAAAGTGTAAAGCAAATCCTTTAATTTTGATCATATTTTCCAATGCTTTAATAAAATAAGGTCAGTCACTTTTCTTCTTTACACATTCCACATTGTGCCACCTTTATGGCCTTTAGTGTAAGACAGCTACTATCATGACTATAGTGTTTTATGAAGATGATTCGATATTTTAGTCCAAAACTTTGCTAAAACCCGTTGCTAATACCGAAAGTGTATAATCACGCAACCAGACGTATATTCGTTAGATCTTAAACCACTAAATATCATTTTCAATGTATAAATACAGTTTTTCAATACCTTTGTTTGAACGTGTAAATGTTTACGCCACAAAATTTGATTTATTTTCATCTTCCATTAAGTTAAATATTATTCATCTGATCACTCAGGAAGAAGTTAAAAAAAAAGATAACGATACCTGTAAAACTGGAGAACTATTTCCAAAGCTCTGTCTTAAAGGATCTCTTTCTGAATTCAGGTCATAAGCATTATATCCAATTTCATCAAAGTAATTAGATAAAAATTATTCATCATTACAAATTGCATTATAGTTAGTGAGAAGCATCACAATATACAGTGCGTCCCAGAAAAAACGAAACCGAGATTTAGCGATGATTTATCATAACTTAATCACAAATACAATAGACAAATGACCTACCAATGTAAAGCTTAGAATCTCCTCTTTCATCTGATATTACTTAAATTATTCCTCATTCACGCATGAGCGAGCAAAAACAATTTGAAGAAAGGATACCAAAAACTCATTTGGCGGGGGGTATCTGAATTTCAAAAAGAAAATCACATGTCTTAAAAGTTCAATATTTGCTCTTTAATTTGATACCTCAATTACAGAAAATGGTCAAGAAATAACAAAGTTTTGGTTATTTGAAATACGGCTTGAATTTCCATAATTTCATTAAATAAACCGTTTTCACCAGTTTCCCACAGAAGCTATCGCATGGTTAACAAAAGACTTAATGCATGGCTGATCGTAAACAAAACGGATTGTCGAGTGAGTTTGAACGCTAGCCTGTAAAACCTCTTCATTTTATGAAATTGTTGAAATTCAAGCCTTATTTCAAATAACCAGAACTTTGTTATTTCTTAATCATTTTCTGTAATTAGGGTATCAAATTAAAGAGCAGATATTGAACTTTATAAAAATGTGGTTTTCCTTTAAAAAGCCAGATACAACCCGCCAAATGACTTTTTGGTATCCCCTCTTCAAATTGTTTTTGCTCACTCATGCGTGAAGGAGAAATAATCTAAGTAATATCAGATGAAAGAGGAGATTCTAAGCTTTACATTGGTAGGTCATTTGTCTATTTTATTTGTGATTAAGTTATGATAAATCATCGCTAAATCTCGGTTTCGTTTTTTCTGGGACGCACTGTATATATATAAATACCAAAAATCTGTACATAGGCCTATACAACATGTACATGAAAATTGAATGATAATAATATAAACCTGGATTGGTGATGTATTCCAAATGATTCATGATGTAGTATCATTGTATATACAGAGGCGTCGATCCGGGGGGGGGGGGGCAGGGGGGGCGATCGCCCCACCAATGAAAATATTGGGGGGGGGGGCAAACATATCGTTTTGCCCCCCCCCCCCCAATGATTCCGCATGTGCAAAAATAAAATAAGATGGTAATGTTACACAGAAATCAGCAAGCGAGATTGAGCTACACAACTCGTTCTTTATTTAAAATCATGCTCAAATTGTCCGCTTTTCAGATTGGAATATAACAATTTTCAGCTCGCGCTTCGCGTTCGCATCATTTCTGTAGCAAAACCCCATACTTTTCATGATTAAATAGGTGAATAGAATGTTCCCTTTTCAGTTCTAAACCTCAAAAGAACTCCCGCTTCGATTTGCAATAATCTTTTGTTGGATATAATCCTGTTCTTTATTAAAAACTTTCATTAAACTGTAATTTTGAAATATCAAAATTTTAAGCTCGCGCTTCGCGCTCGCATCTTTTGTTTTTTTAGATACCCATCTTAATCATTGGTACCAAAAATGCTTAGAATATCAAGCTTTCTGGTCAGAATATAAAGAAATTTCAGCTCGCCCTCGGCACTCACATTATCTGTGTAGTGAGATATGTATCCTCCTCATGAGTTACTACAAACAGTCCTAAACATGCACCTTTTTCCTGTTTTCAGGTAAAATAATTTCAGCTCGCGCTCGCATTAATTTGTTGGTGAGATATGTGTCTCTATCTCATGAGTCATATAAATAAATGAATATTTATATATATGCATATGCGTGTTTGCGTGTTTGTGTGTGAGTTTGTTTGTTTTGTGCGATCGAGCGCCTTTGGAAAGTTGATTCATGTGAGATGTGCACCAAATACTTTAATACTCTTGTAAAACAAAAATAATCGCCCCATATTTGAGCAGCTCGGTCCGTTTACTCTATCGTTTTTATTTTATTTTTTGAAATAAGTTCGAGTCTTGCCCCCCCCCCGGAAATATTATCTGCGTGTGGTCATGCAAAATGGCATGACTGGAAATCCTACATTTTGAAAAGAGCATTTGACAGGGTCAGACTTTACCCCTTTTTCAACATTTTCTTTTATGGCGCCGGTGAAGTGCAAAAATATGTGCGCCGCTCGGCAGTGCGCCCCCCTCCCTTTCGCCAAAAGCTGGATCCGCCTATGTAATCTCTGGTTTGGGTCTCATCTATCCAATGAAAGTAAGTTTTGACAGAATGTTACACTTGAGTGAGCACTGTCCATTTTTGTAAAGCTCGCAGAAATGCTCGTTTTCACGCTGTGTCTAGGGGAAAGGGCGAAATCAAACCTACCCTGCGAAACATTTCTCATACATTTTCCTTGCACTTTTAGTCAATTGAAATACAAGGCAAACGCCAAACGTTGTCTCGCCTGCATATTGCAGTCATGAAGAGACTGCATGTCAAATCTGAAGGGTAACATTTAAGAAACTTTGACAGCTTTTCTATTGTACCATTGGCAAATTTGTGTGAATAGTATAAATGGTGCCAAGAACTATAGCTCATTAAATAAATAACAACAGTTTTTAAAGAATAAACAAGTAAAATACAAAATCTTGTTCAGGTATAGAGAGTACTGAGTTCTGAAGTAAAATGTTAGTGTTAAAAAGTATAAAATTATAAAGTTCATGTCACTAGAGGAACAAAGTAGTGTGAAAGTTCATTGACCTTTGACCTTAATTAAATTCAACTCACATTCGAACCTGACCTGCACCTTCAAGAGATGGACCTCTGTTACGAGTTTGGCGATCCCACCTCGAAGCTATAGAAAGTTATTGTGTGTACAAAATAGCACAGTGCCAGTCATGGAAAGTTCATTGACCTTTGACCTTAATCAAATTCAACTCACATTCGAACTTGACCTGCACCTTCAATAGATGGACCTCTTGTATGAATTTGGCAATCCTACCTCGAAGATATAAAAAGTTATTATGTGTACAACACAGCACAGTGCCAGTCATGGAAAGTTCATTGACCTTTGACCTTATTCACATTCGACTAATATTCGAACTTGAACTGTGCCTTCAGGAGATGGACCTCTGGTATGAATTTGGCGATCCCAACTCGAAGCTATAGAAAGTTATTGTGTGTACAACACAGCACAGTGCCAGTCATGGAAAGTTCATTGACCTTTGACCTTATTCACATTTCGACTCATATTCGAACTTGACCTGTGCCTTCAGGAGATGGACCTCTGGTATGAATTTGGTGATCCCACCTCGAAGATATAGAAAGTTATTATGTGTACAACACAATTGTTGACGACGACGATGACGCCGGAAATAGTGATACCTACGTCTCGCTCCGCTACGCAGGCGAGACAAAAACGTATACATTCAAGCATTTTGTAACAATTTTGCTACCCAAATTGAATTTTTTCACTAAATTTTTATAATTTAAAGTGGGTTTACATTTCATTTTTTATTTAATACTTGTTTCTCCACACTTTTTCCAAGCTTGACAATGATTAACAAAATGAAAATCAAGCCTAAGCCATTTCATGTAAATCACAGCTCAGTGTAATGCAAATATCGTCACGATTGCCTCAGTGTAAGGGGGATTGGGGTGGGGCACAATGCACTTTTCGAAGTGTTTTGGGCAAGGAAACAAGTTTAAAAAGGTAAAAGATATCTTCAAATCATTTTTACTAGCTAAATCCCACATGATTAAGGTCTACTTTTATTCGCATAACTATTTCAAAGTTCTGCGCAAATCAATTTTTACTAACTTTTCAAAAGTAAGTGGTGCTCACTCAAGCGGAAATATTTTTCTACAGTTATAACGTCATTTGCTTGAATGGATCTGTACCAATGTTAAAATGTGGAAAATCTTCAGGATATTATAAATGCATCATTCAACAGGATTTTTTTCTAAGTGTAAACTTTTTTTTGTATTAGGTTTTTTTCAGTCTAGCTCAGCAAAGTGATAAGGGTCAAGCTACCTTGATCAGAACCGGCCACACAGAAACGTTGTTAGCCTAACAGAACGCCAACAGGAAACCCAGTCACATCTTTCTGATAGTGAAGTCAAAACATTTATTTCAGTGTGTAAGTAATGCATTGTTGTAACATCAGGCATTGCTGCCACTTTACCGCTTGTAACAGGGCCTCTGTTAGCACATTGTTAGCGCTAACAACGTTTCTGTGCGGTCAGTACAGGAAGATAGACAACAACCATAGTAACAGTAAGACACCTGTGCGTCTCAGCCAATCATAATCAAGGAAAGACATCAGATATGCAGTTGTCAGAAGACAAATGTTGATTAAACACAAAGTAAGGCAGTGGCAAAACCCTAACTCTTCTAAATGAACAAACACAACAGAAACAAATAGCAGAAAACAACTTCCTTTTGGTGTTTATTAAAATACCTTTCCTCAAAATAAATGAGAAGATGAACATTTTGTGATCTGTTCAATGGAATCATATTTCTTTTACATGAAACCGTTTTGAGTCAGTTATTTATATTACAAGCTTGAATCACTGAATCAGCAGAGGAAACATGGCATATCAGTGTCTGTTTTGTTTTTTCTTCAATTGGAACAGTCACAGAAACCAAACATTTTAAAACATTGTACCATCTTGGTTTTTGGCAGAAAATGCTGTGTCGCAAGGCACCCTTGTTTTTTTTTTAATTTATCTATTTACATACAAAGCTTACCAAAACTTAAAAAGAGAAAAATAAAATCACAGTAGCAAAAAAACTAAGTGATTAACATAATACTGATTGTAGAAACACTTATTTATCATCTGATCAACAAAAAAATGAAAAAATAAAAATTGTGTAGTCAGAAACGATGCAATCTCATCACAAAAGGAATACCATCTTTGTTAACACTAACTACTTGCTTTGTTGCTATCTATTCATGCTGCATAGACGCTACTTAAAATAGTTACGCCATCACACAAACTGTCATCTTAAAGATATTAACATCTCGAACATGAAAGAAAAAATAGTAATAATGCAGTCTTCTATTCCTAATGCAAGGCATAAACCTCATGATGCATATGATTATATGGTTATATACAAACACATGATGATTTATGTTAGTACTCGCAGCATAGCACTGTAAGAAACAAATTAATGGGAGATGAACATGAGAATAATGCAAACAGTAGAACATACAAGCTATATAAAACTTAAACATGCTATGTGCAAATATTTACAAGTAAGGAAGACGGTAGTATGAAACACAAAATACTTTTGATGTCTAAACTACAACCTAGAGTACAACATAAGCCAAATTGTTTCAGGTATCTAAAGATGGAAACATGGCAATACTTGTTTTCTTCCTAAGTATAAGCAGAAAAATGAGAACAAGTCAGTGAATCATGAAAAAAATCTGCCAAAATATGTTAACAACATCATATATTTAGCCCGAAAATTAGCATCCCTAAATCAAAGACAGTATTACAGGAGAGGGCAAAGGGGGGGGGGGGGAGGGGGCACCCTCTATATTTCCCATAAGTGAAAAAAAGAAGGTACACTAGCTCGCCCCCGTTGGTTTAATATATCAGGCTGCGCTTTCACAAAACTAGAGTGGATTAAAGTAATGCATCATACGTGTAAATGTACAAGTCATGACAGATCTAAATCTCATTGCTGGCTACCTACCTGTAAGTATTCCCAATGCAGTAACATGTTTTGTATAGAATGCAACTTGGAATTGAAGTAAATCTGTAAGTCTTTGTGAAATGGTAATCTCACTTTGATTTGATTACTTGAATGCACAAAGCACCGATATCAGCAGTTTGATTAAAAGCCAGCATATTAATGATTCAATGCTGCTGGACATATGCTTTCTAGAGTGATAGCACAAGCAAGGTTAATACTCATGGAGCACTTCTGAATAGATAAATGCTTACTACATTTATTACAATCATCGTTATAGATTTGACATTTCCAATAGATTTCCTATAGATTATGATGGGAGTGGAGTTGCCACAATATGCTCTATAAGTTGAAAACTGTATTTTCAAGGATCACAACTTCAAACGAACCCCAACTTTTGACTTAACACTGTTCACATATTCTCTGACCATTAGCCTCATTTATCTGCTTCTTATACATTCCCACTCTGTCACATTTGCTCTATGGTGACCGTACAGCGAGTCGTAAACAGCTATTTTATTCATTTTTATGCAAACCACCTATGTGTAGCTATTACAAAAAACGGCTGTTTTGGACTTGCCGTACAGCCGCTGTAGAGCAAGAGACAGGTATTACAAATTAATGGCAAAGTGTACTACATAGGTCACTAACTAGTTATAACAATATAATACAGCTTAATCAAGGTTTTGCTTTCTTTCTTTTTACCCAAGAAATCATATCTTCTAGCATACATCACTTTGGAATGAAAAAGAGAATGAATACAGTGATCACTTATCTATTACCAGTTTCAAAATGCCCGAAAATGTAACACATATCATCTGCAAAGCACCTACAGAACAGGAAACATATATTACAAGAATCACTTGAAATGACCTTTGTGTAATCAGCCTTTTACTGTGTTCCTACGATTAAAGTGCAATCTATCTAAATCAATAAAAACTTGCATCTTCAAGTATGACAGCTGCTTAACTTTATTTGGCAAAATAATCAATTTTTTTCTTTTGAAAAAAAAAAAGACAAAAAAAAAAAACCCAACTAATAACGGGACTAAGAGAAATGACATTTCCAGGCAACAAGCGACAATTGTGTCGTTATTCATTTATAAATTCTTCTGGATAAACTAAAACGTCATCTAACACAGAATGAATATATAGATGTTATAGGATGGTACAGATATTGTTTGTTGTTCAACTAATTCAAACTTTATACGCAGAGTGTGTGTGTGTATTTGAGCTTGCTCAGAGGTATATAAATAAAAAAAATGATTTACTTTGTTAATCTTGTAATTGTAGATTTCCTGCAATGAATTATAAAAATTCCAGTTGCTACAGTTGAAAGAAAATGGCTTGCAAACTGAGTAATTAAGGGAATTTCCTAACATTGATTGCACGTAACAATGCAAATGTGGTGATTCTGACTCTATCTAGCCTTTGAAACTGAGGGTTATGGGTTCGAATCCCAGCCAAGACTTAATTTCCTTCAGCAAAAAATTGATCCACAATGGGCTGCAATCAATGCAGGTGAGGTAAAGGGGTACCAGCAGGAAGTAATTTCTTCATAAGTTCTGACATCCAATATCAGTAGCCTATCTTAGCAGGGGCAATATAAGAGTGACTTGAGCACCTAACAAGCTGGATATGTGCGCAATAAAAAAACCCTTTTCATTATTATCAATCCTGGAAATCAGTAGAGAGATCAAGCTTTGTTTTGCAAGCCTAAGATAATCAATTTAGAGTAGTGCTTAATCATTTTAGAGTAATGTTTAAAATCTTACTAATGGCGATAGATAAAAACACCAAAGCCACCCGCACAAACAAAAAAATCTTCACTATTAAAACATCAGGGACCAATCATCCTGTTGACTACTGTATTCTATAATTCCCATAGGCTTTGAAAAGGGGACTCCAGTTGACAATGGCTAAGTATGAATGTCCCATAGACGTAACACTGAATTAAGCAATATTTGATAGTCATATTTGTACAATGCAATTGCTACAGTACTCTTAACGCCAAAGGCCGAGTGTCATTAGTATGTGCAAGTATGTGTTTAAGGTGAAGAAGAAATATTGCACATTTTCTTCTATTTTAAAACATTTTAAGAGCCGCCAAAATCAAGAAACACTACTCATCAATCCACTTGCTCTATCAGTAATTGTGAGATGGATTAATTGCATACTGCTATAAATGTTCTTAGAAAAAAAAAGTGCTATCATTGAAGAGTGTGACATCATTTTGTTTGGTATCAATGACATGCTGACTAGTATTATTTGTGAAGATTGAATAGCATACATGCAGTGAATGTGTGCAATACCTTTGTGCATCGAGGAGTTAAATGGACACTCTAATGAAATAACACATTGGTGAACACAATTCTAACGTAATTCTAACGCAAACATATGTACATCTTACTTGACAGACACATATTCTTCCATAATTTAACCAAGTTTTCTATATGCAGCAGTAAGCCCAGTTGTCATGAAAGGAAAAGAAAGTGTCAATCCTTAGACTTCCCCAACACAATTCAATAAAACATTGCAAAAGATATCAATATATGAGCATATGTAACAAAAAAATAAAAAAAAGGCTGCTATTAGGACATTAAGATTTATTACTTGACCTGTATTTAACAAAATATGCATTGTGCTTTTCAGTAGCGAACATAAAATATAACTGTACCATCACTACAAAAGATAACAAGTTATGAAAGTTATCAAAAACAAATCGAGCTTTATATAAAACATTTCAACGGTCCACGTGTATCAACAATAAAACAATGTCCTCTGTAACTTTATTCAAATTTCTAACTTCTGCTGTACAAGTGAGAATCTTCACTTGGAGAATTCTCTCTTAAAAAAGACAAAACCTTGATGTTCATCCTTGTCATGCATGTCAAATCAAGGCCAATCCTTGCCCTTTCTTTGGCCCAAAAATAGAAAAATAAAAGAAGTACTGTAACTCTTAACAGGTGTAGTACCACCACAGACTGTAACAAACACTGCAAGGTCTGTGTTTTGACTAGCAGAACACTACAGGACTATATCAAGTCTTGATCTTGGAAACCGTTCCATCTCATTTCTCTTACTCGCTATCTAGAGGTAGAAGAGGGTGTCAGCGAGGTCGGCGCTGGGCGTGTCATGCACACTCTGACCAATCAGGAATGCGAGCTTGTGTGCGTACATGCATGGTGCTGGAACGCGTACAGTTCCCTGCAAGAAAAAAAAAAGGAAATATCGTACAAAATACATAATTGCGAAGAAAAAATTTGGACAACATGTTCAATTTTGGAAAGAACAAGATATTTAAAAGTACATAGTGACATCTACGACCGTTTACCTCATGAATCCCAAATAAAATGAGATCATTGTCCTTTCAATATGGATACATGATTAATACCTCGGGCATATTTGCTCTACTGCGGCTGTACGGTGAGTCGAAAACAGCCGTTTTATTCAATTTAATTCAAACAAAAAATGTTAAAATGAGTGTTTTTGACTCGGCGTATGTCCGCAAATGTGACAGAGGTTTTAGGTTGATCTCTCAATCATTCTTCCGTTATAGTGACATTTGCACTGGGCTTTATTTTGTCTAAGATATAGGGAGAGGGTTGCAATAGGGCTTTATGGTTGGTTTAAGGTTAGGTTGCAGGATAGGGTATGGTGTTCAATCCAGGGTTGAAGTTGGTCATTCCACTAGTGTGTGGAATTTACAGCGGAGCAATTGCCATCAGAGAAAATGTCACGGAACCTCGGTTATTGACAGAATAAATTATGAAATACGATAATGTAGATGTTGACCTTTGACCGCATGACCAGGTAGTCTCATCAGATTATCGGCATTCCCAGTTTGAAGTTGAATGTTCATGATTGTTACACCTGAACCTACACCACATGTATGTTCAAAGTGAAATATTCAGTTCACTTCTGGTTGGTTAGTCTATGAATACCTGTTGCCCTCAATTCATTTTCCAAGTCGTATTGATGCTAATTAAAAACATGCTACAGGCTTGCTCTAGTAGTGTTGCTTATACTTACTTTAAATTTGTGTAAAAAACAAATGGAGAGTTGTCCACAAAATCAGCTATTATAAACACGATTGCCAATTTGAGAATCCCCATATATTGTATGACTAGACATTTCAAACTTACATAACTCTATTTTATAACCGATTTTGATGAAACTTGTTTTACATAGTTTCTCTCATTTTACTCTTTCAAATAGGATTGATTCTCTTATTGGGTTTTGGTTTCCTTTAAAGCCTTTTTTAAGTCAGACTTATTAATTAAATGAGGTTTACTTTGGATATTTTGGGGGCTAAATCACTCCCAGTCCCAGTGTATATTTCCACTACCCCTCTCCCATTCAAGAAACCACAATATGACTTGGAAAGAGTTTCACTATGATTTTTATTCACTCCTGAACTGCTCTCAGCCAATCACACATCAGGATTCCAGTGAAAATCACTAATAAATTATTTCCTGGGCCCCGTCTTACAAAGAGTTACGACTGATCTGATCAATCGTAACTCTATGGAAATCCAAGTGTCATAAATTTTTTCTACAGGAAATTTGCAAAATGTCTTTGTAAACAAAGGAGAACACACAAAATTGTCAAGAAATCAATGAATTTATGGATATACATTCATATCTAGAAATTTTTTGTTAAACAAACATGCATTTTATATGTTGACTTTGCTGGCTTGCCATAGTTGCGATTGATTGGATCAATTGCAACTCTTTGTAAGACAGGACCCTGATATACACAGAAGGATAGTGTTTCTTCAGCATTTGTCAGGTCTGACAAACTACTTCTTTCAACTTTGACTGTTATTATTATTATAAGAGAGTATGTCAGACAAAACTCTCGACAATTCTTTTTATTTAACAATTGCAAGATATTGAGAAGTTGTTAAAGGAAACATAGGAGGAGACTCACAGGCCAGTTGAAGTAGAGATGAGTGAGCTTGTAGGTCAACCTCTGCATATGATCTGGCTTGAGACCTGTGGTATCATAGACTACATTGTAGCTGGTGGGTGAAACTGTGCCCTGGCGGACACTCTGACTGATGATGAAGAAGTCATATCTGGGATTTAGACAAAGA
Organism: Lytechinus pictus; assembly: GCF_037042905.1. Taxonomy (NCBI): domain Eukaryota; kingdom Metazoa; phylum Echinodermata; class Echinoidea; order Temnopleuroida; family Toxopneustidae; genus Lytechinus; species Lytechinus pictus. The sequence goes on from NC_087246.1 coordinate 17,895,947, forward strand.
GAGAGAGAGAGAGTTAGAGACATATAACATTGGATACAGTCCAATTTGCATCATACTTGAGAATTTGCAGGGATTGATGATATATTACCACTCAGACAACTCATGTGACAATTAAAACAGGAAAATGTGTGTTCTAATTCATACTAGTCTCACAAGTCACTTGATGATTTAAAATAAGGGCTACATACTAAAAATTAATTGGTACATAAGATTTGCTAGAATTGATGATATATTACCACTTCAACTCAGATAACTCATATGACTATTGAAACAGGAAAATGTGTGTTGTAATTCATACTAGTCTCACAACAAGTCACTTGATGATTTAAAATAAGGACTACATATTAAAAATTCATTGGTACATTAAACTATATTTTAAAAAGAGCCTGAAATGAATGGCTAAAATCATCACTAAGGCACATTATTTAGTGTCTGTATTATTAGAAATTTGCCAAAGTCAATTTTATTTTAGATGATTCTGGAAAAATTGTATACCAAACTTTGCAACATTTGTACCATAAATATGTTAAAAGGTAATAAATTAAAATCACAGATCAACATTCTCATTTTCAGATAGAGGTCCAATAGGCATCATGATCCATACCAAACCTCGAAGTATGTTTAAATTATTTTGCTGTATGACCGGCTGCTTTCTCAAGGATACTGTCCCTTCAAATTACCAAGAGAATATTTTAAAATACATTCCACTCCCAGTGCATCCTAGGGGCTGTTTAACACAGCTGTTTGTCAGTATGCGAATGACTAGGTGCCAAGCCATGTTGGTCACTCGTTCACTTTTAATCACAAAAGCCAAACTGAAAAATGCTGGTGTTGATAAACACATTTGATAAACATTTGGGTGTTCAGTATCAATTTATTCATTTGGCAGATTTTTTAAATAAGCTTTTAAGAAAAACTGACACTTTGTTTAAGTTCTGGAAAAAAGTTAGTGCCCTACTTGGCATCTCTTATTCTTGTCCTTTGCATAGTTGCAAATTAACGTTATCTTTATGACCCCCCCCCCCTCCGAGGCTAAATTTGCTTTCAACAATTAAACTTCTTTGTCCACTCTTTAATCATTATCAAGTTAGTTATCACTTTGAACTCACAGCTGAGGCTTTGTGACGACATCATCAACGACAGTTCCAGGGGGTGGGTTAGACAGGCCTCCTTTCAAGTCTGCGAAGAAGCGGTTATTGATGCGCTTCTTAACGACGATAACACTTAGCTTGTGAACAGTTCTGTTGAAAGAAAGCACAACATGAAGTAATATGAGAACTAGATCATGTAGTTGTAAGGTTTGTATGAAAACTTTGGGTGCTGATCGTCAAATAAAAGCGGAGATAGCAACCCACAAGGATGATTCTTAGTAACGCTTATTAAATTTGATAAAATAGGGGCTTTGTTGGATTGATTGATTGATTGATAAAAAATTAACGACACTATCAACACATGCGTGTCATATAAGGTTACTATAATACAGTACAAATTACCCTAATGCAACTTTACAAAGGAACAGGATTATAAATAAGTGATTATCAGTTATAAATTAATACGTTAACTACTTCCCCGGGATAACTTCCCTACTCTTTACGAAAAGAGGAGTAGGTTTTTTAACGTGCAAATGGTGTGACTGCAGGCTGGCGAGCACTTTGCTTATTAATAGTGTCAATCTGTACCCCTCCCTAGAACTGACAACTTTCATGAAATACCCTCCTGCACTGCACTTTATCATGGGCGTTCATAAAATTTAAAGGACGCTTGCAAATTTCTCACAAAAAAATAAAGTCACCACCTATCAGCACATCAGCGCAAAATGTTTCTTTGCTCCTGCTGTAGACAGGACCTTTTGAAAGGATAACACCTATGTAACTCACCCCTTAGGATAGACTTTGTCAAGGACAGTCTTGATTTGAGGGATCTCATAGTCCACTACCAGATTGACTTGCCCATCTCCGACACCGTCACGGTAGATGATGATACGGTCTGGGAACTTCTTGTTGATCTCGTAGTATCGTTTCAGGGCACCTGCATGGCAAACATCAATTCATCATAATCACTACAAGTACAAAGGGCAATTCAATGAATAAACAAGTGGAGCGCCTCTGGCAGTCTCACCTGCATCACACGATTCAATAGAGCGGAATTGCTGACTTTGAAAACTACTATAAAATAATTATTCACAAAAAATACCATTCATATAATGATACAATACTATGTTCATTGACAATAAATGACATTTGACCTTGATCATGCGACCTATGACTTGTCAGTGATGCTTGATTACCCCTATATCCACATTTTTATAGACTATCTATAAACTTTGAAAGTTATGACAGCAATCTAATAATTACCTCTAAAATGGCCAAAGTTCAATGACCTGAAATGACCTTTGACTTGGGTCATTAAACCTGAAACTTGCATGAGATGTTCAGTGATACTTATGTCCAAGTTCATGAATCATATCCATAAACTTTCAAAGTTATGATGGTAATTCAACAGATACCCCCAACTTGGCCAAAGTTCATCGACCCTAAATGACCTTTGACCTTGGTCATGTGACTTGAAACTCAGGCAGAATGTTCAGTAATACTTGATTAACTTAATGACCAAGTTTCATGAACTGGGTCCATATACTTTCTTAGCTATGCTGTCATTTCAAAAACTTAACCTTCGGTTAAGATTTTGATGTTGATTTCCCAAACATGGTCCAAGTTCATTGACCCTAAATGACCTTTGACATTGGTCATGTGACCTGAAACTCAGGCAGGATGTTCAGTAATATTTGAATAACCTTATGGCCAAGTTTCATGAACTAGGTCCATATACTTTCTAAGTTATGCTGTCATTTCAAAAACTTAACCTTTGGTTACGATTTGGGGTTGACGCCGCTGCCGTCGGAAAAGCGGCGCCTTTAGTCTCACTCTGCTATGCAGGTGAGACAAAAAACCTTGTATGTCTGACCTCCATTTTGCTCAATTTTGACTCCACATCATGTATTGGGAGCAATTTGCTTTCTCATAGGATACATAAAGCAGAGACAAATCATTTCATGAAGGTCTCTCTTACAAGGGGTGGGTAAACGCATGCATTCTTTAATGAATTACTCATAAACTCAACTATGCAAAATGTCCACAGCAGACTTCAATGTTTGTTCATCGGTATGTCAGCCTCAAGGCCTATTTTTTTTCAGTTCTGTGGCCTTGAGGTGAGGTTTTTTTTTTGGGGGGAGGGCTTGATTTAACACTGTCAAGCAAACATTTGAAATCAATAAATGGGTATGTTTGACACAAGGGATTATGTCTAGGATTTATGGCTCATCTGAACTGATTTTCGGTAGTTCTGGAGAGCATTTCATCATTTCTTGTCCGACAAGTAATACTGAACAACTTTCCTTGATTCAATTGGCTTAAGAAGCAGGGGGGAGCGTGAAAGGACTCGTTGCATAAAACAAATGTCTCTTTATCAGACATTTACCATTATAACAGTCTCACACCCGTTCTTCTCAAATCAAAATCAAGGAAGTTTGTCAGACAAATATTGATCATATGCTCGCCTGTTGTAAAAAAAAATGTTTCAACAGTTGAGATACTTCTTTACTCTATTAGTTAATGTGGGAAATTATACAGGTCTATAAACTCAAGAAGCAAACAGATTTTTTAATGTGATTTAGAGGATATATCACAGAGAGATACTTACTGTTCGTGAGGGTGGCAAGATTGGTACCGAATTCACCAGAGGTGTGTTGGAATGCACAGCATGAGTAGAAGCTGAGAAGGAAGATAGCAAGTTCATTGTTACTGCGTGAGTTTCTTTTTTGTTAGGATGTTACATTTAACTCGTTAGAATCTAGTGTCTGACCAGTTGGAATATGGTATTAAATAACATGGATGTCTGGAACATCAACAAATTTTTGAAAAGGTCATGGATTTCATGTTTGCACCAATTAATGTTCTTCCTCTACAGTATAATAATCTAACAGCAGGTATTGAATCAGAGATCAATGAATTGAAAGCCGAAAAGGTTGTAACACCACATTTTTTGTTCTTTTTCTTGCCAAAAGTTGCCAGCCTTTGAAAAGGTCTTGCATAAAGGAAGCTGCCATAATATGCACTATTGTTAATATACAGGGTATTTTGCAATCTCAAACACGCAAGTCGCATCCCTATTCCCTACTCGGAGATGGCTGGCGCCCACTGTGGCATGCATTAATTGCCAAACAGTTTTATAAAAGATGCTGTAAAGAATAGATTGTAGATATATAAATTTGTACAAGAAAATGAATAACAAGCTAATCCCATTCATAGATGAAGTAAGGATAAGATAATGAAAGTGTGTTAAAACATACCTTGTGAGTGATGGATTCATGGATGCTACGAAACCCATGACTGATCGGCCCTTGGTCAGGGAGTCATGGTAGGAGTCAATACCAATCACCATCAGATTACTCAGCTGCATACAAGAAAATGACAATACAAGAAAATAACAGTATTTGTAAAATTGTACACACACACACATATATATATATATTCTCAAAATATGAAGAATGATATGAAAACCATATCTTTTTATATATATCATGAGAGGTAATAGGCTTTCCACTCTAATGTCATTCATTCCAGTTTCAATGTTACTGTATTCAAAAGTCTAAGTTATTATGGTCTGGGAAGTGTTACATGGTTACAGTCAGTGACTTTCATCGACAACTGTTTGCAGTGCAAAGTGAGTGCAAATCACACTTCTCTGAAATTGAGTGTATGATGACTCACCGGGATCTCAACGCGCCAAAGATCTCCACCCATCTTGCAGTTCATCTGCAAAGCAATCTTGGTGGCTACAGACATCAGCATCTGCTGCTTGGAGATGGTTCTGGTGACTATCACCTGACTAGGAACAGGATGGGTTAGCACGCAAGTCTTCTTGATGGCATCGTATCGATCCTTTCTGTTTGATGGCACAATCACCACCACCTGATGGAACAATACAGTACAATAAATCAAATGAAGCACTTTTTAATCAGTTTTTAATGTTCAAGGGGGGGGGTTAAAAATTATATTTTCTACTTTGTTGCTAATTTAAATATTTAAGTGATCCCATTCATTTTTAAGTGAATTGAAAATTTCTGATACATTAAAAATGGGCATTATGTGTTGATTTGTAATTATTAGTTTGTTTTGCTTTGCTTTCTCAAAAATCATGTACGCCATTAGTGTTCAGATATCAAACTTACAATCTGTGTTTGAGGAGAGTATTCTTCCTTGAGTGACTGTGTGTATGTTTCTGTGCGGTCATCACGGAGCTCCACACTGTAAAAAGATTAAAATGAGAAAGGCTGGTGAGAATTCGGCTAAAGTACCTGGGGGAATTAAAAAACTAATGAATTTCCCCCCCTGCAGCTACTTTACTTGACCCAATGCAAATTTCAGTTGCTTTTCTATATTTTCCAGGGCTTCTGGGAGCACTTCAATGAGACTACATCATTTTTTGCTGAATCCATCCTTGGAGACAATGATAAGTGTGAAAGCAGAAAAATAAAAGAAGCATAATGATGAGTAAAATGAGAAAAAACAAGGTATTAGATGAGAGCACTAATTTATGATAATCTCAAATTGGGAATTTGCTAAGAATAGTCAGAACTCTGACCTGTTTGTCAATACCATTGTTCCTAAAAGGACTTGGGGGGCATCATGCCCCCCCCTCAATGCTTTGTGCGATACTTCCGAAACGCAAAAAGAGAGCGCCACAAAATTTTATGATTTTTTTCTTTGAAGTCTCGCGCAACTTTTGAGATCAAATTTGCGACATACGGGTATAGCATTGCGACGTTACATGACTTTTTACAAACAATGTCATGCCAAAAATTGCTTATTTTTATACTTTGTGTACAAAGTCTATGGGAGATGAAATTCATAAAAGGGTGATTACTTTTCGTTTATTGGTCTGCTTTATTCATTTAGGGTAATCAACGGCCGAGATCTGGGGGGGGGGGGGTCATATTGACCCCCCCTGAAATAGCCCAGTTAAGATAGGGTTAATTTAACTCGGACATTTCATGTCAGGATGCAATACACCTACAAACTACCTGACCCCAGAGATATTAGAACATAGAATTTAATGAATAGAGGATAATTACATAGATGGCTCTGCGATGCTCATTCCCATAGGATTTCCCACTCTGGCTAATGTCCTTATAAAGTCTTGTCCTCTGTTGCTATCTTTGCGTGTGAAGAATATCTTCCAGTTTCTGAGCAACTTTGCGTCAGTGAGAGCATTGCCCCTACTGTCTCTGGACCAATCAGCATTGTTAGGGCTGTAGGAGAACTGCACGAAAATAGAATTGGAAACAAAAATTAATACATGTAAATCATCTTTTGAATTCAATTTAAAGGTGTCATTCAGTAGTGGGAAACTTTCGGAACTTTAGATATTCCAGTTGCCAAATACTAATCTTATAAATAAACCAAAGTTGAATGAAATAGGGACTTATATGGTTAATATTTCTATAAAGATACATGGTAAATTCCATTGAATCCCAATGTCATTTTAAATTATATCTTGGGTATGTGACCTGAAATTCAAGCCAAATGACCAGTGACACTTCATTAGGCCTGGAACGAATATCATTTTTACCATTTGATTACTTCCTGAAAGAACAATCGAATGAATCGATTGTTTGTCGGAATGACATCTTTTAAGTCACAATAGTTGACCTACTTATGACCCCTAATACAGGGATGCCACTAGGTGTCCTCCAAAAATACTGAAACTTATCGCGGGCCGGGATAGTGTCCAAGAAATTTTTTTTTGGGGGGTCCACCTTTAATTTTGGGATGGACACATGTCACAGGTAAAAAATTGGACAAGCAAAAAAAAAAAAAAAAAAAAAAAAAAAAAAAAAAAAAAAAAAAAATAGGAGGGGGGGGGGGGTCCGCCCCCACCTCAAATTTAGGGGAGGGGGGAGGACCAAGTGGCTTCTTACCTTGTTGTGATCGATGACTTTGAAGTCAATTAGTTTGAAAAACTGACGGTAGTTAGTTGTGTGTTTCTCATAGAACGCTAGACTAAAAGCTTCAGTCTCTGTATTTTGGTTGTTCAGCTGAACCGCGTTGGCTCCACTCACCAATACATAGACTGAAGAGTTGTTAGCCCGTACATAAAGACAACGTATCAGCTAACCCAGGGAGCTGATACGTAAACCCAAGGAGCTCCGGCCCGCTTTCCGGGCCGGAGCTTCCTGGGTTCCGTATCAGCATGCAGCAGTAACGTTAGATCTAACATTCGGAGGAAACCCGATTTTCGGATCGTTTTTGGTACATAAAATGTCACATTATGAAAAAATAATTACATCCAAACTTACGAAAAAATATATAAAATTCAGAAACATCGTACCTTAGACCGCAGTTACCGCTAATTCCTTTCAAATGATGATCAAAACTTAGTCATCCTCGATTCCTTCGTTGGTCATCGTAAGTTGCCATCTTGGATGACGTCATCATATTTACAGACGTATTTACCAGTCGCTATCATACCGCGATTCGTGCCGCTACTTTGCGCTTGTCTATGTGCGTGCGTTCGGAACTTGTCGCTCGCATTGATTGGCCAGGACATCGATAATTCTAATCAGAAAGCCTTGATAAAAGCATAACTCAATGAACGTAGTAGGCAGTGCGCGCGTTTATATATTATGTACTGTATAAAAGCAAATATCTCGGGGAAATATCTCTCACTCGGTCGATCGACATGCATCGCAATCGGGAGAGATAGGGGGAAAAAAGGAGGACTTTCCGTTTTTTTTTAATACACAGAAAACAGGAAAAGTCGGAAATACGGAAATAAGACAGATAGCAGGAAAAAAGCCGGAATTCCGTATAAATACGGAAAAGTGGCATCCCTGCCTAATAATGCAGAAATTCTCTGGCAACCAAAGTACAATTACCTTTAAGTAAACAACTCATTCATGAAGTACATGTAAGGTATTCTTTGAGACAGACACGCAGGTGTGCCTTTCACGTCTTGAAAATTTTCATCTCGTGCCCACACCATGCCCCACTCCCACTTGTGGCAATATGATGCTACACACTGTACATGGTTGTATCAAAAATATGTATTTTGAAAAACATTTTTCATTTGAAATATATTTCAAAATTACAAATGTTTATCATTTGAACCTAGAAACTGGGTCTATTTTAGGAGACTAGTCGAGAACTTGCGCTTAGGTGACGGTGCGTGTCGTAATGTTTAAGGGGCCGGGGGAAGCTTTGTTCAGAACATTAAGGAAATTCTCCTGGCTCCGATCCCACCCCTATCTCTCTCTCTCTCTCACACACACTGAGATGGGGAGGGGTCAATTGTTTCTGAAGTCATGACCTTTCCTGATAATGGGAACGCATGTGGCTTCTTCTTCTTTTGTCTCCCCAAAAGTTTCATTGGCTGTCGAAGGTCCAATCACAAATCACTCAGCTCAAGTGAGCTACTCGTGTGTGTACTTTGTTTTAAGCACGCAGAGAACATACATTGTGTATCGAGGGCAAGGCCGGTTGGGATTAAAATTTTCGGAGCTCTTTCAGGTTTGTGCTTAACTATGAATGTGATACAATCATTGTTCATTTTTGACAAATTACCTCCATAACATCATTTTTAAACCTGTATTAAAGGTCGAGTCCACCCCAGGGAAATTCTGACTTGAATAAATAGAGAAAAATCAAACTAGCATAGTGCTGAAAATTTCATCAAAATCGGATGTAAAATAAGAAAGTTATGAAATTTTAAAGTTTCGCTTATTTTTCACAAAACAGTGATATGCACAACTAGGTGAGTCAGTCGAGGATGTCCATCACTCACTATTTCTTTTGTTTTTTATTGTTTGAATTATACAATATTTCATTTTTTATAGATTTGACAATAAGGACCAACTTGACTGAGGCACGTAGTATTAAACAATGGTAATTCCACATGTTCAGGGAAGAATTAATCGTTGTATCACTTGACAATGAGGAGAAAATTAGAATATTTCATATTTCATATAATAAAATACAAAAGAAATAGTGAGTGAATGATGTCATAGTCTCCTCATTTGCATACCAGCCAGGATGTGCATATAACCATTTTGTGAAATTAAGCGAAACTTTAAAATATCAATACTTTCTTATTTTACATCCGATTTTGATGAAATTATCAGTGTTATGCTTGTTGGATTTTTCTCTTTTTATTCAAATCAACTTTTTGTTGGGGTGGACTTGTCCTTTAAGTATTTAAAAACAATAATAATCATTGCTATCTTGTCATTCTGTTACTATTTCTTGAGTATTCAAGTGATCCCAAGTGTCTAATCGGGATCTGCCAAACATTCGAACAGTGTAAATTTACTGTTTTATGAAATGAGGTCCTTATACTTAGACCCGAATCATTAGGTTTATTTTGAAAAACATTGTAACGCTATACAGGTGCAGGTTGACCCTAAGTGACCTTTGATCTTGGTCATGTGACCTGAAACTCAAGCAGGATCTTCAGTAATAATTGATTACCCTAATGTCCAAGTTTCATGAACTAGGTTCTATATACTTTCTAAGGTATGATGACATTTCAAAAACTTAACCTTGGTTAAGATTTCAATGTTGATGACGCCGCCGTTGCCGTCGGAAAAGCGGCGTCTATAGTCTCACTCTGCTATGCAGGCGAGACAAAAACTAGTGTTTGTACGGCTGGTCTAAAACTGCTTGATCTAAATGCTTTCTTTAGGCAATGCTTCTACCGTTTTAGTCTTGCTTCATGTTGTCTAACTGGTACAAGTTCAAAGACAACTTGGCTAATTACGACTTGATTTAGTAAATATTTGTCTAATAACTAGTTATTTTTGTCCTAAATTAAATTAAAAATTCTATATACTGTTTCATTTGTTAATGCTGAAAAAACATGTTGATGAACTGGTGGAAAACAGTTGGAGTAAAGACAAAGTAGAGTTTGACCAACCATGATTATAGACCAACCATGATTATAGACCAATCATGAATACACTGGTGGAAAACTTACCTGTTTTTCCTTTTGCAATAGTTTCTCTGGTGGTAGGACACGCCCACTGAACTTGACCGGCTGATCGTCAAACTGCATGCCCCAGTCTTTGAGGTAAGACTTAGCGTTGGTATCGCTATTTCAAATTCACATAAAAAATAAGCAAAGACATCACAAATATATTCATATTCGCATTCTATTGTTTGGTAAACATCTACAGCTGAAAATTAGTTTGAATTGCTCCATAGGGGCTTTGATACGTGGCCGCATGAATACCTATATAGCTTCATTGTAATTGGTGTGAGGTTCTTAACTGTTTGGAACCAGGCCAGTTTACATTAATTTCAATGGAGGCTGATTGGGCATTCATGTGGCCATACCTTACACAATCATGAAACAATTTATATTTGGTGTGTGGAGGCTTATCATCACACAAACTGCAAATATGGTTTGAAAGTGCCGCTCACTGAGTTTTTACTTCCAAGTCTTGCGCAACTTTTGAGACCAATTTTTTTACATCCAAGTACGCGGTTCCAAAATTACGCAACATTTTGTAAGTGTATGTCACTTATCAGACCAAAAATTGCTCAAAAACATGATTTTGTGTATTTAGCCATGTTTTCAACCAAGAACCATAAATGTATGATTACTTTTAGTATTGCTGGTCTAAATGGATTTGTTTTATGCTGTTTATGGTCTCAAAAGAGTCCCAAACATATTTCATAGAAAAAACAATGAAAAACATAAGGTCCAAAAAAAAAAACGTAAGAAATTGCAAAAAAAAAATAGTACATAAGAAATTGATCTAATATCGCAATTTTTTTCGAGCACACTTGCTAACACCTCAAAGAGTTTCTATACCAAAAATTAGAACATTTGGAGCTTTACTTAGGGATTTAGAGGAATAAGTATAATTATGCATAAATTAGCATCACTAAATAGAAAATTGCATGAAATAAATTACTATACAATTTTGTAGATTATGTCCAGGACAACCTGCTTGCCAATTTTCGGCGCGATCGCGCGATTGACGGCTGAGATCTCAAGGGGAAGGGACTGGGAACCCCCCCCCCCCCCCCGGCCTTATGAACTCCCAAAATACCCCTACCTAGATAGGGTTAAGCCAAATAATCACTTTCAAATAATATTTGGAATCATGAAAATCCCCTTCAACTTGCTCCAATTTTATCTTTAAAGATAAAGGCATAACATTTTAGTTTGATGTTTTTACAAGGCAAAGAAGAAGTTAATAAATGTCAGAAATTCAAAGGGTGGGGAAATGTACCTTTCTTTTTTTTTGCATCGAGAGCCTGAAAAATAGAGAATGATCTACAAAGTTAGGTACACCAAGTAAATAAATTAGTCTTAAGGAGAACAGAAATGTTATTTATCGGTGACAGTTTCTGAAAGAGAACTAGTGAGCTCAACGTTTTAACTAAGTCCTCTGTTCTTTGTTTTGAGTGAATAATAAAACAAAAAATTCCAAATCATGACTCACTTATCAATCTTTCGGATGAATTTAGTGAGCTCCTGGCATCTCTCTTTTGGTCCGATTCGCGTGTGAATGGCCAAGTCTTTCATGATGGAGAAGTTGGAACGGATCTCATCACTTAGACCAGTAAGGAAACAGAGCTCTGGTGGTAGCAAGGCTGGTCCAATGCCCTTCTTTGCCTCCTAAACACAAAAATAAAATACACTTTATGAGTGCTCCGACCTACTTTGAAAAGACTTTTGGTAATGTTAAAGGACAACTCCACCTCAACAAAAAGTTGATCTCTTCCTTTTGTATTTTATTATATGAAATATTTTAATTTTCTCCATGTTGTCCTCTGAGAAAAGAAGTTGTATTCCTCCCTAAATCATGTGGTATTACCATTGTTTTTAACATTTTATGGTTCAGTGTAGTTGGTCCTTTATGTCAAATCTGTAAAAAATTGAAATATTGAATAATTCAAACATTGAACAAGTGGAGCGCCTCTGGCAGTCTCACCTGCATTACGCGATTCAATATAGCAGCAGTGCTAACTTTGAAAACTACTATAAAATAATTATTCACAAAAAATACCATTCATATAATGATACAATACTACGTTCATCGATCCTAGATATTTGACCTTGATTATGTCACCTGAGACTTGTCGGTGATACTTAATTACCCCTATGTCTACATTTCCTAAACTATATCCATAAACTTTGAAAGTTATGACAGCAATTTAATGATTGCCTCCAACATTGCCAAAGTTCATTGACCTTAACCATAAAAGGACTGGAGGGGGCCAGGATGGCCTCCCCCCCTTGATGCTTCGCGAGATATTTCCGAAACGCAAAAAGATAGCACTGCAAAATTTTATGACTTTTTTCTTTGAAGCCTCTCGCAACTTTTGAGACCAAATACGTGACATATGGGTATAGCATCGCGACATCACGTGAGACAATGTCATGCCGAAAATGGCTAATTTTTATACTTTTGTGTACAAAGTCTAATGGGAGATGAAATTCATAAAAGGGTGATTATTTTTTGTTCTAATTGGTCTGCCTAATTAATTTAGTTGTTAAATGGTGTGTAATAATGTCCATTGAAAAAACAATGAAAAACAAAGAAATGCATAAGAAATTCTAAAAACAAAGAAATACATAAGGAAAAATTGGCTTTCGCAATTTTTCTTTGTGGAAACCTTTAAATTAGATTATAAAGATGACATCTGCAAAAAAAAGAAGAAAATTTGAAAGTGAAATTGGGTGTTAAATATGTAATGTAATGTAATGAATAAATTTGCATATTATATTCATAATAAAATAAAAAATTATCATTTTTCAGATTTTTTAAATACTAACTTGTAGTTTATGTGATAAAGAATGTGCGTGCCAAAATATCGGTGCGATTGCGCGAACAGCGTCCTCAATACATCTCAAATAGCCCAGTCCTTTTCGGGTTAAATGACCTATGTGACTTGAAACTCACAAGACATGTTCAGTGATACTTGATTACTCTTATGTCTTAGTTTTATGAACTAGATCCATACACTTTCAATTATGATTATTTGACAAATACCCCCACATGGCCAAAGTTCATTGACCTTTGACCTTGGTCATGTGATCTAAAACTCGCACAGGATGTTCAGGGATACTTGATTACTCTTATGTATAAGTTGTATAAATCAGATCCATAAACTTTCGAAGCTATGATGGTAATTCAACAAATACCCCCAAATTGGTCAGAGTTCATTGACCCTAAATGACCTTTGACCGGGCGTATTATGTGCCGCTAAGGCGAGCACATAAGCCCGCCTGTAACGCGGAAAATGTAGTTATTGGTCAAGCAAGGAAAGTGGAAGGTGGCGATATCACCTTTTACCTTCTGACCTCTAAATCAATAGAATTCCTGGGATCTATGCTAGCATCATACACACCAAATTATATGAGCCTAGGTTAAGTTAAACTAAAGTTATCACGTTTACAAGGACTTCAGGAGGGTAAGATGAAAACATTCTGACCTTTGACCTTTTGACCTCAAAATCAATAGGCTTCCTGGGGTCCATGCTAGTATCATACAACCAAATTATATGAGCATAGGTTAAGTTAAACTGAAGTTATCGCGTTAACAAGGAAAAGTTAAAGGACGGACGGGCAGACAGATGGACACCGAACGTGATACCATAATATGTCCCGACCCGTCGCCAGGCGGGCGTATAAAATTTTGATGTTGATTTCCCCAACATGGTCTAAGTTCATTGACCCTAAATGACCTTTTGACCTTGGTATTGTGATCTGAAACTCAAACAAGGATGTTCAGTAATACTTGATTAACCTTATGCCCAAGTATGATGAACTAGGTCCATATACTTTCTAAGTTATGCTGTCATTTCAAAAACTTAACCTTCGGTTAAGATTTGATGTTGACGCCGCTGCCATCGGAAAAGCGGCGCCTTTAGTCTCGCTCTGCTTTGCAGGTGAGACAAAAACAAAAGAAATAGTGAGTGAGGGATATCTGTGACTCATTTGTATGCCACTGAGTTATGCATGTAAATGTTTTTTTGTGTGTAAAAAATAAGCGTAATTTTTTAATATCATTACTTTCTTATTTTACATCAAATTTTGATGAAATTTCAGTGTTATGCTTGTTATATATTTCTTTTTATGAATCAAATCACCACTTTTTTTAGGTATAAAGTGATCAAAGCTCATTTGGGCATATCATGTCAACATAAATGAAATAAGAAATTTGTTTCATTTGATATGTTGAAAAAAAAAAAAATGGTGGATATATAATACACCATTCTGCAAGACTACATTAATGTATCTGTTGATAATATTTGTGATTAAGTTATGATAAAGTAACAATTATTACGATTTATTTTTTTTCTTTTCAAAGACACCTGTTATAAGCTAATGAAATCATGTCAGAATCTAGTGAAGTGACAATCATATGACAAGACTCTTCACACAGGATTGACTCTGTTTTCTAGTTATATGAAAAGCTGCAGTTCTCTCAATTTATTATGGCTTGAGCAGTTGGTCTATTAAGTGAAGTAAGGGAGAAAACGGGTAGGATGTAGAAAAAGCTGATGATTCAATGGAATTGTGCACTGGTGATGACTTACCCTCTTCTTTGGGTTGGAGATAAGCATAGGTTGCTTGAGATCTGTTAGGACCCTGTCGTGGCTTTTCTTGAAGTAATCCACATAGGTCACAGGACCTGAACGTGTTTCAAACGTGTCTTGTGGATTAGTATTGAAGTCAATATCATCAATCCTGTAAGTCTTGTTGTTGTACCTATCCAATAACAAAAAAGAGACAAAGAACTATTCTATACTTCTATTCAAATCAGGCTAAAGAAATAATTACAGCAGATAGATTCTCAACTCCATGTATTTAAAATTTATGTTGCTGCTTGTTGAAATACAATGTACACTTAATGTCTAAATATGTTTTAAAAAAAATCTTTAAACCATTTCCCATCTTGGGGTGGATCACACCCCCCGTCCCATTTCTTTTTTTACAATCTTCAGTCCTTTACACTTCTTTTACCTACGTTATTAAAGTCGTAATTACAGGGGTTTTTATGTAAACTATATAATCTATAAACCTGTAAGAACATAGTATACATACAATGTAATTGATTCAAAATAAAAAATAAACTGAAACTGAAAGTCTCGCATGCATGCATGAACCACGTTTGAAGTTCATCTGCTAATAGGTATTAAAGATAATAACAGTATGACCAGATGGACAGATCACCCCCAAAACATGTCTCCAGTGTTTGCCTGGGGGGGATTAAACATGAAAGAATTCATTTTTCAGTCTGAAAAGTGAACACCCTGAAGTGAAATATCATTTAAAACAAAAAAATCCTACTTGGTTAGGACAATCTCTCCGATCAAAGACTTGTTGATCTCTTCCCTGAACCTTCCCCTAGATCTGTCCATGATGGAGTACATGACATCCAAAACGGTCTGAGTACGCAGAACCTTGTGGCTGACGTCTGACATCAGCAATACATCATACTCATACTGAAGGACGGAGGTCACAAAACCTGGCCACAGCTGGAGCCTACATAGAGAATGAAAACGTTAACGATAATTACTCATATTAGACATCTTAACTGGTCATTTACAAAACAATGTTACCTCAGTTCTCATAAACATTGGGAATGAATGTAGTTTGTATTTTTGTTGGCCTCTCCATGCGTAATGATTATGAACGTAGAGACGATGCAAATAATACCTTTGAAAATTCCGGCCTTGCATTTGGGCACCTGAGGATGCGTAGAGAGATACATGTTAATAAGCCATTTCGTAATTACAATTTACAGGTGAACGAGCAGGTGAAGGTCATTAGTGAAAAACTAGAATTTAGTGCTTTTTAAAAGGGGACATGATATATACTCTTGTGACATTTGCCCCTGTCTCAATATCTCAGAAGATATAGGATTAGAGTTAGGGTTCAGAATAATGTTAAGGTAAAAATAAGAATAATATAAAAATAATTTTATTAACATGCAGATTTTCCATCAGAGCAATGGTTGCCAGAGCAAATGTCACACAAATTTTGAAATCACTGAGATAAGAATGTATATGTTATTCTGAAATATGCTAGTTATTCAATTTAAAGAATAATGAAGTGTTCAGTAATGTAAAGTATTTGACAATGGGTCAAATGATAGCAAATTACTTTAACCCTAATAAGACTGGGGGGCCGCTGATTCAGCCCCCCCCCTCAATATTTTTCGCAATAAATCCGCCGCACAAAATTTTGACCACATCGCTTGTTGACTTTTTTATCAGACCTAAAATTGCTCAAAAATGTGAATTCATGTACAAATCCAATGCACATAGTGTTTTTGGCCAAAATTCATAATGTATCATTATTTTTCCTTTTTCTGATTAAAATAAATAAATTTATTTTCATCTTGTTTATGGTCAAAATAAAGTCCCTGACAAGACGACAATTTTTATTGAAAAAAAACACAAGGAAAAAGTTGAAAACATAGAAATACATTAGAAAATAAATGTAATGTTGAAATTTTTCAAAGTACATTTGATCAGATTCCTATAAAGAGTCTGTGAACCAAAACTTAGTATTTTATGGGCATTATTTAGTTAATTAGAGCAATTTTTTATTTCATGCATAAATTAGCATAATTAATTAGCAATGAGATTTTTCGCAGAATTCGATCTTATAGATTTGTAGAATTTGCCATTGCTTATGTGTGTACCAATTTTTGTCGCGATCACGCAGTCAACGGCTGAGATCATTGGAGCCCAGTCTATTTAGGGTTAAAGCAGACAATGTAATAGAAACTTTCCCTAATTGCAAATTCACATGTAATCTACAAGTCGTGTCACCCAGGCTCTGCAGTGGTTCTTTTAATATCGCAGATTGTTATACCAGGAAAACTAACATCTTCATCATCAATCTTCATCATAAAATCTCTTAAAGGAGAATGAAACTCTTGGAGCAAGTTAGCTTTTGTGAAAGCAGAAAAATCAAAAAATAAGATCAACAAAATTTTGAGTAAAATAGGACTAGCAATAAAAGAGTTATGAGCATTTGAATGTCGAGATCACTAATGCTATGGAGATCCTCCCATTGGCAATGCGACCAAGATCTGTGATGTCACACACGTACAACTCTCCCATTTGGACACTGAAAATATACCCCAAAACATTTCTTTTTGCTCATTCTAATCATATGACAAACGATTCATCAATGATATAATGTTGTGAAACCTCTGTACTTGTCATCTCATAAAGAGAACACCTCACCTTGTGATAGACTCTATAAAAGTGAGAATATAAGTGAAATAAGTACTAAAGTAATGACGGAGTTGTAGGTGTGTGATATCACAGATCTTGGTCGCATTGCCGATGGGAGGATCTACATGGCACTAGTGATCTCAATATTCAAATGCTCATAACTTTCTTATTATTCATTCAATCTTCCTCAAACTTTCAACAATGTGTTCCTTTGATTTTTCTCTTTGATATGGATTCAGCTGGTTTCAAGGGTTTCATTCTCCTTTAATAAAAATAATTGAGTACCTATCTAATTGGAAAAAAGAGTAAAGGTCATTTGTAAATTACTCTAGATGTAATTACGAAAAGGCTCATTTGAGACTCTCATCCATGCAGTAACATGTCAATATGTATGAAGCATAACAAGACATGCATCCCAAGAGACCTTATACGTACGTCACAATGGTAAAGCTCAGGGTTTCTGATATAAACATGACAGAAGAGAAGCTTTTCACAAATGCAAAAAAAAATAAAACAATGACATACCCATGAGCCTTGACATCAATGGCGGCTTTAGGATCGTAGTAATTCCGTCCAACTTGCTCCATTTTGATTATCTTCAGCACCCTATTAAAACAGATTAAAATATATTATCATGCTTATTCAAGAACATAAACATGTTACAAAAAAGTCACTAAGGCAGGGGACATTACTATCAGCAGTCAGGTGCTTGGGACAATTCAAATTCTCTAGAACATTTGTATGTCAGAGTTTGTGTTCAATTTAAAATTATGTATTTGAAGCTACCTCATTGCTACAAATGCATCTTGGCATCCAGGGTTTTAATAAATAAAAAAAAATAAAAAAATCATTTTGTTATTGTATTAAAAATAATTTTTAAATGAATGATGCGATTTTCTATAATTCATTCAAAGCAGATACTAACCAGCAGCCTTAAGAACACCACCTGGAGTGCTCTTCTTATCAAATCTGGCCAGGTAACTAACCCATAATGCAACATTCTAAACAGTGTAGTCTTGTAACATAGGCCTACTTGTATGATAACATGCTAATTCACTACTTGATAAATTCAAACTGCAGTAATTATGTTACCAAGAAGCAAAACAAGTCTGCATGGCTACTTCATTCTCTGTATTATCTATAGTCATAGGTATATTTTTAAGACTACATGTAGCTATTGGGCATGTGACATGTCTAAGATATAACGCACCTCACGTATGGGACATTCAGAGATTTTCAACCTCTGAAAAATACTTGAAAAGCATTTGGATTTTGCTGTGTAATAATAGTATGACAAAGACCTTTGAAAAAAATATTGTGAAGTTTGGATGACATTTGACCTTGGATTAGATATTTTATCATCAAAATGTACAAACTTACATATGGGACCACAAAGAAGATTTTTTTTTAAATACAATTCAAGCTAAACAAATTCTCTGTGAGCAATTTCTTGATGAAGATATGTTTATCTGTGAACAAAGGTACAATTCTGAACTACATTTTAATGAAGTTTTTTAAATTAAAAAGAACATTTTGTTGATATATATTTTCTACACTTGGGAGAAGCAATACATACCTGGAGCATTTAAATGAGGAAAAAAAAATTTTGAAGGCAAAGAAGGGCATGATTTATACAATTTGTTTCATTCGTTTTGAAATTTCTTTTCCAAAATATTGGTCTGGATTTTAATAATGCAATCTTGGTTTCTTTAATTAGGGGCAAATTTTACTGTTGTTTATGAAAGCACATGAAAATATGTAACTACTGCATTACTCTTACAAATGACAAATTTGCATTTAGGGGTGGTTTTGAAAACTTATGGTTGCTCATAAGTACAACAATTTAGTAGAGTACCAGGTAATTTAGGTTGCTGGCTATATACATATATATCGGGTAGTACTTACCTTCTGAAGATTACATTGTAGAGATGCAGTGTGTTTGGAGCCATGGGGTTCAAGGTGGAAACGTGAGTCACTTTGATGTTCGCTGTGCTACCATCATTCCGTTCTGATGTCAAGTTGGTCACCTTTACAACAAATGGGAAAAAAAGGAACGAGGTAGAAAGGTTAAAAGTATGCTTCTTCTGGCCGTTTTCATGAAGCTCTTTGTGAACTTTTACACATAACCTATATGACAAGCTATTAATTGATGTTTCAAGTTAATTGCATGAGCTTAAGTCTACATGCAGGTGCAGATTCAAATTTTCAAGTTTGATATATTTCCAGGGTAATGTGCATGTATAAAATTGACAAAATTCTAAATATTATCATCAGAAATAAAGTGATTTTTTTTTAATGTCTGCAAAACGTTGCACTTACATTATCATGGAAATTCATTTCAGAGTAGCATGTACAAACATAGCTTTATGAGCACTTTCCATTTTAAACACCACTCTTATTCTTATCAGTTTTTACTTTCTTGATGATAAGTTTTCCAATTCTGGGCAGGGTGAAATCAGCCTCAATTGATAAATAGGGGTGCCAATTGGAATTGATCAGAGGGCCTGAAAATCACCTAGAATACAATGTTTTGTACACAAAAATGCTAAAACTATGGCCTGAAAATAAATTGCCAGTGCCTGAATTCAGGCTTTTGCCTGAAAACTGGCATCCCTGGATAAAGAAATACAACTGCAAAGAGTTGTACCACACAAAGAATGAGAAATGAAAGCAATCTATACAGGGATACCCCCACCATGGGTAACGAGACAAAACAAAGCTTACTTTTTCTGCAAGCTTGACGATGGAATACATGGTGTCCATATCAAGTGTAAACTCTCTTCCCAAGAGTTCTTGGTGATGTTTCAGGAGAGCAAACCTAGCCCTGGGGTTCATAATCTGTGGGTCAAAGTCAACCCGGTAAAGGTGGAGTTGCCAATTCGGACGAGTTTTCAACTTGAAGCCGTTTGCATAAAGCGGGATCGAATGTCCACTGGCAGCTGTACAATGTTTAAAGAAAAAATGTGGGACTCAGAAAATTGTTATAAGTTTAAGTGGCATCTGGTTAAAAAAGAATGAGAAGCACTGCTTTTAAAGGGGTACTCTAGGCCGAAAATTATGTGATTTGAACAGGTAAAGTTATACGAAACAAATACTAAATTTTTCATTAGAATGGGATGAGGAATAACAAAGATAAGGCAATTTAAAGTTTTGCATTATCTCCTTGTGAATATGCAATGGGTGAGCTGAAAACATCATATCCCCACTTATTCTATTGTATTTTTTTAATGTGTTTATTCAAATATTTATCCCACAAAAAAAAAAAAAAATAAGATGGACTACAGATTTACTATGTAAGATCATCGTTGCTAAAACTGATTTTGTTTCAAGAGAGACAAGTTTCTATGTATGAAAATATGAATTACTATTGATCTCATGTTATAGAATAAAGATGGGGCATTATATAATCTACTTATCTATTGCATATTCATGACTTAACATTTTCACAAAATATTAACTTAATTTCTTTTCAAGAACGATGAATGGACAACAGATGACGCTTGTCACGCTTTTCTACAAAAATATGTGAGGATATTCTCATGATTTATCATGGCTCAGATCCATCATTCAATTTCAACCTAGTCGGAAGGTGATTGGGGGCAATTGAGATAAACTTTGAACAGACGCAATGATGGCTGTAGTGAAGCACCTGTTAATGTGTTTGAAGAGGGGGGGGCGGTTGATTGATTTATTACAATAACCTTGAAGTATGAAATCGTAATGGTAAATTTTGTATATTTCTATTATCACAGGCAGGTCCAACCATGAAGTTAACATTCCCTTGATCCTTACCTTTCTTGTTGAAGTTCTCTGGTCTGGTTCGGGGCTCGATTTCTTCATCCCCCCTCCTCCCTCGCCTCTCTGGAACCACACCACCTACTCCGCCCTCGCCGCTGGCTCCAATAGCCAACTTGGCCATCTGACTTGGCATATCGTGCATTGGGCCCTCCTGCTTTGGTATGGCTATTAAGGAAAACAAAATAGGAAAAATATCAATATCTATCATACAGCTATCCAATGCAAATTAACAGGTGGATATTTCATAGCTGTTCTGCATAACTTAATGCATGACTGGAAGATGTTCCTAGGTGCTAAGTGAGCTATATGGGGATATATAACACAAGAAGGGATCTTTTGCAACTGAAGTCGGAGTCTTCACCTAGCTAAAACCGACTGAGTCAGAGCTGGTTCTTACTCAAAAAACACTTCGAAGTTTATGCCAAATACAAAACAAGACATGTTGTTTACAACTTCAATCCCAAGGTGACGGTAATCATGACCTACAGGTACAGTCAAAGCATGAAAATGAATAAGATTTTGGGCCTTTTTTAGAAGAGGGATAATTTGCTGTTTTTATTTGGCAAGAAAAGAACAAGTAATGAATTATTACAGGAAGATATCCACCCCATCTCAAATCTTTGCATGTTTTCAAACTAATCCATTTGCAAAATCTTTTGCATGTTTTCAGACCAATTCAACCTCTTGCCCCTTCTAAAGGCTTTGTATTAAAAGGGGGGAGCCTGGGCAACTGTATATCATGCATACCTCCAGGTCCTGGTTGAGTAGTACCACCACGTGACCGCCCTCTTCCTGGTACTGGCATGCCACCGGCTGCCTCCTGCGGGGGTGCTGCCTGCTGCATTGGTGGGGGTGCTGGTTCTCCTGGCCTACGTTCCATACTAGGTGCCTCTGCTGCTGGGGGCTTGGCAGTGGCTCTACCCCTTCCCCTAGCTCTTCCTCTAGCTCTGCCCGTCATCCTTGATTTCTAGTGGTGTTTTGGCAGATAAATCTAAATTGCCCTCTGCAACGGCTAGCCTGCTCCGCTCGCTGCCGCGCTTGCTGCCACACTGCTTGCTGCGTTTACTTTACCTATGGTTACCTGCAAGAACAAGAGAAAAAATAAAATATTCAAGCCAATTCCCTAATTGAAATGCAAAATAGATTCTCACAGCGTACGATTCAATTTTATATGTCAATCCTTTTCTTGGCTACGTACCCACGTATTCAAGGAATTAGGAAACTGGCTGGAGATAGGACTTTTACCATAACCGCTTCAAAATATTGGAATCGCTTACCTTTTACTCTTAGACAATCACCATCTGTTGCTTCATTTAAAAAGGGACTTAAAACCTTTCTTTTTTCCAATCCAGATTTTTAGGATTGTAAGGTTTCATTTTTATAGTTGTAACAATTTCTTTTTCTTGTTGTTAGCGCTTTGGGCCATTCTGGGAAAAGCGCAGTATATAAATAATAATAATAAGATTCTCATAGTGCACAATCGAAAGATACCTCTGCCCTTGCTAAATCACAAGTGCACTACAGTATGTCAAAAGAGTTCAGTGCTATACAGGCGAGACAAAAATTAAGGCAGAAATTGAAAAATTTAAGGCAGAAAAAATATTACATCATGTTATGTACACTTAAATTACATACATGTACTTGCGAGTGGGACAAATGGTAAGACAGATTCCGGGAAATTTATTGGGACATTGCATCGTTTCATATTATATATTTTTCATAAAACTGGGGACATATTGGTTGAAATGACTTCCTCCCCCCCCCCCCCCCCAGGAAAGTACATGTAGGGATGGCTGGCATGGATTACTGCAACCATTACACACATTTTTTCTGGTATGAGCAGTTCTTTACCACTACCAGGTGAAAAAAATGTTGCTGACCCAAGATTGAATTATGTACGCACCCAGTTATCACGCTTATTTGAATGAAAGCAGAAAAATTGAGAGAAACTCATTAAGGATTGCCGAAAATTCAAATTAAGAATAACAGAGTTATGGATATTGTTGCACTTCAATTTTGTGACAAGACTAAGTAGGTTCATAACTTTGCAACTTTGTTCTTCCTTGATGAAATTTCGTCCCATGTAAATATTCAACTCTCATTTTCGTAACTATTAAAATCAACTTGATGTCAGGGTAGCATTCCCCTTTTAGACTTTCCTTAATGAGTGTTACACGCGCAATCAATCCAGTTGTTCTACAACAAAAATATGAGGGTTGGACACCTCCGGATAATGTTTGTGACCAGATGGTACTAGATACAGTTTGCTGGTATCACACACCCCTTATACATGTAGGAAAATTAGAAAGGAAATAAAAATAATTCTTTTGTGTAGAGAGTTAACCAGTTTACCCCTTGTCTCCCTTAATACATGTACCGGGTACACATTTCAAAATGTTTTCAGTGATCAGGAAAGGCAGAAATCAGAGTATAACATGGATGGTTTTCAAAAAAAAAAAAAAAGATTTATTGCTAAAAACAAAGCAAAGAAGTAACTTTTTTAACATGTCACATTTTTTCTGGTCTCTTCATTCAGAACACTCAAGATGCTGTTTTTTTTTTTCTTTCTCCCTATCACTGTGTATTTTGATTGGAAACTCTTGATTTCATTCTTAGTTTTTTTAAGTCTTATACAAATGAATAGGAAATAATCTAAAAATCATTGTGAAGTATCAAGATCTTTTCAATAAGTCTATATTTTGAATAAAAACCCTTGAAATATAAATGATCCACCTAAGAGAACTCCAAAATGGACATATTAAAACTGCCAGGCCAGGATGACACTGGGTGCATTTCCCATACAAGATTGCATGATGTCTCTACAGCATGTGATCTTTAAATGGATGAAGTCAGATGATTCAACAATTTTATCCATCAACCTTCAGTTGCAGTTCTCCATTTAATTTTCATTTTCACCTTTGCTTGTTAATCAATTTGTATATATTCTTCAGACGTCACTGTTTCTCACCAGGCATGCCAGGTGCTTGACATAGAGGAACAGAAGATCCTGCGTCCAGGAATGAACATTATGTAACCATATTTTGTATGAAGTATATTTTTTCAACAGAGAATGAAGTAAATGCGAATTGAATTGAACTAGCTCTATCTTCATCATTTTCAACAATCCTGACAACAGATTCAATCCAGAACCACAATTACAGAGAAAATAACACACATCATGAGATTCATTTTTCACTCAAATGGTGCTGCACCAGCCCGAGTTTGCTCAATCTCGAGATTTTAGCCCGATCGGCCCTCTTCGCAATTTTGAGATTCAAGAAACCCCATCTCCACCAGCACAAGAAGAACAATTCGTGCTCAAGCTAGGCATGGATGCATTATGGTCTGATGCCGTGAATAAATCATCCAGGGCGCATGATCTGCTTCTGCAAATTAGAGTCTTCAGCCCGAAGTTTAGGGGGATAATTTGTAAATAGCGTGCTATTTTGCAAATAATCCTAACTTCACTTCGGATTGCAATCTCGAGATTAATAATTAATACAGCAACTACCCTGATGATTGCGTCTCCAATACATCTTGAGATCGTTCAGATCGGGATATTTTGCCAGATCCGAAAACTCAGGCTGGTGCAGACGGCCCTTCTTACACTTCTAAATTGAACAAACTTTTTATTTACAAGACAATGCACAGTAGTTCAACTCATCTCATCTAAGGCATACTCACATTTATTCTTTAGGATATAATTGGTCTTTAATAATCTCTTGTCATTAGACAGATGGAAACCAGAGCAAACAAATTGTAAACAGTTTGAAGGTTACTTGAATCTATAAGAAGAGGGATGGAGCTTATAACCAGGTCACAGCCAAGTCATCATGCCAAGATATCACAACCACTATGACTATGTACATGCACATGTCTGTGGTACTGGTGGAAAAGATAGTGTTCTGTGTATCCATATCTGTACATCAACCAGGGATATACAACATGTGCTTCTGTGTGATGATTGGGATTGGAATATGCAGTGGTTGTGTGTGTGTCTGTGTGGGAAGTTTGTGTGTGTCTGTGTTGAAAGCCAAGGATTGTGTGATGAGGTGTTTGTGTGTATGATGCTTACAGCCTATTTTTACTTGGAAAAGTCCTAATCCCTCAGAAAGGGTTTGAAGAGAGAAGCTATTGTTCTGATAATTGTTGAGGGTCTTTAGTAAGTGATTAAAGGCAAGGAGCTAACTGACACCAATGACAATGGCATGGGACTTGCTGGTATACCATAGGCTCAACAGGTGGAACATGATGTTCCCTCTCAAAAATCAATCTCAAAATCAATGGGGAAGTCTTCCCCGGCCCAAGAAAAAATAGAGTTAAAGGGGAAGTTCACCAAGAAGACAAGTTTAAAAAGATTGTTGTATACCAGAAAAAAATAATAGAAAAAACTGGTGAAGTTTTGAGGAAAATCCATCAAAGATAAAGAAAATAAATCAGAATTATTAGTTTTTGATTTGCGACATCATATACGAGCAGCTATAATGCAATAAAAACCTTTTTTTTTGGAAAATTAGAATTCATTAATTTTCTTTTACTACAAAATATGGGAAGCTGTTCACATATGACAATTTCTAAGTCAAAATTCTAATATGATCCGTGTTAGCAAGTATACATGAATACATTACCCAACCTTAAGAAGTACTCACCTGAAATGTAAAATATAACCAAGTTTGATAACCTTGTTGAAATGGAAATTAATCAATATGCAGATCAATTGTAATCAATCTAAATCATTTGTCAATAGCGTATCCAGCATAAACTATGAAAAAGAAATGAATGGGCCCATGCACAATCATAATAGAGTCACTATTGTCCCCAGACAATTGGGCCCATGATATGCTTTGTAGGATCTCATGCCTGATACGCGCCCATTTGTGATAGTACTCACTGAAACATATTTGTACGTTGCGTCAGGTTTATTATTTACTTAATTATTTCCTTAATATTTCCAAAATTTCAGATAATTGCAATAAACTCACCTTATGCCTTTGTTATAAGACATATGATGTCTATTGTTATATGCCACATGTAGATTGCATTGTTCATGTTACATGTGTATACTGTATAAGCTGTAATTTTCGCGGGGGTTTTATTTTCGCGGATTTCGCGAATTGCCGATCGGCCGCGAATTTAACAACACGCGAAAATATTGACACACTTCTTAGTCAGTGCCAATGTCCCCAACAGCAAGGCTTTGCTATTGAAAACATACTGTGTAGTAAGAAAATGGAGATATGCACCTCTATATGTACAAAAAATAAGGCTTAGAAAGTACAGTTAGTGATTAAAAAAGTTAGCTAGAATTTCACTTTTTTTAATTTCTCAAACAAAATCAGAGCCTAAACTATTTTCTAACATTATTTTATCAATATCTATACACTTACTGTAATATTAAAATGTATTTTCCATGAAATAATTTGATTTTATTGTCATCTGATTGACTCTATACACGGGTCATTCCATCTGGATTCACCCAGTGGTTGCACCCGACCCTCTCAGAATTCGTTGGAATTTGGTACAAATAAAATTCCCCATGGCCCAAGCACAAAACAAAAAAATTAGTCCAATCGGTCCGTCGGTTCTCGCGCTACGGCCCGCCCTTTTCTCCTTGTTTTGACAAAAATGGGCGTGACCTTCGACTTTCAATGGCCATTGCGTCGTAACGTGTTGACCAATTTTCACGAAACTGGTACCACTCAAAAGGAAATTCAGAGAGGAATCCAAAACATGCATCAAATAATGTATTGCAGCGATTTAAAAGGTCATGACCTTTGACCTAAACTTTGACCTTGAGTTTGACCCCTGGACAAATAATTTTTTTGCTCGATTTTCGTGTATATTAATTATTATTATAATATTGATGAAATATGTTAAAACCAATGATGATATTTTATTCCTTCACCTTTTAAAACTCTTCCAAAGATACCAAGTATCTGATCTGAAATTTCACTGTAGTCCCACATACTGATATTCATGTTAGTAAAGTGTTTACCAGTCCCATGATATATGATTTCTTCCAATCTTAAGTTACAGTATGCAATCAAATGAAAAGAAATTAAGCTCATCAGTTAACAAATGAAACATTAAACATTTATGCTCATGAATAGGTTTGTTTAGGCATTTTGATGTTGGGCAATATATAATAACTCATTATTAGAAAACTGCTGGGAACTGCAATATCCTGCTTTCTAGTCAGCTGTACTCCCCCAAAATGAAAACACCCTTGAGATCCTTGAAGCATCAGCATTTGATACATTCTTTATAATGATGATGCTAGAGATGGATGATCAATTGGACAGATAATATTGTATCTAGCTACCCAGCAGGTATCCTTTTTGCTGCCTCCCCATTGAAAAAAGACATTATATTAATGTTGCACAAGTTGAGATATTGAGCATTTTTTGTTTTTCCAAAGCTGCTCAAAACTCTTTTATTTCTTTTTTATAGTATTCTTTTATCATCAAATTGTTGAGTATATATGTGCCTATTTAAGGCTCCCAAAACAAATATTTTGTTTCTTTTTTTAGGTATTGAAGACATGTACCGTAGATAGGCCTACTCTGGGAAAGTCGAAGCGGATGCTCGCTTTCTCCATGGAAAAACGCTGTACATGTATCTACAGATGGACCAGAATTCCATTCAGTTTTATTATCACTTGCTTCATTACCATGAAATAATGTGTCATTGTGTATATGTATTTCAAGGGGAAAATAATACCTTAGATACACAGAGGGCACCCTGATAAAAATAAGTTTAATTAACATGTTCTTCATCTGTGGATACTGCATTTAACTGAGTATTTGCTTAAATTCTACATTTACACCAATATCTCAAAACATAACAACAAAATTTCTATGGGGGGTTTTGGGCTGAAATATGCATTCTACAATTTGATGATAAAGGAATACTTGAGAAATAAAATAGTATGGAGCGACTTATAAAAAAGTTAATGCTTAATAATAATATATTATCTTGTGCAAAATGTAGAAACTGCGTTTTGCCGATTACCTAAAAGTTGCTTTTCAGAAAGCAATTAGGAAAAATGGATGTGTCATGTGAAAAAAAAGAGGCTTACTGACTACTTTTCTGAAAAAAAAAATTGAAAAAAAAGTCAGGCACTGCATTTTCCCATAGGGGTGCAGTGTAAAGATGGATAAATGTACCTGCTGGATAGTTAGAAACAATATTATCTCTCCAATTGATCATCTCTAACATCATCATCATCAAGAATGTATGATACTTCAAGGATCTGAAGGATGTATCCACTTTGGGGGAGTACAGCTGACTAGAAAGCAGGATATTGCAGTTCCCAGCAGTTTTCTAATAATGAGTTATTATATATTGCCCAACATCAAAATGCCTAAACAGACCTATTCATGAGCATAAATGTTTAATGTTTCATTTGTTAACTGATGAGCTTAATTTCTTTTCATTTGATTGCATACTGTAACTTAAGATTGGAAGAAATCATATATCATGGGACTGGTAAACACTTTACTAACATGAATATCAGTATGTGGGACTACAGTGAAATTTCAGATCAGATACTTGGTATCTTTGGAAGAGTTTTAAAAGGTGAAGGAATAAAATATCATCATTGGTTTTAACATATTTCATCAATATCATAATAATAATTAATATACACGAAAATCAAGCAAAAAAATTATTTGTCCGGGGGTTAAACTCAAGGTCAAAGTTTAGGTCAAAGGTCATGACCTTTTAAATCGCTGCAATACATTATTTGATGCATGTTTTGGATTCCTTTCTGAATTTCCTTTTGAATGGTACCAGTTTCGTGAAAATTGGTCAACACGTTACGACACAATGGCCATTGAAAGTTGAAGGTCACGCCCATTTTTGTCAAAACAAGGAGAAAAGGGCGGGCCGTAGCGCGAGAACCGACCGACCGATTTGACTAATTTTTTTTGTTTTGTGCTTGGGCCATGGGGAATTTTATTTGTACCAAATTACAACGAATTCTGAGAGGGTCGGGTGCAAAATTGCACATTCATTGGGTGAATTGGCATGGAATGACCCACACATGTATTGGCAGCTATTTGCATACTCATTAATATTCATAAGTCACATGACCAGAGCTTTTAAGGTGAAGATTCTGTTCACAAAATTCCACATGTTTGCACTTTTACCAACTTTTTGAAAAATTAATAGAACAAAACACAAATTATAAAGATTGCTTAACCCTATAAATTACAGATCAAAGTGGGATGATGAATTTTCAGATCTAAAGGTAAAAAAAATGAAATTTAAACCACCTTTTTCCACAGTTTGTAAATTGTTTTTACAGGGACATATTTATGTACAAAAGACACATCAGCATTGGGGTTTTGATGAGTAGAGATTTGCATGTGATTTGCACTAGTTTTACTTCTTTAAAATGCTGTGGAAATGTTTACTACATCTTCCGATCGCGAATTTAACAACCCGCGAAAATATCGGGACCTCCGCGATTCGCGAAAAATTCTGTACGCGAAAATAACAGCTTCTACAGTAAGTCTATATGGAAACCTTGAGAAGTTACATATTTTATAATCTGTTGTCTATATGTACTTACTAATCTTTGATGGATTTTCCTAAAACCTTCACCAATATTTCCTTTCTATTATTTTTTACAAAAAACTTGTCAGGGTGAACTTCCCCTTTAATTTAGATAAGAAATACATTTTTTTTAAGCATTATGCTCAAATATTTCATCTAGATCAGATGGAAGATAATATGACATTCCAAAGTTTAAGAAAAAATCAAATCAAATCACATCAATATATTTGGGAAAAACCTGTATCTTTGGATTATCATCATGACATCAAACAACTAAGCCTATACACTGGGGAAAAAACAGAAAAAATACAATGTGTACCTACAGAGATGCCAACTTTTGGAAATCAGAATTAGGGAGGATTTGCAACCGACACCAAATTATGTGCGCATAGCGCACATCTCGAGCGCGGAGCACTCGACCCTTGCGGCCGGGGTCTGGGTTTCTAGATGCTCTCTGGTGCAATCTGACCCTTATTTTGGAGCATTTCACATGTTTTTAAAAAAACATTAACATAAAAATTAAAGAAAAATATCAAATATGCATTTTTACATGTAAAAAAAAAATGAGGGGACAATAGAAGAAAAGTACCTGTTCAACAATAATAATGAGGAATTATCCTCTTTATTATTATTAAAGCGCGGGTAACGTCTTCCTCCTCGCTGGTCCCTTGCTTGGTGAAATAAGTCAACAGGGTACTAGCGGAGCTCGAAGATCTCGTCTTCGCAATGTCCGTATGCCGTTTGCTCCCTACGTTCTTGCGAATATCATCACAACCTCCGTGCTCAACTGAAATGTCCACGCTGCAAATTGTGCAAAATGCATGGTAAATTCCTCTTTCCGACTTCCGAATACACGGGTACTGGAGACTGTATTCAGTCTTATACTTCTGAGACCATTTCTTGATCTTCTTTTGTTGATTTTCCGCCATTTCGTGTCAATATCAACCCATCAATACGCCGAAATCACACACCGATATTCCACCGCACGACTCAACAAATCCAGCGGCCGCGAGCGCACACACCTCGCGAAGCTAGCCGGGCCTACCGGCCTGGTGCACAGTGGATTCCCGTTGGGCATATCACATGCACCAGCTTTACGCTGCTCCTTATTTGTCTGCCTTTCACACAGAATTTAGTAGCAGCGAACGTAATGCAGTTACTACATGCTTAAGTTAGCAGACGATACATGTACTTCCAATTCAATTTGATCAATGCAAAAAAATCGTAATTTCGGGAGGATAAGGATGGTAATCGTAAGGGCGGGAGTTGGGATGAATTTTCGGGAGCCTCCCGATGAAATCGGGAGGGTTGGCATCTCCATACCTATATATAATGAATACCTTACAGGATGATAAAGATTGAGAGCCTAAGATGTCACAATATCACTATTTCTCGAGATTAGGCCCATATTATGATTTTTTTTGTGCAATATAAGGTCAATAAGGCTCCTCTATTGAATCAATATCATCGTGTGTTACGAAATTGGTAAGTGATATGTTCAGTGTGGAATAAAACTCGTCTTAAACAGTTTCAACACACACATTTAAAATTACTGTTATAGCAATGTTCAGAAGCTGGAAAATCTGCCCCCCCCCCCCCAGTATAGAACACTGACACTCAAACGGACACGTTTTCGTGCAATTGTATTAATCTATACAGTCGTAATAATTTATTTTCTCTTAATAATACCAGCAAAACTGGCTTTGGAAAACAACAATATGCATTGTATTGTGTCTGTGGATTAATTTCCACTCATTCACACCAAGCAAGGATTTTTCATATTATGTCAAAGATAAAAAAGAAAATGTAATATTTTTTCAATGAAAATTAATGTGGCATGTTAAGAGTTAGGGGAAATTGTTCAATGTACATGTAGGCCTACTTTAATTCACCTGATTTCATCACAATCAAAATGAAAAGTTTTTACTACAAATGCTCAAACTTGTATAAAGCTTCAAAAGGTAAATGTTTAAATTCTACTGGAGATAGAGTATTCACTAGTTTAGTTAACACACAAATCTGACAAAAGTGTAATGAGTGACCAGTGCATCTTTTATTCATCCGTTGACTTTTTGTTAAAGGATAAGTCCACCCCAATAAAAACTTGATTTGAATAAAAAGAGAAAAATTCAACAAGCATAACACTGAAAATTTCATCAAAATCGGATGTAAAATAAAAAAGTTATGGCATTTTAAAGTTTCGCTTCATTTCACAAAACAGTTATATGCACATCTCGGTCGGTATGCAAATGAGGAACTGGTGACATCACTCACTCACTATTTCTTTTGTATTTTATTATATGAAATATGAAATATTTTAATTTTCTCGTCATTGTCATGTGAAATGAAGTTTCATTCCTCCCTGAACACGTGGAATTCCATTATTTTAACATTTTGTGCTTCAGGCAAGGAGGTCCTAATCGTCAAATTCGTAAAAAATTGAAATATTGTATAATTCAAACAATAAAAAACAAAAGAAATAGTGAGTGAGTGATGTCATCGACTCTCTCATTTGGATGTAACTGGCTCGTTCATATAACTATTTTGTTTAAAATAAGCGAAACTTTGAAATGTCATAACTTTCTTATTTTACATCCGATTTTGATGAAATTTTCAGCATCGTGCTTGTCTGATTTTTCTCTATTGATTCAAATCAACATTTTTCTGAGGTGGACTTGACCTTTAATGGAAATTGGAATTTCATATTTCAGAATACAGGTAGGCAACCTCACTCTGTAATGCTACCATATTTTGTTCACCTTATTTTCTGGCATGAGTAGAGAATGGCAGGGGTGTGAGTGGTCACAAATAAAAAGATCTGAAAAAAGCTGAAGAGTGTTGAAAAAGTCTGAAATAGAAAGAGCTCCCATACTTTTTTAGAGGAAAGCCAAAAATAAGCTGAAATCAAGCTGAAAATCAAAACAAAACAAAAATCTGAAATCAGCAACAAAAAAGAAACTCTTAACACCCCTGAGAATGGGCAACAACAAAATCTATCAGAGGCAGGGGGAAGGGTGAGGGTTGGATATTTGCTCTTTAGGCATCATAAAAAAAAATTATTTCAATATAAATTTGAATGCCAATATTGAAGGTAAAAGATAGTAGTTGAAGCAAACAATTATTTCATGAGAAAGTCTTTAAAATCAAGGTTAATTGTCACCATATCATCATATATCTAGTTCTGGTAAATTAATGTAAACTTATCTTTGTGAAATCATGAAATCTCAGCTCAAAACCGATAATTCTGATGATCACTAACACAGAAAAGAAGGTGGGACAGTGTATTGATATTTAAGCCTGAGTCGAATCGATTTTAAAATCGGTCAAAAGTGTAATGAGTGACCAGTGCATCTTTTATTCATCCGTTGACTTTTTGTTAATGGAAATTGGAATTTCATATTTCAGAATAGGCAACCTCACTCTGTAATGCTACCATATTTTGTTACCCTTATTTTCTGGCATGAGTAGAGAATGGCAGGGGTGTGAGTGGTCACAAATAAAAAGATCTGAAAAAAGCTGAAAAAAGATCTGAAAAAAGCTGGCATGAGTAGAGAATGGCAGGGGTGTGAGTGGTGCAGATTTTGCAAAATCGGTGCATCGAAAAAAAAACAAGTGGAATGCCTCTGGCCGTCTCACCTGCATCACGCGATTCAATATAGCAGCAGTGCTGATTTTGAAAACTACTATAACTCGCACAAGATGTTCAGTGATACTTGGTTACTCTTATTTCCACGTTTTATGAACTAGACCAATACACTTATAGAGATATGATAGCAATTCAACAAATACCCCCAACGTGGCCAAAGTTCTTTGACCTTACATGACCTTTGACCTTGATCATGTGACCTGAAACTCGCACAGGATGTTCAGTGATACTTGATTACTATTATGTCCAAGTTTTATGAACTAGACCAACACACTTTCAAATTTATGGCTGTAATTCAACAAATACCCCAATTTGGCCAAAGTTCATTGACCCTAAATGACCTTTGACCTTGATCATGTGACCTGAAACTTGCACAGGATGTTCAGTAATACTTGATTACTATTATGTCCAAGTTTCATGAATCAGATCCATAAACTTTCAAAGTTATGATGGTAATTCAACAGATACCCCCAATTCGGCCAAAGTTCATTGACCCTAAATGACCTTTGACCTTGGTCATGTGATGTGAAACTCATGTAGGATGTTCAGTGATACTTTATAACCTTATGTATAAGTTTCATGAACTAGGTCCATATATTTTCTAAGTTATGATGACATTTCAAAAACTTAACCTTAGGTTAAGATTTTGATGTTGATTCCCCCAACATGGTCTAAGTTCATTGACCCTAAATGACCTTTGACCTTGGTCATGTGACATGAAACTCAGGCAGGATGTTCAGTAATACTTGATTAACCTTATGGCCAAGTTTCATGAACTAGGTCCATATACTTTCTAAGTTATGCTGTCATTTCAAAAACTTAACCTCAGGTTAAGATTTGGTGTTGACGCCGCCGCCGCCGTCGCCGTCGCCGCCGCCGCCGTCGGAAAAGCGGCGCCTATAGTCTCACTCTGCTATGCAGGTGAGACAAAAAATGGTCAGCCGCGGCCGATTCGTTTGGTTCACAACTTCACACAATCATCAAAATAAACAGTAATGTCCAACTTGACTACTACTTACTTGATTTATATTCCCCCAAAATGAAACCGATTGTGCAATTATGATGCCTATTCAACATTAATTTGAAGTTTATTTCGATGATTTCGATCATAATTCGAGTCTTACTCGTCTGCTCGTGCCGACATAATTTATGCACGATGAATTCATGAATGGAAGTCATCGCCATCGATCGTGCATGCGCAGTACTGTGCTTTAATCAAACCAGAAAATTGCCGGGAAATTGACGCGATCAACATAAAATATACCTTGCATTCATGAACAATATCTATATAATGACCATAAATGATAATTAATCGTAATGTTTAACAATAATTTGCATATGATAATCATTAATATGCATTTAGAGCTTGATGTGAAACGTGTGTATTTCGTTTCAATTTTCAATGACGGCCATCATATGACGATCGACTTGAGTGAGTGCACTTGTCTAAAAAAAATTATCACGTCAGGATTTATTCTCGAACATTATCAACATGCAGAACTCTTTTCAAGATCGTAATATCACCATATAATAACATTTTACATGACAAAACAGAGAAAATTGTGTTTGATATTTTTTCCCCATCAATTTGAAGCTAGTTTGCGCCCAACTTTGGGCTCTGATTTCATGAATGGAAAATATGTCATACATGTACGTCATCCATCGCGCATGCGCATTGTGCTTCTTTTCTTGGAGACGTCTTGATGGAATAAAAATAAAAATAATGAGTTTTAATACTTCCATATGAACATAACATACTTTGCTGACATCGTCAATATTTTTAGTATGGCCATAAAATCTTATTAAATCGTAATTATTTAACATCCAATAATAATTTATATGAATCCAGAGCTCCATCCGAGACATTCGTATTTATTTCGATCGCATGCTCTTGTGTCTACAATAAAAAATGGATTATCATATCAGGATTAATTCTCGAACATCGTCATAACTCATATTCCACAATCTTTCCTCACAATCGTTATATCAGCATTAAATATCAATTCAAATGACCATCCAGAGAAAATTACGTTTTATATTTATTCTCATCAATTTGGAGCTCATTTTGGATCCAACTACACGATCTCAGGCAAGTTACAGTGCTCTCCGCTGGGTGCACTTGTTTGCTGGCTGGCAAGCACGCCTGTCGTTTCGGGACA
The DNA here is from genome assembly GCF_037042905.1 of Lytechinus pictus. Taxonomy (NCBI): domain Eukaryota; kingdom Metazoa; phylum Echinodermata; class Echinoidea; order Temnopleuroida; family Toxopneustidae; genus Lytechinus; species Lytechinus pictus. Next base: position 17,931,373 of record NC_087246.1, read on the forward strand.
GTGAGTGTACGGTACGGGGCTGCGGACGGGGCAGCTAGGTGTGTGGGATTCTGGACTGCGAATGCTAGTTGACCGAAAATCATTTGGATCGACTCTGCGTGATTCATGTCTTTAATTTTGTTTCATTTTAAACTTATGTGTTGTCATCTGAAAATATCATTGTTGAAGATATTTTGGAAAAGAATTCTGCTTTGGTCCCCAGCCTTTTTTCGTGTTTTGTGATCATGGAAACTACAAACTAACTTTGCTCCATCGATAGTGCTAGTGCAGTGCGTGCATCGCGGCCGCGCCGGAGCAAAATCGATTTTCCCCGCCTTCAACATTCGATGCATCGATGTTTGATTGAATTAAAGCTGTCGAACACCGGTTTTCAAAATAATCGATATGACTCAGGCTTATTAATATTACTCTGAAAAATACTCAACATTTGATGGAATTACATGCTTATTTTGCTCATTTCTCAGCAATTACGAATTTTCTTCCAGAGCCACTTGGCACATATTCTTTATTCATACATACAAACATTTAAGGTTGGTAATTTTATTGTATTCCGTTAGTACTCATTTTGAGATTGTTACCACAACTGGTATTTATCTTTAATGAACAATTTTTTGAAGAGTTGAATGTGAAAGGGCCTAAATTGATAATTTTCATGCAGACGAATGGTAGGGACAGTGATTTTCCGTTTCAAAAAATTGCCTTTTCCGTTTCAGAAAATCTCAAATTCCGTTTCAGCATGTCAGAAAACGGAAATTCCGTTTCCCCATAGACTTTGTACACACGGAAAAGTGACAATTCCGTTTACACACCTTACACATTGAATAGCAAAATCACAATATGTACACTCGCACTGGTCAAAATTCGTATCTGCTACTGTACCAACAACACAATAGAATCCGTTCTAATCGGATCTATGCGGGTGCATAAAATATTTTTACAAACCCGTTTAGCATGCATACATCCTCACCTTTCACATTATTAGCATTATTTCACGGTGAAATGATATTTCATCGATAATTTTGGGGTTTTTTGGACATCGTTATCATCAGTCAACGGCTTTTGCCAATCCGCCATCTTGGATTTTAAGACCACGATATCGTGCTGTTACATCTTTAAACGTAGAGGGCAGCAACACACGACCGTGTAGTTGAACATTATGTGTGCATGAGAAGCCCAACCCGGCCGGCCGGCGCCGGCCGGGTACGGGCGCGGGGTACAATCGAGTGTGCTGATGTCGAGTGCAGTCACGATGTGTGAATTGTCATGATAGTAGCGAAGTGAGATCGTGTTTTCTGGGGTTTTGTGGCCATTTAATATTCTCATTTTGTTGTGATTTTGGAGTAATTTCTGTTGCTATTCTGTGTATTTTGAGGGAAAATACGTTTGAAATGTTTCTTTCCGTTTCAAAGGCCCTTTCCGTGAATTCCGTCCGTTTTCCGCGATCGCGGAAAATCACTGTCCCTAGAATGGACTGTGGTAAGGTGACATTATTTCAAGTTTACTTCCCCTAGCCAATCCAAAGAATTTTTATAGGTGGACAACAAGGGCAGTTCTATACATGATCTGTAGACCATGGAGCTATTACAGGTCTGGCTCTCTCGAATACTTTACCCCAAGCGTGGCACCACTAATCCCCTCACAGCCGGGTGGTCCATCACAGCACTTTCACACTTACAGGCGCAGGCCGCCCGTAAATCAGCCCTAAATCAGATAGGAAAGTTGATCAAATGCAATTTAAAACGCCGTCATTCAGACCCAATGGGTAATATCAATATAAATAAAATTTACAGATCATATTCAATGAAATATCATAAAAGTTAGGTCTAGATCTCTCTCTTCAAATGCGTCAATTCTAACATTTTTCTGTAATGGTCCGGAGCTGAGGCCTGTACTGTGTGAATGAGCTGAGCGCGATAGCTCGGAGCTCCGGCATCACACTCACCTTACACAAATTGGAGTACGTGGGGCACCGGAGGATACTCGACGATGCAACAATCACCGTAGAAATGCCCCGTAGATTCGTTATATTTTCAACGGGAACACGACCGAACAAATAATATTACCATCAGGTTTGAAGTATGCTTTTTCCCCTCATTTTAATTTCTAAGACAGGAGCGTACAGGAAAAGGTTTAAAAAGCAAGAAAGACAGACATACATAAATGACTAATATCCAACTTTCTCCGTACGTACATGTACTATAGCTGGGTTGAATCAGATTGTAACATATTTGGTATGTATGCAAAGGGAATCATCTCAGAAGTTCAACCATAAATCAAAGACGTACATCAGGAATCCGTAGGAAGAGATATGGCTGTTGGAAGAACGGCAAGTCGTGTTTCGATTTTGAAACAAACAGAGCTCGAAGTGAAGTTATGTGGAAGAACGTTGTTTACGGCGGTGCCTCGCAGGGACCTTAAAAAATCACTGACCTCAGATTTTACGAGTGTGCTTATCGCGTTACGTAAGCGGGCTCTTTTACCTGGCGGCTCGCCGATTGATGTTATATATCGTTCCTTCGCCAGAAGGAAGCGATAACAAAGGATTAACAGAGGAATTGGAAGAAGGATCACCTTCTGTGTTTAATAGCTCCATGTGTAGACTCAGAGCAGTTCACTAAGGGGAAGTCCATCCTGACGATAAGTAGGTTTAAATAATCAATATTGATAAATCCATCAAAGGTTAATCCATCAAAAAGTAATGAATGCCTAAATTCTTTAATTTTGTGAGGTCTTCCCAATTTTCAAGTGGGCCTCATATAAATTCCGCAACGCCATTTTATTATTCATTTCAAGGTAGCCGGTATTTGTTTCATGATAAATTGAATGCACAGTTAAAAATCATATTTTATTATCTGAGAAAATGGCACTTTATGTAATTTATATCCCATGACACATGGGGGAGCTGCTCGCTTACTCTAAGCAATCATAAACTCACAATTTCAAAAATCCATACAAATTTGATGTTCTTTGACAGATTTTTTGCCAAACCTTCACTTGCGAGTACATTTCCTTTAGGCCTACTTTAGTTTTAGTTTTTTGCTTTGTTTTTATTACAACCAGTTTTACACCAGGGTGAATTTTCCCTTTAACTGAGCACTACAAAGCATGCAGTCTGATAGATGAAATGAACAATAAACCATGCTTGAAATAGAAAATAGATCTATTGACCGCAACCAGCCCATTAGAGCAAGACCCAAGGGCATCGTATGATCCCCTCTAGCTGACCAGTGCAAAAATCACATGAAGAAGCAAATTTTGTTGTACTTACATGTACTGAGTGCACACTGAATGCTATTTAATATTTATGCCACTATTGAATCATAAAATGTGTTGATGGAAATACACAAGAATAGAAAATCATTAAAATGTTGGATGATCCACACAAAAACAATGTCATTCAGTAAGCTGTATATTTTGTGACAAAATTGACCGAACCCACAAGTAGTGCCAGTCACAGTGTGTATCTGAAGACAGAACAATGATAGCAGCAATATGGAAATTCCCAATCATTGCGAAATAACCAATCTGAAGCTTGTATTTTTGGCAAAGTTTCACAAATGTTGGCAACACTGATAAAAGTGTGATAGTGAAACATTTGGTTTTCATTGGCTGAGAATTATCAGTCTTTGAATACTAGTGTTGCAGGTGAGTCACCACCATTTGAGCCCAAAACTGAGTCTCTGGGACTCAGTTTTATAAGGAGCAATAAGATGCTCTATTACTAAGGGGAGCATAGCAAAAAGCTATTCTTTGACATACAAGGGGAGCTTTTTGCCTGTTTAGGATGGAAGATAAAAGAAAAATAAGTACAGAAACAAAAAGAAAAAAAAAGAGGGAGGGAAGAACAGGGTTCCCAGCTTTTCAAGTAAACAAAATTCCTGACGAAGTTTAAAAATTTCCTGATAATCATTTAAACCCATTCCGAGTTTTTCATGTTAGTAATACAGTGAATTACATGTATTTTCAGTATAAAAACAATCATGTAAAACTAATTAGTACAACCATAATCAGTCATTTGATTGATGTTGCTTTGATATGCAACAAACACATTATAACAGAGTCTGTACCATGTTGTCAACTGTTAGGCTGATCAAAATTCCCTCATTTTCCGCCCTCATTCGAGGCATTTTCCCTGATTTGAGGTAATTTTTATCAAATTCCCTGATTTTTCCCCTGACTGGTTAAAAGTAAAATAATTTTCCCTGATTTCCGAAGGAAGGAAGGAAAGAAGGAAGAGAGAGAAAGAAATTAAAGAAAGACAGACAGAAAGAAAGAAAGAAAGAAGGGAAATAAAAAAAGGAAAGATGGGAAGAGAAAGGAGAGAAAGCAAAAAAGAAAGGAAAAAAGAAATGAGTGAAAGGAGGAAGAAAAGAAAAAAGGAAACAGAGAGAAGCTGAAAAAAGAGACAGGACGGAAGTTTAAAAGAAAACAAGAAATTAAGGAAATCATCTTCTATTCAAGTTCCCTTTGAAAGTATGTTGAGAAAAATATACACCGGGGCGGCGGGCGAATTCGGAAATGCCTAAAGTCGCCCTCGAAACCACCCAAAATCATGCTTTCGGGGGCGACATAAAATCTGGAAATCGCCCCCGAAATTATTGCTGAGCTATAACAACTCAGCGGCCCCCTTGCGCCATATGCTCGAGCTCCGCTTGCCATTTAAAAATCATCTAAACTCCGCACATAAAATCATGAACAAGCCTTGAAAATAGTAGTTTCAAATTCCCAAGTTGCATCTTTTTTTCTATACACATGGTATGGAAAAATAAAATCAACGCAACTGTCGGGAAACAGTTGCAAGTAAAGGGGTCCATTGTGACTCCCACCATGTGCAATTTGTAATGCACATATTTCCCATACAGATATCACAATTCTGCGATAAAATAATTCGAATTACACAGGAGATAAATCCCAGAGTCTAGTCACCTAGCATTGGTGAGTTCTCATTTGGCTTTGCTTGTCAAAACGGAGCCTATTAACATCCAAAATAACTTACCTTATTTGTGAATTATAACTTAAAAATCATTTGTTTTATTTTTCTAGGGGATGAGCCAAGCCTTGAAATAAGCAGCTGCAGACCAGGGGCAATTTTTCAAAAAAAATTGCCCCCGGCTCACGGGCTTTTTACAGGAACCGGGGGCAATAAAAAAAATATATATATAACGGTGAACCACACCGCAAATTTGTTTATAGTAAGCGCAGCTCCTGCAATTTTTTAATTAGTACATGAATAGCATGCTTAGTATTAGGCTTATTTATTCAAACATTTAAGAAATCAAATTTAAATGTTTAAGTGTGTTTTGACACCCTCACTCCACATCCCCTTTACAACCACACACACATGGGCTTATTTATTTTTCATCTTTAATGAACCACAAACAATGAACCCCCCCAAAAAAAAAAAAATCTAAATAAAGGAATAAAATAAAAATATAAAGAGAGAAAGAGATGGAGAAAGAGAGAATTCAGATCAAATAATAATAAATTTAGAAAAAATAAATAATTTTTAAGGTTTTTTTCATGGTTAGAATCACGGGTGTGGGTGAGTGTTTGTGTGTGATTGTGACTGTGAGGTGCACTTGGATTACATATAAATTATGTTAAAGAAATGAAGAAATGAAATCAATATCTAACTCAGTCTATTCAAATTCCAGCACATAGCCACAGGCTATGTACATGTATTGTAGGTTCATGTACCTTAAGTTTTTCACAAGTTATTTGAAAATGCAGATCTCCACAGAAAATGCCTTTCATTCTGGGAGAGTCTAAATTCAGTGAAAATGTATTCATTATTAGTGCTGTCGTCGGGAACAAAAATCCATGTCGACATGTCGCTTAAAAATTAATCCCGACATCGACAATGTCAACATGAAAAAGGGACTGTAATTTAGCCTAGGCTCCCTAACATAAGAAAAAATCATTCGATCGTGGAACATAACACTCTCAATCAAATGTATTCACCTTGACACGAGTGATATCCCCACACTAGATCTATATAATACAGGCTCAGTTCGGGAAACATTTTCACTAAGCTAGAGTGAATTCACTTCCTAAATCACTGATTAATCCACATTTTTTTCTGGAGAAACAAGTTTTTGTACCACGATCCGGTCTCGAAAGCATTGCGCAATAACACTCGGAGCCAATTTGAGAATAACCAATTACAACAGTGATCATTGCGTATTATACGCTGGTACACATGTGGTGCAAACGCAAGCTCCTCAAATTGACAAAAAAAAATAATGAAAATCGACCGATAATTTCAGTATCACTTCCGCGGCAATCCGTGCAACGATCTCCCGAAGGAAGGGAAGTTTTCTGTGACTTCGTGATATGAAGTAAGCGCTCAATTGCGGCGGTCACAACTTTGACAAAAACACATGTTCGCTGCTGCTCACGTTTATGTGAAAAGTAATGCATTGAGGAGCAACGTATTATCAAGCACGGTGAATAGCGATGGGTACATATTTCCGTGGATGGGTACGGTGAATGCTACTACGCTACGCTCGCTATAGCGCTAGATATAGATCTAGAGCGATCGTCGGGATCGAGGGTGGCTCAATCGGCAGGCCGGCCCAGCACTGACGTATTTCTGCTGCCGCGCAGCTCGCAGGTATTCTTTTTTCATTTAATGCGCTGCTAAGCTGAATAAACCTTTTAATCACGCCAATTACTGTGGATAAATGCTTCCAACTTTTCAGCTAAGCTTTACACTCGTGACTTTAGGCTAGACCCCTTTTTATTTTATGTTTACATGTCGTTGTGGGTGCGTGCGTGTCGACATGTCGGAAACATTGAAAATCCTTTGTATGTCGACATCAATGTCGATATGAGGCCTATCGACAACAGCACTATCATTAATAACTTAAATATTCATCACAATGAAGAAATCATAAAGTTTTTTGACAGTTTTCAAAAATTAACATGAAATCTAAACTCTTATCTGAAACGGAAAATCACCATCACTTAGGCCATTACTGATAGAATTCTCACCCAGAGCTCTGGCAGAGAACATGAGCTCAAACTGGCTAGCTAACACCACACTCAAATGCACGGCGTCCTCCTATTTTTTTTTTTTTATGGAGTCCTTGTTTGATGATTTATTGTCTGATATTTACCCCTCTCCAAGAAAGAAATTAAAAAGCTATATTTCACAACTATAATATAATGTGATTTTGGATTATTAAGGCTCCGTTTTGACAAGCAAAGTCGGCGACTGTGAGGATAAAAGACTCGCACATCGTATGTGCTGTGAACAGGGATTTATCTCCTGTGCAATTCGAATTACTATATCGCAGAATTGTGATATCCCAACTGGAAATGTGTGCATTAGAAATTGCACATGGTGAAGTATGGAAAAAACCGCTACCGGAAGCACGCGCGCACATGTATTACAGGAAAAAAAAAGACGGACGTAGCTCACTTTTTATGGTACAGAAAAAAAGACGCACTTGGCAATTTGAAACTGTGCTTATCTTAAATTGAAAGTTACTTGATTTTGGCTTTTCAGATATTTAAATTACATGTATGATATGGCTTCACTGCTCACTCACGGCGGGCGCAATTACCTGGAAAATATTTGCGCCCGGTCGTCAAAATTTTGATGATTTTGGGGCTTTATGGGCGCAATTGATGGCTTTATGAGCGCGAATTTGCGCTCAGCGCCCGCTTATTTCAAGGCTTGGGATGAGCTAAATATCAGACAATGAATCATCAAACAAAGCTCCATCTATTTTACAAGGGTATGTGGTACATAAATGTAGTTATTACATGGCCGAGAACAGGTTATTGTACTGGAATAGACGGAGAAGAAATTAGATATTGAATTGGTTTCTTTAACTTACATGTAAGTTACCAAGTCCAACTCACAGTCACACCCACACAAACACACCCACATCCAAGATTCTAAGCATGAAAAAAAAATAACTTGAAAATATTTTTACAAAAATCATACAACAATAAGTAATAATTCATTAATAAGTATGAACAGGTATTCCTCAAATACAAAAAGGTAGCATTTGAAAAGAGCCCCTGAAAGGTAGAAAGCCCCCCAAATTTTACAAAAAATTGAAAATAGAGCCCCCGAAATTTTTTTTTTTTTTTTTTTCCCTGATTGCAAAGTTTTGAGAGAATGAAATTATTTTCTGACACGTATAACGAGCGCGTTCGGTTATACAAGGCTGGTCGGTAATACAATCACTCACTTGAGTAACTAGTTCGGTGTGTGGCCTGGTGTCAGCAGACTCAGCAATATACCACTGAAATCACCAACACAATCTAGGACATGTACACCACACATTCACTAGTTCACTACCACACTACAAAATCATCCGGTGACATGGACAAAATTTTGAACAAAAAGTGAAATTTTCTTACCTAAATGAACATATCTCGCGTAAAAAATGTCACACTCGCTTTTCTTAACATCGCAAATAAGAAATACAGGGTAAAAAAAAAGTGTATTTTTCATGGATTTCCTGATGTTAGTGGATTTTGAAAACATATGCTCACGTAAAACTGGCACATTCGCAAGCCGATGTCTGCCGCCATTTTTTCAGAAAAACTTACCGAACGATGTGAAGTCAATTCCCCCTAATATCATATCCCTCAAATAGCCTCATTTAAGCGTCGATTTTTCTTCTCGTTGACAAAATATGTAGCTATATTATTATTAAATTTGGGGGGAAAACTTAGTTTTGGCCCATGTACAGTAGTTTGGGGTAAAAATCCTAACAAAAACTTATAATCTAGGTCTACTTTCACCGTGGGAAAATCTACTGTGTGTGTAGACCAATGCTTAAGCGAGCCAGGCGTCAGTGGGGAGTAAGCGTACGATAGTATGGTAGTGGATCGTATTACCGAACACTTTTCATGAATTTGATCATATCAAACACATGATTCCAATAAAATTCACCAAACTTTCACCATAAATACACAAATACCTACAAAATATAAATATGCAGAAATTTTGCCGAAATTGTTTTTCATTTTTACGACATCAGCTTCCAATCGGACCTCTCTTCGCAAGTGAAATATTTTGGTCACTTGAAAAAGGTATCGTATTACCGAACGTGTGTTTTCTATGGGAAAAGTTGGGAAAACAACAAAGTCACTGCTGATGAGCTATTTTAACCATATTTTATTGTTTTGAGGATACAAAGACTTCGAAATTGTGTTTTTGATCATTTTCGTATTCAAGTTCCCTTTGGAAGGATGTTGCAAATGTTTGATCATATTTGATTATTTTCAGACGCATATGATGTGCACGTTCGGTAATACAAGGCCGGTCGGTAATACGATCACTCACTATAGTCTATACTATGATTTTTACTCCCCAGACGCCTCCAGGCTATGTGTGAGTGGGGGAGAGTTGTTCACAAGTGACATCACACATCTTTATCACACATTCTCGCATTGCCAATATGAGGATCTCCATAGCATTAGCGATGGCAATATTCAAATGCTCATAACTTTCTCATTATTTGTCCGATTTTTCTGAAACTTTCGTTGATCTGTTTCTTTGATTTTTCAAGTTATCTTGTTCCAAATGTTTCATTCTCCTTTAGTTTAAGAAAGATAAAAGAAGAACTTTCTAAATTGACTTTGCTGTCCTAATCTACCGGTACCTTTGGCATTACAAGAAACAAATTTGAGCTTGATACGAAAAGTGCACATTGACTTCAAAATGAGCACGCGCCCATGGCCCTGCCCCTGGGACTGGGTCGCATGTCATGAGGTCGCTGCAGCTACATGGACATGCTCCAGCATATTGTGCGATTCCACCGCCGGAGTTTCGGCGCCATACGCAGACCTCAACTACACTTTGGTCAAATTGGTGCAGCAAGCACGCGGACACCAAAAAAGTAGCAATGTCAATGACACTTTCTCTCATTTCTCACAACCTCATCAAAAGCTTAACTTGGTGTTAACTTCATTAAAAGTAGCACATAAATATAGAATTTTCAACAAGTATCTAGTCAAGAACAGACAATTAAAGAACAAATTTATCATCAAAATGAAAATTTCGAACCTGTCTTTGACTTTACCTCTCAATCGCTAGTGTGTTGCTGCCCTCTACGTTCATTGGCCTAGGATTATCGATATATGCGATCGAAAATAGGCCAGGGACATAGAGATGTATACTTATTAGTATATATCTCTATGGCCACCCAGGACCAAAATCCAATTGAAACCAGTTGGATTTCCAACTGGTTTCAATTGGTTTCAATTGGTTTTAACTGGTTTCAATTGGTTTTAACTGGAATTTAACAATTTCCAGTTGAAACCAATTGAAACCAGTTGGGCAACTGGAAATCCTAACTGGAACCAAGTTGGGTAACCGGAAATGACTTCCAATTGGAAATGATTTCTAACTGGAACCAGTTGAGTAACAGGAAATCCCAACTGGAACCAGTTGGGCAACTGGAAATCCTAACTGCGGAACCTGTTGGGCAACTGGAAATCCTAACTGGAACCAGTTGGGTAACTGGAAATGATTTCTAACTGGAACCAGTTGGGTAACTGGAAATCCTAACTGCCGGGAACCAGTTGGGTAACTGGAAATGACTTCCAATTGGAAATTATTTCTAACTGGAACCAGTTGAGTAACTGGAAATCCCAACTGGAACCAGTTGGGCAACTGGAAATCCTAACTGGAACCAGTTGGGTAACTGGAAATGACTTCCAACTGGAAATGATTTCTAACTGGAACCCAGGGACGGATCCAGCTTTTTATAAAGGGGGGGGTTGGGGTGGTATGCGAGGGAGCGTAGCGAACGAGTCCAAGCGAGCGGAGCGAGCGAGGGGGGAGGGTGTGGGAGGGGGGTGTCCCCCCTCCCACAGTAGGGACATTTTTTGAAAATCTGTGTGTGAAAATGGCGTTTTCTTGCATCTAAAACACCACTCTTTTTGGTATAGAGGTCGTTGCCAAATTAACCCCCATGAAAATTTGTAAAATTAAGTTTTAAAAAAAAGATAAGATTTTAAAAAATGGTCCCCGGATTTTTTTTTTTTTTGGGGGGGGGTTGCAACCCCCCCAACCCCCCCTCTAGATCCGCTTCTGGAACCACTGTTGGGTAACTGGAAATCCTAACTTGAACCATGCAGTTGTGTAACTGGAAATCCTAACTGGTACCAATTGGGTAACTGGAGATGACTTCTAACTGGAAAGATGGGTAACTGGAAATGAATTCTAATTGGAACCAGTTGGGTAACTGGAAATAAAACTGGAACCAGTTGGGAAACTGGAAATGATTTCCAATTGGTTTCCAATTGGAAATTTTCCAGTTACCCAACTGGATCCAATTGAAACCAGTTAATTTGCATATTATCTGCCAGTGTGCACAGATTAATGTTTTATGAGATTCATCATAATTAACAATGTATCTATTTAATTCTTTTCAATTTCAAGTGCCACACTTTTTAAAGATAAGTATTTAGAATACTTAGCAGTGAAAACCATGTTCATAAATGTTATAGATTATAATTAAAACAGATTAAAGGATAATTAGTACACCACTAACTGTTACCAAATTACATCAAATAAAAATACATATATTTGAAGATCTTCCATATAATATATACATATGAAAGTCTGCATTTTATCAATGCCCTTTACATTGGTATTAATAGACATATAATACTGCTTCTGTGTTGGCATATGAGCAATAGTTAGTGCAAATGCTAATTAATTTGTAACTAATTAAGTTCATTTCAGAGAGTCAAAAGGGGCCTAAGCTTTCGATCCTAGCAGAATCTTCGTCGGAGGCAAAATGACCAATTGGTCATTTTGCCTCCGACGAAGATTCTGCTAGGACTAATTAAGGCTCTTTTTTTAGATAAGCAGTTTTCAGCAGCTTCTTTTTGCCATTAAGTTCATTTCAATTAGTTCCAATAGGATCCAGTTGGAAACCAATTGGTTTCAACTGGTTCCAGTTGAAACCAGTTGCCTCCAATTGGTTTCAACTGGAACCAATTGAAACCAGTTGCCTCCAATTGGATTCAATTGGTTTTAATAGGGAAATTGGAACAACTGGAACCAATTGACACCAATTGCCAACTGGTTCCAGTTGCCCAATTGGTTTTAACTGGAACCAATTGGCAACTGGTTTTCAATTGGAACCAATTGGTTTTAACTGGAACCAATTGGCAACTGGTTTTCAATTGGAACCAGTTGTTCCAATTTCCCTATTGAAACCAGTTGGCCAACTGGTTTCAATTGGTTTTGCCCTAATTGGTTTTAACTGGATTTTGGTCCTGGGCAGGGATGACATATTTTTGGGGATAAAATTAGCAGATCAAGGAAAAGAAAATTGGTTAATCACTTTATAATCCTTGTGAAGTGTTCGGTTTTCAGTGGTAGAGAAAACAATTCAGAAATATTTTTGAATAAGATTAAACGTAAATTTAAAGAAGACGAATTTAAAGAAAGAAAATTGGCATGAATAGAAATAAATACCCCCGGCCCCCTTCACTTAAGAAAATGGGAATGTTGGGAGGAGTTTATTAGGGAGAGCTAGATGTGCCCACCCCCCAAAAAAAAAGAAAGAAAAAAAGAAACAAATAATAAATAAATGAAAAATAAAATAGAATAAAAAATAAATAAAATAAATAATAAGATATGCATACGATAAAATTAAATAATGTTTTAAATATATATATATTTTGAATTCTCTTTTTTGTCGCATCATGGGCACTGACGAAGAGTGTGACTTTACCTTTCAAATTTGAGAGCTTTGCTCCTTTTAAATCTACGATTTTATTTCTACAGCATTTTCTAAACCATTTGTGATTATTTTATTCCATATGCCGAAACAGACTATTTCTATTTTTACTCAGGTACTTTTTACTGCTAAACTTCGACTGTTGGCGGTGAGGCCCTTTTCAGATTTTCCTGTTTTGGAGCTGGAGATTCGCCATTGTCATCTTGCAGTCATGGCAACGCGTCTTTAGATGCGTCTTTTACAGTGCGCTTCCTCCATCTTCATCAGCGCATTGATTTCTTTGAAAGGTGAGTTTCACAATCCGTATGAACAGACGTGTTTTTCACGACTGCTTCAGAAACGGATTTTGAATTCTCTTTTTTGTCACATCATGGGCACTGACGAAGAGTGTGACTTTACCTTTCAAATTTGAGAGCTTTGCTCCTTTTAAAATCTACAATTTTATTTCTACGGCATTTTCTAAACCATTTGTGATTATTTTATTCCATATGCCGAAGCATACTATTTCTATTTCTATATATATATATATGTATGGCCATGCGTTATATGTTGGGCCCGCAAATAGGTGGTATCGTTACATTTTTGCACGACAAGCACAGAAATGATTAATGTTATAAAACTTGAAATACATGTGCTACATGGGTATATTTGGTATCACATCAAAGGGAATCTTTATACCAATTACTTGAAAGAAAAATAAATAACTGAGATTACTTCATTTACCAGTAATTAGCGATTACGTAACATCAATTGGCCATTTTTGCACGGGTGGTAGACGAGGGGAGCATGACGAGGGAGGCATACATTTTTATTTCAATTCAATTTTATTCAACCATCAGATACTGACAATTACATAAATACATAACAATATAGATAATTATACAAATACTAAATATAACAATAGAATGATGGTTTGGTGACCCCGGAGAAAGCAGAGCTTATAAAAAGGGGCCACCGAGTTAAAATGTACACTAAAAATATAAACAACAATTAATAATAATTACACTAAGTACACCGATGCAACAGCCGAAAAAAATGGGGGCGGAGGGGGCTTTTCAATGAGATAAAAAAAAATAATCGACTGAAAGTTTTTTAAGCACATGTTAATAATTTTCTGATAAGTCTCTTGAACCTAGAAAGAGTTGAACTGGATTTTATGTCAGAGGGGAGATTATTCCATAACTTAGGAAAACAAGTTTTAAAGAAACTAAATATGTAACATCACAATACCTAAATATGTTATAGTTTTGGGGCTCACTGGCTTATTCTCTAATCATAAGTGGGTCACATTTGAACTTTAAAGATTAAAGGATACCTAATTAAGCTAATTAGTATTATTAATTGATGTAAATCATGAAATTAACACAATTGAAATTGTGGCTGTCTAATGTATAGAAAATGAAGAGAGAAAAAATATAGTTGTAGGTTACACCTTCAATAAAAATTTAGAAGCTGCAAAAATTTTCAAAGGAAAAGCACAAACTAATTAAAGACTTAAGAGATAAATCAATTTGTTGTTAATTATGACCTCATGGTTTCAATTTTGACAATGTAGACTGATAGTGATGACTTTTATGTGTCCGAATCTTCAGATTATTCTGGTAACATAACAGATATAGCCAGTACACCTTTTTTGCAATTTTGATTGCTGAAAACTTGTTTGAAGCAATAAAGCCTTCATCTGATGCTATTTACTCTTATTTCTTAATGTTACATCACACTGCGTCTATGAATCAGTAGATTACACATATTTGGCTGGCACAAAAGTGTTCAGAGAATATTTTTCCAAATTATCAAAAAACTACTTGAGAACGAAACTGGTACAAAGATTGCACTAAACAGATGCAATTGTACCCATAGAATGTGTTTTGTGCATTGACATTCAACCCAGTACCAAGAGAACATTTCCTGCAGAATGTTGAGCAAGAGGATATTTTAAAAATATAACACTATAAAATAACATAAAGTATTTTTGCCAGGTGTATGAAATTATTTATAACATGTTAGTTGTTTTTGTTCACCCTAAGTTAGAGAGTCAAAAGGGGCCTAAGCTTTCGATCCTATAGCAGAATCTTCGTCGGAGGCAAAATGACAAACAAATAAAGTGGAACAACCAAAATATAGACAACATAAATTACATGCAACAGCATGTTAGTTTAAATAAGCTAAAGCACTAAAAGAAATTTTCATTGTGCATTCATATATAGTTTTCCTATATTTATGTTAAACCTGACTCTCAGTTGTCAACCTTTGCTCCACCGGTCGTTGTGACGATGAAGGGCCGCTGGGGGGGGGGGTTGGGGGTTATGGGGAGGGGTAGAGAGCAGGAGGACACATGCCATGGGTTGGAAGGGGGTTTGTAATGTTGTTTTGTTTTGCTTCCGTGTTTTTTTTCTTGTTCCTTGGCTATTTTTCAAAATCCTTAATATAAAAAACAAAGGGTCGGGAGGGGGGGGGGGGGGGTGGTATAGGGTCCAGGGCCAAGACTGATGTTGTTGAAGAATATTAAATATTTGAGAAATGAGGCCAAGGTCTGTGTGTGTGTGTGTGGGGGGGGGGGGGGTATTCGACTAGGTTGTATTAATGATTGTGTGTTTTTGGAAAATCTCTTATGTTGTGAATATTTGACAGACACTAGACAAAATTTTTTTAGTACGTTGAGTTTTATTAGGTTTTATTGTAACACTAAAGGAAAAAAGAGAAAATGTTAATTATATGAGTTTTCAATGTATTCATCTATTAATAAATTTGTATATGTATTTTATTTTGTATATAAATTGAAGTTGTTGACAAATAAAAACGTCTTAATACAAACAAAAATCAGTGCAGTGTTCCCATCAAGGTTCCCATATATCCCACATTCCATATGCATTATTAACAAATTTTCCGAGACTGAATCCCAAACTGAATTTTCAGGTTCGATTTGAATAAAAATCGGACAATAATACACCGAGCCTAAATTTGGTTAAAGTGTCGACCTAAATCAAGGAATTAAATATTTTTTTTGTACACGCCTTTTTAAAAATTAGGAACAAAATTACGAAATGGGAACGCGGAGCAGCGCAAGGTATATTTAAATATATATCCCGGGAATCCGGGATATGAAAAGTTGCAACTTAATTGTGTTTATTGTAATTTTCGGAATTCCCCTAATTTTGGGGAATTTTTTATTTCCAAAATATTACTTGAAAATGATCCGGATTTCCTGAAACTCTGGAAATTTCCTTCAAGATCGCGCTCGAGAGAGTGAGAGAGAGAGATTTTTGTCTGACAAATTGTCGGATCTAACAGTTTTCCTTGATTTTGTTTTTTGGGGAGGGGATCAGTGGCGTAATGAGCAAAAAGATTTAAGGGGCTATATATATATATATCAGGTAAATTTGAGAATTTGTGAGCGAGTAATACGCGCGAGCGAAATTTCGACATTTCTATTACAAAAATTCAGTTTTGTGATAAATATTCAGAATATCACATTTCACCCTTCTTTCTTTCCATTTATTTCCTACTCTCCTTTTGGGTGAGGGGGGCAAGAGCCCCCAAGTCCCCCTCCTTCGGTACGCCAGTGGAGGGGGTCTCTCATGTAGATGCGTGTCTTCTAGCTCCTACTCCGATTTTAATTCTAATTCCCAAATTTTGGCAATCACATTTCATCCTTTTCATTATTACCTTTTTTTTTTCTTTTCCTCATACCGTGATTTTTTTGGGGAGTCCATTGCCCTCAATCCCCAACCTATCATATTTATCATTACTATCTTTTGAGGGCAATGTATCTATTATTATTATTATCTTTTGAAGGCACCGTCAGTGAATTTCTCCCTCAGGAGTGCCTCAGGGCTCCGTTTTGGGGCCCGTAATTGATTTTTTGTATGTTACTAGCTTACCCTTCCAACCTAAAACACATTTATCTTTATACGCAGATGATACAGCTATTTTTATCTCAAGTTATGGAAGAAACTCAGTACAAAAACAGCTGCAAAGAAACATTAATATCCTTACTAAATGGTTTTGGAAGAACGGTATGATTGTGAACACAGATAACACCAAGCCAAGGTCATGTTGTTTTCAAGCAGAAAGAAAAAGATATCAAATTTAGAAATAAAAATGGATTGTGATAAACATCTAGGAGTTGTTATATAAGCCAGCATCATATTGACATATTGACTGGTCTCCTCATAATTATGTCAACGAGGTTATTAGAAAAATAACATATTCTATCCATTCTATTAGAAGAATTAAACAGTGCCTGAATGCAGGGCCCTGGGAACGATTTGTTGGCTGGGGGTGCTGAAGTAGGCCTAAATTCAGGGGCGGATACTAGTGATATATCTTTAAGGGGCGGATCCAGCTTTCGCCAATAAGGGGGGTGAGGCGAAAAAAAAAATCACCCATATTTTCCCCGATCGGCCACTCAAAGAAGATTTTTTTTTGTTTCTTCGATCGTAACAGTCACTTAATTCTTTGCTTTATTCTTATAAAACATAGTAATCTCATTTTAGAGCGAGCGCGAGCTATTTTTTTGGAAATTTCATGTATCTTGTCCTGAAAATCGAACACTCTTGGCAATTTTTGTGATCCTGAACAAAATGCGTATATATCTGATCGCATGGGCGGAAATCCCAGGGGGACAGGGGGGACGCGTCCCCCTACCCAAAATAGTAGGGGGGACACAATATCAAATGTCCCCCTACTATTTTTGGTCTTTTATGATGGAGAAAAAAACATCATTCACAACCAAAATAATACATGTATATAAGTTGGACTAAATGACCTTACATTTTGGGTGAAAACTTTTTTCTTTTTTTGCGTTAAAATGACCTTACATTTAGTGTGATGACCTTTTTTTTTTTTGCTTGTCAAATTTTCCACCCCCTGGTCCCCCCTACCTTTGGGGACAGATTTCCGCCCATGACTGATCGAAAAGGGACCTGTTGAGGAATGTTTGTAGTATAGCCATAAAGCGATTAATATATGTTCAATAATCAAATAAAGTGAGCACGAGGTAATTTTTTGTTTACATTCCAACATAAAAAAAAAATCTAAAAAGCAAATTCTAAGCATATTTTGTAGGATATGCATATAATATGCGAGTGCGAAGCGTGAGCGGAAAAAAAGAGAGATTTAGACCTAAAAATGGGTCACTCTATTCATGTTTTGCAAATCATGAAAAGAATGGGTAATTGGGTATCCTAAATCGATAATGTTAGCGCGAAGCGCAAGCAGGAAATTTTAGTCTGAAACTGGATCATTTAAGTATGTTTTAAATAAAGAACAAGCTGTGTATCTAAAAAAAACATGCGTGTGTGTGTGTAAGATTTATACCTAGTATCTTGACTTTGTAACTGTATTTTTTATCATGAAAATCAATAATGTGATCGCGAAGCGCGAGCTGAAAATATTTGATATTCCTATCTGAAAAAGGGTAAATTTAAGCACTAATTCAAGTACTGTGTAGGAAAATTGTGAAGAGGGTATCATGGATCGCTCTTAATAAATGACGTGAGCGCGAAGCGCAAGCTGATATTTTTATTATTCTTATTTTGACCTAGGACCTGGACATTCTAAGGACATTTTGTCATCATATGAAAATTATGCCTTTCTTCTTTTCCTCTTCCTATAAGCGCGAGATATTCCATTCTGAAAAAAATGACAATTTGATTATTGGAAATTCATGAAAATGTTATTTTTGTATTTATTAATCTAATAAGCCTAATGAAAGCTCAAAATTTATTGATATTGATTCCTGAAAACTGGATGTTTTGAGCACTTTTGTAATTAGGAATATGATGCATGGATTAATATATTTCTAACAAATATTAATGCTGAGAGCGCAAATCGCGATGTCAGGAAAAGGGGATTTTAAGTAGTTTGTTATTATTGCTTGTTATTGTAGAGGAAATTATCGAGGTATACTCGCCAATCAAAATGCGAGCGCGCAGCGCTGGCTGATAGGTTTTGACAATCAAACCTGAAAAGGGATATTTTGAGAACTTTATGGAATACACGAAGAGAATAGGTACCTGACAAATCAAATAACGCGAGCGCGCAGCGCGAGCTGAAAATGTTGATACTGAGACAATAAAACGGACATTTTACTGAACACTTTTTGAAAATCAATTTATAAATCAAACAAAATAATGAAAGCTCGATGTCGGAGCTGAAATATGTTTTGTATGTTGACTTCAAAACTTGATATTTAAGCTCTATGGGCATATCAGCCTATTGAGTAAGAATCTCATGTATCCCTATATCATCAAACATACAATGCGAACGCGAAGCGCGAGAGAAATCTTTATATTGTGACATAAAAGGTTTTTATTATATTTTCCAAGTCGTACCCTCACCTTATTTTATTTACTTTTCTTCATCCTCTTATTTCTCCTCTCTTTTCCCTTCTTGTTTAAAAAAAAAATCCTTCCCCTTTTTGTTTTGCTCCGCCAATACTAGAGTCCCGGGCCCCTTGGGCCCCCAGGATCCGCCTATGTAAATTTGAGAAGCAAAAAAAGGTTTCACCACAAAATGAAGGTCGTTTTGGTGCCAAGAAATTTGATGAGCTAAAAAAAAAAAAGGGTTTCAATACAAGATGTTGATCATTTTCCATCCATTTCTCCTATGTGACACACTGGTCAACCAGAATTCCAGGGGGTGCTGCCTATCATGCCTATAATATATGGATCTCTAATGTCAACCACTTATTCCTAATATATGTCATTTTTGATATATTAAGTTTTTTCAGATTCAGAAGATTTTATTTTCGTCAGAAATATTTATTCCCATTTAGCCTATAAAAGAAAACGTTTTATTTCTTCCCCGTTATTTTGTGATATCCGCCAATTTCCAGGGTCGTAGGTTTAATCGTTAACCATAAGAGTTAGAGCAGGTACGGTACGTGTTCCAGGGGAAATTAATTACCGAATAACACAAAAAATATCGCATGAATAGATGGTTGGTCAATCACGGTTGCATGGACATGGTCCATCGATTTGCAAGCACATCGGGTCTCAATCATATAATAGTAATCATAATACTGTCTATGGTCTCAATCGAGTTGTCTAGATATAATAGGCCGAATGTAGAGGTGACGCATTTTGGGTGACATAATAATACGTATCGTAGCCGAATTCGGTACGTATACCGCTTATGGACGAATTGTTTGAAAGAAATATGGCGAACAGCTCGAACACACGTCGAAAGCCTCTTCACGAGTAAGAAGGGGGTTGTTGTTGAGGTTTTGAAGCAATATCTAAATATTGAACTGTATGAATGGTTATCGACAGCCCAGTTTCACCAGATTCTAGTCCTTGCTTAGACAAAGTGGCACGACAAAGTCATTTCCTGGACACACGTACCCGGGGGGTAAGTTGAAAATAAACGGTTCGGCCAACTTCGGGACCGTCGGCGTCGCTATGCCTATGGTACAGGTACCTACCCGACGGTACCTGGCCCTGGACCTGAGCCGCTGCGGCTGCGCCGCGCTGCAGCCTGGAGCAGTGGAGGCTCCCGGGGCCGGGTAGCCAGGCGGCTTCTTGAGAGTAAAAATCATTTACTAACGTAGGCTTACTCTAAACGAAGCCAGGCAGTCCTCCCTATTCATCTGCGTGTACCGCAAAAAACCCTGAAACTTTCGCCCCCGAGATTAATCTAGTCTACTTTCCTTCTAAAACTCTTAAATAAAAGTAAAACTCAAGATCTAGTAGGTATCACTCGTCATCCCCGACCATTTGCCAAACAGCAAAAGGTAGGGGATGGGACTAGAGGTATGTGAGGCGTACTCATAGACAAAATTTGTGATAAAAAATGTAAAAGTAAGAGAGTTTGACTTACCAGTCTTTCCCCCCGAACCAAACGTTGATCTTCCTTCCGTTGTTGCTGGAATTTATCTTGGACTCAACGATATCTTGTCAATTATTCGAGGACTCTTCGGTAAATCGTCAGAATGTATGATGAAATTTGTCATGATCCTCAGCAGCGCATAGACTTCTACGTAGAGGATGTAACGCGCCCTCTTGTGCTCAATTAAAGAAAGCTAACGGAAGCGACCACACCACTGTCCTCTACAAAGCTGTATAAAAATGCTTCTCACCACAGATACCTGTTTCCGGTGATGCTTCTATTTCGGAAATCCAAGATCCAGCGATAGTAGTCTCTTTCTCCCCTGACACACAATATTTTATTTTTATTATTTTATACATCAGAATAATTTTAGCGCCATCAGCTTAGTTTATTCTATAATGAACTGTATCTTGTCGTATGCTGAAAGGAAATATGATGCCTTTTTTGTTTGGGGGGGGGGGGGGTTATTGCTTCTTTTCTCGATCCCCGATGCCTCTCTTTTATTGAGTACTATCATTGTAAGGGTTAATTATTAATATTATTATTTTGGTTTTCTATTATTTTTCATATTATTATGGAATATTCATCATCATATCACTTTTGTAAGCCAACATTTTGTACCATCCTGAAATTAATATGGGTAAAGGCTGAAATGTGAAAAGAATGGAAGGGGCAAGAAACTCAAGACAAAGTGATAAAACAGAACATAATTACGTTCCAATTCTTTTTAATGAGTTTCTTTTATTTATCCAGGATGGGGAGCACATCAGGCTCGTGCCCACCCCCTCGAAAGCCATAGAACACATTTATTTTGCATCCATTTTGTTTGATAATTTGTACTGTTAATTTCATTTGATTGTAATCCTTTATGTTTGGATTTGAAATCAATTAAATTAACTTGAAACTTTCCCGCCCTCCCCTTGAAAATTGTGATCTACCCCTAAATAGGCCTTTGTGGTAAGTGATTTTTTATTTTATTTATTTCTTAATGAAAATCCTTTAGGTTAGGATTTTAAATCAATGAAAACAAACTTGAAACTTCATACTGTATAGCGAGGAGCTGTTATCATAATAAATAAATAACTAAATCAAATAAATCAAAATCAAATCATAATTGTGAAATTATTCGTTACATACCGGTAAATCTCCTTCACGGGGGGGGGGGGGGAGCTTGTTATTTTTTCTGTAAAAGAAACCACCCCCTCCCCCTTTGGAAAATCCTGGATTCTCCCCTGATTAGACCCACAGTAAAGTTTGTTATTCTGAATTTCTGTTACATAATAATTTGGAAATTAATGCCTAACTTTGTGAAAAGTATTTCTATCGTCAGGTTCATTAATTAGAAAAGAATAAGGGGCTTTTTCATCAAGAGTCCCATAACAGAAAATTAACAAAATCGAAACAACTGAATTTCTCCTTAATTTTTTTTTATTTCATACAAAAATGTCTTATTTCATTCCACTTTCACAACTACTAGTATCACTTTTGACTTTGTATAAACATGAAACAAAATTGCAAATTTGTCTTGATTGAGGCTATCAAGACTTCCTTACCAGAATTCATTACAAGCAAAGTTTCGTCGAAACATCAATGGTCAGTGGTCCAAACGGGTTGATGAGCCTCTATGGTTTCGTGAGTTCTTTTTTCTTTTTCGATTTGTCACTGTCGAACACAATAGACGTAATGGAGGCAGTTGGATGAGGTTCACGTTGAGAAATCGGTGAGTTTTTATTCATTTTTTATATCATATTTATTAATTTAAAGTCATATCTGTCAAAATAACAGTTTACATCAACGGATCAGTTCAAGTATGAACTGATTCGCGATGCTTTGGGCAACAGATGGGGGGAAAATGACCAATGTATATTTTAACAATAGAGAGGTATACAGCCGAGAACGAGGTTATATTATAACCTCGTTCGTAGGATGAGTGGTAGGTATGTGACAAAAAAAATGAAAATCATCAAATATGAATAAATTTGGTATCACTTGAAAGCTCTTAAAAAGACCTTTAAAATGATACCAAGAACTTTAGTTTTCATAAAGAAATTATAAAGTTATTCCAGTTTAAGTCGCACATATTCATCCAAATTTGTGGTCATTGTCTTAATGTAAAGTCAATGGAGTACAGAATCGATTTTTGTGACCATTTTGTCATTTTTGTGACCATTTTGAACCCAAGTCTTCAACAGGCTCTAACTTCTTTGTTTTTGAGCCCTATGAAGTAATTTAGGTATCAATGGAAAGGTGAGAGAATGCTTAATTGATGTGTATCAATTCATCTAGTAATTTTTCTTATTATGTGTAAAATAATTTCTTCTAATTAATTCTAATTAATTATGCAAATAACAGAAAATCACAATTACTTGCCTCTTTTTTTTGCCAAATGAAGGTGATTATGATAGATAATTCATATAATTTAGTTGGCATCAAAACAGCATCATGTAGATAATTTCCTAATGAATTTGTCTAAAGTATTGTTTTTGTAATTTCTAATGTATTTCTTTGTTTTCTGATTACAAGCTCTTTTTCAACTTAGTATTGTAATTTTGTATATGTGTTTGTACGGGGGTCCTTTTTTACATATGAAAAAAAATTATTTTGTACTTTGTATGACCAAATAAAAATATGTGTGCTTTTTTCTGATGTATTTTATTGTTTCACCAATTCCTTATGTATTCTATTGTTTCAACAATTTGTTATAATATGTAGCTTTTGATTTGAGAGACAATGGACATGTGATTACATTTTTAGAAGGAATGAGCAGCTGAGTGTAAAATATGTATGTAGAATTGTATGCAATTTATTTCAAGTATCAAGAAGGACGAAAATGAAGTTTTAATATATTGTATCAGTTGTCAATTTCTTAGATTTGTATACATACATTGTATTACAAAAGCCCTGTTTGAGCTCTCTTTTTAAAGAAAAATAAATTCAAATTATTAGTCGAATCCAAAAGAAAAGGAAAAGAGTGGTCTATTTCTTTCAAAACAAAGCAAAAAACAACCAGGAAAAATATATAACAAAGCTTTAAACAACAACAACAAAACAGACATCAAAGCTCCAAACAAGCACTAAAAACAAGAGAAACAAAAACTTGTACCAATCCCATCCCCATTTTCCAATTCAAAATACAACCCCCACCTGCACCCCTAAAAAAAGAAAAGTGAACAAAAAAATAAATAGTACAATTAATAATAAACATAAATACAGGACTCAGACCCATCTGGAAATGAAATATTCTTTCCTCTGAGTTTTCATGTATTTTCTTACAAGAGTGAAAAAAGTTACAACATAAAATAAACAACATCTAGTTCGTGCATTTTAATAAAAAAAATCAACATTTAAGATATTCTCCTTTCAAAAGCAAATCCAGTCTCCAAATAATGAAATATGAAAAAAAAATGAAAAAAATAAACAATACAATAATTTAAAAAAGAAACTTAAAAAAATATATTAAAAAAAAAAGAAACTAAAAAATAAACATAATTTTTGCATTTTAATTAAAAAGTCAACATTTATGATATTCTCCTTTCAAAAGCAAATCCAGTCTCAAAATAATGAAACATGATTGAAAAGTTTCAAAATATTTTTTTTCTACAAAAGAAAAAAAAGAAACACTATAGATTAACATAAATATTCCACTTCCAAAAGAATCCAGTTTCCAAATGATAAAATATGATTCTATAACCTTAGGAGGAAAGAATGTTTTTGTGACAAAATGTATATATTTAAATCAATATCAGAATAACAATCTACGGTATAATGACAGACATTTTCAGAAAAAGGCACAATATTATCAAGTGAACAATTTAGATCCAGTTCAATCCAGCATGAACGACTCACTATCGACCACTCCCGTCACCAAGCCCTCCGCATCGGGTACCGGTAGCTCGACTGCCGAAAGACCGTCGGGAGCCCACCGCATCGGGCAGCTCGACTGCCGAGAGACCGGCTGTGACAAGGGTAGCTCGCGCCGCTTATATCTGGACTGCTCCACGAAAGAATCTTTTGATTTAAGTTTTTTTATCAATTTGAATATATTATCAAACAGTGAGGATACATAATTGGATCGTAGTTCTACTTACAATAAAAAAATTTCGATCATTTGCGCATCCAAAAATTTGATGAACTTTCAAGCTCCGATATCCACACTTCACAGGCAAGTATCCACATTGAAACTTATATGTACAGAAAGAGCAAGTTTTCAACTGTCTGTATCAAGGCACGAGATTGCATCAACTATGTGCGCATGCGCATGAAACCCCATTTTCGATGAGCCGCCCAGACAGAGGCGATGCCATTTTCAGCAAAACCCGCGCGAAAACCGTGCAGCCAAAACCAGCGCTCGCGATGCGCCCGTATTCACACATACCTAGATCTAGGCTAGCTCTAGGCCTAGGCCCTAGGCCTAATTCTAAATAAATCATGTATGTAGTACTAGTAGGCCCTACATGGGATAAAACTTCATTTCCGACATTTCTACGCTCTCGTTATTTTTAAAACAAGAATTCATCAAAAAAATGAAAAAATATTGTGAAAAGACGGAAGAGACTTGCCCGATGTTTACGCCGCCATCTTGTTTCTTATTGTACTTCCTCAAAGTTACGCGACGCTCGCCAGGTTTACAGTCTTATAACAAAAATGATGAATTAATTAGAATACCATCACACCATAGCTCCATGATCACACAACATTCACACAGTGCTTTACAACAAATATTTCACTTCTGTTCATACATGCAATAATTACTGTGGAAAACAAAAACAAGGCGTAACCACATTCGAATACCGTTTAAAAGGACAGATATATAAAACATGGCGAGATCTTTGATTTGAATCATGTGTAGAATTTAAAGTGAACGTGAAATGAGATTTTGGCATTCTGTCACAACTGAAATGCACTTTCGCACCAGGCGATTTTCGCCAATTAATTTTGGCACAATATAATAATTTTATTCCCAAATGTCTAACTCTAATCAATCCATTACCTGAATTTCAGCCGATCTCGACGCCTTCGTTTGAATTCTCAGTTGGACTTCGACTTCGCCGTAGTTGCGATATGGACTAAAGTTAGCAATCATAATAATGTGAACCTGCCTCGCGAAGGATGGGGCAGTTTGCGCCGCGCCGCCTGTGTGTCCGCGCGGCAGGTTCACATCGAATCACAATATGTTACATTCATGGAAACTACCAATGTTAATGGAGGAATTAAAATCCCTCTCAAAATTTGTTGAAGAAAATGAGAAAATTAAAATAAAATATACATGTCATGTACATGTATCAAACAAACAAAATACACAAGAAATTAGAGTGTGTGTGTGACATAATCGGTTCTGTAATTTGCACATTGACCAAGATGAGCATATAATTGTTTTGTAAAATTAGGCAAATTTCTCATTGTCAAAATAGTAATTTTGAATCATAGTCTTTATGAAATTTTCTGCAATTCTTTATTTTTCCTTAAATTCAAATTAATTTTTTGGTAGGGTGGACTTCTCCTTTACTCTTAATCAAATGACGACTTCAAATAAAAACCTAACTTTCACATTCCTTCAAACCACAACCACAACCTTCTAAAATGTTCTCTTAAAAATTCAAATGTTTATTTCTTTCCCTATCTTGAATAAACCTGTCAATCTACAACAAATTCTATTTAACTTAATCACACCCCCAAAACCCGTGGAATTTCCATGGGCTCTGCTAGTTTACGTGATTTAGGGCTAGATCTTTTTTAGTTTTAGAGGGAAAGTAGAAATCTCAGGGCGAAAGTTTCAGGTATTTCGGCCGTATGTGTAGCCGTATGGGAAGCAATTCCAGGCTCCATGGGGAGTAAGCCTACGTATAGTAGACTGATTTTTACTCTCCAGGAGCCTCCAGACTACTCTCTACGGAGCCTGGCCCTGGGGCGGGATTGCATTGGCCCACACAAACCGAGTATTTTGGAGACAGCATTAGGGATGAATAACATTTTGTTTCACATGACAATTGATGAGGAAATTTGAATTTTCATAGATATAGATCTAACTTAACCATTAATGTTAGATCTAAGCAATAAAATTTAAAAAATAGACTAGTGTCTTAGTGAGCACTAGAGTAGAGGCGCACGGCCAATATGGGAGACAATCTCCCATATTGGAGACTTGCTTTGCAAATGAACAAAAGAAACAGCACAAACAAAAGCATATTTTTTTCCACCCAAAATTTTGTCTCACTGAGGTCAGAAGCCCATTTGTTTTGTGTGTCGATAATAATAAAAATCATCAACAAAACAAGTAGACGGTGAATTTTTAAATAGAAGGTGAAAAGGGGCAATTTTTCATGGGGAATCTGCTTAGTGCTTATCACATTTTTATTTGCAGCCAAGTTAATCCTTTTGCAGCAATTATAAACAAAGTAAATTGGTCTTCCATTCTGGAGACAGTCTCTGAATTTGGATACCCAAATTCTTTACAAAAGTCTCTGATATTGGAGATAATCTCTGCCCCGGTGAACAGTCTCCCATGTTGGCCGTGCACCTGTACTGGTGAGTGGGTGACATCATCAGTCTGCTCATTTGCATATATTGATAAAGACCAGCATGACCAGGATGTGCATAAACAGTTTTGTAAAATTAGCGAAATTTTAAAATGTCATAACTTTCTAATTTTACATCTGATTTTGATGAAATTTTCAGTGTTATGCTTGTTGGATTTTTCTCCTTTCAAGTTTCATTGAAATCAACTTTTCGTTTGGATGGACTTGTCATTTAAGTCCTACTCGGGCGATAAGCATCTAACAAGTTCACTCCTTTTCCATAGTTCTATCAGTCTCAACATCAGTGTTTTAAAACCATTACCTATTTTGTCACGTGTGTGCAAGAAAAACATGACCTTGCTAAATAAAATATTGAAATATTAGGCATGTGATTACGATTCCATCTCTTTTATAAATCCTTTTTACAGGGTTAGCCAAATTTCTTGAGTGAAGAGGTAGATCATTGAGGAATGGCTGTCAAACCAGTAGAGAATCTTAAGGGTTTCACATCCTCGAGGCCGCCTTTGGTTGTCTTCACAATTTGCATACTCCTCTTTGCCATTGTTCTCCTCTCGCTTGAATCTTACATCAAGAGGAATGATGTGCCTGATTATGACATTGACTATGTGAGTATATTTAGTCTATAAAGCATGCTTTGTCTATAACCACTTTGTCTTAAGTTACAGACACTGAGATGGACTAAATTCATCTTATCTAAATTCTTCAGGTGGTATTCTGATAGCCATGGTTTTGTCAAACCTGGGTTAACTATGGTTTTATGGAGTGCCAGTTGTCAACTCATTCACCAAATAAAAATAATTCTTATCCTGCTGCCAAAAAGTGTCAAAAATTAATTTGAATCCTGAAATGGGAAGAATAAGAAAATACTAAAACATATTTTGGTGAATTATTATATTTGCCATGGATATGGAAGAAATGTGAAGCCCAGCATTCCATAGAAGTGTGATTTGAAATTTTAGTTTAGACTAAGGTTAAGCCTAGGTTCAATTATCATTATACCTCCCTTCTAGTCCATGTTTATATTGTCTAACAGGCACCTGGGACCCGTAACACAAAGCTTAGCAATGATTGTAGAACATTTTTCTGTGATTGATTGCCTCTACATGTATCTTAAGATATTCATACATTTTGCTATCTGAAACACATTGAACTAAGATTACCAAAGGTAAACCAGGGCCCATTTCATAAAGATTTACAACTGTTGTAACTTTGCAATTATGGCACCCACCGTGGTAACCTTGATTTTGATTGGCTGCTGAGCCCCGTTGCCATAATGGCAAAGTTACAACATTTGTAACTCTTTATGAAATGGGCCTCAGAACTGCTATTGATTTTTTCCAGGTTTAAGTGATTTATCATAATCATCTCCTGCACATACATATATTTTGTAATGTTAATTTCTAATCACGAACTGCTTCTTTCAACCTGTCACTTAATCGACAGTGAATATGATAGGAACGTCAAAGCAGATATGAAGAAAGTGTTATCCAGAGGACAATGAGAGTCCCATAAGGTTTACGATTTTTGAGATGTCAACATAATGTTGAGATTATGAGCCATTATTACATGTATATTAAACTTGGATATAAAGTTTAATAAGTATCATAAATTAGATAAGTACAATTTCAGGTAATTGGGTCAAGGTCAAAGGTCATTTCAGATCGATTAGCTTGGATAAGAATTTGTATCTTATTCAATTTATTTTAAAATGTTTAATCAAATTAAAATGAAACTTGTATGAGATGGTTATTGGATATCACAGATGATATGAAATAAATAAGATTTAAGGTCAACGATCTTGGGATTTTGTTTCAAATTATTGGGTGTTTTCTTCTTTCTCTCTCTGAAAATTATTCATTAGAAATGGTTTTCAAAGTGAAAATGATGCTATCTATATTGGATTTTGTAATGCATGTAAGACTGCTAGAGGCATTTGGGCATCCTAGGCAATTTCCTTGTTGCCTTGGGCTGAAGCGAGTGCTAGTATAAAATTACTTGTAGATTTTTTATGATGCACAATGTTGAGGTTATTCCGATGTTTTATTCTGATGGAAGTATATATCACTAGATTGGCAATCAAAATAGATTTTAGGTCATCATGAAATTCATCATTTTGCTGTTTTGGGAGGGAAATCTTTAATGAAGGAATTCCTATAGCCAACAATCTTGATGATGTTAGAGTGTTCTTTAATGAGTTGATAGTTACAAGTTGTTAAAGAGTAAAATAACAGTAGATTAACCTGAAATAACATGAGGTTACATGATTGAAATTCACCATTTATCGTTTTAGGACTGGAACACATTAATGCAGGGATTTAGCAAGCTGGAATTCTGCCTCCTTTCCAATGAGACACAGCCCGAGTTAGTTACCATGACAACCACAAGTTCCTCTCTCAATACAACATCAACCCCTGCTGCTACCACCTCACTCTATGATGAAATTGATGGTTTCTCAACTCAGAATACTTCACTGTCTATAAGTGTGTCATTTAGAGCGCACACAAGCAGCCGCAGCAAACTTCACCATGGCTCAACACATCTCTACAGCAAATTTACGACAGAAAAACTTGGAATTAAAGGTATTCTTATCTAATGGTGCTACTTATTTTTATGCCTCCACCTTAAAGTAGGTGGTTGTTTGAGGCATTGTGTTTTGGGGTCAACCGTCTGTCACTCTTTCTGTTTTTGTTCTCACACTAACTATCGATAGATCAGCTTCAGACTTAGATCAAGGATATATATATGAGGGACAATGATCTAATTTGTGTAGAGTATCAAGATCAAAGTTCACAGAAGTCATATCCTGTTCTCACAAATGATAAACGACCATCTGAGGCATCAATTTCAAACTTGGTTCAGATACAAATGTTTGTGGGACAATGTTCCAATTACATTTGGGGTCACACTGTCAGAAGTCAGAGGTAATAATATTATAAATGAAAATATGTAATTCTGACAAATAAAGAACCTTTAAGTCAACCAACTACAAAAGTACCTCATGTATGCATATAT
Source organism: Lytechinus pictus (assembly GCF_037042905.1). Taxonomy (NCBI): domain Eukaryota; kingdom Metazoa; phylum Echinodermata; class Echinoidea; order Temnopleuroida; family Toxopneustidae; genus Lytechinus; species Lytechinus pictus. The sequence goes on from NC_087246.1 coordinate 17,961,473, forward strand.
GTAAATGACAGTGATCCGATTAGATTTTGGGGTCATAAGGTTGAGGGTCACAGAGGTCATTATTTACCTGAAAATATTTTTCTTCAAATTTGTTTCATGCGAGTGTGGGCAATGTGATTAGATTGTGGGGTCACAGATTCAAAGGTCAGAGAGATCTTTACTTTCATGAAAATATCTTGTTCTCTCGATAACCAATTAAACTTTTTAGGGATAAATTCAGAATTTTTCCCCTTTTTTAAGAAAGTTTAAACAGAATGCCACCCTATTGGCAAGTTCTTGCTAAATTTAAATTTTATTTCTATAGGGATTTTCCATTGACTGTTGTAAGAATTTGGAATCATTTGGATGGTGAGATAAGGAAAAATACCCTCTTTCCTCCTCACAGAATGTCATTCTTTTTTCAAGATTTTCTTTGAATAAAAGTCTTATATTTTGAGGACATATGTTCAATATATAGGTTGATTATTGCCCAAGTTAATAAGTGGTTGTGGAAAAAGGCACCTTCCTGATGATTAAGTATACACAATGAATAGGAGTTTTTCTTACCACTTACCAGATTTACCAACCAAATTATTAATTTGGGATGTTCATAATCTTAGCATTCTCATTGTTTCAAACTCCCAGAACTTCATATTCCTTGACTGTTTTCTTTTATTCAGACTTTTATTTTGCTTTTCGTATTTTTCTCATTTTGCTTTCAAAGCTTTTACTCTCAATCTTTTGTAAAATGTTTCATTATTACACCAATTAAAGTGTACCAGTAAATCCTGAAACAACCCCACTCACAATCTGCATAAACTGTGCTGTAAATCTTAACCTCAGGATCACTGTAAATTCTAACCATGATCCTTTATATATATTCAGATGGTAAGGAGCAAGTTTATGTTACTCTTGAGTTGAATGAACCCCTCAAGCCACTTGTCTGCCAAGATGCTGGATGTACCAGTGAGATTTTGACGGCTTGTCTTAACATTCGAGGACCTCCATATGTATTCCCTAAAACAAGGTTAGTGATGGCAACTTAAATTCATTCATGTAGTTAGTGACTAGCAACAATAAAATTACATGAATGAGGTGGTTGATTTTCAGAACAATTTTTTTTGTTTATTTATTATAACAAGATGTACTTTTCATTAGTATCATTATTCATTCATTTAATTTGTAAAATTTTTTAAATTTATTTTATTGGTAAATCTACATTATATGTTGATTCTTATTTTATTTATTCATTTGGTTATACATGTACATTCATCCTTTTATTTGCCTGCACTAATTTATTAATTTGTTAAATTATTATGCTAAAATGTAAACTAATTAAAAACTACAATGTGCTGAAAATTTGTTCTTGCATGTTATAGAAGTCAAGTCCATAAGGACACAAACGAAAGAATTCTGAAAAATTGATGCGAATTAAACAAATCCAGAGAAGTAAAGAAAGGAAAAATGATTTAGTTTAGGAAGTAAGAAGAAAGAGAAATTATAGATCTAAACAATGATGAAATGAAGAGGTTAACATTTTGTTTTAAGTATTAGAATGGTTTGTAATCGTGTATTGGTCATGAATATGTAAAATGTGGATATTTTATAGCATATATGGCTTTATATATTCAAATTATTGACATTTTCATACCTGCCACAGTTTCAGTTTATTTGAATGCACCACCTCTTGATTTGATGAGTCTGATAAGGTTTTGTACTCAAATGTTTAAATGCTGAGTACTGAGTATGTATCGGTGACAAAAATAGGTTGAAGAAAAGAACTTGCAAAGTTATGGCAATCATTACTTATGTTTGTTTGATTATATATTTGCATGTTGCAGACATCCAGGAATTTGCAACGCATCAGAAACAGCAAAGCCAGAGAAAGTGACCAAGATGCAAGTGAAACCTAGTAAAGTTGATCCAGTGCAATGGTGCAGTGATGGGACCGTTGCCAAACCTGATCATCAATTTGACCCTAAACTTACAGTCATGCTGAGCTCGGTAGGTACAGGAGATTTTGAAGACCAATAAGTTGTGGTCTTTTATTAATTTCCAAGTGACTTGAAACTCTGTCATGCTGAGGTGAAAAAGTATGGGAGAATCGCCAAAATCTATCACTTGTCTTTGACAAGTTTAGAGGAAATCAGCAGTCAGATCCTAAGTTGTCCCCAATTTGACCCTGAACTTACAATCATTCTGAACTTGATACAAGGGTCAGGGGAACTGATCAATCAGTTATAGTTTTCTATTAATTTAAAGATATTCATCAGTAGTCTTTCAGTTATATTGAGCTTGGTAGGCACATGAGAGTTGGGGGCCAATGAGCTTTGGTATTTTACTAATTTGAAGCTAGTCCTCGCTTGGCCCTAAGCTTAGTCACTCTAAATCTTAGTTTAGTGTGTGCAGGAGAGCATGCCTTGCATCCAATTGGTTAGACCCTAAACCTTGCCTTTCTTGCTCTGTTGGTACAGGACAGTTGGGTAACGATTCAGGTGTGTTCTTTGACTAATATAGAGCTGATCATTGGTTTTACCATAAACTTAGTTATTCTGAGCTTGGTAGATAACAACACAGCTGGATGAATCAACCAATATTGATCTTTTACTCGAGATCTGGGGAGCATTTTATGAAATAAATAGTGAATTCCACCCACTGGCGTAAATCTTTCACATCATACTATTCAAGTGGGGGGATGGAATAATAGATCATCCCCCTGAGCAACAAGTTCACCGCTCGGATTTACGCCAACAAATGTTGTAAGCTATTAAAACCCATACGTCCAATCGGCTTAGAACATGTTAGTATTGTTTAAAAAAAAAAAAAAAACTAATCATCAGTTTGAGCATGATCTTGGGTTGGATAAGCTTACTAGGTCCTTTTGGGGGATGCAGCCAGTTTTTATGGTTGTATTGCAAAAGATCTGGTTATCAGTTTCCTTTAAGTTACATTCACATGCATCCATTATGCGTAGGGGGAATATATGAGAACTTTGAGAAGCAACAATATGTTTTGCTTTACTGTATTCCGTTAATCTGATCAACAGATTTACTATCAGTAAGTACTCAGTAGGCAGGTCCTCAAAAAGTAGTTTCTTTCTGCCAGGTTAAATACATACTTCATGAACTGGATGTAAATCAAAATATCACCTATTTTAATTTGTTTTTTGCTGCCTTAAATCTTTATTAAATGTTTTATTTTTGTATCTTTGTAAAGGGGAAGAATAATTCTTTAATGACATTAGTTTATATGAAAAAATGTAGTCGGAGTAATTTTTGTCTCACCTGCATAGCAGAGTGAGACTATAGGCGCCGCTTTTCCAACGGCGGCAGCGGCGTCAACACCAGATCTTTTTTAAATGATAGCATAACTTAGAAAGTATATGGACCTAGTTCATGAAACTTGGCCATAAGGTTAATCAAGTATTACTGAACATCCTGCTTGAGTTTCACGTCACATGACCAAGGTCAATGGTCATTTAGGGTCAATGAACTTTGGCCAAATTGGGGGTATTTGTTGAATTACCATCATAACTAAGTATATTGGTCTAGTTCATAAAACTTGGACATAAGAGTCATCAAGTATCACTGAACATCTCATTCGAGTTCAGGTCACATGACCAAAGTCAAAGGTCATTTAAGGCCATTGAACTTTGGCCATTTTAGAGGTAATTATTAGATCGCTGTCATAACTTTCAAAGTTTATAGATTTAGTGAATAAAATGTGGATATAGGGGTAATCGAGTATCACTGACAAGTTTTGGGTCACATGATAAAGGTCAAATGTCAATGAACGTAGTATTGTATCATTATATGAATGGTGTTTTTTGTGAATAATTATTTATAGTAGTTTTCAAAGTCAGCACTCCTGCTATATTGAATCGTGTGATGCAGGCGAGACAGCCAGAGGCATTCCACTTGTTGTAATAGGAGTGTTGTAGTTTTTGTCTCACCCACCAGAGGTGAAGGCGAGACTTAGGGATCCAAATGTCGTCCGTCCGTCACAAACCTTATGACACATAACTCCACAACTGTAAGTCGCTTTTCAACCAAACTTGGATGGTAGATGGACTTGGGGGACCTGCATCTTATGTTGCAGTCGGAGGTCACATGGTATGGTCAAAGGTCATTTTCAGGTCAACGTTAAAGTTTACATGCAAGACTCTCTTATGACACCTAACTCTGCAACCGTAAGTCACTTTTCAACCAAACTTGGATGGTAGATGGACTTGGAGGACCTGCATGTTATGCTGCAGTTGGAGGTCACATGGTAAGGTCAAAGGTCATTTTCAGGTCGACGTTAAAGTTTACATGCAAGACTCTCTTATGACACCTAACTCCACAACTGCAAGTCACTTTTCAACCAAACTTAGATGGTAGATGGACTGGGGGGACGTGCATGCTATGCTGCAGTCGGAGGTCACATGGTAAGGTCAAAGGTCATTTTCAGGTCAATGTTAAATTTTACATGCAAGACTCTTATGACACCTAACTCCGCAACCGTAAGTCACTTTTCAACCAAACTTGGATGGTAAATGGACTGGGGGGACCTGCATGTTATGCTGCAGTCGGAGGTCACATGGTAAGGTCAAAGGTCATTTTCAGGTCAACGTTAAAATTTACATGCAAGACTCTCTTACGACACCTAACTCCGCAACCGTAAGTCACTTTTCAACTAAACTTGGATGGTAGATGGACCTTGGGGACCTGCATGTTATGCTGCAGTTGGAGGTCACATGGTAAGGTCAAAGGTCATTTTCAGGTCAACTTTAAAGTTTACATGCAAGATTCTATTATGACACCCAACTCCGCAACCGCAAGTCACTTTTCAACCAAACTTGGATGGTAGATGTACTTACATGTAGGTGACCTGCATGTTATGCTGCAGTCGGAGGTCACATGGTAAAGTGAAAAGTCATTTTCAAGTCAACATTAAAGTTTACGTGCAAGACTCTTATGACAAGTGTTATTCCATCCCAGTCATTTCACAATGAAGTTTCGATACAATTCTGTTGCTTGCCCTCGCAAATCACGATATTTCTGGTTATTTTCATAAATGGGCGAGACACAAAATCGCTTTTGCCTTGTTTTAATAGTAGTACAATTGGTGGTAGAAGTGCCTGTAGTAATATATTTCCATCTTTAATTTTTAGAGTCACCTCATGTTTTGCATAGAATAGGGTATGATTACGAAAGTCCTTGGTTTTCACCCATCATTGGGTGTATAATCAATTGTCAAGTGAACGATTTCTGATTTGATCTTTTTCTGTGCAAATCTCATTTCCTTTGCTTGTGAAGTTCACATGTAGATTTTTCTTCATTTTTGTGCAAATTTTGCAACTGTTTATTTTTTTTTACTGTCTTAAATTCTTAATCATTTCATTCATTATTGCAGGATTCAAAAGCAAAGGTATCTCGCAACCAAGTTTAGAAATTCTTGCTTGAATTTTTCCTGGGAGAGGAGAGAGCACATACAAAATGTGCGGGCAACCCTGAATCTGATCTGTTAACCACCAAGATATGCATCCTAATGTATTAAAAATTATATGTAATTCTCGCTACCCCAAATAGCGATTTCGCCGAGATCCTCGAAAATCCCTGTAACGCGCATTGCATTATGGGATAGCTTTTCGGTATTACAACTTCCTGTTCGGAAGTCCAATGCACTGTTTTGCCATTCAGCCGTCATGCACAACAACACAACGTCGCTTTCGCTCGGAAAGTTCGTGATCACAACCCTCTCTTTCACGATACAGTTTAACAGCCTTTTCTGCTAAAGTCATTAATTCTGCCCGACACTTTCCATTGCACGGTATTCTTCTGTCAGTTAAGATTTTTTAAGTTCTGAAACTGATTTTTTATCCATTTTGTGGTCGACGAAAAATTGAACGGAATGAATGCTGTATATATTTAGCGTCTAGTTGAATACGATCGTGATGTCAGGCCGGTCGCTAGATGCAAAATTTTAAGATATTCATTTTTTGTATAATTTTTTAATAACCAAATAAAAACATGAATAAAAATTATTTTCACGTGAAATATATTTTTTATTTGTATTTATAATTCAAATGGAATCAAAACTGACCAAATTAAATAAAAAGTATTATAATCTGTACCATATCGCTGATTGGCATCGATTTCAGCGTGGTGGAAAACTCAGTATCGCGAACCTCGCGCGAGCATGACTCTGAACCGGAAGTGGTGATGACGACCCGACGGAGTGAAAATTATCTCGTCTCGCGCATTATGAGATTTTTGTTCCTATTTGGGGTAGCGAGAATTTAAGCAGACTACTATTGGAATCTGGGTATGTTCTTTTGAAATTTTCATGTTATATAAGAATTTCATTTTGACATTTTAAACAGGCTCAGCGCTCTCTCATCAACATGCACCTGATGTATACAAGCTACTTCCTATTTGTGATGCTCATTACATGCGTGTGTTATGCATTGGTCAAAGGGCCCCCATACAAGTCAAGAACAATCACCCACCCAAGCATTGCACATCCTAGTGATAAAAAGGTAAATCAGTTGTTGAAACCATTCCGAGATGCAATGGAGCTGCTGTGTGTGGCTTCAATTCAATTAATTTATTTCATTCCAATGAAACGTACACACAATTTAGCAATGAAAGATTAAAATATGATATTGAAATAGCTGCAAATTTATTTATCTACTAAATAGAAGACTCAAGTTTGAACGAATATAATTATGTGTTTAAAGAAAAGGGTTTTGGGGTGTAAACTTCAAACTGCAAGGTAGTAGTAACTTGTTGTGATGTACCCTCCAATCTGTCTCATTTACTGCAAGATTTATCACAAATTGTGTCTTGTCATTTTCCATTGAGAGGGGTTGGAGGAGCATAAATGGATTAAACTTTTGAGGCTGTCTACTCAAATGGCATTTGTTTTTTCTTTGTTTCTGAATTTAATTTCTTATGGTTAATAAAACTGATAATTCACAGAAAACTTCTGTGATAACCAGCAGACTGAAGGTTCTTTTACTTTCATAGACGTATGCATCCTTATTCAACACTTACAATTATCGCGTATAGGCAGTGCTTTATTGTTCCTTGGTATGTATGGGAATAAAGGCAATTTGAGCATTAAATGCCCTTTGCAAAACTTTTTGGGTGTGATTTAATACAGCTCCGTGGGGTCTTCTAACATCCAAACGCATTAATATTCAGAAGATAAAGAAGATCCGTTGAGATTTAGGTTTTTCGCCTATCACAGGCAGGGCGACCAGGCGTCCCGTATTTCACAAATTTGTCCGGCGTCCCGTACAACCCCACACTGGACGCCGTTTTGTCCCGTATTTCGCAATTTTGAATACGTCTGTGACAATGTTCAAGCATTGCATTTTTCTCATTTGTGCAGTAAGGAAAAAAAAACGTGAAATATGGTAACGTTTTCTGAATATTATGTAGAAGTCTATCACAAAATTCAATTTTTACTCACTCGGTTTGCCTGCTCACAGCTTCTCAGAAATGTCTCGTACGCCATGTTTAGCCATCTTAAAATCTTTGACTCATGACACTGATACGAGTCATCTAACCTAAGTGTCCTGTATTTTGACTGTCCAAATCTGGTCACAGGCCCCATCTCCATTAAAAAAAAAATCCTGGGGACATTGCTGATCAAGATTTGTCCAAACATGACCATGTACAGCTTTGTGAATATTTTGGAGCAAATTGTTGCCAAAAAGTTCTTGCAGAGTAAAAATAGGTGACAGTAATACAGTTCATGTAGACAGTTTGTCTTATTTGTTTGTTCATTGTATCGACTGTAATTATGGTTATCCCTCTCTATTTTTCTTTCCCAACAGCAATCTGCACCAATTTGATGGTCCATTACTTCTACCAAAATATTGTGTACATATTCATCTAGAGCTATTGTAAATATTTCTTAATAAAGAGTTATTTGTTATAAATGTATGACTATGTTATTTTCAAATGGAATATATTCCATTTTATTTGTGCTCTTTATCATTTTGTGTCAATGGATTTGAAGTGAATGATTACCAGGATTGAGCCAAGGCAATATCTTGACTGCAATGGCCTGTGTCACATGTGAAATGTCTATGGGAGAAGTGTTTCCTGTGTGGCATTGGAAGGCCTGGACTCATCCCTGATGATTGCATGACCTTATCCAACCAACAGACTGACATTTACTGGCTGGTATGAAGACTACTGGATGAACATAAGGTACTCCAGTAAAGATGTGCATTATCTTTTTGAAATTACACGTTAGTCCGTGTTTTTGTCGTAACCAATTAGATTACATTCATTATCTGCCTCAACAGACTTAAAATTAGGCATCCAAATATTGGCTCTTTACATATTTCTGGATTTGAATGTACGCTGATCTCTCCATTAGTTCTGATGTAGAATTCTCACATTGGACATAATTACGTATCATTTCTAATCATGCTGATAAAAGGAAGTGGTTATTATTTTTTAATGAAATTTTGAGGGTTTTTTCAGTAAGAAAAGCTCGGGAGAATTACATATAGAAGTGGCTGTTTATAGCGATGAAATATAAGTCAATCTATCCCTGAAGTAAAAGCAAATTTGAATACCAGATTATGTGAAACTTTATACATCTTGTACCTTTAGTTCTGTAAAGGTGGCTCAGAAGAGTGATATACAGTAACATGTAAATTTTAATACATGTATTATATGATCAGTTTCTTTTGTGTAGTGCAGGGATTCTCATTAGTATTGAAGTTCCCTATTTCTTATTATTAGCAAGTGAAGTATCAGCTTCAGGTGCAAGGGTTTGCTAAGGGTTGAACCCCACCCCTGAAATGTGAAAATATGAGACCAAAATTGCTACTTTACACTTTACACAAGTTGCATGTTCCACTAATTGAGAATCCCTGGGTAGTGTAGTGTGTGATTACTCAGAGATTTCCATAATCTTCTCCATCAAAATAGCCCAGTCTTTTTGGGGTTCATAGGCACCATAACAAAATGTCAGAGCTGGGTGTTTCTATTTCCATCAGAATCCATTGTGTCTATTCATCACTTATTCTCTGAATTCATCTTGGACAAAACCATAGGGGATTTGGAAAGCTGCTGCTTTAAACACTTGGCATCTTTAGAGTGGGATTCCTAAGCCTTAAGGTGTCGTAATAACCCAAATTCAATGTTTTATTTCTGTGTTGTGTATGATAAGATTTGTATTTCATAAAGTTGATGTCAGTGTAAATTAGGGTATATATTTGACTAGTATATGACAAAAACACTTATATTATTCGGTTTCTGTTACTATTGTGGCAATAGCATCTCCAGAAACCAAGAGCTCATGTGTTTGACTTTGAAATGCATTAACTGAAACTTGTGATATGGAATTTGCCAGAACTTTTTTTTTTTGTTCTTCTGGAGAGTAGTAGGAAAGGTTGTTTGCTACTCAAGATGTTCATGTGCATTAACCGCATAAGTCGTAATTACTTCTCATTTAAACCTCTGGATTAGAATAAAGAAATAATTAATAGAATAGACATAAAAAATAGAAACCTGATTAACCTCATAGTGGGTGGTTGAGGAAGGGTTTAGATATCTTTAGTAAAATTTATAGTATTAGATTGTCAATTTTGCTTTCCTACACAATATGCCTCTCCAACATTTCATAATTATGTTGTGATAACATGTACCTCCAAATTAAATTACATGAATGTGATGTCTTTAACTGTTTTGGTGTGGACGATTTAATGAAATGAAAATGTGCTTCACCGATGTATTTAGTACAATGAACTTTATTTTGGTTAAGATGAATTGAATGCATAATTGTTTCTTATCGATATTTATGTACCTTTCCCACATCATGGGCTGGGCTGAAAAATTTCAGGATACCAACTTTTTTGTTTAGCTTTGAGAAAAGATTCAGTGTTAACTACACTAGTGTTGTTCGATTGTCAGAGATGATGACAACTCCATCATAATTCATATTAATGAACCTTTACCACATTTTTAGACTTGAAGTTGAGGGAATATTGTTTACCATTGTACATTTAATTTAAGTTGTAGCAAAGCTTTAACTATCATTTTTTGCTCTTTAGAAATTTCATCTCATATCTGTTGCAATAAGATTTGTTCAAGAAATGTGCCTGATATTTTTCTTAGTGTTGTATGAATATTAAAATCTCTTTTATTGTTTTTTTTATTTAAGCGTGAATGAGTGTTGATCCTTGCAAATACCAGGACCATTTAGACTCGATTGTCTTTGGCACGACAAAATTATTTATTATACCTAGTTTTTTTTCTCCCTACCAATCCTTGTTTTTACAATGGTCTTTATTTTATAGTGATAAATAATGTAATTAAGAGAAGCCATCATTGGGATTGGCTGAAATTAAACATTCCACTTCAGGCTGTTAGAAGTTAGATGCCCGATACATTTTTCGTCGTCAGTACATGTCCATTTCCTGAAAGTTTGTGCATTTTATTATATGAAAGATTAATCAAGACGATTGTACAGAATTTATTGCACATTTAGTATGTTGCACATATGGTTATTTTTTTTCATGTTCTTTCAATAAATTATGTGGTGATTGATGAGCGTATGAATGTAAATGAAATTCTGTATGAATGTAATAAAAATCTTGTGGGAAATATTTGCTTTCATGACCTTGTTGGTGGTGACTGGTTCATTGGTAATGCATTCAAATTTTCTTTTAAAGGTACCGCCACCATTGCATTAACCTGTATAATTCTGTCACAAAAAGAAAGTTGACCCTATTCAAAGAGAATGAAAAGTTAGTGCCATTTTTTTTCGTATGGGGGGGGGGGCAATTTTTTAAGCAAAAAAAATGATTGTAGAAAAGAAAATGTGCTTAGGAATTGTACCTGTTAATGCAGTTAAGGCATCAAAATTACATGGATCAATTAAATAATGAAATACTAACACCAATGGGATGCATATAATTGAGCTGATCAGAAAATGGGGAAAGTATATTCATGCAGATGCATATCTTTACAAATTTTTTGTCATTTGTCATGAATGTTGCATTTTAATGATTTTATATTAAATCACAATGGAATTTGAACAAGGAAATTATCTTTGGTCCAACATCTGTTAACAATGTTTTACTGGAAACCAAAGAGCCGAAACATTCTTAACAAGTATAGTATATCAGGACCTTCAGTCTAGATACTTCTAGGACACGTTCCTACAGGGAAAATTTCTGGATTACAGCACAAATGAAAAACAAGAAAATAATATCCATAGCAAAGTGAATGAGCCGGGCAATAAGGCAAATCAAATGAGCTTCCTTCTATGATGGCTTGAATATTTGAAGCCCTGTGTATTCCTCAACTGTGTGCGGGTGATGTAGCCCCGACAAAGGATATGGATATATATATATATATATATATATATATATATATATATATATATATATATATATATATATATATATATATATATATATATATATATATATATATATAATGACTATACGAAACTGCAGTTACTGAAAAGTGCTCAACTACATGTACATATAGGAGCTTCATGTAGTATAGTAATAGGGTGGAGTGAGTTGCTTAGATTTTAGTTGTACAGACTGTTTCCCCCTGAGGGTTCATCAGCAACTAAATCAAATTTAATGTTGAACTAAAGTACAGTTAAAGAGAACAATAACTCCAGTGCAGTCAAGCAAACAAACAAAAGACACAATGTAAGGGGGATAAATGACTACTGTTCACTGTAGTCATTTATCCCCCTTACATTGTGTCTTTTGTTTGTTTGCTTGACTGCACTGGAGTTATTGTTCTCTTTAACTGTACTTTAGTTCAACATTAAATTTGATTTAGTTGCTGATGAACCCTCAGGGGGAAAAAGTCTGTACAACTAAAATCTAAGCAACTCGCTCCACCCTATTACTATACTATATATATATATATATATATATATATATATATATATATATATATATACATGGGTTTTCAATTTGTATTTGGTGATATACCATCAAACCTAATGTGACCTTTGAGTTTAGGAAAACAATTACTTGGTCATATCTTAAAGTGCATGTTATTCCACTTGGCTCCTGCAATCTAGATTCCTTTGGTGCAGAATCCATGGATACAAACTGCACAGCATCAACAAGAAGAAATACTTCTTCCTGAATATTTTGCAGGGGCAGTTGAAGGACTTTAAAAGTGTGTGTGTGGGGGGGGGGGGTAAATACACGTAAAACCACAATTTGATGGGAATTTTCACATTATTGTACGTTTACCCAAAAAAAGTGCAGGGGGGGGGGAGGGCACCGTTCTGTGAGAATAAAGTTAAACTGTTTATGGCAACTGTGCTACATGACAAGCCCTATCTCTGCTCTACAGACAAGTTTTTAATTTAGGTATGAAGTTAAATTGATTGCATTGGCCAATAAATGCCAAAGGGAATACATGCACTTGAACCATTCTTCTGTATATGATTCCCATATGAAAATTTCGCAGGAGTACATCATTCGCAGAGAGCCCCACTAAATACAAATCCATGGGAGAAACCTTACCAAAATAAAAACAATAGGGGGGGGGGGGCAGATGTCCTTTAACTCTACCTTCCCACACTTGTACTTAAACATGTTCAAAACTGGCACATTAAATATACAAACGAGGCCTACCTGCAACTCCAAGAACACACAGAAATCTTGAAAAAATTGTTGCTATTAAGCCTAGTTGCTATGAATGTCGTAGAATTTGTCATAAGTCAATATCACACCTATAAGCCTACTTCAAATATATGATCAAATGATACAATTGAATAACACAAAGAACAATGTAATACATATAACAGAGCAATATGAAATAATTATTTGCAACAGAAAGTTATCTTGTTTATCTGCTCACAACAGAACACAGTATGTAGATTTATTGTACTGTGTATAGGCTAAACATGCATGATGAATCACCAATAACAAAAACAGTCAAAAGAACTTATATCTAAGAAAAGCATGCAATTCTAGCTCCATACATGTACTAAACTCCAAGGAGTATTACCAAAATATTCTTGGGGATGAGTTATTTTATTCAAATTCATTTTTTAAAGTTAAGCCAAATACATGTACTGCCTTTGTACTAGCAGCAATATCCCTTGAACTTTTTGACAAATATGAGACGATAGAATCAAACTTTTCATGTTGAAAACCAGTTTATTGTGATTACAGTATGCTAAATGAAATTCTTAGAAAATTATGACCTGTATATAGAGAGAAAAGTGTTGCACAAGTTTAACATTGCAGGCTCAATTTACCTGCTCACTTTAAACTCAAATCATACCAGCTTGGAATAATTCTTTTCTTCACCATAAAATCACGGAAACAAATAGTAAAAGTAAGAACCTGCCATGTAAACAAAAATTACATCTTTTAGCTTCCCATACATTTGCCTACAGAGCTAGCATACAAGTGTATGAAATTCTTGGTAGATTCTTTTTAAAAGTTAAAGGCATAGCTTAACATAATGACCAAATTACGGCCCCGACTTACAAAGAGTTACTATTGATCTGATCAATCTGAAGTATATGGAAATCCATCAACTTTTGCCATTATTTCTTCTTCAGGAAATTTGCACAATGTCCTTGTAAACAAAGAGATGCACACTAATTTTTTTTGAAGAAAACTATAAAAATATACACATCTAGAAAATATTTTGAACAAACATGTCATTTATTTGTTGACGTTGCTGGCTTTCCATAGTTGTGGTTGATTGGATCAATTGTAACTCTTTGTAAGACAGGGCCCTGAACTTTACGGTCCCATTTCTCAATTGAGTCTGTGAGGAGTATCAAAATAAAGTCCTGAAAATTTACACCCGAAAATTATTATTTAGTGCTTCACATAAAGTGAAATATATATTAATGGAAACATCTGTGTTCTAAAACTTCTAGTAAGGAGATGTACTAAATGCATGATTTTTCGGCACACATATCTCGATTGGGTTTTTTTTCTTCCTGTGTATCCATATGAACACTATTATACTATATACAACATAAATCAAAGATTAGTGTTTTTTTAATAAAACCTTTGTAATGTTAGCTTTTAAACAAATATATGTCACAGCCTCCATTAATGAACTTGTGAGTCATCATGCCAACACAAAAGAAAAATAATCTCAACTGTTTTATCATCCTGAAGACCAACTCTTACTCAATTTACTTTAAAACTGATGAAAAACTACAAAGATATATTTTCTATATACTCAAACAAAAAACTAAAGAAATTCATAATATATATTACAGGTGTGCAAAAAATAATCGAATTTTTTGCCACTATTGCAAGTGAAAATAAATTAGGTCAAATCATTGAGAAACTGAAGGCATACCTCACCTGAATTTCATACTTTAATAATTCTTTTTCAGAGAGAGTGTAAAAATTACCGTCCTTTGTTTCCCCCAAATGACTGTCACTACTATACTATGTACTACATATGGACAGATGAAAATTATGTTAACGTATTTTGACATTTTATTAATCATTCACATTCAAATAAGTTAATGTTACAATATTGGAACATATTGCTAAGGATCTGCACTACTTGCATAATCTACTAAGGTGCAGTGTTTGCTACTTTGCAAGAAACTAAAACTCAATTTTTACATCTAAAAATATACTTTTCTTTGTACATTTATGGGAAACTACATGTTATGGCACTGAAATAAGTCAAAGGATGCTCTTTGTGGAACCTGAAGTCCCTCGAGACAGGCACAATTTGTTTACATCATATGGCCAATACTCTACAGGTAGTACAGGAACCACCTTAAATTCTGAAGGTATATGTCTATGTTTATCACAATTTCATATTCTACTGCACGTTTTTGCAATAAAAATACACTTACCAATTTTTATGACAAGCAAGAGCTGTGAATGATTTTAAAAGTGTTCTTGGAATTTCGGAAAGCCTCAAGTAACTTTGTAACTTACATTATAAGCACATCACTCTGATTTAAATAATGAAAACTGTAATAATATCAACTCGGCCAGAGTAAATCCATGGAACTATGTTCAGAAAGAAATTTTGCAAAACAGAATATGTGAAGCAGGGAACAATGGAAATTCAATTCAGTTCTTGTAATGTTTGTGTTTAAATTGTGGAAGAAATTGCGCCACGTGATTTGGAATGAAATTATGTAATTAATGCACCCAGGAAGAGTGCACACAAAAACATATGTACGTATAAGTTACATGTACAGTATGCTAATGGTCTGAACTGCTGAACTTATGTTCAAATAGCTTCTATATTCCTTTTATAGACCTGAACCATGTTTATACATGTATCAACTCGGGCACAGTTGTATTAGTTAATGTGGCGAGTTTGGAGACTGATGAGATGCTATTCATAGGCCATGTTTTCCCAGGGAAGTCTTTTAAGTTTGGCACATTCCTGTAATAGAAAAAAAAACAAGACACAGGAATTATGGAAATATACAACAGGACGTTGAAAGTAAAGGGAAAAAAATTGCAGTAGCTAGTAGGCCAATGAATGCCATGGCATGGCAGTCAACTCTGCATAGGTCAACCTTCATTACAAAAGTCAAGACAATTTTGGAGACTACATTAAGCAAAAGAAGTGTTATTAATATGACAAATTTCTCCTTAGGTCAAACATGTTTTGGTGGTCCCAAGATAATTGATTTAGGCAGTTATCTGTATGTAGGTCCATGTACAGTATTTTTGAGTAGCCATCAGGACAAATTCATGTAGAATAACATTAACAATGAAATGACAGATCATGAGAGTATTCATATTTTTGGGGTAATTTTTCAATGGTTCAATTTTGATACTAATAGTACTATTTTAATAGAGACTCATCTGTCTAAAATCTGAGCACCCCAGCCTTTAATTATGATATAAGTTAGTCAGCCTCAATCGCAATCTGCATTATTCCAGATCATAATAACTGCAAATCATGTTCATTTTCCACGTCGAATAGTTCTGTGTAGCAGACACACCACGAGCTCAGGTGCACTGCAATGCTAGTTGGCTATTTAGCGAGGGCCGAGTGTGCATTGGCAGCGACAACGTTTGGTAATTTTGCACGCTCACAATGTCGAAACAGTAAACAGATTGTAATGGTCAAGACGTCAATTCTGCAAGTAATGTTGAATAAATTGCTATCAGACATGTCGGACATTATTACTTAGATCGAATCGCGACAATTATTTGTGTTATTTAATCCAAAGATTTTGTGAATTACGATAGAACTTGAGGTCGTGTAAACCCGGACACCACCCCAATCGCATGAGAAATCACAGACGTTGTATGTGTACCGTGCAACTGTATGCATGCACTGCGAGTGATCGTGAACGGAAGAACTTTGCCTTGGCTACACCGTGTAGTAATGTCGGTTTACATTCACGAGATTTTCTCGGGGCAGCAATGACCAAATGTAAAGATTCCCTTGCAAAATTAATGACAGAATCATTTTTTATCCTATTAAAACACTGTATACGTTTAAATGAGCGTTTTACGTACCAAAACAGTCGGATCACTTCAGCTCGCATTTGTCGCACTTGCTTGAGTATCACCTCACCTTTGTCCGATGACCGGTTAACAGCGAAAGCTATACAGGCAAAACATTGCGCAAACAATTAATACTTGGAAAATAAGACATAATCAACGTGACTTTGTGACATAATTATTCATCATTTTTCGAAAACCAATGACAGGGTGGTTTATAATGGTCTGTGGCTGTTTTCAACATTGTTTATATATAAAACACTTGGTTTTTAATTATTGTCTCGCGGAAGAACATTAATACATTTGGATGGGCGTGCTGGCGTACGTGATTGGACAAAATTGAGTTCCTTTAAAAATGTCGGTGAATGTATGGGGATGCGTGACTAGCTGACACTCATCTTGACCTTATTTCATCTGACGCCATGTTGAAAGTTGGAGCTGAGTTGCATGCAGTACAAGCGTGGCATATATCTAGTTCTGATTTCCGTTTCACCCTGCATGTCAGTTAGACATTTCACAGTTTACCAGCAATGCAGTCGACTTGATGAGAAGGAAAATCTTCACCGGGTTGCATGTCAACTTCGACGTAACTGCACTTCGCCACGTGTGGACTTTGCACTGTCTTTGGCATACGGTAATTCTCAACGCATGTGAAGTTAGATGATCGTGTGAGATCTACACGCTTTTCACTGTAGACCGACTTACATCAACGGCACGTCCCATGCTTTATTTCGTTGTGGAATTTTGAGAACGTCACCGGCCGGGAAGTCACTCGTTGATCATAGTTATAGGCCTATTTATATCATCTCCATATATTAGGAGAATGGCTTGAGAATCATAAGTTAGAGAAATCTCAGTAGACTGAACTGAAAACACACGACATATCTTTATGTACAGCTCTGAGATGGGTTCAGAAGTATCCAAAACTTGTTTTTAAAGGTGATTCCACTCGAGACCAACAGGACCCTACTTGTATACCCGCTGTTCAACACACCTGATGACCCTGTTTGAATTCTGGCGTACTCCCAATCGGACCGGGCAATCGGATGATCTTTTAGAGAGCAATTACACTGCAGTGAGAGGGAATATTGAAAACACATTGTATTCTGCTTCAGAATAAACGCAACTCTGATCTGCCGATTTTTTTCCTTCACAGATTCTCCGTATATCTTGGCATCAGGCCATGTATTGTTCAGCATAAAAAGAAATAAGACCAAGACGTGTCATACTCAGAAAGGATTTGTCACGCGGTGGCAATCACGTGTAAGCAGACAAAGCCTAAATTGCATCAGAAAAGGAACTGGCGTACGATATGGCAACCACAGCATACAACTCTCTGAGTCGTGCTGGCTTAACCTTCGAGTATCTGCATACAAACTCGTGAGTTCATTTTGTAGGATACATGACTTATAGGCATGTTTGACCTAAATTTCTTGGGCAAAGGTAATTGCAGTTGGCGAACTTCTCCTTTCGGTGAAGTTGGTTTAGACCCAGAACAGAATTTTGAGGACCCCATCAGGTCCATTTTTACATTCCTGAGCAATTTATATTGACCTGCACTATGACACTTTTATAACAATGTTAGCTAGGAGAATAGATCGAATCAAATAATTTAGAGTTGATACTGACTGTATTATTATCCGTATATTGCCTATAGGCCTACACTGAGCTTAGCTATATTTGGTACCTTATTTTAATGATGCGGTCATAGGCCTGCAGCTATAGGTCAGGACCTCTGACACTGGGTCTTCATTTGGATTTTAACATAAGTTGGATGAAAGGTTTCTCTTTTTTGATAATTCCTATTGCTGGGTACCTACAATGAGTGGCACTTACTTGTCTCGCCACTATGTCCTACTTAGCTGTCTGAAATGTGTCACAGGGCATGGCTGTATGCAGAAATTTCTTACTTGAGGGGGCTGGATGTACAGACTTTTGAATCAAGGGAGGCAGGATCGAGCGAAGCGACCGAGTTTCATTGGGGCGCTTTTTGCATTTGTAAAGTGAAAATGAAGTACTTCGTGCATACTTATGGTGAATTTGGTGAAAATTTTCAATTAAAAATGTAGGCCTAAGTATTTTAGTAAGTTTTCAATACTTCTGCCCCCCCCCCCCGCTAACTAGCTATGACCGTGAGTGCAAGGGGGATGCGCTTGGCGAATGATCAAGAAGAAAAAAGAAGAATATGTTCAGGACAAAAGAAAGAAAAGGAAAGAAAACGGGTGTGAAATGATGTTATATTAATTTACTTGAGGAAAATAAAAAGGAAAGTAAGAGGGTGCGATATGATGTTATTTTCCAAATATTGTTTAAATTCTATCAAAAATTCAAAATATTGGATTTTCATTTTGAATCGAGACTTATTTTCTGGCACCATGTGCCTCTCAAAATTTGTGGCTCATTACGCCACAGCTTGATTGCTACTTTTTGTACAATTACCAAAGAAGTACAGTATATGAATATATATATTGAAGAAACAAATCGGTTAAGGTTGATTAATTTGGGGTAAGTAGACGTATTGGCCAGTCCCACAAGTTCTCAGTAATAACTGAGTTTGGGAGTTTGGATTTGGTCAAAGATCAATCTATCCCTTTTTTTTTAAATAGATTTTAATTCGTGCGTTGAATTTTCACTAGTACTATTATGCCTCGGGTCGAGTTCTAAAATTATGAAGCCTATACCACAAAGGTTTTAAACCAGTGTACCCATGTGATTATCGTTGGATCGATTGTTAAGAAGAAGCAACACAATATTTTCTCAGGGCCGCGGAACGGTTTTGAAGGGGGGAGGGCTGGCCATGCAAAAAACACAATCAGATGGTCATTTTTGCGTTTTTGTAACACAGTTTAGGGAAAAAAGTGGGGGCTGAAGGCCTGAAGCCCACCCAGCCCCCACCCGGTTCCACGGCCCCTGGTTCATATTTATATACATGTACATTTATTGAAGATGATAACTTGATGACTACACTCTAGATGTAGATAACTCTGCGAACTGATGTAGTTCAGAACCCTTTTTGTAAGTCCGGTCAAGACTACAGCTGTTGGTCAGCCTTGAGCCAATGACCAAAATGAATATGTACGTCATAAAACTTAGTGAATTGGGGAATGGGCCAGGTAGTGAGAAGGGGTAATGTAGTGAATAAGAAACCCATAAAAATGATAGTGCGTCAGAGGTTTAGCTGGAAGAAGAATGAGTAATACTTTCAAAAAAAGTTATAAATGGTTAACATACAGTTTCCTGTATATACTTCCTGTACAAGTCTTGATTAGGTATTGATATAGTATTGAATATGTGACATAGCCTATATAGGTATTATCATTTTCTTATCTTATGATTGAGCTCTGAAACCCGAACAATCCTGCTGTTCATTTGATGTTCGGTCACTTCGGTGCCGCCCTTCTCTATGGGGGAAAACAAAGAACATGATATTGAACACATAGTAATTGAACGCATGATTATGCCTAGATATATATGAAGACCAAGGCCAAACCAAATTTTCTATACATTTTGAATTTGTATCCACGTGTGACAGTGAGATAATACTAAAATAAGAGATGACAATCCTGATTAATGTTGATAACAGATATTTGTAAGCCTATTCGCAGATAATGAAGCTCATATATTTTTCTCGAATGAGGAATTACCTTTCCCGTTTTTCATTGGGATGAGCACAACACTTAAATGTAAATGTTGCATAAGTTTTCCCGACATATAGCGTCCTGTGGTATTCAAATTCGAAGAAAGTAAGACATGGCATATATATTAGAATCGGAAAGTTTGTTGTTTTTCTTGTATCCACTTTTGGCACATTGACTAATATTTGGGCTACTGTCAATTAATGATTATGAATACTTCATTACTCTTTTAAGTGGATTTGATAAAATTGATAATGTAAAGGATAATATGCTTACATGTATGTCAGTGAATTTGAAAATCACCTTGGTGGTTTACTGCTCGTTTGCAGCATGTTATAATTGCGAATTGATATATGCCTTCGTCTCATAAACTCGTTCACACGTTAAGACTCTAGAAGAGCAGGATTATCCACTCATTCTACTGCATTTGTTGTTGTTGAGAAAATCGGGTTCAGTGTGGGGAACAGGAACCATTTAGAAGATATTTAAATTTGTCAAGGTCAAGTTATTAAAAGGGGGGGGGGGGTTAAAGATATGTTCAACTGCGCAGTGAGTAGAAAAGTAATCCATTTTTTTCAACAATTTCATTTTCCTGAATTGACTTTAAATATTAACAACTTGATAAATCACTGTTAAAGTTAACAAATTTATTCCCCCAAAATGTTGGCAACTTTTACTGTTGTCCCAGTTGAATGATTCCTTAATCTAAAATAAAAATGGTTGCTTTGAAGAGACCATACGTGATATATGTAAATGATTATGCACAAGCCTGAATGTGCTGCTTTTCGTGACTGTAACTTAAGTGTGAAGCATATTTATTTACCCATTTCACCCATTTTCAGTTGTATGTCGTAAATGATATCAATGGATAGATGAAGAGTTAACATTTTACGTTAGGTTTAATTTGATTATTAGATTTGTCAGCCCTCTAAGTCTATCGAGCTCTGAATTTGGAATGGATTATCTTTATTTTGACACCAATATGTATAAAGGAATCCTTTTCTTCACCCAAATCATGAACTAATTTTCATATTAGTATCGGTATTTTGACCCACCATGCCTGCACAGAAATGAATTGCAATCTTCAGAAATTGTAAACATCGACATGAACAATCATTGTTGGATATCAAAACACGTGTTTAGGGTCAGTTTATGGGACCTACTAATTATGTTTGTTATTGTAATTGATCGATAACGGAAATATGACTGTATGAAGAATAATTTCCCGAAAGTATTAATGAAGCACTACTGTGTTGAATGCAATCTGTATTAAATCTGAGTGTAGGTCGGTTAGGTCCTCCATCTTTGATGCATGTCGGGATAGGCTTATGTAGAATTATACAGAGACATCCGATTCTCACGAATATACATACATGTATGTATGTTGTAAATCTTGAAGGATGGGCAAACCACTTTTTACGACCATCGCAATCTGACTCTATCAAATAGGGCTAGAAGTCGGAAGGGAATTTGAATCGGAAAACTATATAGCCGTTAAGAGAAAATTAAGGGTTACATGAGATTTTGTAATACATCTGCATATATTTTAGGGGTAAGAATAAGAACTACTTGTATATTCAGGTGGAAGTGATCTGTCATGAAACATGTTTGTCAACTATTAATTCTTTGGATGAAGTGATTTTCAAGTACTTTCTTTATCTTTTCAGAACAACTCACGAGTTTTTATTTGGAGCTCTTGCAGAACTTCTTGACAATGCCAGGTAAAAGTTGTTAATGGTTATTTAACTGAATTATAATAATGAATCAGACATTGATTTGACCCAAAGGAAAGAAGACCGGGAAATACATGTAATATAGTACAATGTTTTATTTTCAGGTTCGTTCTGGCAAAACATCGTTCCTGGCACACCCTCTTGAAGTAGCCTATATAGCAATTAAGCTCATTTACATAGAAGCAATAAAATTGGTTCTGAATACAGCAATATGAAGTTCATGGCTTCTAGATACAGCAACTATAAGTTCATGTATAGAAGCAATAAAATTTCTTTTGTGTATTTAGTGTATGTAAGTGCAATTGATTTTAGATGTAAAATGTAACCAGTCGTGATATATTCCTTTCGGATTCGCAAAAAAAAAAGTATTGCAAACGCATCGCGAATGTTTGCTGCATCAAAAAAAATTGTTTTTGTGTGCTGTTTTAAAACGGACAATGATAATTCTGTTCGCAAACGTTCAACGCACAGTTTTCGCAGTAGGTCGATTTTATGTGGGACCCATGTAGATACTTCTATTACTAGCATTTGCCTTTTTTTAAGCGAGACAATTGCTTATACGACTTTTTCACAAACGCCAGTATCTGTGCCTGGGAAAAGTATATTCGCAAGGAAAATTTGAATGAATTATGTATTATGTTCATAATTTCTCTGTGACAGAAATTGCTAAAAGAATTAACTGACACCTATAAGGAACAGTTTGATACATTTTTCTATCTGTCAAAATCCCAAATTCGCTTCATTCGCCACTCGGTGAGATACCCTCTTTAAACTTGGTACTAGAAAATTTCTTACGATACCGTCACATGCAATGACTTTTCTTTCTTTTCAGGGACGCAGAAGCAAGTCGTATGGATGTGTACACAGGTAAATAATCTAAAAAGGAGAACGTATATAGGCTGATTGGCCAGCACCATCCAAATGTCCGTAAAAACACCCATCCCTCCCCCACGTTGAACATAAAATGGTTTCATAACTTTGAAAGTATAGTCCTCATTGACACAAGGAAAAATTTATTTACAACAATGACTTTCTCCAGTGAAGAATTAGGCTTGAGGAAATGGTTTTGCAATTGGTTACTGAAAATAGTATATTAACACAAAGTAACACATTACAAGTACCTGAAAAATAGAATATAAGACAGTGGTCATTTAGATATCATAAGGAATTTGTTCAAAGAGGTCTGGTATTAACCGAGGCGTATTTTGAAGATTTGGAGGGAAGGGATGTCTGAATATAAAGCGGTAGGGAGTTGAAAAGTTTGGTTCCAATATAAGAGAAAGAACGTTTTATTTGTTTTCAAGTTTTTGATTTAGGCAGGTAAAATAGGTTGATAACAACATGTCGAGTAGGGTAAATGGTATGACGGTAAGTTATATGAAGATGAAAATCAATTTATAAACTAAAACGCAATATTTGTAATTAAATCCTGTGTGTATAGATTGACATTAACGGTTGGGGTATAATAATCGGCGTTTAATATGAACGAGGGGGCATATTTATTTTGACATTGTAATGGCGTATTCAGCCAACATGGGCCAACATGAAAGCTATGGATTTAGCTCATTTGTCAATGAAGTAATAAACAGGCATGGCATTTGTTATTCTAAATACCTTGATATTCTAATTAAGATGCAGCTGCATTTTGAAGCTCCTTGGTTCGAATCTCCATGGTTGCGTCCCTTGGTCAAAGAAATGCCCTCACTTTCAGTGCGTCTTTGGTACGAAGTTCATGCATCGAACTTACAGCTTCGTTTCTACAAAAAAAGGAGAGATAAAGTCCACCGGATGACAGAAAAAAATCAATGGGAATCATATGTGCGTTACTGTGTCTTTGCATAATTTTTTTTTTAAAGTGTATAGCACAAAATTTCATAAAGTAGCCATATAAATCAGTACCAAATAAGAATGAGAAGGCCTGCATGCGAGCGCGTTTGCACTGGTAAACATCAGTCATGTAATTACGCCTGTAGTTCATGCACATAATAAGCTGGATAAGTGTGATGTTTAGAATAATATTGCAGTTCAAATTGTGTTATGTGACGAGATGCAGAGATGCATTATGAGACAGGGGCATTGCTGGGACCGACCGCCGCCCCTAATGATTCTCCAGTGGTGAAAAATAAGACAAAATGACGGAATTCTAGCCATGAAAAGAGGAAGAAAAATGAAACAGGTATCAAATGATATCTTTAATTCTTTATATTGATTTTATCATGTTACTCATGTTACTTTTCTTGGTAGGATGGTAGTGGGTTTGGATTCCTGCCATGCGTATTTTCCGTTAGCAAGAACTTTGATCTATGTTGTGATGCACTCGACCCCGGTGAGGTGGATGGGTAACCGGTAGAATTTATACCTTAACTTTAGCGCCTATTTGGCGGCCCAGCTGCAGTCGTGATATTGAAGTGCAATGGAGTATATGCATAGTAACTGCGCTTTATAATTGGACATATATTATTATTATTGCAATTATGAGTGATTACGTCAACTCTAGGTCTTCTTTCTACCCTCCCCCATATACCCATGGTGCAACCACTGGCTTGTAAGCCTTTAAAGTGGGAAAAGAATGCTGTCTGAGTGTGTTTGTGTGTGTGAGAGATGGGCTTGGTCTTTTATACTCAAAACAGAATTAGCACCCCTGCAGGTTGACCACGCAGATCAACATACTGGTTATGCTACTTTTATATCTATTGCACTTTGTGTTATCTCTTTTGTTAAAGTTATATCAGTGCGTAGAGGTATTACTCCATTGGCCATGGAATGATATGATAGAAGGTAAAACAATTACTTTCATGTTTCACCGAACACTGACAATCTTTGTCCGGAGTGACATACTGGATTGCGCCCCAATGAAGGAAATGACACATTAAAAGCAATTGTCCGAATTGTGTATTCACAATCTAATATGTCAAATGAATGGCTTTTTGCATTCTTGAATTCCTTGAACATATCTTGTAATTTGGTTTTGGTTTATTGAAGACCAGTTCAATGAATTACCCTCTAGATTACCATAATATGTATCACTATCATATAGTTTTTCCCTAATATGAATACCCTCTAAATCTGTTTAGAGTTCAGAAATTCATTTTTTTATGAGGATGAATTCAACTTGTGTATACCTGTGTGTAAAAAAAATTATGATTGTCTCGACTCCTGAATGTGATTATCCTAACTCTCTATATGTTGCACATTTTATATATATTTATTTGTGTTAAATCTGTTGGTTTAGCCATTTTCATTTATGTATATGGACCAGCATATACCCCCTCTGAATGAGTTATATAGTGTTCATCGCTTCGTTTTGTTGCAATTAATATTTTTTTCACTGATCATATATATAATAACTTAATGTTGTACATCACGAATATCAATTCTATTGATTCATTGCTTATCTTTAATTCGTAAATTGTCAAAATGAAAAGCAGTTATGTACGTAGTTAAGTTCTCTGTTTAAATTTCAGTACAGACATTTACATATAGTGTAGTTTATCACTCAAAATGTATCCATGGCGTAAACATAAATGATGAGTTATTTAGGCGTGTTTGTAGAATTTAAGAATCGAAATGAACTTGATATGCGAGGAGTACATCTCTCCAAGAGAATGAAGGCCTACGGATTTAAGAAGGCTCCACATGCACGAAACTGTCCACCAGGTAAAGAATGGAAATCATGAGCATATCAACACCCAGGACAAGTTAGCGTCAACCGAAGCCCCGTGGAGAAGCATTCTTGGAGAACCTGTTTTGCAGAATGATTTGAAAGGAGTATCAGCAGTATAGCTTGCATCAAATGAAATGGATGCAAGCTTAAATTTTAGTGATACGTTGAGCATCGGCGGGTTAACGTACGGTACAACGTCTGATTATTATATTAAATGCAGTCCACCTTTAGGTGCCTTGCTTTATAGTCTGGTGTAGTATTTGTACAGTGTCTTCTAAATAAAAATCTGCAAACTTGCTATGTGCAGCTAAACGTCCATGCTCCTCCTGTCAGCGAAGTATGATATTCTAGCTGTTCATCTTTCTTGAATAGAGTTAGATCTATAAAGGTGATGTTGGCTAGTCCATCCGGCTTGGAGTTCCATAACCAGATTGAATAAGGCGATATCGACACCAGACGGTCAACCAAGAAACGAAACCTAAAGTAGAAGCAGATTTGGGGCAAGCTCTAGCGGACCTTGAGAGCTGTGGAAGTCAACGCATGCTAGGAATAGGATGAGCAAGTCGTATAAACAGAGGTGTAGTGGATGGTTGTTTCTTCTATAAATGTGTCTATTTGATGTTTATTAGATGGGGTAATATAGAATGCTCCAGCAAGGATGTGCTTGCCCATATTGCACGTCTATTTCAATACGGCATTAGCCAATTGGTGAGCATGTCATTTTACCCCGTTTCTTTCAAATGGGCATATCTTGACATGCATTTTGTCAAACGCACGTAATTTATCCTGTGGGTTATCCTCTCTATGTGAGTGAAAAAGGTGCTTCATACTAAATTTCGTATAGAAGCTCCGTTATTGTGAGGGGAAGGAGATGCGTTTATCCAGCACAAGGAGTGAGGTATACTCTATGGTGCTATGGCTTTTGTCCTTGTAAACTGTTGCTCTGCTCTTAGGTCTTATTCAGAGCGCCAAGACTTTAATTGGCCGGTCATTGTCGCAGTTGACTGGATGTGACTTGTAATTATAACATAACTTCTAATATTAGCATTTGACTCTAAACGGCACATTCATGATGGTGATTCATCTCGGGTCACTACACAAGTCCTGACCAGTGGAGGGTAAAATATCTGGCATCGGGTTTAAAAGACTCCAGATCTTTGACAGTGCATGGCTCTGAGGAGGGGGCAGACTAAAAAGGTGTTGCAGCGTCTGATTCCCCCACAGTCGCAGGCAGACGTGTCTCCATCCGTGCTGTAGCCTCATTTCTGCATAAGGACTTTGCACCGTCCTGTTCCGGACCGTAGGCGACCAAGACATAGCCAGGTTGGCCGTTCCGCACTTGAACCTGGAGGGAGTGATTCGCTAGGTCCGTAGGGGAGCTTGTGCGTCACAGACTGGAGGTGGTCGACCATAGGGTAACCCTTTGTTTGTGAGCAGAGCCATCGAGGGATTCAGTCGATTTAAGGAAGCTACGTCTAGATGTGATTCTCTTTTGGCAGGTTCAGAGTTAGAGAGAGGATGAAGAGGGTTACCTTCCCGCTTGATTTTTTCCACCTGTGCTGACACCTCTCTTCTGATGTGTGGAGGGGCAATGCCACACAGTATATAGGTAAAGATCATCTACTCTGCAGGCAGCGTTCAAGACTGGATCAATCTTTGCAGCATGGGATGATTTACACCAGACGGGGGCTGCATACTTAGCAGTTGAGTAGCATACTGCAAGAGCTGTCGTCCGGATAGCTTTTGCATGTGCTCCCCATTTCGTGTTGGCAAGCTTAGATCTTCAAGATGCTGTTCCTTGCTTTGACTTCAGACTTTGTCTTGGCAACATGTTCTTTTAATGGAACGGTCGAGGGTGACGCCGAGGTAGATTGGCTTGCTGGTGTGTTCCAACCATTTTCCACACCATCTCAACCTCCAATTCCGGTCTGTATCTCTGTTCTGAAAGTGGGTTTTCTCTGGATTCGCCCGGAGATGATTTACAGCCTAGTAAGGAGTCAGGCCTGCCATAGCATCGGTGAGTGCTTGATGATGATGATGATGATAGGCATCGATCATTGTGTGTGTGGGTGGGTGTGTGTAATTATATTTTTCTAGACATGTATCAGATATGATTATTTAGGTCTGGGACCTTTGACATCTCTATATCCGAAAGACGTTACCCAGTTATCGGAGAGCCTTGATCTCTGCCTACATTTCGTAACTCGATCCCTTCCCCTCATGTGGGTTGGATTGCAGGCGCACGCCGTGCAACGCTCAGTACAAAGAGCATTTGCATGCCGCCACATTGCAAGGCGCCATACCCTTTTAAAAAGTTCGCATTCAAATATGATCTTGCTTGCGGGAAAGTTCGAGTCTTGAGTAAAGCTTTAAATTGTCTCATGATTTCGCGAAGAGATTGTGGGATGGAGTTCCATTTGCGACGAGCAAGGGGGAAATGCTCATAATATCCATATACGTTCGTCAATTCCGTTCTACAGATTCTGTATATTATTTTTGTGTTAATGAATCTGGGTTATTTAATGTCGGGCCACCAAATAACGGGACACAACCACTAAATGTTGGTGTGGAGCATGGCAGTAGTCTATTGGCATCTGGAAAGTATTATGCCAGATGATCGAATGTAAGGTTTTAGAACCTATCGATTGGTGATTATACATATCTTGGATCCGATCATGAATGCCTATTTGAAACTCAGTATAGCAGAAACTTTGAATTGAATAAATCGTGCTCTTTTAGAAGGTCTTTCAATGCAGGGTGGATTTTCAGTTGATCATGAACAGAGGGGGAAATACGTGTAGAAGCATGAGGCTCAGATCAATAAGAAATCCGCTTGCCAAAGTGTCGCTGTTGGCCTAAGGAGTTAACGTGCACTATGAACGAGTAGCGGGTAACTAAAAGGAAAATTTAGTTACTGAGATGAAAGCTTCGAATATGTGCATAATGGAATAGGTTTTTCTTTTTTACTTTAATTTATACACAGGCAAATCCAGGTAGGTGCCCCCCCCCCCCCCCTATTGGCGGAGCAAAAACAAATTAAAAAGGGGGAAAGCGCAAAGGAAAAAGGAAAGTGAGGAGGGGGAAAAAAGAGAGTAGGAAAAATAAGAGGAAGACAGTGGAAGACTTGGTAAAAATAAATAAAAAAAATCTTTCCTGTCACTGTATACAATTCTCGTTCGATGATATACATATCTTGCTCAATATGCTGATATGGAGCTTCAAATATCAAGTTTTGAAGTCAATGTACAAGACATATTTCAGCTCGGACATTGAGCTTTCATTTTGTCAGATTTGCGAATTGCTTTTAAAAAAAGTGCTCTGTACAATGTCCGTTTTATGGTCTGAATATCGAACGAATTTCGAGCTCTCAATGCCTTCATTGGGCATAAATAAGATAATTTTCATGAAATCCTAATAATAAAAATTTCCCTTTTTCGGAATGAAATATTGACAAGTTTCATCTCGTGCTTAGGAAGAGGAATAGGAAGATAATCATCATTTTCATAATTATGGAAAAGTGTCCTTAGAATGTCCTGGTCCTAGGTCAAAATAATGGAAAAAATTTATCTCGCGTTTTGCGCTCGCATCATTTATTAAGTGGGGTCCATATGCACTTCACAATTTTTCTACACATTCTTGTAATAGTGCTTAAATAAAAATATTGACCCTTTTCATATCGGAATATCAAATATTTTCAGCTCGCGCTTCGCACTTGCATTATTAAATTCCATGATTACAAAAACCCTGGAATTTAGAATGCCCACATTCTAGGTCTAAGTCCGAAACACGCGCACGCATGTTTATTGAGATACCAGCTGGTCCTGGTCCAGCACTGTGGCGTTGGGTTAGTAGTGTGTATGGCATGTTAAGAGTTAAACATGTTTAAAATATTCAGTTTCAGATTTAAAAAAAAAATTCTGCTCGCGCTTCGCGCTCGCATTATGGATGTAAGAAGATGCTCAATTATATATTTACACATCTTGTTCAGAAGCACAAACATTGCCCAGAATGTTCAATTTTCAGGACAAAATACATGATATTTCCAATCGGGAAAATATAGATTTAAAAAATTACCCCCCCCCCCCCATATGGCGAAAGCTGAATTCACGCCTGGTTAAAACTTATTTTCTGTTCTGTCTTATTGTAAACCGCCTCGATATAATATAACCAGCTTCAAGGAACGTAGCTTGCATGATTCTTTTCTTGACTATAGTACTAATACATATTAGTCCAGGATAGAAGAGGCATAACCTTGTTTTTTTCATAAATACAATATTTTTTTATGGTTTCTTGTCAATTCGAGGGTGCTGATTACGAATCTGAATGATGCCACTCGTTGGCAAAATATGCATATTACCCATGAAAATCATAAAATTGCCAGCAAATTGGTTATAGAATGTATGTAATTGTGTTGCAGGAGTGCCTTACTCTCTGAAAAAAAAAAAAATTTTAACAAAAAAACATTTTCTTGGTATTCAAAATGGCCGCCACAGACCTCTGTATACCCTATTATGTACAATATGAATAGGGAAAATTATTTTTTCACAAATATGATCACTAAACTGCAAGTAATTGTGATCTATGGACGAAGTAATATATGAAAATCATCAATGCTAACATGATATATATATTATTTTTATGGCAAAGGGGCCAACAAAAATCGCAAGAGTGAGCACTATAGTGCATATATTATTGAGAGAAACGAGTGGAATACTGACTAAAACACATTGCTAACGAAATATATTATTTAATATGCCATGTATGTGATAAATGCTGTATTTTGATATTCAAAATGGCCGCCAAAGGCCCTAACAGTATTATGTACAATGAGAAAGAGCACCAAAGAAATCACAAGAGTGAACACTGAAGTGCATTTATTTGTGATGAATAAATGGGATACTGTCTAAAAACATAATTTTTAACGAAATATATCATTCAGGTTTACAGTTTGTGTTTAATATTGTATTTTTACTTTCAAAATGGCCGCCATAGACATTGATTGGATTATGTACAATGCGAACTAGGAAATAAATTTTCACACGAGTGAGCACCATAAATGCACGTAATTGCGATCTATGAGTAAAATGTTGTCTGAAATCATAATTTCCAACAAGATATATCATTTCTTCTGCCAAGTAGGTGATAAATACTGTATTTTGAAAGTCAAAATGGCCGCAACAGGCCCCAACAGTATTATGTACAATGTGAAAGGGGGCAAATGATTTTAACAGATTTTGGCTTTGCTTGACTAAATGGTGTTGTATGAGTGAAATATTGTCTGAAAACATGATTACTGACGAAAAATATCATATCATCTAAAGTTTAGGTAATAAATGTTATATTTGAAATTCTAAATGGCCGCCATATGCCCTTTTGTGAAAATGATCTGTCCTCATTCAAATTGTACAATACAATAAGGGCCCATGGTGGCCATTTTCCATTTCAGAATGCAGCATTTATCACCTTAAATGCACCAGATATGATATACCTCGTCAGGAACCATGGTTTTAGACAATATTTCACTCTTACATCACAATTATATGCAATACTTCTAGTCAAGCAAAGCCAAATTCTGTCAAAATTATATGTCCCAAATTACAATGTACATGATACTTTCAGGACCTATGGCAGCCATTTTGAATTTCAAAGTGCAGCATTTATTACCTCCATGACCAATATGTGATGTATTTATTATAAATCATGTTTAAGACAATATTATTACTCATACATCACAGTTACATGTATTTTATGATTCTCACTCTTGTAAAAAGTAGATTCCTATACGTATGTAACATAATTCAGTTAGGGCTTGTATCAGCTATTTTGAATGTGAAAATACAGTATTTATCACTTACATGGCAGAAGAAATGCTTTATTTCATAAAAAATCATGTTATCAAATAATGTTTTATCATACAACAGGATTTTATGGATTTCATAGTCAAGTGTATCAAATTTCTTACAAAATTACATGTCCCCATTTACATTTTGTAGATAATACTGTGAGGGCCTATAGGGGCCATTTTGAATTTCACAATACAGCATTTATCTCATGCATGACAAAATAAATTATATGTTTCGTTAGAAAGTATGTTTTCATACATCATTTTACTCGGTGATCACAATTACATATATTTTATAGTTCCTACTTTTGTGAAAATTAATATCTTCAATCGCATAGTGCATAATGTATAATGGGCCTATGGCGGCCATTTTGAATGTCAAAAAGCAATATTTATCACATATATTGCTTTCATATTTCGTTAAAAACTATGTTTCTAGCCAGTATTCCACTCGCATATCTTAATACTATAGTACTATGCATTTTAGTACTCACTCTTGTGAATTTATTTTGTCCCCATTAACAGTGTACATCATACTGTCAGGGCATTTGGTGGCTTTTTGAATATTAAAATGCATCTTTTATTACATACATGACATAACAAATGATACATTTCGTTAGCAATCATGTTTTCGTCCACTATTTCACTAAAACTCACAATTACTTGCATTTAGTGCTCACTTTTGTGAAATTTAGTTTTCTCCATTGATATTGTACATAATATGGAATACAGGGGTCTATGGCGGCCATTTTGAATATCTAGAAAATATTTTTTTGGCAAAAATCGTTTTTTTCAGAGAGTATTTCACTCCTGCAACACAAATACATACATTTTATAACCAATGTGCAGGCAATTTTATGATTTTTATGGGTAATTTGCATATTTTGGCGGCCATATTGGATTTTGCCAATTTGCGGAAAATGCTCAAGGTTACACGAGTGGCATCATTCAGATTCGTAATAATTGACCAGAAACCATCAAAAAATATTGTATATATGAAAAAACAAGGTTTGGTCAATTTTCTATGGGGCCTATCCTGGACTAGTAAGAGAAAGAAAAGGAAAGGGAATGAAATGAGGTGCAAGAAAAGTGAATGGAATAAAGCGCAAGGAAGAATTAGGAAATACAAAAATGTCAGGTCACATTTTGAAAATAATGTCTTGGTTCGCTTCGAGCTTTCATTGAGATACGCATCCTGTTCATGAGTACAAAAAGTGCTTATATAGGTTTAAATATCCATAAAAAATAAGCAGTTCGTGCTCCCATTGTTTATTTAGTGAGATACGTATCCTCTTCAATTTCCCTTCATGTCAAATAGTGCATTTAAACTTTCCCTTTTCGGGTCTGTATACACGTATAACAAAATTTCAGCTCGCTTTTCGCGCTCGCATTATTTCTGCTGTGAAATACACGCATCCTGCCTACATATATTCCAGATCTGAATATCAAAACTTATAGCTCGCGCTGCTCCTTCGCATTATTTTGAGATACGTATCCACTTCATTAATTCTTACACACATTCCTCAAAATGTTAATTTTTCCAGGTATATATCACAATTTCAGTTCGCCGCGTTTCGTGTTCGCATTATTTCTGTAGTGAGATACGCATCCTGTACGTGAATTCCTATTCATTCGTATTCGCTGCGCTTTCGTATTGTTTTTAAAGTGGTCTTCACGTAATCCTTCCAACATTCCTTGAAATATCACCTTATTTCAGGTCAGTATAGAAATTCCTGTTCGAATCCGCGCTGATAGTGAATGAGGTATCTTACGATTTTTTCTACATTGTCAAACTGTACATTTTCGGGTCAGTATTTAACAAATCCGCCGCTACTTCGCGCTCGCGTTATTTTACCTTTTTTCTTCATTTTTTTTTACTGAGATACGCATCCCATGTTTTGAATTCCTACAAACATTCTTGAAAACGTCTCCCTTTTTAGGTCAGTATATCAAACTCGTCTTCATAAATAAGATTTTGCGTTTTTTTTACAAAACGTATATAATCCAGGATTGATAGCGCCTGGTGCCACTGAGACTTGGTTTACCTTTGAAACTGATAGGAACTCGTTTCTCATATACACAACAAAAAAAGTAAGTCCCCCTTAAACAAACATCCATAATTTCCGAACCACTGAGAATTTTAAATATATTTTTACATGAGCGTGTATGTAATTTTTTGAGCTACCCTCTTAGCAGGGGCGGAAATCTCTCCCAAAAGGTAGGGGGGACACAGGGGCGGATCCAGCCTTCGCCAATAGGAGGGGGGGGGGCGGAAATTTGTTTCAGCCATATTTTCCCCGATCGGCAGCTCGAAGATGATTTGTTTGTTTCTTTGAAGGGGTAGTCCTCATTAGTCACTTCTTAGCTTTATTCTCATAAATTCATATACATGTATAATATCATAATCCTTATTTATATGATGCGAGCGCGAGCTAATTTTTTGGAAATTTTATGTATTTTTTCCTAAAATTGGAACATTGTGGGCAATGTTTGTTATCCTAAAAAAAAATACTACGAACGCAAAGCGCGAGCAGAAATGAACTGATGGAAAAGATACCTATTAAAGACTGCGTGCAGTTAACATTAAACAATCAAATAATGCGAGCGCGGAGCGCGACCTGATTTTTTTTTACATTTTCACCTAAAGAATATAAATTCTAAGCGCTTTTTGTAACTCGAGCAGAATAGGTATATAAGTAGACAATTGATGCGAGCGCGAAGCGCGAGCGGAAAATTTCGAGATTTAGTCCTATAATATATACTGAACTAGACACTCTATTCATGTTTTGTAAATCATGAAAAGGATGAGTATTAATAATGCGAGCGCAAAGCGCGAGCAGAAAATTTTTATATACGATTTGAACTGGTACGTGTTGAAAAGGTAGGCCTACCTGTTAAGGACTGCTTGCACTTAGCCATGAAGGCGTTACATATTTCAACAATAAAAAAATGCAAGCGCGAGCTGAAAATTTTTGAAAATTTCTAAAGAAAGAATGGAAAATTTTAATCAATTTTTGTAATCGTGAACAGGGTAGCTATATAATTCAACAATTGATGCGAGCGCGAAGCGCGAGCAGAAAAAAAATCGAGATTTAGACCTAAAAATGGGCCACTCTGTTCATGTTTTGTAAACAGCCATATGCTGATCGAGGGCTTTTTACCGTGTTTAAATAAAATAAATCAATCAAAATCAATGTTTTGTAAATCATGAAAAGGATGAGTTATAGGGGGTCTTCCTACATTGATAATGCGACCACAAAGCGCTAGCAGAAAATTTTTGATATTGTGATCTGAAACTGGATAATGATTTAAATAGAGAACAAGTTGAGTATTTGAATAAACATGCGCGCGCGTGTTTCATATTTAGACCTAGAATCTAGGCATTCTAAATACATCTTTAATCATGAAAATCATGAAACTTTGATATTCCGATCTGAAAAAAAGAGTCAATTACAGCTTTATATTTCAAGCAGTTTGTAGGAAAATTGTAAGATGGATATGGTTTGCACTTAAACAAAAGAGCTAAAATTTACATTATTATTACTTTGAGTTTTGACATAGGACCGGGACATCTTTATGACATGTAATGAAAATGATGACTATCTTCCTTTTCCTCTTGCTAAGCGCGAGATGAAACAAAAGGGACAATTTAACTATTAAATCAATAGCATATTTATTAATGCCTAATGAGGGCGCGAAATCTGATGATATTATGGCATAAAAAAACTGGACATTTCACTTTTGTAATTATGAATAGGATGCATCAGTTAATACATTTTTAACCATTAATGCGAGCGCAAATCGCGAGCTAAACTTTTTGATAAACTGTCATGTAAAGGGGATTTTAAGTAGTTTGTTGCATAATCAATATTGAAACATACATAACTCGCCAATCAAAATGCCAGCGTGCAGCGCTATCTGATACGTCTTGACAATCAGACCTGAAAAGGGATATTTTGAAAACTTTATGGAATACACGAAAATAATAGGTACCTGATAAATCAAAATTTGCGAGTGCGCAGCGCAAGCAGCAAATGTTGATAAAATTATTCAAACCATTAAACTGGCATTTTTACAGAGCACTTTTTAAAAATCAATTTGTAAATCACACAAAATAATGAAAGTTCGATTTTCGAGGTGAAATATGTTTTGTATATTGACTTACAAACTTGATATTTGAGCTCCATATTGAACAAGATATGTAAATCACCTAACAGGCAATGCGAGCGCGAAGCGCGAGCGAAAATTTTATATAGTGGTGCCATGAGCCTAATTACATCAGGAGGGCTAAAGATATTCGTTCGACCCAACCCATTCGAATTTTTTAAATTTGATATTGCTGATTGACAAAAGTGTATGAATATGATTCAAAATCTAACACTGATTCTAGAAATGGTAACTACTGAACTTCCTTTGCCCAAATTGGGAAGATATATCAATGATTTGGAACTATTTTTTGACTGGCGGAAGAATTGGGGCTATTTTACTGTTTCAGTTGATGAATTTGATCCCATCATAGTTATCTTCATAAATGGCGATTTATTTTTAAAATGAGCTGGCTACAATACCCTTCTCTGGTCAGATATGGAATGTCAGATATATATCCTATCCAAAGGTAGTAAACATTCGACCCTCTAATTTCACATTTATTTGTTATGAATTTTTCTTAAAGGAGAATGAAACTCTTGGAGCAAGTTAGCTTTTGTGAAAGCAGAAAAATCAAAGAATAAGATCAACAAAACTTTGAGTAAAATAGGACTAGCAATAAAAGAGTTATGAGCATTTGAATGTCGAGATCACTAATGTTATGGAGATCCTCCATTGGCAATGCGACCAAGATCTGTGATGTCACACACGTACAACTCTCCCATTCGGACACTGAAAATATACCCCAAAACATCTCTTTTTGCTCATTCTAATCATATGACAAACGATTCATCAATGATATAATGTTGTGAAACCTCTGTACTTGTCATCTCATAAAGAAAACACCTAACCTTGTGATAGACTCTATAAAAGTGAGAATATAAGTGAAATAAGTACTAAAGTAATGAGGGAGTTGTACGTGTGTGATATCACAGATCTTGGTCGCATTGCCGATGGGAGGATCTACATGGCACTAGTGATCTCAATATTCAAATGCTCATAACTTTCTTATTATTCATTCAATCTTCCTCAAACTTTCAACAATATGTTTCTTTGATTTTTCTCTTTGATATGGATTCAGCTAGTTTCAAGGGTTTCATTCTCCTTTAAGTGCCATTTTAACACACAAGTCTATGGGGAATGTTTTACGCGCGTGAGACCTATAGGCACGAAAGATTCTTTTTATTTTCCAAGTCTTCCCCTCATCTAATTTATGCACTCGTCGTCCTTCTCTTCTTTTCCTCCTCTTTTTTATCTCCTTTTTCCTTCCTTCTTTCTTTCCCTTTTTTCTTTTTTGCTCCGCCAATAGGGGGGGGGGGGCCCTCGGCCCCCTAGATCCGCCTATTGGGACAAGGGCGGGAAAATTTGACAAGCAAAAAAAAGGTTATCATCCCAAAAGTACGGTTATCTCGTCCCAATTCGTCCCAAAATACATGTTTTATTTCGATTTAGAATGATGCATTTCTTACCATCATAAAAGACAAAAAATAGTAGGGGGACATTTGATATTGTGTCCCCCCTACTATTTTGAGTAGGGGGGACACGTCCCCCCTGGGATTTCCGCCCATGCCTCTTAGTGAATGTTACGGACGTATTTTATGTCATGCTTCAGTGAGCACCGCCAGAAGGCAAAATTGTCACTTTTTGAAAGTCACAAGCAAAATATCATGACTTTGATTCCATTTTATTGGAACGAATTCCACATTCTCACCATGAAATATAGTCAGAACGCTTGTAAAAGGTACTTTCTTAATGACGATACAACTTTTCTGGCTAAATTTCACGGTTGAATTAACACAGTCAAAATTTGCTATTATTTGAATTTTTACGCATTTCTATCGATGAAAATGATCAAATATGATGACAATTATTTTGGGAAGAGTATCTTCAACAATATTCATCATTTCACGGCTCAATGAACATTCAATGAAAACAAAAAATACGATTTGAATATCATTGGCAAGTAATGTTTTAATTTGGTAACTGAAATCACCTTTTCTCAACCTTCTTCATGATTTAATTTCATGACCAATTATGTTTCAATGATTCAAAGGCGTTTAATTAAACATTCACGCTTGAATGAACATGTGGAATGTGATTAGCTCTTTTTTACGTTATTGGAAAAAAATGCAATTGCTAATTATGGATATCTGTCACAAACCTCCTTGCATAGTTCATTTGATTTGATTTTTTTTAATGAAAATCCCGATGTTTAATGCTTCAGTGAGCACACAATATTCGAAAATTATGCAAATGAGATGAAAGGTCAAGGCCTTGGCCCCACTCTATGCAGTGGCGTAGCTACGGGGGGGGCCTGGGGGGGCACGTGCCCCCCCTGAGATTTGGTGTGCCCCCCCAGGTGCCCCCCCAGAAAAAATTGGCAGAGCAAAAAAAAAAAAAGAAAGGGAGAAAGAAGAAAAGAAAAAGGAAAAGAAGAAGAAAGACAGAAGAAAAAAAAGAAGAGGAAAATAAGAGGAGGAAGACGAGTGAATGAAATAATGTTAGGGGAAGACTTGCAATTAAAAAACAAATCTTTTCATGTTACTATATAACATTTTTGCTGGCGCTTCGCGCCAGAATTGCCTGTTCGATGAGATTCATATCTTGCTCAATAGGCTGATATGGAGCAAGTTTTGAAGTCAATATGCAAAACATATTTTAGCTCGGACATCGAGCTTTCATTATTTTTTTTTCATTTACAAATTTAAGTGCTCTGTGAAATCGGTCCGTTTTATGGTCTACATATCAGCATTTTAAGCTCACGCTGCGCGGTCACATTGTTTGATTTGCCAAGTTCATATTGTATTCCATAATGTTCCATTAAACAAATGTATTCAGAATGCCCAGATTCTAGGTCTAAATCTAAAACATGCGCGATAGCCTGCATGTTCTTTATTTAAAATGTACTTAAATTATCCAGTTTCACATCAGAATATCAATAATCGTCTACTCACGCTTCACAATCGCATTATTAATTATACCCAATTGACTATATTCTATTTATGATTTACAAAATATGAATAGAGTGTCCCGCTTTTAGGTCTAAAATCTCAATTTTAAAATGTCTTCCTCTCGCGCTTCGCGCTCGCATCAATTATTTAGTTACATATCTACTCCATTTATTAATACAAAAAGTGCTTAGAAAGACAATTATTTAGGTCGGAATGTCAAAAAATTTGCTCGCGCTTCGCGCTCGCATTATTGAAATATATACCGTCTTCGTGGGTAACTGTAAGCAGTCCTTAAGCAGTCCTTTTCGATAATGCTAGAACAGTTGATAAAAATTTCTGTTCACGCTTGGCGTTCGCAGTAACCATCTAGTTACATACGAATCTTGTTCAGGATCACACATAACATTGCCCAGAAAATTAAATATTCAGGAAAAAAACATGAAAGTAAAAAATAAAAAAAATCGCTCGCGCTTCGCGCTCGCACTTTTTATAAGGCTTATGAGATTATTTCATGTTTATGTTGTTTTATAAGAATAAAACTAAGAAGTGACTGATATAGGTGAAGATAATTTCGGGCCCCATCCCCTAATGGCGAAAGTCGGATCCGCCCTTGTGACACATACACACACACACACCGGAAAAATGGCCGGTGCCCCCCCCTGAAAAAGCAAGGACCCCCCAGTGCCCCCCCGTGAAAAAAATCCTAGCTACGCCACTGACTCTATGCCGTATCGAATGGTTATTTTGATGTGCGCACCTTTTGGATAGTGCCACTCTGAAGCCATGTGCGAAGTGTCATGAGAAAACTATTGGTAGAAGTAACAAAAACCGTCTATGAAACAAACCCTTATTTAAATTTTGTTTAAATTTTGAATTCCTCTCTCATAGACATTGTGTACACTGTGGTTGCATATGTTTGAGAATAAGTAACCCCTCATTCAATATGGTGGAACTTTTATTCAAAGCTGTCTTGAGCAGTATCATTTAGCAATAATGTTTATCAACCTATGGGCATAATTATATATGCAAAAATGAAATCGATTTGTTTATTTATGGATGAGTGAGCACGACCCAAAGGGGGAAAGGGGGCATATTCAATGTCACAGACTAATTTTGAGGGATTATAAAATGAATGATGGGGGCAAATTCGGTTTTAAATGTAACTTATTTGGTGTTGTTTTTATCATCCATCGTTTTTATCACCACACACTTCCCGAAGTTTTACACTTTCATGGTTGAACGAGCACACTCGAAAACTTAGAAATTAATAGTCGTTTTACTGCATAAGACTATTTTTTTTCCTTACGATTTCTCAGGATCAGTTGAATATACAGACAAATCAGTGGTGGATCCAGAATTCGAAAGTGGGGAGGTGCCGAGAAAATGGGGGAGGGGAGCCACTAACATTTTCAAATGTTAACATGTTTTAACAAGTTGTAGAGGATACTAAGCTCCTATGATGATACGTCACAAAAAGAATGTGCCCACTCAACCATGAACATACGTTATCAAAATTTTGTGTGGAGTGTCTAAATGATGAATAGTAAAATAGCGTTAACACAATAAAATTCACCAAAAACAACCTTTGCCCAACTTTGTCATTTTTGTATTTACACAATCTGAAAAACGACTCTTGTGACTTTAAAAAATTGTCATTTTTGTCTCACCTGCATAGCAGAGTGAGACTATAGGCGCCGCTTTTCCGACGGCGACGGCGACGGCGGCGGCGGCGGCGACGGCGGCGTCAACACCAAATCTTAACCTGAGGTTAAGTTTTTGAAATGACAGCATAACTTAGAAAGTATATGGACCTAGTTCATGAAACTTGGCCATAAGGTTAATCAAGTATTACCGAACATCCTGCCTGAGTTTCATGTCACATGACCAAGGTCAAAGGTCATTTAGGGTCAATGAACTTAGACCATGTTGGGGGAATCAACATCAAAATCTTAACCTAAGGTTAAGTTTTTGAAATGTCATCATAAATTAGAAAATATATGGACCTAGTTCATGAAACTTATACATAAGGTTAATCAAGTATCACTGAACATCCTGCATGAGTTTCACGACACATGACCAAGGTCAAAGGTCATTTAGGGTCAATGAACTTTGGCCGAATTGGGGGTATCTGTTGAATTACCATCATAACTTTGAAAGGTTATGGATCTGATTCATGAAACTTGGACATAATAGTAATCAAGTATTACTGAACATCCTGTGCAAGTTTCAGGTCACATGATCAAGGTCAAAGGTCATTTAGGGTCAATGAACTTTGGCCAAATTGGGGTATTTGTTGAATTACAGCCATAAATTTGA
Organism: Lytechinus pictus; assembly: GCF_037042905.1. Taxonomy (NCBI): domain Eukaryota; kingdom Metazoa; phylum Echinodermata; class Echinoidea; order Temnopleuroida; family Toxopneustidae; genus Lytechinus; species Lytechinus pictus. The sequence continues at coordinate 18,002,198 of NC_087246.1, forward strand.
AAGTGTGTTGGTCTAGTTCATAAAACTTGGACATAAGAGTAATCAAGTATCACTGAACATCCTGTGCGAGTTTCAGGTCACATGAACAAGGTCAAAGGTCATGTAAGGTCAAAGAACTTTGGCCACGTTGGGGGTATTTGTTGAATTGCCATCATATCTCTATAAGTGTATTGGTCTAATTCATAAAACGTGGAAATACGAGTAACCAAGTATCACTGAACATCTTGTGCGAGTTATAGTAGTTTTCAAAATCAGCACTGCTGCTATATTGAATCGCGTGATGCAGGTGAGACGGCCAGAGGCATTCCACTTGTTAATTTTATTACTCATGCATGACCCAACCGATCAATCTCATTCCCCCCCCCCCCCCCCAAGAGTTGCTTGATGAGTGTTAAAAACCACCTACGAAATATATTTCAAAATTATTCCGTTCAAAAGTTACAGCATTTTGATTTAGGGGGGACTTACTTTTTTTGTTGTGTATAGTTTATGTGAACATTAACAACACTCTAAAAACGTAGAGAGGAAATTGTGAAAATAAGAGTCGAGGAGTGATAGCAAAAAGAATACTCATTGCTTTCGAGATTAGTTGCTATTTCTTCTATATTTGGAGTGCAATTTTGCAGACGTGAAGAAGCGAGGAGATGTCGCTCTTTACACCTCTTCTCAAATAGATTTGTCACAATCTAGTAATGTCAGATCATTAAGAAAATATAAATAGAGAGTGAGAGAAAGAAAAAGAGTGATTCATTTGTGCATTTAACTTGTGGAATTGTCATGTCCCGCATTACATCTCTTCCCAAATAAATTTATCACAATCTCGTTATATCGATCACATCATTAAGAAAATATATAGAGAGGACTGAGAAAGAGAGATTCATTTGTACGTTTAACTTGTGAAATTGTGGTGATTAATATATAACTATTTATTCACAATATAGAGGACTATGCAGTTGCCAAACTATTATTGGTGGCCATCAGATATGATTATATGTTTACATTATAAAACAACCTATATAAAGAAACAGTTGGCTGTTGATTGGTTTTAGGTCAACAAGCAAGTAATGGGCATTATCTTATCGATCAATTTTATGAGACAATTTTAAATAACTGAAGGAAAATCTCGACATGCAGTCATTTTATGTTAATGTCTGGTATTTTGTAAGAGATTTTATATGATATTTCTGTTAGCTTTCAAATCAATTTTCATATCACAATTCGTATGTCTCGCCTGCCTATACTACATAGAGTAGAATAGGCGCCTCTTTTACGACGGCAGCATCGTCAACATTGAAATCTTCTTTTTTGGAATGTCATGTATGTAGACCTATTTCGTGGAACTTGGACATAAGAGTAACTAGGTATCAGTGATGACTTTGCATGAGCCTCATGTCACATAGTTAAGGTCAAACGTCATTAGGGGTCAATGAACTTTCACCATGTATTGTTAAGTTTTTGAAATGTCATGTTTTTTTCTCGCCTTCGTAGCAGAGCCAGACTATAAGCGCTGATTTCCGACGGCGGTGGCGGCGGCGTCGTTAACACTGAAATCTTAACTAATTTTTTGAAATGCCATAACTGAAAAAGTATATGGACCTAGTTCATGAAGCTTGGACATTTAAGGATAATCAAGTGCCACTGATCATCTTGCATGATTTTCAGGTCACGTGACCAAGGTCAAAAGTCTTTGAGGGTCAATGAACTTTTATAATGTTGAGGATATTAATATTGAAATATTAACCATGGTAAAGTTTTTTTAATCATCATAACGTTGAAACAATATGGATATTCATGAAATGTGGACATAGGAGTGATCAATGACCGTCTTGCATGAGTTTCAGGTCACATGGTCGAGGTTATTAAAGGTCAGTTAATTAGGGTCAATGAACTTTAACCCAGTAGTGGTACCATTCACCGAAATGCAAGGTCAAGTTTTTTTTTAATGTCTTGTTTGTCTCGCCTTGCAGAGCGAGACTGAAGGTGCCGTTTTTCCGACAGTGGTGGCGGCGTCAACATTGAAATGTTAACCTAAGGTTAAGTTTTTGAAATGTCATAAATCATATGGTCCTAGTTCAAGAATCTAGGACATTTAAGGTTTATCAAGTATTACTGAACATCCTGCCTGAGTTTCATGTCACATGACCAAGGTCAAATGTCATTTAGGGCCAATGAACTTGGACAAGTTTTTTTGTTTTACTGACGACGTTTTTCCGACAGTGGTGGCGGCGGCGGCGTCAACATTGAAATCTTAACCTAAGGTTAAGTTTTTGAAATGTCATCATAACTTAGAAAGTATATAGACCTAGTTAATGAATCTTGGACATAAGGTTAATCAAGTATTACTGAACATTATGCCTGGGTTTCCTGTCACATGACCAAGGTCAAATGTCATTTAGGGCCAATGAACTTGGACAAGTTTTTTTGTTTTACTGACGACGTTTTTCCGACAGTGGTGGCGGCGGCGGCGTCAACATTGAAATCTTAACCTAAGGTTAAGTTTTTGAAATGTCATCATAACTTAGAAAGTATATAGACCTAGTTAATGAATCTTGGACATAAGGTTAATCAAGTATTACTGAACATTATGCCTGGGTTTCCTGTCACATGACCAAGGTCAAATGTCATTTAGGGCCAATGAACTTAGACCATGTTGGGATCAACTTCGAAATCTTAACCTAAGGTTAAGTTTTTGAAATGTCATCATAACTCAGAAATAATATGGACCTAGTTCATGCGCAACTTGAACATAAAGGTAATCAAGTACTACTGAACATCCTGCCTGAGTTTCTGGTCACATTACCTAGGTCAAAGGTCATTTAGGGTCAATGAACTTTGGCCATGTTAGGTTTATTTGTTGAATTACCATAACTTTCAAAGTTTATGGATCTAGTTCATGAAACTTGGACCTAAGAGTAATCAAGTATCAGTGAACATCATGCATTAGTTTCAAGTCACATGATCAAGGTCAAAATATTTAAGGTCAATGAACTTGATCGGCCATATTAGGGGTATTTGTTGAATTGCCATCATAACTTTGAAAGTTCATGGATCTAGTTCATGAAATGTGGACATAAGGGTAGGGCCTAATCAAGTATCACTGATTGCCTTGCACAAGTCTTAGGTCTCTGATCAAGGTCAAATGTCATTTAGGGTCAATGAACATAGTATTTTGCTATCATATGAATTGTGTTTTTTAGGATTTATTATTCTATAGTCGTTTTCAAAGTCAGCAATGCTGCTGTGTTGAATTGCGTAATGCAGGCGAGGCTACCAGAGGCGCTACACTTGTTTTATCTATATATGGATCTTTTTCATTAAATTTTGACATGAGGGTAATCAATTATTAATTATGATATCATCTTGCATGAGGGTCAGGTCACACAGTCCAAATTTCATAGGTCATTAAGGGTCAATGAACTTGCATGTAGTCATTGTAGTGGTATCAACACTGAAATCTTAACCAATGTTAATTTTTGTCTCACCTGCATAGCAGAGTGAGACTATAGGCGCCGCTTTTCCGACGGCGGCGGCGACGGCGGCGGCGGCGTCAACACCAAATCTTAACCTGAGGTTAAGTTTTTGAAATGACAGCATAACTTAGAAAGTATATGGACCTAGTTCATGAAACTTGGCCATAAGGTTAATCAAGTATTACTGAACATCCTGCCTGAGTTTCATGTCACACGACCAAGGTCAAAGGTAATTTAGGGTCAATGAACTTAGACCATGTTGGGGGAATCAACATCAAAATCTTAACCTAAGGTTAAGTTTTTGAAATGTCATCATAACTTAGAAAATATATGGACCTAGTTCATGAAACTTATACATAAGGTTAATCAAGTATCACTGAACATCCTGCATGAGTTTCACATCACATGACCAAGGTCAAAGGTCATTTAGGGTCAATGAACTTTGGCCAAATTGGGGTATTTGTTGAATTACAGCCATAAATTTGAAAGTGTGTTGGTCTAGTTCATAAAACTTGGACATAATAGTAATCAAGTATCACTGAACATCCTGTGCGAGTTTCAGGTCACATGATCAAGGTCAAAGGTCATGTAAGGTCAAAGAACTTTGGCCACGTTGGGGGTATTTGTTGAATTGCCATCATATCTCTATAAGTGTATTGGTCTAGTTCATAAAACGTGGAAATAAGAGTAACCAAGTATCACTGAACATCTTGTGCGAGTTATAGTAGTTTTCAAAATCAGCACTGCTGCTATATTGAATCGCGTGATGCAGGTGAGACGGCCAGAGGCATTCCACTTGTTATCCCTCCTGAACACAGTTCGGCAGAGACCTAATCACTTTTCCTGTTGGTCTGTTAGTAAATGTTAAAGTTTTTGTTCAGCTTGCTCTCAATTCTTTATTTGTGCATCAATTATTTTCATACTTGGTACATATCATCCTTTGGTAATGTGACCTTATGAGAATGATGAAGTCAAAGGTCATCTTGGGGTCAAAAAGTCAAATGATATATTGCCATGTTCATCCTTTTTTGAAGTTTTGTTCAACCTGCTCTCATTTCTTTATTTCTGCATCAATTTTGATCACACGTGATTAAAATGATCCGTGTGTAGTTTTGTTGAAGAAGGTTGGGTCAAAGGTCATCTAGAAGTCAAAAGATCTAGTTAATTCTATGATCCTTGGGTAATACCACATGTGTATTCATGGGGATAAAGGGGACAAGGGTCATCTAGGGGTCAAAATGTCAAATGATATGAGGTCATGTCCATCCTTCATTGAAGTTTTTGTCTAACTTGTTCTCATTTCTTTATTTCAGCCTCAATTTTAATCACACTTGGTTCAAATGATCATTTGGTTATGCCACTTGTGTGTTGTTGAGGATGATGGGGTCAAAGGTCATCTAAGGGTCAAAATGTCAAGTTTTTGTTCAAATTGCTCTCTTGTCACATACATGATCAAGGTCAAAGGCCATTCAATGGCCAATGAACTTTGACCATGTAGTGGTAACAACATTTAAAATCTCAACCAAGGTTAATAGGTTTGAATTTTCAAGATTATATTGAAAGTATAAATGCCTGTTATATTAAGGAAACTGTTGTGATGGTATAGATGACTATAACTTCAGGTTACTTGGTCAAGGTCAATGATCATTTTTGGTCAAACTTGGATGAGAATTAATATTTGTGTTCTTTAAATTAAAAAAATATTTAAATCATATGAAGCGAAACTTATACGAGTGTGTAATTTGATATTACAAATAATATGAAATGATTTACAAATTTATTAGTGACGGTCAGAATTCATTTGAGGTCATAAACTTAGTATTATATTTAATCAAATTAATGATATTGTGTGAAAAACTATTCATCTTGGTTGTTTGCAATGTCTTACAGCACTGCTGCTATATTGAATGCAATGGCACATAGCTGGCGAGACTGCCAGAGGTAGGTGTTCCATTTGTTGATCAAAATGAACAATTACTTAAAAATCACAATAAATCATTCAAACTATTTACATGATTTCACAAAGCAGCATGGAGATGTTTTTCTATAACCACATTGTAACTCTTTTCTTCCTCTGCAGAATTTGATGGGACAATGCGAGGAGGATACATATTATGTTTCCTTGACAATGGAACAGGAATGGATCCACGTAAGTATCAATGGAAAACATAGGGATGGATATGTGGTAAAAATTTGTCTACTTTCCATTCTCTTCCCACATGGTCTAATCGTAGTTTGTCTATATGACTGGTTTGTCTACCAACCATTTGGTCTTACCATTTTGTCTAGTTTTTAGTTTAATAGGCCATACCCATTTTGTCCACTTGGTCTAACACCATGTAGTCTGTTTGATTGCATGAACTGTTTTTGAACCAAATTTTCATTTGAAAAAGTGAAGAAAAAAAATTAAGTGGATCTATCCAGGCATTGGACTAAAGGAATGTTTGACCAAGTATGTTTAGCCCCTAATGGTGTTTGACAATCTTGTAGTAGACTGAATACAACCTGATGGGAGGATCTTATTAAATCAACAGAACAAATGTGGCTATACACGGGTAGTATGCTACAATCACAACAACGAAACCAACTCCTAAATTACCCTTGATGTAATAATTATAATAATAATAATTAATAGTAGTAATGGTGGCTAATTTTATAGCGCACAGGTCCACCTTTCGGTGCTCATGGCGCTTTAAAAAAGGCCCTGCTATTATTATAACCACGGCTAAGCTAGGCAACCGTTTAAGGCACACATGGCCTTTCAAGGAATTACTTCCTGCTAGTACCCATTTACATCACCTGGGTCAAGTGCAGCACACAGTGGATGAATTCCTTGCCAGAAGGAAATTATGCCATGGCTGTGATTTGAACCTACGACCCTCTGTTTCAAAGTCCAGAGACTAATCCACTGGGCCACAACGCTCCACTAAGGGTGCCATTCAAAATCGTGTAATATCTTTATAAGATCCGAGTTGGTTTTGTTGGTGTGACTGTATGCATTATTAAACAGCATCCAATCTAAGAACACACTGGCCTAGCTGTATTCTGAAGTCAGGTTTAATTTAAACTCTGGTTTTAAGTTGTAGTTTTAACTATGGATAGCCAACTGTGACATAAATACCTATAACGATAGAAGTTCTATGTATCAGGCTATCAGCTAATTTGACTCTCATATCATTTTTAACTGTCTGGGAAATAATGTAAGATAATTGTCTTCATTAAAGAATTTAGGGAAGATCACAGTAAACATGAGAAACATGCAATGTAAACATATTTTTGACATTTTGGCTTTCCATAATTTTAGCACAAAGTTAGAACATGGTCTAAGTTAAAGGGATCGTTTAACATTGTGAGAAGCTGATTTAAAAAATTCTCAAATTAAGATGAATTATGTTTATGAGTTTATGTACTTGTTCTAAGAAACCCTAGAAATCATCTTTATTTTGAATGAAAAGTTGTTAGTAGGTAGGAAAATGTGATTATATTAGAACTCGTCTACTAGACGATTTCCCAAATTACTGTGACATCCCGATTTGAAAATAAAATTGTATGCCTCCCTCTGCGTTGAGATCGTAACGGACACGCAAGCGAGAACTGTCAATCAACCAACAGTGAATGGGGGCAAGGCCGCTCCGGCCGGCATGCACTGAGAATTGTAAACATTACATGGAGCGCATGTTCTCTGCTGGCTCGTTTCTATAGGGCCTTGACGGTTCTAGTCGAAGCAGAGAAAGTAGTATGAAAGAAGAAAAACAGATTCTGATAGCGCAACGAAAGATATGTACAGACCATCTAAGATAAGAAAAATGCAGACTTACTGACTCCTCGCCGGGATGGTAGTAACGTGGCAAATTTGGGGCGATGTACTTTAATATTACATGAAGATAAAGCGAAAGTGTAGCACCAGAATAAAATGTGCGATCCAGAACATCATACATGTACTTGAGAATAGAATAAGAACATGTGGTCTCTCGAGCTCTGCGTGTGTCGTGAGCTGAGGCATGGACCATGGCTAGCTGAGGGAAGGATGGCTTTATCCCATGCGTGAACGTTTCGTTGTTTATGTGGGTATGCAAATTACTTGGTATTACGTAAGACTCTTCCCATATCGCTCGAAAAATGAACATAATACAGGACATTCATTTTTAATTGTGCAGTCACATGATTATAACATTTCATTTATTCAAGACTGTTTCTCTAATGGGCCGAGCACCTTTTTGAGAGCAGTAATCAAAACTTGTGTAGTAAATCTGCCATATTTTACTCACGTATGCACTCCCTTCCTTTGAACGCGAGGTCCTTTCTTCTTCTTCTTCTTTTGCTTGACAAATTTTTGGCGAAATACCTTTAGATTGTAAATTTTTAGATGAAAACCTTTTTTTTCTTTTTTTTTCTTTTCAAAATGTTCTCATGAATTGTGCCTCCTCCCTTTAGAAAAACCTGGATCCACCCCTGCACAACGTAAAGCTGTCCCCCCCCCCCCTCCAACACATAACTGCACAGCCCAACAACCAATGTATAACGAACATTTTTATAATAATTATACAAAAAGATTTGGTGCAGCATAAAATATATAAAATATAAAGGTATATGCTGGGGATAAAAAGGACATAAAAATAATTGCATTATTCTGTGGCCGGCGGCGAAAGCATAAAAATATTAGATTCTGGATTGGCGGTGTTCCGGCGGTGTTGAAGCATGATCTTCCGCCGCCAGTGCCAGAATGTATATTTTTACGTACTTCGGGGGGGGGGGGGGGGGGGGGGGGGTAAGAAATATTTCCATCCACATTTCTTCCACATCGGCTGATAAATGCTTAATTATTATCATTTAGGGGGGGGGGGTGTCCCATGCAACTAAAGTCTGAATTTTTAAGTACATCGTAGCTTTATTCTTACAATCATGGACCTACTATGGCCTAAATTAATGATGCGAGCGCGAAGCGCGCAAGGTAATGTTTATTTTTATATTTCGCCTTGAAAATAAATATAGGAGCGCGAACTTTTTTATGAACATGAACATCTTAAACGGGTCATTCTACTCACTTTTGGTAATCACGCAGGGTATGTTCATCTTAAACAATTCGATTTGATTTATTGTTCTCGTAAATGCGTATTAGCATTTTCATAACAAAAGAAACATAATATCGTTTAAAATTTTGGCATGAATAATAGAGTGTACTTATTAAAAATATGATTCAACCCACACACACCAAATGATCCACACCCAACATATTATGATATTAACAATTATCAGGATCGAGGATTGTCATTATAAGCACATTGCTTGGAAAAAAATAACTGAAAACCCGAGATTCAAACTTATTAAATTGCATTGATTATACAACAGAATGGTGCGAGCGCGGAGCACGACGAACGAGTTGAAAATTATTAATATTTTGACATGAAGAGCTGAATCGGGTCATTCTAATCAAATACGGTCCTATGGTAAGTATAAAGTTTATACGCCAAGCGAGCTGATATTTGTTGAAATTAAGATCTTAATACGAAACATTGTATAAACTGTTTTGGAATATTGCTGCATATTTTCCTGAATAATGATAAGAGCGCATGTAAAACGCAAGCTGATTTTTTAAAAAGTATATTCGCGATTGATTTTTTTTTGTATAATGATTTCTATTTTTTCTGTTTTCAAATCGTTCCTCTTTTCTTATTTCATTCACTTTTCTTCTTCTTATATCCTTTCTTATCGTTCCTCTCTATTTCCCCTTTCTCTAGGCATAGATAGCAAAGCCCCTAGAAAATCCAGAATCCTGAGACGTCCAGATGGTATTTTTTACAAAAAAATGAAGTCACCAATCTAAAAATGTCACTTTAATCCGATTTTAAAAAATGTGGAAAGACACATGCAGCCGATGCAGGGTTCGGCGACAGGGCATATAAAGTTTAGTAATAAAATAGAGAAATGCGAGTAAACGCAAAGAGTTGAATTTGAAAAGTTTTTCGATTTTATATTAAAATCCTACATTTTTATTTCAATAGCATGTTCGTGATATTACTTATAACCCCTTATAACATTGCATTATGAAGGGTTATATATAGATATTCCCGTGATGCACATCAGTGTTTCCACTCCTCCCGAAATTTCGGGAAATTTTACCTTTTCCAGGAAAGGTTCCGAATGAAACAAATCCATGCAGGAAATTTCGGGAAATCCAAAGATTACAAGTAAACAATAATTAAACATAGCAACTGTCAACATTTATGTTATATTTTTAAAATTGTTTGCTGAAAGTTTCGGCTGGCTACATTTTTGTACAATTTTTGTTAAAATCAAACTAAAAATTCTAGGAAATGTCTATAAATTCGAGAAGTTTGTTTTGGATCTGTGGAAACACCGATGCACATGGCCTTTGTAAGCGGGGGTGCTAAATCACCTCCAAGATTTATATGGGGGTGATGTACAGGTTTGATCCAAACACCTTCATTTTGGTGCGGAAAACAAACTTTTTATTTTTGATTGTATGATTATTTTGCTTTAAATTTTAAGTATTTTCCTTTGTCAAAACTGCTATTTTGGTATTATTGGTTTTAGTAAACATGTGATATTCATCTTTTTCTTATTTTTATTTTCACATTTTTCCTTTCTTTTCTTTTTTCTTTCTTTCTTTCTTTCCCTCTTCCTTTTAAGGGGGTAACTACCCCACTTATCTAAAATCTAGGAGGGCGTGCCCCTTCCCCTCGCTTCCATTTATCGCTACCTTTCCCATTCCCTTCGTTAGTCTGGTAACCTTATTTCGACGTCAAAGAGTCCACTCTATTGTTCTACAACACAACGAACATGACTAAAGAAAGAAAATTGGGAGAGAGAAGTAAAATGAAAGGATCTGAAAACGAAAATAAAACGACGTGTGACCAGGTTGAATTCTCTTATTCACAAAGTGCAACCCTGGACATGGAGGAATGGGGGGTCTGAACATGTGATTTTTGAAATCATGAAATGAAAATCATTACATCATTATGGAATATAAACAGGGGAAAAGACAAACAAGAACATAGCAGACATTTTCGTTTCTAATATTAAAATGTCCTTTATTTTTTCTCCTATTTCTTGTGTTGTCCAAGGTTGGAGGTTGGTTGCTAGCGACCCCCTCCCTTCACGCTAGCGCATTTACACACTGACGAGGCGGATCGGAGAGATGAAATCATATATCTCCAGAATGGACGATGAAAAAAAATTAAAATTATTGAAAGGGGGTGCGGGAACGCTATAGATTATGCCTATACCTGCGGCCCCCTCAAAAAATGGAGACGAGGGAAGTGGAAGGGGCGAGTAGCGTATAAGTTCTAAGTAATGATAATAATAGTAATAAAATAATATAATATTTATATAGCACACGTGTCCATCTTGTTAGGTGCTCAAGGTGCCCATGTATTATTATCACTGCTTGATTCGTGTGATCAAAACGAACATACCTATAATCCTTTATTTGAGCCCCTCCCCCGCGCAAACGAAAAACACTACGAACTTCCACAACCATGCAAGGGAGAGGGGGGGGGGGGGAGAAGTGGTGTTCATTTTCAAAAGTGATTATATTATTTTATTTTTTGCTCACGAGCTACACTCCATCGTAAATGTTCAAAATGTTTGTCGGTATAGCCCTTGATTCTACAAATGTATATCGGTAACGTGTACCGACGTCAGCTATACGACCATGAGTCTTGGAAGTGTTCAACACTCTCCTCAGTCACATTTTCTTCCACCATACCCAGGGCAGTACAGGCTTTCATCAGTTAAAGGTAGGGGTGGGAATTATCATTCACACTTTCCCGATAGGCCGCCAAAATCATTTTTTTTTTTTTTTTTTTTTTTTTTTTTTTTGGGGGGGGGCATTATTCACGTTATTATTTATTTATTTATTCATTTATATATTAGAGGGCTTGACCTAACTAAAGATCGAAGTTCTAATACAGTCTTATCTTACCTTATCTCATGAGGTCTAAATATATCACATGCAAGCTAAATTTATTGTATATTTTTATTTAGAACTGAGAATTGAATATTCTGGGCAGTTATTGTAATCATGAAGAAGATGCGTATCTAACGAAAAGATTCGTGCGAGCGCGAAACACAGAAGTAATTTTTAATATACTCGCCGACAAAAGTATTCGTTTTGCAGTGACTCATGAATGAACATGTAATACAAATCTCACCAATCAATAAAATGCGAGAGCGAGTTGTACATTTTCAATATCTGGGACTAAAAAATGTATATTCGAATCACATTTTCAACCATAAATTAGATGGATATATAAGCATAACTTTATGATGCGAGCGTGCATGAAGCGCGAACAGAAATTCTAATTTTCCGCCCGAAACTCGGACAATCTAAGCACTTTTTCTGTCATGTACAATATGAGTATTATTGAGAACTGAACATGTTAACCACGTTTTGAAATCATAACCAGGATGAGTATGTAATCAAACAATTAATGCGAGCGCGAAGCGCGAGCTGATTATTATTTTTTTAATTCAGATCTAAAAACTGGAAAGTTCAAGTCCGTTTTTTATTTAAAGAAGAAACGTCATATTAGAGAATTAGACGCGAGGTGATTTTTCCCCCTAGATTTAGACCTAAAACAAGACATAAAAAGCAATGGAACCATGAACAGAATGGCTATATATATATATATATATATATATATATATAAATGTGTGAAGTTATACATGTACATGTTATACATATATACATGTACATGTTATACATATATACATGTACATGTTATACATATATATATATATATATATATATATATATATATAACTCAACAATCGATTAGAGCGCGGAGCGCAAGCTGATATTTCTTCCGACATGAAAAGTGGACTTTATTACATGGCGTATCTAGCCGGGGCGGCAATGGAGGCACGTGCCCCGGGTGCTACTTTCAGTGGTGCAAAAATGGGAGATAGATGCAAAGACAGAAAGGGAAAAAATGAATAGAAAAAGCAAAGGAATTAAGACGCTGAAAAAAGGAATACCGCTGACGGTAATACCCCCGTTCTCTGTACCATTAATGCACTTTTCAACGTAAAAAAATAATCTTGCATGTCTTTACCCAGGGATGAATATTCGTGCAACTTTTAATTAGTGATATACTTATATTCTGTCCATGAATTCCAACAAACACTCCTTATTAAAAAAAATAGTTTTTCAAACTCAAATGTCATAACTTTTCATCTATAGCTACGAGTTTGCATTATTTTTATACCTTTCTTTTCATTAATTCTTGCAAACAGTTCAGAAATATAATTTTCTGGTTTGTCAAAGCTTCTCACCACGCTCTGATTTTGATGAGGGAGATAAAAACTCTCCATTAGACATTTTTAGGTGAGGATATACAAAATATCATCTCGCGCTTCGCGCTCACATTAGGGCCTACCCCGATGAGATACGTATCCTTTTCATGAATTCCTACAAAAAGCCCCTAAAATTATCCATGCTTTGATTTCCTCCCGTTTAGATTTTTCAAACTCATTGTTCTTTAACCTCCCACAAAAAGATTGGACAAAACTTCAACGTCTACAAAACTCTGCTGCCCGTCTCCTAACATACACTAAAAAGTATGACTCCATCTCGCCAATCCTCCAGTCCTTACATTGGCTGCCTGTTGATAAAAGAATCTCCTTCAAAATTATTTTACTATTATTCAATTTATTCTCTCTTCCCCCACATATCTCCGCAGCTCTATCTCAAAATATCAGCCTTCACGCAGTCTCCGCTCATCATTCTGATGCTCTATTGCTCCAGACACCCAGAACCAAACACAAATGGGGGGATGCATTCTCTGTTATAGGACCAAAGCTATGTAATCGATTGCCTATCCAATTACGCCAAATTCTCATCAACAGAAACATTCAAGTCCCAGTGAAAACTAAATTTTGATGTCCCATTAACATTCAGGAGAATTCAAATTCTATTCTTTTTCGTTTTCTATTGTTGTTGGGTGTTGTGTTTATTTTTCTACAAGCGCCATGAGCACCGAAAGGTGGACGCGTGCGCTATATAAGAAGCCACCAATATTATTATTATTATTGTTATTATTATTATTATAATTATTATCATTATCATCATTATTATTAAGATTTCCCCTCAATATTAATTTTTCAGCTCGCCCCTCGTGCTTGCATGAAATGCTTAATTAGACAAGCATCGATATGTCCCGATTGTAGGTCTCAATATCAATAATTTTCGGCTCGCGCTTCGCGAATGCGTTCATTGTCTGGATATGCATCATGTTAATTATTACAAAAAGTGCTTAGAATATTCCTTTTTAAGATCTTAATACTGAAAATAATAGGCACGTGCTTAGCGCTCGCATACGTTGTTTTCGTTAGATACGCATCATTTTCATGATAAAAAAACCCGGACTAGAATATTATGTTTTATTTTGACTGGTCGAGTGCAGAGTAAATACACAATAGACCTATATTTTGAAAGGGGTGCGATTTTAGCACTTGCCCGGGCCTCGTTTGTTCTAGATACGCCACTGTGGACATGGTGGACATTAAATTAAACAATGCGAGCGAATAGCGCGAGCTGAATATTATTATGGCCCGACAACTGGACATTCTAAGCAGGTTTTTTTAATGTAAATATCAAATTATATGTACCTCAGTAAACAATAATTGCAAGCGCGAAGCACAACAAGCTATTTTTTACATGTAGACATAAAAACTAGACATTCCTTTTGCACTTCTTGTAATAATGAATACGAAGGGTATATCATGCTCAACAATATATATTTTTTTATATATAATTGATCATGACTGGACGTTGTAAAACAATAAAGAACAAGCTGTTTGTAGCGCGAACTAAATTTACTGACATAAAAGTGAATATCTTAAAAGCGCTGCCCAACACGTAAGAAACTTGTGAAGATGATAATGGAACAGTCTGAATGATGCGAGCGCGAAGCGCGAGCTAACAATTTTGGCGACTGGGACATATGGCCGGGCAATTTTAATCACTGTACGTAAAAAAGAATGGCCTTGATTGTAAGGCGATTTAGACCTAAAACCTATATACATTCAAATCTCTCTCGGAACATGAAGCAATTAATTAGAACCGCCCTGTGTGACAGTATATTCTAATCACTGTCGGTATAGCATATATATACACGGAGTAATGGAACATTCCTTCGTGACCCAACAGTTATATCATTTTTCCGGTAGGCGTCAGTCCGACAGCCTCTTTTCTTTTCATTTTTTTTTTCTTTCCTTCTTCCACTTTTCTTCTTTCTCTTCTTCCCCATCCTCACTTCTATTTTCCCCCTCTCCCCCTTACCCCGACATGGGAAGGGGGGGGGGTCATACCCTGTTAGAGACGGCCTTTCAATATCGACGGAAATACAATTATGCTCATTCACAAGAATTTGTTTTAAAATACACGAATTTAAGTGTATTGTTATGTGATAGTTGTGGTGATGATGTATGACTAACTGTTCCATGGAATTTGAATGTTTCAGTGATTGGATCGAGCAGAAAAGGGAACTTTCGTGATTGATAACGTGTGACTAATTACACTATTTCATTTTTCATTATTTTCCCCAAATGAATGATATCATGAGGATATATTATTTTACATTTGTTTTATATTGATTTGTTATACTCGTATTTATTAGAAATTTTCATATTGTAATGCTAATTTAATTAATTTATTTTTAGGGACCCCGGGGAAGAACAGGTTGGCTATCAATAGCCAATCTGAAACGGGTCTATCCCTACGATTCTGTATTACATGCATTGTAAGCTTCATTACTGTTATATTGTTAATTTGTTATATTGGTTTTTTTTTAATTATTTGATTATGTAATGTTATTTTGTTTATATTTATGCATTTTTTTAATCGTGAATATAACCAACCAATATAAACAATACCAGATCGAAGGTAAAGGATGCTTCATATACGCTGAGGTTTCATATAAATTGTATGAAGAAAATCAATAACCAATTTACAGGTTTTCAGGTAAACGAGCTAGAAAAGAACACATAACACTATTTTCACGTAAGGTTCATATAGTAATCAGGGATGTGTAAAAAAAAAAATCAGACTTCTTTTTTACTGTAAAGAATTTACGGAAGGAGGATCGAGAGAGGGGAAGCAGAAGAAAAGAAAAGAGCGGCCGAAAGAAATGGAAAATGTAAAAGAAAAGTGATATGATTTGAAAGATGTCATGAGCGGATTATATGGCGGAGAAACTGAAAGAATTATTGACCACAATCATGGATAAAATTAAATACGATTCCTACCCCTTACAAAAAACCATTCAAATAAAAAAAATAAAAAACCAACAAAGTTTATGGATAATAATTTGTAGGTCTAATAATCATTATAGTCCGGGGTCTAGGAGTTGAGATGTTTTGGGTTTGCAACTACCCTATCTACCATGCACGTTCCAAAATAAAGTCCAAAACGGATAGGCCCCGATCGATCGGAGGGGGGGGGGGCAATACGTTGATCATGTTGATCATATAGTTTCTCCCCGGGAGTTTCTCATAAGCATCTTACGTGAAGATAGGCCTACCGAAGATTTTGATGGGATGGGAAATCCGGGATGGGAATATCTTTGTTGGGGGAGCTCGTGGAGAACGTAAAAAAAAAAAAAACACACACACACACACACACACACAAAAAAAAAACCACGGTGGTGGATGTTTCCATGCCAGGGGGGGGGGAAGGAGAGGTCACTGCCTTTATTCCGAGTTCCTACCCAGCTATGCCCCGTGCACATGACACACGAAGGCCTGTGACTACGTGGACGTAACATGACCAGAGTGGAGTTCGGATACATATTACAGCTCCATGATATTGCATTACATGGAGCTAAGATTACATTCTCTTCTCGAATCAGTCGACGGACGTTTGCTATATCGTGACCAGGTAAAAGATAATTATCAACAACCACAAGGATATATCTTGTAGTGCATGCAAAGGTAAACTAAAGAAAAGAACAGAGGGGATTTTTTTTTTTTTGGGGGGGGGGGCACAATATAGCTTCTGGAAAATCACGCTCCATCCCCGGCCCCCATGATCCACAAAAAAAAACTACTATTACTCTACACTGTAGATCCGAGATTGTATTTGTAGCCCCGGTTTGTCGCGTTCTTTTCTGTTGTTGTCGTTTTATTTGCTACTAATTTACGTCGCCAAAATATAAATTCATCAAAATCCCATGGTCTGTAAGTCTACAAAGTTCATTATGAGGCATACATGTAGCATATTCAAATGTACAGACCACAGACGGAATGGACATTCACGAGTTCGACACAGTTTGACAGTATGATCATGGACCTATGATATTCCCCCAATGTTATGCACAAGCGACACACACAGTTACACCCTTTCACACAGGCAATAAGCAACGCACATGCATCGATCGCTTATCGCACACACCGAGCGGAGACACAGAAAAAACCCAAAACAAACTAACTTCGCCCACAGATCACGCAAGAAGCGAAATTCCCCGTGGTAAGCTCCGCCTACTTTCTTGCATACATCACAAGGTGGCGCTATATAATATCGATTTAAATTGGAAACAGAATCATGAATCAACCGTCGAGAAGTGCATTTTTCTCTTCAAACATTGCCTCAGATTTTCAGTTTTTAAAAACACTTCCCGAACATGTTATGATCCCAAACTTTCACATGGGTATTTTTGAGCTGTTAGTCAAATGTTCATACCATTTTCAAAAAGCAATATGATAATTTTTTAAATTGCTCACAAAGTGAAACAATCCCTTTAAAGGGATCGTTTAACATTGTGAGAAGCTGATTTAAAAAATTCTCAAATTAAGATGAATTATGTTTATGAGTTTATGTACTTGTTCTAAGAAACCCTAGAAATCATCTTTATTTTGAATGAAAAGTTGTTAGTAGGTAGGAAAATGTGATTATATTAGAACTCGTCTACTAGACGATTTCCCAAATTACTGTGACATCCCGATTTGAAAATAAAATTGTATGCCTCCCTCTGCGTTGAGATCGTAACGGACACGCAAGCGAGAACTGTCAATCAACCAACAGTGAATGGGGGCAAGGCCGCTCCGGCCGGCATGCACTGAGAATTGTAAACATTACATGGAGCGCATGTTCTCTGCTGGCTCGTTTCTATAGGGCCTTGACGGTTCTAGTCGAAGCAGAGAAAGTAGTATGAAAGAAGAAAAACAGATTCTGATAGCGCAACGAAAGATATGTACAGACCATCTAAGATAAGAAAAATGCAGACTTACTGACTCCTCGCCGGGATGGTAGTAACGTGGCAAATTTGGGGCGATGTACTTTAATATTACATGAAGATAAAGCGAAAGTGTAGCACCAGAATAAAATGTGCGATCCAGAACATCATACATGTACTTGAGAATAGAATAAGAACATGTGGTCTCTCGAGCTCTGCGTGTGTCGTGAGCTGAGGCATGGACCATGGCTAGCTGAGGGAAGGATGGCTTTATCCCATGCGTGAACGTTTCGTTGTTTATGTGGGTATGCAAATTACTTGGTATTACGTAAGACTCTTCCCATATCGCTCGAAAAATGAACATAATACAGGACATTCATTTTTAATTGTGCAGTCACATGATTATAACATTTCATTTATTCAAGACTGTTTCTCTAATGGGCCGAGCACCTTTTTGAGAGCAGTAATCAAAACTTGTGTAGTAAATCTGCCATATTTTACTCACGTATGCACTCCCTTCCTTTGAACGCGAGGTCCTTTCTTCTTCTTCTTCTTTTGCTTGACAAATTTTTGGCGAAATACCTTTAGATTGTAAATTTTTAGATGAAAACCTTTTTTTTCTTTTTTTTTCTTTTCAAAATGTTCTCATGAATTGTGCCTCCTCCCTTTAGAAAAACCTGGATCCACCCCTGCACAACGTAAAGCTGTCCCCCCCCCCCTCCAACACATAACTGCACAGCCCAACAACCAATGTATAACGAACATTTTTATAATAATTATACAAAAAGATTTGGTGCAGCATAAAATATATAAAATATAAAGGTATATGCTGGGGATAAAAAGGACATAAAAATAATTGCATTATTCTGTGGCCGGCGGCGAAAGCATAAAAATATTAGATTCTGGATTGGCGGTGTTCCGGCGGTGTTGAAGCATGATCTTCCGCCGCCAGTGCCAGAATGTATATTTTTACGTACTTCGGGGGGGGGGGGGGGGGGGGGGGGGGTAAGAAATATTTCCATCCACATTTCTTCCACATCGGCTGATAAATGCTTAATTATTATCATTTAGGGGGGGGGGGGTGTCCCATGCAACTAAAGTCTGAATTTTTAAGTACATCGTAGCTTTATTCTTACAATCATGGACCTACTATGGCCTAAATTAATGATGCGAGCGCGAAGCGCGCAAGGTAATGTTTATTTTTATATTTCGCCTTGAAAATAAATATAGGAGCGCGAACTTTTTTATGAACATGAACATCTTAAACGGGTCATTCTACTCACTTTTGGTAATCACGCAGGGTATGTTCATCTTAAACAATTCGATTTGATTTATTGTTCTCGTAAATGCGTATTAGCATTTTCATAACAAAAGAAACATAATATCGTTTAAAATTTTGGCATGAATAATAGAGTGTACTTATTAAAAATATGATTCAACCCACACACACCAAATGATCCACACCCAACATATTATGATATTAACAATTATCAGGATCGAGGATTGTCATTATAAGCACATTGCTTGGAAAAAAATAACTGAAAACCCGAGATTCAAACTTATTAAATTGCATTGATTATACAACAGAATGGTGCGAGCGCGGAGCACGACGAACGAGTTGAAAATTATTAATATTTTGACATGAAGAGCTGAATCGGGTCATTCTAATCAAATACGGTCCTATGGTAAGTATAAAGTTTATACGCCAAGCGAGCTGATATTTGTTGAAATTAAGATCTTAATACGAAACATTGTATAAACTGTTTTGGAATATTGCTGCATATTTTCCTGAATAATGATAAGAGCGCATGTAAAACGCAAGCTGATTTTTTAAAAAGTATATTCGCGATTGATTTTTTTTTGTATAATGATTTCTATTTTTTCTGTTTTCAAATCGTTCCTCTTTTCTTATTTCATTCACTTTTCTTCTTCTTATATCCTTTCTTATCGTTCCTCTCTATTTCCCCTTTCTCTAGGCATAGATAGCAAAGCCCCTAGAAAATCCAGAATCCTGAGACGTCCAGATGGTATTTTTTACAAAAAAATGAAGTCACCAATCTAAAAATGTCACTTTAATCCGATTTTAAAAAATGTGGAAAGACACATGCAGCCGATGCAGGGTTCGGCGACAGGGCATATAAAGTTTAGTAATAAAATAGAGAAATGCGAGTAAACGCAAAGAGTTGAATTTGAAAAGTTTTTCGATTTTATATTAAAATCCTACATTTTTATTTCAATAGCATGTTCGTGATATTACTTATAACCCCTTATAACATTGCATTATGAAGGGTTATATATAGATATTCCCGTGATGCACATCAGTGTTTCCACTCCTCCCGAAATTTCGGGAAATTTTACCTTTTCCAGGAAAGGTTCCGAATGAAACAAATCCATGCAGGAAATTTCGGGAAATCCAAAGATTACAAGTAAACAATAATTAAACATAGCAACTGTCAACATTTATGTTATATTTTTAAAATTGTTTGCTGAAAGTTTCGGCTGGCTACATTTTTGTACAATTTTTGTTAAAATCAAACTAAAAATTCTAGGAAATGTCTATAAATTCGAGAAGTTTGTTTTGGATCTGTGGAAACACCGATGCACATGGCCTTTGTAAGCGGGGGTGCTAAATCACCTCCAAGATTTATATGGGGGTGATGTACAGGTTTGATCCAAACACCTTCATTTTGGTGCGGAAAACAAACTTTTTATTTTTGATTGTATGATTATTTTGCTTTAAATTTTAAGTATTTTCCTTTGTCAAAACTGCTATTTTGGTATTATTGGTTTTAGTAAACATGTGATATTCATCTTTTTCTTATTTTTATTTTCACATTTTTCCTTTCTTTTCTTTTTTCTTTCTTTCTTTCTTTCCCTCTTCCTTTTAAGGGGGTAACTACCCCACTTATCTAAAATCTAGGAGGGCGTGCCCCTTCCCCTCGCTTCCATTTATCGCTACCTTTCCCATTCCCTTCGTTAGTCTGGTAACCTTATTTCGACGTCAAAGAGTCCACTCTATTGTTCTACAACACAACGAACATGACTAAAGAAAGAAAATTGGGAGAGAGAAGTAAAATGAAAGGATCTGAAAACGAAAATAAAACGACGTGTGACCAGGTTGAATTCTCTTATTCACAAAGTGCAACCCTGGACATGGAGGAATGGGGGGTCTGAACATGTGATTTTTGAAATCATGAAATGAAAATCATTACATCATTATGGAATATAAACAGGGGAAAAGACAAACAAGAACATAGCAGACATTTTCGTTTCTAATATTAAAATGTCCTTTATTTTTTCTCCTATTTCTTGTGTTGTCCAAGGTTGGAGGTTGGTTGCTAGCGACCCCCTCCCTTCACGCTAGCGCATTTACACACTGACGAGGCGGATCGGAGAGATGAAATCATATATCTCCAGAATGGACGATGAAAAAAAATTAAAATTATTGAAAGGGGGTGCGGGAACGCTATAGATTATGCCTATACCTGCGGCCCCCTCAAAAAATGGAGACGAGGGAAGTGGAAGGGGCGAGTAGCGTATAAGTTCTAAGTAATGATAATAATAGTAATAAAATAATATAATATTTATATAGCACACGTGTCCATCTTGTTAGGTGCTCAAGGTGCCCATGTATTATTATCACTGCTTGATTCGTGTGATCAAAACGAACATACCTATAATCCTTTATTTGAGCCCCTCCCCCGCGCAAACGAAAAACACTACGAACTTCCACAACCATGCAAGGGAGAGGGGGGGGGGGGGAGAAGTGGTGTTCATTTTCAAAAGTGATTATATTATTTTATTTTTTGCTCACGAGCTACACTCCATCGTAAATGTTCAAAATGTTTGTCGGTATAGCCCTTGATTCTACAAATGTATATCGGTAACGTGTACCGACGTCAGCTATACGACCATGAGTCTTGGAAGTGTTCAACACTCTCCTCAGTCACATTTTCTTCCACCATACCCAGGGCAGTACAGGCTTTCATCAGTTAAAGGTAGGGGTGGGAATTATCATTCACACTTTCCCGATAGGCCGCCAAAATCATTTTTTTTTTTTTTTTTTTTTTTTTTTTTTTTGGGGGGGGGCATTATTCACGTTATTATTTATTTATTTATTCATTTATATATTAGAGGGCTTGACCTAACTAAAGATCGAAGTTCTAATACAGTCTTATCTTACCTTATCTCATGAGGTCTAAATATATCACATGCAAGCTAAATTTATTGTATATTTTTATTTAGAACTGAGAATTGAATATTCTGGGCAGTTATTGTAATCATGAAGAAGATGCGTATCTAACGAAAAGATTCGTGCGAGCGCGAAACACAGAAGTAATTTTTAATATACTCGCCGACAAAAGTATTCGTTTTGCAGTGACTCATGAATGAACATGTAATACAAATCTCACCAATCAATAAAATGCGAGAGCGAGTTGTACATTTTCAATATCTGGGACTAAAAAATGTATATTCGAATCACATTTTCAACCATAAATTAGATGGATATATAAGCATAACTTTATGATGCGAGCGTGCATGAAGCGCGAACAGAAATTCTAATTTTCCGCCCGAAACTCGGACAATCTAAGCACTTTTTCTGTCATGTACAATATGAGTATTATTGAGAACTGAACATGTTAACCACGTTTTGAAATCATAACCAGGATGAGTATGTAATCAAACAATTAATGCGAGCGCGAAGCGCGAGCTGATTATTATTTTTTTAATTCAGATCTAAAAACTGGAAAGTTCAAGTCCGTTTTTTATTTAAAGAAGAAACGTCATATTAGAGAATTAGACGCGAGGTGATTTTTCCCCCTAGATTTAGACCTAAAACAAGACATAAAAAGCAATGGAACCATGAACAGAATGGCTATATATATATATATATATATATATATATATAAATGTGTGAAGTTATACATGTACATGTTATACATATATACATGTACATGTTATACATATATACATGTACATGTTATACATATATATATATATATATATATATATATATATATAACTCAACAATCGATTAGAGCGCGGAGCGCAAGCTGATATTTCTTCCGACATGAAAAGTGGACTTTATTACATGGCGTATCTAGCCGGGGCGGCAATGGAGGCACGTGCCCCGGGTGCTACTTTCAGTGGTGCAAAAATGGGAGATAGATGCAAAGACAGAAAGGGAAAAAATGAATAGAAAAAGCAAAGGAATTAAGACGCTGAAAAAAGGAATACCGCTGACGGTAATACCCCCGTTCTCTGTACCATTAATGCACTTTTCAACGTAAAAAAATAATCTTGCATGTCTTTACCCAGGGATGAATATTCGTGCAACTTTTAATTAGTGATATACTTATATTCTGTCCATGAATTCCAACAAACACTCCTTATTAAAAAAAATAGTTTTTCAAACTCAAATGTCATAACTTTTCATCTATAGCTACGAGTTTGCATTATTTTTATACCTTTCTTTTCATTAATTCTTGCAAACAGTTCAGAAATATAATTTTCTGGTTTGTCAAAGCTTCTCACCACGCTCTGATTTTGATGAGGGAGATAAAAACTCTCCATTAGACATTTTTAGGTGAGGATATACAAAATATCATCTCGCGCTTCGCGCTCACATTAGGGCCTACCCCGATGAGATACGTATCCTTTTCATGAATTCCTACAAAAAGCCCCTAAAATTATCCATGCTTTGATTTCCTCCCGTTTAGATTTTTCAAACTCATTGTTCTTTAACCTCCCACAAAAAGATTGGACAAAACTTCAACGTCTACAAAACTCTGCTGCCCGTCTCCTAACATACACTAAAAAGTATGACTCCATCTCGCCAATCCTCCAGTCCTTACATTGGCTGCCTGTTGATAAAAGAATCTCCTTCAAAATTATTTTACTATTATTCAATTTATTCTCTCTTCCCCCACATATCTCCGCAGCTCTATCTCAAAATATCAGCCTTCACGCAGTCTCCGCTCATCATTCTGATGCTCTATTGCTCCAGACACCCAGAACCAAACACAAATGGGGGGATGCATTCTCTGTTATAGGACCAAAGCTATGTAATCGATTGCCTATCCAATTACGCCAAATTCTCATCAACAGAAACATTCAAGTCCCAGTGAAAACTAAATTTTGATGTCCCATTAACATTCAGGAGAATTCAAATTCTATTCTTTTTCGTTTTCTATTGTTGTTGGGTGTTGTGTTTATTTTTCTACAAGCGCCATGAGCACCGAAAGGTGGACGCGTGCGCTATATAAGAAGCCACCAATATTATTATTATTATTGTTATTATTATTATTATAATTATTATCATTATCATCATTATTATTAAGATTTCCCCTCAATATTAATTTTTCAGCTCGCCCCTCGTGCTTGCATGAAATGCTTAATTAGACAAGCATCGATATGTCCCGATTGTAGGTCTCAATATCAATAATTTTCGGCTCGCGCTTCGCGAATGCGTTCATTGTCTGGATATGCATCATGTTAATTATTACAAAAAGTGCTTAGAATATTCCTTTTTAAGATCTTAATACTGAAAATAATAGGCACGTGCTTAGCGCTCGCATACGTTGTTTTCGTTAGATACGCATCATTTTCATGATAAAAAAACCCGGACTAGAATATTATGTTTTATTTTGACTGGTCGAGTGCAGAGTAAATACACAATAGACCTATATTTTGAAAGGGGTGCGATTTTAGCACTTGCCCGGGCCTCGTTTGTTCTAGATACGCCACTGTGGACATGGTGGACATTAAATTAAACAATGCGAGCGAATAGCGCGAGCTGAATATTATTATGGCCCGACAACTGGACATTCTAAGCAGGTTTTTTTAATGTAAATATCAAATTATATGTACCTCAGTAAACAATAATTGCAAGCGCGAAGCACAACAAGCTATTTTTTACATGTAGACATAAAAACTAGACATTCCTTTTGCACTTCTTGTAATAATGAATACGAAGGGTATATCATGCTCAACAATATATATTTTTTTATATATAATTGATCATGACTGGACGTTGTAAAACAATAAAGAACAAGCTGTTTGTAGCGCGAACTAAATTTACTGACATAAAAGTGAATATCTTAAAAGCGCTGCCCAACACGTAAGAAACTTGTGAAGATGATAATGGAACAGTCTGAATGATGCGAGCGCGAAGCGCGAGCTAACAATTTTGGCGACTGGGACATATGGCCGGGCAATTTTAATCACTGTACGTAAAAAAGAATGGCCTTGATTGTAAGGCGATTTAGACCTAAAACCTATATACATTCAAATCTCTCTCGGAACATGAAGCAATTAATTAGAACCGCCCTGTGTGACAGTATATTCTAATCACTGTCGGTATAGCATATATATACACGGAGTAATGGAACATTCCTTCGTGACCCAACAGTTATATCATTTTTCCGGTAGGCGTCAGTCCGACAGCCTCTTTTCTTTTCATTTTTTTTTTCTTTCCTTCTTCCACTTTTCTTCTTTCTCTTCTTCCCCATCCTCACTTCTATTTTCCCCCTCTCCCCCTTACCCCGACATGGGAAGGGGGGGGGGTCATACCCTGTTAGAGACGGCCTTTCAATATCGACGGAAATACAATTATGCTCATTCACAAGAATTTGTTTTAAAATACACGAATTTAAGTGTATTGTTATGTGATAGTTGTGGTGATGATGTATGACTAACTGTTCCATGGAATTTGAATGTTTCAGTGATTGGATCGAGCAGAAAAGGGAACTTTCGTGATTGATAACGTGTGACTAATTACACTATTTCATTTTTCATTATTTTCCCCAAATGAATGATATCATGAGGATATATTATTTTACATTTGTTTTATATTGATTTGTTATACTCGTATTTATTAGAAATTTTCATATTGTAATGCTAATTTAATTAATTTATTTTTAGGGACCCCGGGGAAGAACAGGTTGGCTATCAATAGCCAATCTGAAACGGGTCTATCCCTACGATTCTGTATTACATGCATTGTAAGCTTCATTACTGTTATATTGTTAATTTGTTATATTGGTTTTTTTTTAATTATTTGATTATGTAATGTTATTTTGTTTATATTTATGCATTTTTTTAATCGTGAATATAACCAACCAATATAAACAATACCAGATCGAAGGTAAAGGATGCTTCATATACGCTGAGGTTTCATATAAATTGTATGAAGAAAATCAATAACCAATTTACAGGTTTTCAGGTAAACGAGCTAGAAAAGAACACATAACACTATTTTCACGTAAGGTTCATATAGTAATCAGGGATGTGTAAAAAAAAAAATCAGACTTCTTTTTTACTGTAAAGAATTTACGGAAGGAGGATCGAGAGAGGGGAAGCAGAAGAAAAGAAAAGAGCGGCCGAAAGAAATGGAAAATGTAAAAGAAAAGTGATATGATTTGAAAGATGTCATGAGCGGATTATATGGCGGAGAAACTGAAAGAATTATTGACCACAATCATGGATAAAATTAAATACGATTCCTACCCCTTACAAAAAACCATTCAAATAAAAAAAATAAAAAACCAACAAAGTTTATGGATAATAATTTGTAGGTCTAATAATCATTATAGTCCGGGGTCTAGGAGTTGAGATGTTTTGGGTTTGCAACTACCCTATCTACCATGCACGTTCCAAAATAAAGTCCAAAACGGATAGGCCCCGATCGATCGGAGGGGGGGGGGGCAATACGTTGATCATGTTGATCATATAGTTTCTCCCCGGGAGTTTCTCATAAGCATCTTACGTGAAGATAGGCCTACCGAAGATTTTGATGGGATGGGAAATCCGGGATGGGAATATCTTTGTTGGGGGAGCTCGTGGAGAACGTAAAAAAAAAAAAAACACACACACACACACACACACACAAAAAAAAAACCACGGTGGTGGATGTTTCCATGCCAGGGGGGGGGGAAGGAGAGGTCACTGCCTTTATTCCGAGTTCCTACCCAGCTATGCCCCGTGCACATGACACACGAAGGCCTGTGACTACGTGGACGTAACATGACCAGAGTGGAGTTCGGATACATATTACAGCTCCATGATATTGCATTACATGGAGCTAAGATTACATTCTCTTCTCGAATCAGTCGACGGACGTTTGCTATATCGTGACCAGGTAAAAGATAATTATCAACAACCACAAGGATATATCTTGTAGTGCATGCAAAGGTAAACTAAAGAAAAGAACAGAGGGGATTTTTTTTTTTTTGGGGGGGGGGGCACAATATAGCTTCTGGAAAATCACGCTCCATCCCCGGCCCCCATGATCCACAAAAAAAAACTACTATTACTCTACACTGTAGATCCGAGATTGTATTTGTAGCCCCGGTTTGTCGCGTTCTTTTCTGTTGTTGTCGTTTTATTTGCTACTAATTTACGTCGCCAAAATATAAATTCATCAAAATCCCATGGTCTGTAAGTCTACAAAGTTCATTATGAGGCATACATGTAGCATATTCAAATGTACAGACCACAGACGGAATGGACATTCACGAGTTCGACACAGTTTGACAGTATGATCATGGACCTATGATATTCCCCCAATGTTATGCACAAGCGACACACACAGTTACACCCTTTCACACAGGCAATAAGCAACGCACATGCATCGATCGCTTATCGCACACACCGAGCGGAGACACAGAAAAAACCCAAAACAAACTAACTTCGCCCACAGATCACGCAAGAAGCGAAATTCCCCGTGGTAAGCTCCGCCTACTTTCTTGCATACATCACAAGGTGGCGCTATATAATATCGATTTAAATTGGAAACAGAATCATGAATCAACCGTCGAGAAGTGCATTTTTCTCTTCAAACATTGCCTCAGATTTTCAGTTTTTAAAAACACTTCCCGAACATGTTATGATCCCAAACTTTCACATGGGTATTTTTGAGCTGTTAGTCAAATGTTCATACCATTTTCAAAAAGCAATATGATAATTTTTTAAATTGCTCACAAAGTGAAACAATCCCTTTAAACTGGATTTCAGAGTACTGGCTATTGTGTTTAATTTTATGCCTTATAATTACTCATAACATTGCTGCATTAATATTGTTTTATTTATTTTTTTCCATTTTCTGAGAAAATTCCACCAAAATATCTTGAGATTATAATAGATGTACCTGTCATAACTAAAAGATACGGAGCCTTTAAAGTGCCATCGACTTGACGACTTGGCAAGATACTTTATCTTGCCATGTCGACATAATAACCTTATTATGTCAACATGGCGAGATACATTATCTCGCCAAGTTGACTTATAGAAATTTACATGTCGACATGGCGAGATACGTTATCTCGCAAAGTTGACTTATAGAAATTTATATGTCGACATGGTGAGATACGTTATCTTGCCAAGTTGACTTACAAAACATTTTAAGTCAACATGGCGAGATATGAAGTGTCCAAGGCCCGGCGAGAGTCTAAATATCTCGCCAAGTTGACGTATAACTTTTTATAAGTCAACTTGGCTAGATAAAATATCTCGCCATGTTGACATATAACTTTTCATAAGTCAACTTGGCAAGATAAAGTATCTCACCATGTCAACATATAACCTTTTATAAGTCGACTTGGCGAGATAACGTATCTCGCCATGTAGACATATAACTTTCTATAAGTCGACGTGGCGAGATAATGTATCTCGCCATGTCGAAATAATATGGTTATTATGTCGACATGGCAAGATAAAGTATCTCGCCAAGTCGTCAAGTCAATGGCACTTTCAAAGCTCCGTAGAAAGAAATACAAAATGCATAAAATCAAATTAATACCTGTGCACATGCATGCTTTAAAGATTCAAGCATGACTATGACAATTTTCTCCTGCCTATTATTTCTCCAGATGAAACTGCATCCATCATCCAGTTTGGAAGGTCATCAAAACGACTACCTGATGGGAATTTGATAGGCCAGTATGGAAATGGATTGAAATCGTAAGTATACAATAATAGAGAAATGTGTTTGGTCAATAGTCTATTATTATGTAATCACAGCTCTTATGTTACCTTGCTGTTTATGGCTTTCATTTTAGTTTTTGTTCAAAGATGTAGAACCTTGCTCAAGGACATAAGTCACAAAAGAAAAAGAAAAGAAAAGACTTGATGGGATTGAGTAGAAAAAGAAATTCATTCAAGGGATGGTCCGGGCGGAAAATATTTATATCTTAATACAAAGAGTAGAATTCACTGAGCAAAATGCCGAAAAATTTCATCAAAATCGGATAACAAATAATAAAGTTATTGAAGTTTAAACTTTAGCAATATTTTGTGAAAACAGTCGTCATGAATATTCATTAGGTGGGCTGATGATGTCACATCCCCACTTTCTGTTTTCTTATGTTATTACATAAAATCATAATTTGTTCATTATTTCATACTTTTGTGAATAATATGTCTCCCTTATAATGAAATAAGCTGCAGCAATAAATATCTAATGCACTAAATCATTTGTCAATCCAATTTTTCTAGTTCTTGGGGGGGAAATTTCGAATAAACCTAATTTCGTATAGTAAAATACAAAAGAACAAGTGGGGATGTGACATCATTAGCCCACCTAATGAATATTCATGACAACTGTTTACACAAAATATTGCTAAACTTTAAAATTCAATAACTTTGTAATTTGTTATCCGATTTTGATGAAATTTCAGCATTTTGCTCAGTGAATTCTACTCTATTTATTGAGCTATAAATACTTTTTGCCTGGACCATCCCTTTAATACATATCTGTTGCATCGTATTCAAATAATTGCATTGCCATGGTAACATAGGTTTGTCTAGTGTATGAAATTTTGAGTTGACATCTTTAAATGCTTTTTATATTTGTGGCACTACTTTTTCAAATACATTATTCAGATTGCTACCAGTTTCTGTGTCTTGTTTTCATGTATTTTTCTAATTTTATTGATTGATTGATTTAATGTTGATTGAAATATTTCATCAAAATCGGATAACAAATAATAAAATTATTGAAGTTTAAAGTTTAGCAATATTTAGTGAAAACAGTCGTCATGAATATTCATTAGGTGGGCTGATGATGTCACATCCCCACTTTCCGTTTTCTTATGTTATTACATAAAATCATAATTTTTTTCATTATTTCATACTTTTGTGAATAATTATGTCTCCCTTATAATGAAACAAGCTGCAGCAATAAATATCTAATGCACTAAATCAGTTGTCAATCCAATTTTTCTAGTTCTTGGAGGAAATTTTTTGAATAAACCTCATTTCATATAGTAAAATACAAAAGAACAAGTGGGGATGTGACATCATTAGCCCACCTAATGAATATTTGAATCATGACAACTGTTTTCACAAAATATTGCTAAACTTTAAAATTCAATAACTTTGTTATTTGTTATCCGATTTTGATGAAATTTTCGTCATTTTGCTCAGTGAATTCTACTCTATTTATTGAACTATAAATAATTTTTGCCTGGACCATCCCTTTAATACATATCTGTTGCATCGTATTCAAATAATTGCATTGCCATGGTAACATAGGTTCGTCTATAGTGTGAAATTTTGAGTTGACATCTTTAAATGCTTTTTATATTTGTGGCACTACTTTTTCAAATACATTATTCAGATTGCTACCAGTTTCTGTGTCTTGTTTTCATGTATTTTTCTAATTTTATTGATTGATTGATTTAATTCAATTGTTTGGTTTTTAGATGAGCTTATGCCGTGGCGTGGCGTCTGTCGTCTGCCACAATTTCAAAATGCTTCTTCTTCGCCATTTGAAGTCCGATTTCAATTCTGTTTGCTTTATATGATAGCACTAGGCGGGGGATTCAAAACTTCTACACAGAATTTTGAAACTCATTAAATATGCTAATTTATGCGCATTTTTCAAAATTCACCAAAAATGCTTCTTCTTTTTTATTTGTTGACTAATTTTGAATTTTTTGCTTCCATCTGGTAGAGCTTCATGAAGTTCACCAAACTTGTACACAGAATTTTGAAATTTGGAGTAGAAAATTATTTATACTAATTTATGCAAAATTCATAAATCACAGAAAATACCTCTTGTTTTATTTGTTGACTGAATTTCAAAATGCTTCTTCATCATTTCAAGTCCGATTTCAATTCTGTTTGCTTTATATGATAGCATTAGGTGGGGGATTCAAAACTTCTACACAGAAGTTTGAAATTTTCATTAGAAAATTATTTATGCTAATTTATGTGAAATTTATTCATAAATCACAGAAAATGCCTCTTCTTTATTTGTTGACCGATTTTGATTTTTTTTCTTCCATCTGGTAGAGCTGCATGAGGTTCACCAAAATTGTACAAAAAATTTTGAAATTTTGTCTAGAAAATTATTTATGCTAATTTATACAAAATTTATTCTTAAATCACAAAAAGAAATTCTCTTTCATTTGTTGATCAATTTCAATTTTGTTTGCTTTATATGATAGCTCTATGTGGTGATACAAAATTTCAACACAGAATTTTGAAACTCATTTAAATATGCTAATTTATTCATATATTTTCAAAACTCACAAAAAATACTTATTCATTTATTGATTGATTTTGATTTTTTTTTGTTCCATCTGAGAGCTACATGAGGTTCACCAAGGTTCTACACAGATTTTAGAAATTTTGACTAGAAAATTATTTATGCTTAATTTATATGAAATTTATTCATAGATCACAAAAAATGCTTCTATGTCATTTCTTCATCAATTTCAATTCTATATCCTCAATTTAAGTCACCAATATAATTCCCTACAGTGTCAACTGGGCTGAAATTAAAATTGTGTTAAATTTCGTTGTGAGATGCCGGATGAGCTCCACATCATTGATGTGCTAGTTATAACATGTATTTACCTCCAGAATAAACACATGATATAGTAAAAACAATATTTGTATTACATTGTAGCAATTAGAATACCAAAGAAACAAGTAACGATTGACAGTATAATAGTTATTGGATGTGGGGACTAGCCAAGGCCAAAAGCTATCAAGGCTATTCCCCTAAAGTTACCTGAACTCATCAGCATCATTAATTTGCTACCCCCCCCCCCTTCCTATACTTCACCTTCTATTTGTCTTTCATTTTGATGTGCAGAGGTACGATGCGGATAGGGCGTGATTTCATCCTGTTCACCAAGAAGAATGACACAATGAGCTGTCTCCTGCTATCTAGGACATTCCATGAACAGGAGAAGATCGAGGAGGTTATTGTCCCCATGCCATCATTCAATGCCAGTACAGGAACACCCTTAATAGGAACATCAGCTGCAGAGAAAGAAAGGGTAAGTTTGATTATTTGTGTTTGCATACAATATATATAAATGATCCTTGATATTAACAATATATATAGTGGTAATGTATAAGACTTTAAAAAAAATATATAGAAAGATAGAAACCTTTCTTTAGAGAAAATGATGTTGAATGGATTTTTAGGTAATTAATGATATGGGCTTTTTAAAATGAAAGTTGTTTGGAGTTATTTGATAGATAAAATGTTTGAAAGTTGTTTAATAGATAAAGTATTTTATAAAGTTCCATGAAATTTTTTTTCTGGATAGCGGTAATTGCTCCTACATTGAATATGCACATATTTCGAAATTAAACCATACCTGTCTTATTGCAGCAGTATGCAATTTAGAAGATTGAAAGCCATGAAAAGATTTCTTCATGTTTCTTTGTCAACCTAGTATTTTGATTAGGTACTTGATATAAATCTTTTGATAAATGGTTGTGTAGTGTATTTTCGATCTCTTTTTTTTTCTGCAGCATCGAGTAGAAATGGATATAATTCTCAAGTACTCACCCTTTCATACAGAAGAGGAACTCTTTAGGCAATTCAGACAGATCAAAAACTCAGGTAAATCATGTGGGGAACATTTCACAAAAATGAATAATCTGTGATTAACATTAACAATTGTTATAAGCTAGTGAAATCATTGCATCTAATTGGCTGAAAACAATGAGTCAGTGGAAATCACTGGCAAATTGCTTCATGAAACGCTACCCATCAACTTTTCAGCTCCTCTCCCCAAGTAGTTTGGCAGAGGGGGGGGGGTAAAGCATGAAAAGAAAATGGAACGGTTACATTTTGATGCTTCATATCTCTTTGATTTAGAAATATTGTAGAAAGTTGTACACTAATAGAAACACAGAATGTAATGGGCACTACTGATCCATCATAGCATTTTTTATTTGTCCTCCAGGCATTGTGCACTATGTACATGTAGTTACAAAAGTTCAAGAAGAATGTATGATGTGAAGTCTGATTTTATTCTAGAAATATATTGATTTTGTTGGTATTTTTTTTGATATATTTTGGTTTGCTAATAGTTCAGGGGCATGTTGAATAATTGATTTACCTTTCAAACTGGTAAAAAGTTGAAAACTCGGGTAAGCACAGTTCTGCCATTTAACCAAACACAGTAACTTGTTGGATAATCTGGTAATATTTTTCTGCAACAGGCCCCAGATAGGTTTTTATTTTTCCTTACTTGACTACTGAGGAATCAGTGCACTCTTGCAGGTATAGATTCTACAAAACCAATGACAATTAGTCCTCTCTGAGGCACTTAGTTTTAACAATATTAGTGAATTTTTAAAGTTTCAATTTGTTTTGCTTCTTGTTGCAGGAACTCTTGTCATTGTGTATCATATGAAGCTGTTAGACAACGGAGAACCTGAACTCGATGTGTTTTCTGATGATACAGATATATTGATGGGAGGTGTTAACTCACAGGATATCACCTATGATAATGGGTAAGCTACAGGAAAAAAATACATGGGGGCTATGGGCAATTCTGACCCCAAAATGCTCAAAGGAGTACTGAAAACTAAAAAAAGTAGCCATGAAAATCCCCATTCATCTCAATGGTAAGGCCTATACAATGTTGCAGATTTAGGCAATATGTTGTGAAAAGTAGCCCCTGCAATTAAAATTAAAAAAAAAAAAAAAAAAATTTGCCTGGTAAGCTAGACAGGGCCCAAGCATGAAAAGGTCATGACCATGAGTCATTGCTTATCACTACATTTCATCATCATCATCATCTTGATTACCTTGACCATCATTATCAACACAATCACAGGGTGCCATTTTTCTGACTTACGTTGAAATTCTTTTTTTTTTATGTTAAAAAACGGAATGATTTATTTTTTAAAAAAAAATTTAGTGTTGCAGTTGTCCCAAGAATGCCACCTATTTGACACTTGACTTCACTGGGGCTTGCCCTCATGAGACCTCCTAACATTTTCAGACTTTTTAAGGAGACCTAATCATTTCCACCATCACTATCATCACCATTATTGTCATAATCATCATTGTCATCCTCATCATCATTTTCATTTAATCATTAACATCATCAAAAACATTGTAATCAACATGTTGCCATTTCTACTTTATCCTTTGCGTCAAAGTATGTGAGTAAAAAAGGAATGTGTACGACATTCCATGCATGCAAGACACCAAATTAAGAAAACAAATACATGAGATTTTAGACAAAATAAATGAAACCACATCTTACACATCATATTTTGAAGTAGCTGTACCTTGAAATTGTCTTATATCTCTTGTGTTTCAGAATGTACCCAGAAAGGTACTCCTTCAGAGCATATACAAGAATATTGTATGCAGAGCCGAAGATGAAGATATATATCCAAGGACGGAAAGTAAGGACAAGAAAGCTCACATATGTCATGTATAAACCAAAGTAAGTATAAAAGAATTGTTAGAAATAGCACCTGTAAAGTAGATATGTTGATTGATGAAAATATGATATTTCAAATATGGAGTGTTTTGTTGAAGTTATGGACAAAATATGAAGTCCTTTCTTACAAAGAGTTGCAATGGATTAAGAATCAACTTAGATTGAGATTGATCTTGATCGCGCACACTTAAGAGATATGAGTTGAGAGTGATCTTAAGTTGAGTTTGATTTAAATTAGTCAAGTATTTGTAAGACATGCACCGTATGTTTTTCTGTCTGCTTGCTTGTGTATTTATTTCACTTTGTACATCCCATTTCAAATTGATTTTCAATAGGCAATCAACAGTTATGTTGAATATTAATAGTGGTGCAGCAGAAAATGGATAGGCACCTGAAGTCATTAATTTCGCGAAAAGAAGCTTTCTAGAATTGCATTGTTCCCCCCCCTCAAATTTTGCATATATTGAGATCTCTTGAAATCATTGTGGAATTCAAATAAATCAAGTCAGCCTATGATATTTATATTTTTCACACAATGTTAGAGTTGTGATTGATTCGGTTTAATCCTATATATTCTTGATTGGTTATGATTTAATTTGAATATGTTTATGATGTATAATTGATATAAATAATTATTATTTGTAATTTTATATTTCATTTTTTCTCATCTCCATGTACCAGATATAGTTTCATTTCATAACCTATCTTGATATCTTTTAAGTGCAGAGGAATTAACCACTTGTAGGAGTAATATGTGCTGTAAAAGTAATGTTCATAATTATTATTATCCAAATGTTTTGTTATTTTGTTTCGTATTCTCTAGGCTTTACAAATACAGTTCCAATCGCTTCAAGAAAAGGTCTGAGACGGATGCAGCAAGAGCCGCAGAAGCAGCAAAGAACGGTATGTTATCTATTCCTCTCTCTCTCACTATTCATCATATTTCCACCATGTGATATTTTAAATAGTTAACAAATATCACATTTTTCATGAATTACCCACTGTGTGGACCAAAGGAAGAAGCTAAAAAATATATATTACATATCATTGATCTTTTGAACTGGCTCAAGAGGATTTTGGCAGTTGGAAACAACACATTGTTATAAGGATGTGATAATATTTAATTTTCACACCATGATAGTACAATATCTAAGGAGTTAGTCTGGTGAGTCTGTCAAGGACTCTAGAATTAAGTAGATTATAAATGTTTCACCATCTTCATTAACATTTGCTTCTTGGGACATGGTTATGATGCGTACTAAGTTATTTTCTCTCTAAACCTTCTCATACAGCTAAGGAGAATGAAAGAGAAGCTGTCAGCAAACTCAAAGACCTTGAATTGAAATATAAGAACATTAATACCAAAGACTCAAGAGTAAGTATGTGACCATGATAACCTATATCTCACAGATTTATGTTGTCTCTATTAGTTTGAAGACACAGGCCAAGGTAAATAACTGAATAGTGATTTTTTTATTGGGAGGACATCAGTTGAATTTCCTTGTGACTCTGTCTCTCATTTTAAGAGATTAGTTTGAAATTTCCACTATTTATAGAATACCTGCGTTTGATTTTTGCTCTTGCTTGTAATTTAAAATCATATCTATACTCTCATGTATATAGTACTTCAAAACATGATTGTGAATATGGTCCACATGATTTTTTGCATCCTTTGTTATCCAGGCCAAGATCAGGCAAGCACAGGCCCATGCTCAAGATATGAAGGAAGAGTCTGCAATGAGGCATAAAATAGCCGACATTAAACAGAAGGCCATGAAGGAACCAAAGACGTTAGATTTTATCTTTGGTGTCAATATTGAGAACCGACGGCAGCAGGGGATGTTTATCTATAACTGTGATCGTCTTGTGAAGATGTATGAGAAAGTGGGTCCTCAGCAGGATGGTGGAGTGTAAGTTGATAATAACAATAATAAATAATAACAATAATGATAATAATGAATATAATAATAGTGATAATGATAATAGTGATGATAATGCTAATGGTAATAATGATTAGAATAATATCAATGATAATAATGAATATAATAATGATTATGATAATAATAGTGATGATTCAATTCAATTCAATTCATTTATTTTCCATTAAAAACTCAATCAAAATAAATACATACAAAATTCATAAATAAAAATCGGAAGGACCCCAAGAAAAGCATAGCTTGCGAGGATGGGGCCCTGTTGGGGATGATAATGCTATAAAGATTTTGATAATAATGATAAGAATTATATCAATAATGATAATGAATATAATAATGATAATGATAATAATAGTGATGATAATGCTATAAAGACTTTGATAATAATGATAAAAATTATATCAATAATGATCATGAATATAATAATAATAATAATAATAATAGTGATGATAATGCTAATGATGATGGTAATTATTTTGATGGAAATGATGATAATATTAAACATTTTTATAGGACTTGATACAAGCATTTTTAAGCGCTGCATATTACTCTTGCTTTAGCACAGCTAACATGATCGGGTGGTATGGCATTCAAGAAACTTCTTCCCGCCGGGTACCCAGCAACTTCAAATTGGTGGAAAGTCGTTGGGGCATACGTAGATAAATGCCTTGCTAAAGGGCTGCAATCTGGTACTTTAAAATCTAGTACCAAATTTCTTATAGAAAACATACCTTGATCATGGGATTCGATCAGCCTTGACAGCATACAATAGGTGGCAATTTCTCCACTACCTAGGAGTATTCCAGCCAGTCTCCATATAAGACGCTCTTAACTTTGGGCAATACATTGATTTTAGCATCCTACCAATCGCCCATTTAACACCTGGGAGGAGAATCGCACTGTATAGATTGATGTCTTGCCAAATTACATTTTTATATTGGAATAAGGGGGATCATATCATTATACATGTAGAAAAACAGTATATTCTAATATATTTGAGTGAAGGCATGCCTGGCAGATCTTTCAAAAATTGTGTCATATACTGCAGTGCAATGGCAACAGCGGGAGTAGTATTCACCTACAGTGACATTTCATGAAAAATCTGTTTCTTCTTACTTTGATTTCATGTATACAGCATGTGCAGTGGAGTCCTGGGCTATGTCAACATTCCGTACATCGTTCTAGAGCCGACCCATAACAAACAGGACTTTGCTGACAACAAAGAGTATCGGTTGCTCCTGAAGTCCCTGGGAGAACACATCATACAGTACTGGAAAGATATCAATATAGGTAAGTTCAGAAGACAGAATGGGTATACCCACATTGATATCAGTTGGTCAAATCTCTGGGGGATGTTTCTGAAAGAGTTAAGCCTGGGTAAAAGTCTTGCTTCAAGTACAATTGAGTACATGATATTTAAGATATTATATGAGGTAGAGTGTGTCTCATGAGCTTGATCTGACCAATGGGTGATTAGATCAGTGTTGACCTTTTGGTGTATAACGCCAAACATAAAATAAAGATGGTCCTGGAAATTCACTCACTAGATGTTGATCTGGATCAGTTTTACAAACTATGAATAAGTTTTGGATCCAGGGGAAGCAATCCAAATTTCAACACCAAGACCAAAACCAAACTTGAAATCACCCATTTTGATGGGGTCAAGGTACCTGTGGTGAATCTGACAGATCAATATTGATGCTGATCTTTGTTTCTTCATGTTTATATCCTGTAGTTAACCAAGGAGTGTTGAAGTTCTGGGAGAGTTACGGTTACGTGAGTGCAAACTGGAAGGATGCCCCTTCGCAAGAAGCCAAGTTCATCAGGAAAAGAGCCATGCAACTGCCAACAATGATACAATGCAGTGAGTTTTTTAAATCATCTTCCTTCATGTAAAACTCTGATTTGTCAAGAGGAAGTAAGTGATAAATTAGATATTTCCTGTAAATGGATCAGATTCCATCTGACGTTTACTCAGATGGTAATGCTATCACTTGATGACTTTCCTGACATCTCTCTTAGGGCATGAGAGAATTTGGCTTGGAAGCATATAAATAGAAGGTGCCTTAGGGGTGTTAAAAATGTCTTTGTTGCTTCTTTTAGCAGAAATCCTACCAAACAGCTTCCCCTTTTACCCCATTGCTTTGTTGATGATAGAAATTTTAATGAAATTGAATGAGAAATTTAAATTCCTTGAATGGTTGATACCTGTTGTCACTACACCAGGGGCCCGTAACACAAAGCTTAGTAATGATCATAGAACATTTTTCTACTACTGATTGCATTGACTACAATGTAGAATCAATCGTAAAAATCAAGCGTACGATTAATCGCTAACCTTTGTGTTACGGACGGTACCCTGTGGGCACTTCAGATTGAGTGATTTTGAAATGTTCATAAAAGCAGATGGAATTCAGTGACAGGAAATATGTTTCACCACAACAGAATATCAGAACGTAAGGGGATCTTACAGAATCAAACAAGAAATAAATCATTTCTTCAACAATAAACAATTAATCAATCTCTTAGTCAGTCTGTCAATCAGTTAATCTCGTGCTTCATACCTGTGTTGTCCAACTTGTCTCTTCAAAGACATGAGAAGCTTCTTAAATGTATGTGGATTGCAATATTGAGTGACTAATTTGTGTCCATCTTTTTTGCTAGACTCTTGCCTGAAATGGAGACAACTGCCGTTTTCTACCAGCACTATCGGTATAGAGTACCCTGATAACTGGGAATGTTCAATGAATAAAGATACCACTCTCAATAGGTAAGGCATACTCAATTTGGTTGCATCCTATTCATAGTGAATGCATTTAAGATAACAATGGTAGCATCTAAACAGTATATCGTTCTGTTTATTTTACATCATATTGTCAGTAACTGCGTTTTATTTACTCTTTTTAAACAACATGCACACGATGGTATAAATATTGCATATAGCATTTTCATTTATTGATGCAAGATGAACAATAAAGTATTGATAAAATGCCTTGCTCAAGGGCCATGTCAGGAATTGAACCCTGGTCTTCCTTGGTGTAATCGGGCACCTTAGAACACACTGTCATGGCACCTTGCCCAAGTAACTTTTAGTAACTATGGAAGCATCTAAACAAAATACTTTCTTATTAGATTACATCCTATTCTGAGTGATCGCATTTGAAGTAACAATAGTAGCATGTAAACATTCTCTCACTGCATTCCTTCCCATAGATGCAGTAATCCTGAGAAGAAGCTGTCCATTCCTACAGGAACCATGAGAAAGGAAATAAAAAGTGCAGAGGAAAAACAGAAAGATCTTGAAGAGGTGAATTTCAGTCCAGTTCTCGGTTTTAATTATTTTTTCTCATTTCCAACAAAGTATAAAATCCATAGAAGTATCATGAAAATTAACATTTTAACTAGAATGCTTGCAATATATGACATCACAACTTCAGATTCTAGACTGAAATGGAAAAATATATAGATATTGCAATTCAAAGCTCGCGTAATTATCAGTGTTTAGCTGAAAATAGAGTGGTCCACTGAGAAGCAGAGTATGAAAATGATGAACTCCTCATAAGTACACAAATGAGAGTATTGAAGTGTAATGT
The DNA here is from genome assembly GCF_037042905.1 of Lytechinus pictus. Taxonomy (NCBI): domain Eukaryota; kingdom Metazoa; phylum Echinodermata; class Echinoidea; order Temnopleuroida; family Toxopneustidae; genus Lytechinus; species Lytechinus pictus. The sequence continues at coordinate 18,042,096 of NC_087246.1, forward strand.
GTTGCAATTTGAGGGGATGGTATTTATAATTATACATGCCCCTCTGGTATTGTCACTTTAACTAATGGATATTTTGTGAGTAGATTATGCAGCTATTAAAGTTTCACAATTGTGAGCCTGCTGAATGAAATATTGAATTTGGTTGCTAATTAGGCTTTTTATTTTTTGTTTTTACAGGACATCAAGAAGAAACAGCAGAAGCTTCAGCAAATGGAAGTAAGACATTCAACTTACAAACAGTTTATGAAATGACCTCACAGTCTGAAAATCAAGTGTTTGTTTATCTCTTCAAAGTCACATTCTTCTTAATAAATTTATGTGGTCTTACTAGATTAGACTTGAACATAATTAATCATTTATAAATGAAGTACATTAATAACAATAGTAATGTTTTTGACATCTTGATTCATACAGATTTTAGTAGTTTATATACGTTTTATTGAAGTGTCTTTGTTGTCTAGTCTAGTATCCACCTTTCTCACATTTAGCAGTAAACAAGAGGGGTGACTACTGAAAGGTTGCATGATATTAATTGCTCTGATATAGTGGTGACAACAAATTTTGTTGTTTCTGGCTTTCCATTGTAGAGCTTCATTTTCATCAGTCCAGCTCTTTATTGTGAAAATGGGGGTTCTGATTATTTTTAGCTTACATTTGATTTCTTCTTTACAGAGAACCAAAAAGTTATTTTCAAGACGTCGGCGATCCCCAACTCCTGAATCACCTTCTCCGCCACCATCTCCTCCTAGACCGAAGAAAATTGCAAGGTCCACTCCAAAACCAAGCCCTAAACCTGCTCCAAAACCAGCGCCAACACCTAAACACATTCCAAAAGGGAAGGCCAAGCCAGTGAGTAATATTTATATAACATTTTTATATCCCAATTAAGTACTTCATTTCTTAAAAGGGTACTCAGTGGTGATAACCATATTGGATTGGTTGCATTTTTATTCATCATTAAAAACATTAACATCCACAACAGGGTTAAAACATCTTCTTGTTCTGAATGCTGATCATTTCACATGGAATTTAATAAAAAAAATTTGGTGGGGGGGATTGGTGGGGATTTTTTACCTGATTGCTAAGAAAGCATGAATGCTTGTAAGCAAGCAACCAGAGGACCGACGGCTTAAGGTCCTCTCCGAAGGACCTGGTAATGAGGATTAATGCCTTACCAAAGGGCACTAGCGCACCAAGTGGGAATCGAACCCGGGTCACCGGAATACGAATCCCCCGCTTTACCGACTGAGCTATCAATTTTGATATTGATATGTAGCATTTATGAGGCACCGATTATCTAGTTGTCTATTCAATGTCACATTATATATTACCCCAGCTGTAGCTCCAGCTGCTAAAGTTGCTTTGTGCATTCAAGGAATTAATCCTGTCAGGTACCAATGCACCTCACCTGGGTTGAGTGCAGCACAATGCGGGTAAATTTCTTGCTGAAGGAAAATACGCCATGGCTGGGCTGGGATGCAAACCCTCATCCTTCTGATTTAGAGATGAGAGTTGTAACCACTCAACCTCGACACCCCTTTATTAGAAACAGAAAATTGTACTGAAAAGGTTTATACTACTCCCTGTGCAGTGTGTGGTGCTGTTCATGAATAAAAGCTGTTTTATCTTATCATAACACACTTGAAATGGGCAGTGCAACAAACAAGAACAAAAACACTGATTAAACGACTGATTAAACGTGGAAGATGGAAATTTATAATTAGAATTTTCTATCATTTATTTGAGTAATGCGATATACACATTCAATTTTTTTTCAAAGTATGTAAATGAATAGCAGAATTATCTATTGAATTGTTGCCAATTTTAGGAACAGCAACAGATTGAAATTTATGTAATGAGAGGTGTGTATACTTCTCTTTTCAGATTCCTAAAGTTCAACCAAAGCCACCTCCAAAACCAGTTCCTAAACCCAAAGAAGAACTTGTCACAAAGAGGGTAAGGTCAACATCAGTTTGTAATCATCCATTTATTCATTTATTTATTCATTTATTTATTTATTCATTCATTCATTCATTCATTCATTCATTTATTTATTTATTTATTGAGTTATTGAGTCATTCATTCATTCATTCATTTTTTCATGCATAGTTTTTTAGTCTTTTTACACGGAAGTTTCATCAATGGTCTTAAATAACATAAACTGATCATAGGGAGACCTTCGTTAACTAGCTTATGAAACAAAGTTGAGAAGTATAAAACTAAGGGTATATAAAACTTAACAATTTCAGGTTAACAACTAAAACTTTGAATAGTTCTATAACAAGAAAATAAAATCATATACATGGAAAGTCAAGGATGTAAAGTGTGCTTACCTCTAATCCAAGATCATCTGGGTTATTATTATATGTATGGCACAACATATATATTGCAGTGTTGAATAGTTCTTGAAGTTAACTTAAACTAGTTATCACTCTCCTCTGACCACCCCCCCCCCTGCTACTGCTTTAATATGGTACCTCTTAATCACACTTAACAGAATGAAATACTTAAATTCAGATGTAAGAATGTACTTTTAAAAATATTATCCCTCATGTACATTTCATTTCCAGCAGTTTTCGTCTAAAGTGAAACCGATCGGTAAAGCTTCTCCAGTCGTGCATCAACGGCCAGTTAGCCCTAAGCCTGCCAAGCGGTCAGCTGCAATCGCCCCTGCCAAACGCCCCATCCCTAGCCCTATAGCAAGCCCTCCACCTTCATCTCGGACCAAGGTGGTTATAGAGGATGATGAGCCGGTCTTGGAACTAGAGCCTACTCCTAAGAAGAAGAGGAAAGTCAGCGAGTCATCACAAGATTCCCAGGACTCACAGGACACAGCAGAGAAGGTAGAAAAAATATTATCCCCCTCTCATTTAAATTGCATAATATGGCATATATTTGTATAGGTTTTCAACGGCAGAATAAAGAAATTTTCATTTTCTTCCTCCTTCATTTTATTCCTTATATGCAGTACTTCAATTATATTATTCTAAAGATCCTTGGTATTCTGTAAATTAGTATGTCCTTTGAACAAATCTAAATTTCATTCATCTAAGTTATTTAATATATTTTCTAAAAAGACATAATTATGTAAACTATTTTCCTGTACTTGATAATCAATTTTGAATTTGGATTTAACACAACATGATAGTCTATGGTATTTGTAATTCAAGTTATATTAATTAGATGATGTACTATGTTATATTTGACAAATTCAGATGTATATCATTGTTAAGCGCATATGAATGCAATGCACTATAAGAATGTAACTCTTACCTTTATTTATATGAACATAAACAGATAACTATGAATAACATAAAAAATAAAACAGTGCACCTCTCCATACCCAAGGCTTCTAACAGACAATACTTCAAACTATGTTCACCTGAAACAAACAATTGTTGCATCAAACCTTTTAATAAATACACATTACAATCAAAATGATTTTTGTCTCGCCTGCATAGCAGAGCGATACTATAGGCGCCGCTTAATGCGGCTTTGGCGACGGTGGCGGCAGCGGCATTGTCAACATTGAAATCTTATCTGAAGGTTAAGTTTTAGAAATGTCATCATAACTTAGAAAGTATATGGACCTAGTTCATAAAACTTGGACATAAGTGTAATCAAGTATTACTTAACACCCTGACTGAGTTTGAGGTCACATGACCAAGGTCAAAGGTCATTTAGGGTCAATGAACTTAGGCCATGTTGGGGTATTTGTTGATTTCCATCATAACTTTAAGTTTATGGATCTAGTTCATGAAATGATAAGGATAATCAAGTATCACTGGTCATCTTGCACAAGTCTTTGGTCACACGATCAAGGTCAAAGTCATTTCGGGTCAATGAACATAGTATAAAGTCGGCACTGCTGCTATATTGAAACAAGTAATGCAGGCGAGACTGCCAGAGGCGCTCCACTTGTTATGTTATTATTTTGTTGTATTTCATGACTGTTTTCTATAAGGGATAATGAGTTAAATAGTTATGGAACATAATCCTCAGTACCAGCCATACAGAAATAGTGCTAACAGAGCACTAACAGTATGCCCAATCAGATCTATCATATTGTGATGTTAAACGTTGATCAAAGATGTAAATAACATATTGTTGTTACATTAAGCATCGCTGCTACATTACCACTTGTAACAGGACCTCTGTTAGTGCATTGTTAGTGATAACAATGTTTCTGTTTGACCAGTACTGGTTGTTAAACCCCTGAACCAGAACTAAGTAATACCCCTTTTCTCATTCGGTGAGTTTGTTTTATTACAGCTTAAAACTGACTGGTCTTCTCAACATCTCCCGTTATCATGGAAAACTCATTTTCTTGTTCATTACTCAGGATTACCTCATGAAATAATTTTGTAAGCAATCACATTGCATGACCTGTCGATTTTTCATCTGCATTTCAGTTTTTAGTCAAGTGTATAGGATTAAAATGTGTCTTTTAATATATGGAGGGCCTAATCTATCACCATTCTCACCATAAGTAATCAACTCAATCATTCAAAATTTTCCATTGTTTTTCCTTTGCTTTGCCATTCATATCAATAAATGCATTGTTTATTTTCCATATTTGCTCCCTTGATTTAGAATGCAAACAGTGAAACAGACACAGAGTTGGAAGGAGTGGGGGTCAAAGTTGAAACCCTTATTAAAGGTCAGTGGCACAAAGGTCAAGTTGTCAAGGTCAGCAGGAAGCCAGATAGTGGCGACAAATGGAAGGTCAAGTTTGATGACCATCCTAAAGACAAGTTTGACAAATGGTAGGTAATTTCTCTCATGCTTGTGATTTTATCATATATTTGTAATTTTACAGCTGATAAATTTATTTACATTGGATTGAATTCAGCCTTTATTTTGCTCTTGAATTCCCAATTGCATGTGGTTTATCTGTCAGACCAAATGTATGTTCAACTCCCTATATGTGTGACCTTCCTGAAATTATTTGTCACTGTTTTCTAGTTCATATGAAAAGTTGCAATACTATCAAATCATCTTGGCTCAAGTAGTTCATGAAGCTGAGTGAAGTCAAATTTGAAACAAAAATAGGAGTTGGGCATTCAAGAAGAGTTACTGGGGTACTCATAATCAATTTTTGTGGTTTGTCTCAATAATTTAGGTATAAAGGAATTTAACATTTAGGAGACAATCATGCTCTCTTAATAATAGGTAATGGATTAAGTAATAGATTTTTGACACTCAATCATATCTCTTTTTGTTTCAGGTATGATAAGGAAAGCTCAGATCTTCGGTTGCAGGTGAGACATATTAAAGTACTGGGTTTGTTACTTTAAACTTGTTATCGATATTAAATGAACAAACTTATGCTACTGAAGTCCTTAAACTTGATAGTCTGAGAGTGAATTTCTCATAAAATTCTTCCAATACTTAGTATCGTCGGCATGTTTTATGAAATAAGATTCAGCCTATTATTCTTTTTTTGTTTGCATTTGAGCCCTATTTCATAAAGCTTATTATTATGAGCTACTGTTATAAGCTACTAAAATACTCATTTGATTGGTTGAGAGTAAATTAGCCATAGAATATCAGCATTTATTATAGATAGTAAATTTTATGAAATCGGAACTTGTTTCAATTCACCCAAGCTCACTACTCCTTGATAACTTTGTGACCTTCTGACCATTTGTAACAATATCACTTAATTTGTTATTTATTTTTATACTTATTTATTTTTGTACTTCATTTGTTTATCAATTTACATTACTGTTGTTGATATGACACCAGTTATATGCAATGTGGGTTGTACCCTGGCCCTTGTGGTCCAGAGTCAGGTTCGTGATCCACATGACCTCTGAATTCAATTCATTTATTTGTCAAGTATTGAAAAATACATAAAGTGCATCAGACAAATATCAAGTAAATATTGAACATGGAAATTATATTCTGATAGGATTCCCAAGTAAAAGCTAAGCTGCTTTGTGAAATATGGGAACCAAACAAAGTTAACAAAATTATTAGCAAAGTGAATTACCTTGCATTACAATTTTGAAAAGAGAAGAACAAGCCAGGTAGTTATGTTTTTATATTCTTGGGGGCGATTCATTCAGCAATACACCTGTACATTGATATTTTTATTATTGTTTTCAGGGTAGTGAAGATTCTATGTCATCGCAAGAAGAAGAAATCAAGCAGGATACGGACAAGCCAGTTGGAAAGACAGAAGGAAAGACAAAAGAGAAGGCAGAAGAAACAAAAGAAGAAAAGACAGAAGAGAAGATTGAAAAACAGAAGCCTGAAAAGAAAGTAGAAGAAAAGACAGAGAAAGAAAAGACACCAGAGGAGTCGGCTAAACCAGTAAAGGAAGTGAAAGGAACAATAAAGGAAAAGAAGGAGAGTGATGAAGAGAAGAAAGAACCCAAAGATAATGATATAGTTGAAGAGAAAAAGAAAGAGGAACCAAAAGGAAAGAGCATAGAGGAGGCAGGAGGAAGCAAAGAGAAAGAGGAAGTGGATAAATTAAGCCAACTGAATGGCTCACTTTGTGATGGTTTCAGGTGAGTTCTGCATATCAATATTTATGATAGACTCAAAGCCTCAGTCATATATGGTGTACTAACAAGGATACTTTGCAGTGATCAGGTGAAAAAAAAATGCCTGCCCATGCTGATAATAAACATGCAATTTATATACTTAGAAGGTTCAAAGCCCCCCAAATTTGTTCTAAGTTGCATGGATAAACTCATTACCTCATAGTTCATTTTACATGACGTCATTATTTTGTAATGGTGTGAGTCATGCTGACTTTTCCAATGCAATGCTGGACAAGCTATTTCCCACTAAATTTTTTAAGAACCAAAGAGTGTTTCATATACGAAAGTTGCCAGCGCTAACAAGTGGTCATTCCATTACAGTTTCATCGTAAAAGACAGAGGAAATAAAGGTTTTGAGATTTTGTGGTATTCATTCATACGTATGGGGCGTTGCAAGAAATATGCGATAAATTGCAACTCTATTTTCAGTTCCTAAATCAATCACATGTCTTGCAATTAATTGCAAATTTGTGATTAATTGCTAATCTGCTTCTTGAAACAAGGAGTGTAATCTGATTTGCTACACTCAAAATTAATCTATCAATTGTAAAATTGCAACATAATATTTGTAATTGATTGCAAATATTTTCTTTCAATACCCCGTAAGTCTTGAATCCTATCTTTTCTTGGAAACAGAACATGCTTGAGGTATTTCCTCCCACCAGAGTGGACAATGTCAAAAGATGATATCAATGACATGGATGCCAAGAAGCTAACTGAGTTTCCACTTGACAATTTCTTTGACCACTATGAGAAGGGATTACGAGATGTAAGTATCATCGTGAATATAAATTCTAATATATGCAGCAATGAAAATGTACACCTGAAAATCAACTTGAGGTTGGAACACCTAAGGTTGAGACACCTCAAATCGACTGCAATTCCATGAAATAATCCACATGTATAGACACCTTTTTTTTCATTTGTACGTCATGTCATGAATTGCTCAAGCCATAATAATTTAAGAGCTTCATACTAAGTTTTATATGAAGAACAAAACAGAGGCAAGTCATTTCCAGAAGGTCTTGTATATAGTGGGAAGGAAATTTATAACTATGCAATTGCCCTCAGTTCTGCCCTTTCTTTTCCTCTTCCAACTAGCTATAAACAATAAACAAAGATGAATTTGTGGTCCTACAAGAATATAAACTAAACCTGGGCTTAGATCTTTATGAATATAATCTTTTGAATTTGAAAAGGCTGATGTGATCGAAGCTCACTTTGCATTCAGTTGAGTAGTTTGGGTCTTGACTCTCAAGATGGTTCAAGGTAGCTGTGGTATAGTGACTTTCAGCTTTAACTTAGATCTTTATAAATAAAATATTTTGAATTTGAAATGACTGATAGTAGCTCTATTCAGTTGAGAAGTTTAGGTATTAAGGTGGTGCTATTCAAAGATACTGTTGTATACTGGCTTTCAATGTTAAATTAGATCTTTATAGAAAAAAAAGTATTTTGAATCTGAAATGACTTTTATTGGCTTTTTTTTAATTCAGTTGGTTGGCAGATATCAGGTGAATGCTGAAGAAAAAGAGAAGGAAGCTATGACTGCTCAGGGTAAACTCAACAATCTACGCAAGATGGTGGCACAACTACTTTCAACATTACATGATACACAGGTAATGTATGTTCACCTACTTATTCATTGAGTTGAAGAAGTTAGAAGAGAAGAAAACTTGAATAAGAACTCAGGATAAACTCAACCATCTGTGCAAGATGGTTGCCCAGCTATTTGTGGGGGCGACATTGTCTAGTGGTTAAGACTCTCTTCTTTCAATCTGAGGGACGTGGGTTCGATTCCCAGCTATGGCGTGTTTTCCACATTGTGCTGCACTCAACCCCAAATGGGTACCGGCAGGAAGCAATTCCTCAAAAAGCTGTGAGCACCAGAATCGGTAGACTAGCTTGGCCCAGGTAAAATTGGAGCTCCTTGAGCACTTAACAAGGTGGATATGTGCACTGTATAAATCCTATATTATTATTTTATTACTTTCAACATTACATGATACTCTGGGGAGGTGTTAATCATTTTCTCATTGATTGACTTGAAGAACTAAAAGAAAAAAACTTGATCAAAAGCTAAGGGAAAACTCATTAATCAAACTAAAACGTAGACCAAGTAGATTAAAGTCCTAACACCTGGCTGGATTAACATGTTTATTTTGCACTAATTTCTCAACAATTACAAATTTTCTACTAGAATCAGTTGGCACATATATATATTTTTTAATTCATACATATACAACACTTGGATTGTTATTTTGATAGACTCTGTCTGAATTTGGTTTGAGATTGTTACCACAACTGACATTTTTATGTTTAAATATTTATATTTGCTTGATTTTCACTAGGACGGTCTTTCAATAGAGAGTATGAAAGGAGATGAAATTGACAACTTGCTGGCAGTGTGTCTGAAAGAACAGGAATGAAGTAACTTTCACTGAATGTCACTTTGAAGAACATTACTGTGTAATGGATGAATGACTCCTAGTTGATGCAACATTAGCCAGTGTATATACAAGACTGATCATCATTATCATCATTACCATGCATGCAGAACCAAGGGAAATTAGTCTGGTTCATCTCATGCCAGTATTTCGTTCGCAGTGGGATGTGTTCACTGATTTCTTCACGAAGGCAATGGAGAGAATCACACTAGAGAGAGCCAGTTTGATTATGTGCAAATAAATGAAAGACCTATTCCCCATCTTGTAACAAGTTAGAATTGATTGAGATTAATCTCAACAGAGATGTTCATCAATTAAAAATAAAGATATGATTTGTGATCGGTATGAGCTTTGGTTTGGTCTTCATAAGATGTATCCTGGGCCCATTTTCATGATACTTTGTCATCAATAGCAAATACTAGATATCTATCCTGAATTTTCTTTTGACCAATCAAATTGGAGGACTTCAGTAGCTGATAACAGTAACTTGTAACTTGTCATTGATAAAAAGCTCGATGAAGCCAGGGAGTGTTTCTCAAAGAGTTAAACCTATTACTTAGAGCCATGATTAAATGCTGACATGCACATGATATCTGAGGCACAATCTTATTGTTTAATACGCAGTGGCGCACGTCTTCTTAGCATCCCCTGATCCTATTGTAGGGTACAGGATGACTAAAGAAAAATGCACTCAGGTTATGAATGATAACATCTCAAAATGAGACATTCATTGAAAGTAATGAATATGGCTAATTGGGTCAATAGTGCTGAAGCCCAACTGTTAAGTACTTCTAGCATTGCATAGAAGGTAGATGAGTTCTTTCACGATGTCACATATCATATTCTCTCGATGTTGTTTACATACTGTGTATGCTAACCTGGTGGCTCTCAAAGAGCGTTTCCAGGAATAAAGATGAATTTCATGGTGCTCAAATATGTGTAAAACTGCAAGATTTGTATCATGTAACTTCTTAACTGTCATCACAGGTATAGAGCCATGATCATTAAGTCTCATCCGCCCCAATGAAAAGTGAGTGAGATGATACAGAATGTTTTATTCTTGTGATTACAGTATTGTTGGAAAGTGTTTGATGTTTGTTTTCTCTCAGCTGTTACAAATTGAGACAAAGGGAAGTTGGACATACCTGTAAACTTGTGTATTATTATATGGAATTGCCAACCTGTTTGTAAGAGACATTCCTCATGAAACACAGTTCAAAATACAAGAAAAGCAATTAGTGAGGTTTGTGCAGATCAAGCAGGTCACAGTTCGACACAAGTGGTGCTGAGGAGAATGATTTACAAAGCTTTTCATCAAGGACTCTCATTGACAACTGATACAAGCTACTGAAATCCTTGCATCTGATTGGCTCTGTCAGTGAAAACTGATGAGATAAACCAGTTCAACCTTCCCAATAAAACCCACCTATTGTCTCCATACAGATTGAAATAGCTGCCTACATCAAATACAAGGATTTAATAAACTATGCCATTCTATATGCCCACTGGGCACTTGCATAACAATTTGAGGGGGGGGGGAATCAAATCTTAACATATTTCAAAGTCAAAATTGTACATTTTTCTTTGTTTTTAATGGCATAGTTAATATGCGACGGAACATACAACAATCATCACTTTTCACATGCTCTATTATCCAACAAGTTTGGTCTATTTTCAGGATATTCAAGGCAACCGATATGCACTAATTTTGTTCTATCCCACCACCCTTTTACTTCTGCCACCAAATGTAACTTGGGTAGGTATATCTTGGTATTTTGATTTGCCACTAAGGTGTACTAAATCTGTTTTTGTTGTGTACCATAGTAAGTCATGTTGCAATGCCTTCCATTGTGAAATTGACATGGCCTATTATGGGGAGGTAAGTAATAAGTACCATTTGTTCTGTTGTTTTATTATGTTTTAGTTGAAAGTTCTATTTTTGTACCGTTTCTAATTCCATCATCATTATTTCTCAACCATGTTAAAGTTATATTTTTAGTTTTATATTATTCTCTGCTACCATAAAGAGGTAATAGAAATCACATGTATGCGCTTATGGTGCTGTATCACAAAACTTAGTGACTGATTATAAAGCTGACTTGTACGATTGATTGAACATATTGGTTTATGCAATCAATCATAGAAATCAGTCCTATAATCTTTTACGAAGCTTTGTGTAAAATGGGGCACATTTAAGAATTAAAAGTGAGAGTAGCAATCAACAGAATAACTTGCAATGACCAACCAGGATCATTGTTTTACACATGCTTTATTAAAAAAGACTATCAAGTGACCAATCAGAATTGTTCTTAATAATCTGCTGTTGGTCGCGAATCCAATTTAGAGGCTCAGCGTTTAGAGCCAATTTGTCTAACTTAATGGGCTGAACATTTTGAATCCCTTCGTGTTTTTATGCCTCGTTGACCAAGATACTGCACTAAAGAAATATCCCATAGGCTATCATTTAGATGTTTGTTTCTAACAAGCAATCCCCCTGTAAAAAAATGAGGATAAATTCATAAATAGAAATGAAATATGATAAAGTGAAAGTTCAATTAGGATTAATAAAGTCAAATGAATTTCATGTTTTGGAAGGGTAAAGTCAGTTCAAAATGAGTGCATTAGTAACAAATTCAATTAGGATTGATAAAATCCACTGAATTTCACATTTTGGGAGGGGAAAAGGCTAAATCTGCTCAAAATCATTATGAATCTGGGCCAGTGGTGCAATATGATTATTTTCACTTATAAATTGTAGCCAAGTAACCTGTTCTTCTGACACAAGAGTATATAAATGCACTAAAACTTTGTCAATGCTCTTATTGTCATTATCCTGAGCTTAAAGTAGAAGGATGGTGGTTGTACAATATATTTGTTCAAAAACAAGTACCCTTTCTATAAAAATCAGATTGCAGGAGAATCATGTAGGTTCCATTCTTGTAAGATTAAAAAAATTATTAGGGCACTACTGAAGAGATGAAATTCCTGGTAAATTTTCCAAATCCATACTTGTGTTCATTGTTTTGATTTTCTTTCTCTCATGAAAAGACGTTAAGTTGAGTTGTTTTTTTAATGATACATCCAGTATAGCATGTGTGTCTGGAAATAATTTCTTGCAGTTGAAGTACAGGTACTGGCTAGGGGGAAAAGGCTCTTAAAAAGTTATTTCTTTCTTTCATACCATTAGGGAATGCAATTCATAAAAATTAGATGATACCACAAAGGGAGATAAAAACATGAATACTAGAATTTCCAAAATTTAATTTTGATTCCTATCGATGGTGTCATCAAATTCTTGTTTACATCTAAAAATGTTTTCATTGCCATGGTAATTTTCCTTGAAATGAGCAATCCTGTTGAATAAGTTTAATTGTATGCAAGTACTGGTATTGATTTAGTTTTGAGAATAACCATTGTTTCAGTGGCTCAAATGTGTACATATCGAAAGTTTCTTTGTCTGAAGATCTAACCAGGCTGTTCCCAACGTTTGTGCATGAAATGTTTAATATTACGTATGTATACATACAAGTGCTTGTTCAAAGTAGACTGTCATGTATTGCAGTCATATTGTTCATGTAAATAACGTTCATTTCAAAATGAATAAAGAAGAACAAATTTTTTGGAAAAAAAATATAAATTATGTTTTTCTTGTATGATTTGTCTATTATGATTTTGATTATGATTGTGATTGTGATTATGATGTTGAGTAGGATGATGATGACGATGATAATGAGGATGATGATGGTGATGATGGTGATGATGGTGATGATGATGATGATGATGATGACTGAATATCATGATTATGACTGAATATCATGATTATGGATTGATGTTTAATATGATTATGAGGTTGATGATGATTATAATGACAATGATTATGATGATCATATGATCATGTGATGATCAAGTCGATGCTCTTAAATCAAGGAAATGGTACATAAGAGTCTTCTCATTCAATTCAATAACAAATACTTTATCCATGAATATAAATTTTTAACAATCATCTTTATTTTAAGAAATAACTGAAGTACAAGATACCCCCACTGGCCCACATCAACCACTAAGAAAAATCATAATATTCATTTTACTAAAATTTTACTAAACATAAGTCCAGCATCATGAAATACGACTGTTATGACCTTGGGTGCATGCACCGTCAGACGATTTTTTTATCCAATGATTAATTTTACAGAAGATTTTTTAACGGATAATTCAGTTGCTAGAATCCTGTTAATGTTTGGTTACAGTTATTGTTTCTTTGGAATGTATGGGTGCTACCACGGTTGCAGGGATTGTTTATTCCTTCCCGTGGGTAAGATGTCAGTTTAGTAAGTGACGGCCTTAACGATGACTTTGACAGCTTCAAATGTTTCGATGGCGGTAGGAATGATCTGGTTAGCGGGAAGAAGGAAACCGTAGCGACCGGTATCTCGGAGCTCGACAGCATACGAGTGTTTGATACCAGCTACTCCATACGCCCAATCAACACTCGATCCTGATGCTGGGTCTGTAATTCAAGAGAATTAGAATTTAAAATATAAATTTACATCATCTTGTAGAGATAAATATGGAAGCTAAAAAGTGCCAACGTTTGGAGGGATGATCAGATGAGATCTCAGATCTCGGCATATCTACATCTTGTTGTGTCTACATCCCGTGGGAGAGATGATCAGATGACATGATCTTGGATCTCGTCATGTCTACATCCTTTGGAAGAGATGATCAGATGACAATATCTCGGATCTCGTCATGTCTACATCCTTTGGAAGAGATGATCAGGTGACAAGATCTTGGATCCATGATCACATTATCTGATGATATCTTCTAAAAGATGAAGACATGACTAGATACGAGATCATGTCATCTGATCATCTCTCCCATGGGATATAGATATGAGGAGAGCCAAGATATTGTCATCTGATCATCTCTCCCAAAGGATGTAGACATAACGAGATCCAAGATCTTGTCTTCTGATCATCTTTCCCACAGGATGTAGACATGACGAGATTCAAGATCTTGTCATCTGATCATCTCTCCCACAGGATGTAGACATGACGAGATCTAATCATCTGATCATCTCTCACACAGGATTTAGACATGACGAGATCCGAGATCTCGTCATCTTTTCCAAGGATTGTAAACATGACGAGATGACCCCACAGGATGCAGACATCGGCCAAAGATTGTAAACATGAGATGATTATCTGGACATCTGGGTGACACTTTTAATCTTCCACTGAAGCCCATCATTCTTTCTTAGACGTGAATAAAATGTGATTTTTCAAAGGCCTTTGTGATAAGCGGGCCATGGTGATGATCATGGCCCCTTCTTTTATTTTGTCTATCATTTTATAGTTGCCCATCCCCTTTGATAATCATTGCTCTTCTCCATAAAATCCCATGTACGGTCATATTGCCAATAATTTTACTTACATATGGTATTTGCGATGCTACCATAGACATAGTCCGTTCCATATACTGCATTGAGTGCATTAACAGCATCACGAGCTACTGTGTACTATGGAAAAAAATTATGAAAGATGTGGGAGAGATAATTATTAATTGTAAATATGAGACCACAACCACCATAACCATATTTTCTCTTTATCTTTATCACCATCATCATCATTATCAACACCATTATCATCACCACCATCATCACTATCATCATCAGCATCGTCATCATCGAATCCCAGCCATGGCGTAATTTCCTTCGGCAAGAAATTTATCCACATTGTGCTGCACTCGACCCAGGTGAGGTGAATGGGTACCCGGTAGGATTTATTCCTAATGCTTTAGCGCCTATATGGCTGCTCAGCTACAGCCGAGGTAATAATAATATACCAAGTATATTTCAGCGCCTTGAGCACATAATCAATGTGGATTTGGCGCTTTATAAATACTCTATATTATTATTATTATCATCGTCGTCATCATCATCGTCATCATCATCGTCATCACCATCGTCATCATCAGCATCATTATCATCATCATCATTATCATCATCTTCATGCTCTGAAACTAAGGAGGTTCGGATGTATCTACCTGTTCAGTGTAGTCGCTAGGTAGACGATAGGTATATCCCCATGGCGTCAACCACATCTGACTGTAAGCATGGAAATCAATGAATACCCTGACATCGTTGAGACCGAGGATGAAGTCGGTAACCTCTTTAACCTCCCGCTCAGAATGTGCGTTAGAACCCTGATAATCGTCGGCACAGGGGTTGGTACCAGCGTCTTAAGAACAGTGAAAAGTGAACAGAAGAAAAAATATATGAATGATAATGAATATTGATATTAGAGAGAAGTAATGAAATCTTACCTTCTATGATTACTCACTCCGCAACATTTGATCTTATACCAAGAGCAAGTAAATACATACACGTGGGTGTGACGATCACTTCTGATTTACAGAAAGATAAACATTTTCTATTTCTTTAAAAAAATGGCAGCTCAACTCTTCCAGTTTTGGCAATCTGTTATAGTTTTCTATATATTATCAAGTTTCTTCAACAACTTGTCATATTTTCCTTAACAATATGCCGCGATTCAGCAACTCGTCTCATTTTCTCTTCCTTAACAATTATAGATTTGCTGCCATTCGTAATTTCGTCAACTTTTCTTTTCCTTAACACTTATTGATTTGCCGCCACTCAGCAATTCGTCAACTTCCCTTTTCCATAACAATTATTGATTTGCCGCTATTCCTCAACTCGTCAACTTTTCTTTTCCTTAACGATTACTGATTATTGATTCGTCAACTCGTCACCTTTCCTTTTCCTTAACAATTGGTGATTTCCCCCATTCGGCAAATCGTCACATGTTCTGTTTCCTTGACAATTATAGATTTGTCGCAATTCGTCAATTCGTCACCTTTCCTTTTCCTTCATACTTACTGATTTGCCGCCATTCGGCAACTCGTCACCTTTTATTTTCCTGAACACTTACTGATTTACCGCCATTCGTCAACTCGTCACCTTTCCTTTTCCTTAACAATTATTGATTTGCCGCCATTCGTCAACTCGTCACCTTTCCTTTTCCTTAACAATTACTGATTATTGATTCGTCAACTCGTCACCTTTCCTTTTTCTTAACAATTATTGATTTGCCGCCATTTGTCAACTCGTCACCTTTCCTTTTCCTTAACAACTATTGATTTCCCTATTTGGCAACTCGTCACCTTTCCTTTTCTTTAACACTTATTGATTTGCCGTCATTCGTCAACTCGTCACATCTCCTTTTCCTTAAAAATCAATTATTATTGATTCATCAACTCGCCACCTTTTTTATTCCTTAACAATTATTCATTTCCTGCCATTCGTCGATTCGTCAACCTTTTTTTTCCTGAACACTTACTGATTTATCGCCATTTGTCAACTCGTCACCTTTCCTTTTCCTTAACAATTATTGATATGCCGCTATTCGACAATTCGTCACCTTTCCTTTGCCTTAACAGTTATTGATTTGTCGCCATTCGTCAACTCGTCACATTTTCCTTTCTTTAACAATTACTGATTATTGATTCTTCAACTGTTTAATTCTTCTTTTCCTTAACAATTATTGATTCGTCAACTCGTCATCTTTCCTTTCCTTAACAACAATTATTGATTTGCCGCCTTCCGGCAACTCGTAAACTCTTTTTCCCCTTAACAATTATTGATTATTGATTCGTCAACTCGTCACCTTTCCTTTTCCTTAACAATTATTGATATGCCGCTATTCGACAATTCGTCCCCTTTCCTTTTCCTTAACAACTATTTATTTGCCGCCATTCGTCAACTTGTCACATTTTTCCTTTCCTTAACACTTATTGATTCGGCAACTCATCAACTTTTCTTTTCCTGAACAATTATTGATTATTGATTCGTCAACTCGTCACTTTTTCTTTTCCTTAAAACTTATTGATTTCCAGCCATTCGGCAACTCGTCAACTCTTTTTACCCTTAACAATTATTGATTATTGATTCGTCAACTCGTCACCTTTCCTTTTCCTTAGCAATCATTGATAAGCCGCTACTCAACAACTCGTCACCTTTCCTTTTCCTTAACAATTATTGATATGCCGCTATTCGACAATTCGTCACCTTTCCTTTTCCTTAACAACTATTTTTTTTTGCCGCCATTCGTCAACTCGTCACCTTTTCTTTTCCTTAACACTTATTGATTTGCCGCCATTCGGCAACTCGTCACCTTTTATTTTCCTGAACACTTACTGATTTGCCGCAATTCGGCAACTCGTCAACTTTTTATTTCCCTTAACAATTATTGATTATTGATTCGTCAACTCGTCACCTTTTCTTTTCCTTAACACTTATTGATTTGCCGCAATTCGGCAACTCGTCAACCTTTTCTTTCCCTTAACAATTATTGATTATTGATTCGTCAACTCGTCACCTTTTCTTTTCCTTCACATTTATTGATTTGCCACCATTCGGCAACTCGTCAACTCTTTTTCCCCTTAACAATTATTGATTATTGATTCGTCAACTCGTCACCTTTTCTTTTCCTTCACATTTATTGATTTGCCACCATTCGGCAACTCGTCAACTCTTTTTCCCCTTAATAATTATTGATTATTGATTCGTCAACTCGTCACCTTTTCTTTTCCTTAACAATAATTGATATGCCGCTATTCGACAATTCGTCCCCTTTCCTTTTCCTTAATAACTATTTATTTGCCGCCATTCGTCAACTTGTCACATTTTCTTTTCCTTAACACTTATTGATTTGCCGCAATTCGGCAACTCGTCAACCTTTTCTTTCCCTTAACAATTATTGTTTATTGATTCGTCAAATTGTCACCTTTTCTTTTCCTTAAAACTTATCGATTTGCCGCCATTCGGCAACTTGTCAACTTTTTCTTTCCCGTAACACTTATTGATTTGCCGCAATTTGGCAACTCGTCAACCTTTTCTTTCCCTTAACAATTATTGATTATTGATTCGTCAAATCGTCACCTTTTCTTTTCCTTAAAACTTATCGATTTGCCGCCATTCGGCAACTCGTCAACTTTTTCTTTTCCGTAACACTTATTGATTTGCCGCAATTTGTCAACTCGTCACCTTTTTCTTTCCCTTAACAATTATTGATTATTGATTCGTCAACTCGTCACCTTTTCTTTTCCTTAACAATTATTGATTATTGATTCGGCAACTCATCAACTTTTCTTTTCCTTAAAACTTATTGATTTGCCGCAATTTGTCAACTCGTCACCTTTTCTTTCCCTTAACAATTATTGATTATTGATTCGTCAACTCGTCACCTTTTCTTTTCCTTAACATTTATTGATTTGCCACCATTCGGCAACTCGTCAACTCTTTTTCCCCTTAACAATTATTGATTATTGATTCGTCAACTCGTCACCTTTCCTTTTCCTTAATAACTATTTATTTGCCGCCATTCGTCAACTTGTCACATTTTCTTTTCCTTAACACTTATTGATTTGCCGCAATTCGGCAACTCGTCAACCTTTTCTTTCCCTTAACAATTATTGTTTATTGATTCGTCAAATTGTCACCTTTTCTTTTCCTTAAAACTTATCGATTTGCCGCCATTCGGCAACTTGTCAACTTTTTCTTTCCCGTAACACTTATTGATTTGCCGCAATTTGGCAACTCGTCAACCTTTTCTTTCCCTTAACAATTATTGATTATTGATTCGTCAAATCGTCACCTTTTCTTTTCCTTAAAACTTATCGATTTGCCGCCATTCGGCAACTCGTCAACTTTTTCTTTCCCGTAACACTTATTGATTTGCCGCAATTTGTCAACTCGTCACCTTTTTCTTTCCCTTAACAATTATTGATTATTGATTCGTCAACTCGTCACCTTTTCTTTTCCTTAACAATTATTGATTATTGATTCGGCAACTCATCAACTTTTCTTTTCCTTAAAACTTATTGATTTGCCGCAATTTGTCAACTCGTCAACTCTTTTTCCCCTTAACAATTATTGATTATTGATTCGTCAACTCGTCACCTTTCCTTTTCCTTAACAACTATTTATTTGCCGCCATTCGTCAAATTGTCACATTTTCCTTTCCTTAACAATTATTGATTCGGCAACTCATCAACTTTTCTTTTCCTGAACAATTATTGATTATTGATTCGTCAACTCGTCACCTTTTCTTTTCCTTAAAACTTATTGATATGCCGCTATTCAACAACTCGTCACCTTTCCTTGTCCTTAACAATTATTGATATGCCGCTATTCGACAATTCGTCACCTTTCCTTTTCCTTAACAACTATTTATTTGCTGCCATTCGTCAACTCGTCACCTTTTCTTTTCCTTAACACTTATTGATTTGCCGCCATTCGGCAACTCGTCAACTTTTTATTTCCCTTAACAATTATTGATTATTGATTCGTCAACTCGTCACCTTTTCTTTTCCTTAACACTTATTGATTTGCCGCAATTCGGCAACTCGTCAACCTTTTCTTTCCCTTAACAATTATTGATTATTGATTCGTCAACTCGTCACCTTTTCTTTTCCTTAACATTTATTGATTTGCCACCATTCGGCAACTCGTCAACTCTTTTCCCCTTAACAATTATTGATTATTGATTCGTTCACTCGTCACCTTTTCTTTTCCTTAACAATTATTGATATGCCGCTATTCGACAATTCGTCCCCTTTCCTTTTCCTTAACAACTATTTATTTGCCGCCATTCGTCAACTTGTCACATTTTCCTTTCCTTAACAATTATTGATTATTGATTCGTCAACTCGTCACCTTTTCTTTTCCTTAAAACTTATTTGATTTGCCGCCATTCAGCACCTTGTCAATTTTTTCTTTCCCGTAACACTTATTGATTTGCCGTAATTCGGCAACTCATCAACCTTTTCTTTCCCTTAACAATTATTGATTATTGATTCGTCAAATCGTCACCTTTTCTTTTCCTTAAAACTTATCGATTTGCCGCCATTTGGCAACTCGTCAACTTTTTCTTTCCCGTAACAATTATTGATTCGTCAACTCGTCACATTTTCTTTTCCTTAAAACTTATCGATTTGGCGCCATTCGGCAACTCGTCCACTTTTCCTTTCCCTTAACAATTATTGATTATTGATTCATCAACTCGTCACCTTTCCTATTCATTAAAAATTATTGATTTAATTCACAACACAATATTTAATATACATATTTTATGTACTTACTTCCCCACTGGAAATCCCAGTTTCTGTTGGGGTCTACTCCATCACACAAACGTCCAATGTTGTTACTTCGGGTCTTTCTCCACATACGATCCTGTAAAAGATGAACGTATGAATAAACAAGTATGTTAAGGCCTGGTCACACTGCCCGAGCGTTGTTGGAGCGGTCGTGGAGCGGTAGGGAGAGAGGGTCGAATTTCGACAACGTTCGTCACCGCTCACAAAATTGGGGAAAATATCGAAAACATGGGCGTTGCCTTAGCGGTGCACCGCTGAAGCCAGCGTAGCTTTAGCGTTGGTTTAACCAAGGAGCTTGTTGGAAGCTCCTTGGTTTAACGGTGGCGAGCGGTCGCGAGCGTTGGTTTAGCAGTGACTCGAGCGTTGATAGAGCGGAGTTCTGCACATGCGGGCGTCGCACAGTGGGCCAGAATGAGTTGAAAGTGCACCAAAATTATTTTCCGTGTTATATTTTTACTTTAACATGTAGATTAAGGGTAATTTTGGGCGTAGAATCGACTGAACATTTAAAGCCCATATGACGTCACTTTGATACAAAATTTTGAATGGCTGCTTAAAACCTATCTGTGAAAAGAAAAATTACGTTAAACAATGTAAAGTATATAAACTTTGTGTTATGTGTTACTTGAAGATTGATCAGAGTGGATGTTGGTTTATGCTTCTCACATGCCTAAAAAGTGTGTATGAGATCCTGAAAATAATTTTATGGCATCAAAATGATCATTAGATTAAAAAAATATTTTAAAATCTGAAAAATATTAACCGTGCTTTATCAAGCTGTGTAGTCTTGGTTAAAACGCAGAGTATATAACACAACGAATGTTTTACTATGATGAGGGTTTTTGGCTGAAATTATTCTACAAGTAAATTTTATCTCTGGAAGAGGGCTGGGTAGCCCTTATATGCGTTATCAACCTTCATTTTGTTTACATTATGCCCGGAATTTCATGGAATGGAAGGGGAATCGTCCCCGAAGTGCAAAATTGCAAAAATGAACAGCAATGTACACCCCACACGGTGCGCTGCGATGACTGCATGGTATAAACATTATCGTTTTTGAACAGGTTTTTGGGGTGATGTCTCAAGTAAAATCGGCTCTAACATAAAAACGGGCAGCTAAATTTGGTATCGACTTAAAGCTTAGACACCGGGCGAAATGATGATGATAGAATTAAAACGGAAATCCACGGAAATCGAAACGTTTCTCATGTAAATGCAAAAAACATGGATTATCAGCCCATTTCGATTCCAAATGAGCTCCTAATTCATTTCTCCCCGTATTTATAGCCAAATTCTGGTACCGCTCCGACACCTCCTTACCAACGATAAACCAAGGTTCATCACCGCAATGGATCGCTACTTTAACGCCCAGCACCGTTCCAGCAATCCCGTGTCCGCTCGGAAAACGCTTACAATCGCTCCACCAAAGTTTGTGAACCGTTTAATCACCGGCCGGGCAACGCTGGCGAAGCAGCGGTTGTCCAGCGTTCAAGATTTCTGCGTTGGCCTAGTGGACCCAAGCGTTCACAAACTTTCGTCTAGCGGTGCCAAACTTTGACTGGGCGTTGTTAGAGCGGTAGTCAGCAACTTTGCTGGAGCGGAAAATTGCCCGCTCCTCACCGCTCGCAATATTTTGAGCAGCTCAAAACTTTCGGAGCTGTAGGAGGGACCATCAGCGGTGGCCGAGTGTATTCGGCGTTGCCTTAACGAAGGCCAACTTTGGTTAAACGGTGGTGAACGGTAGCGAGCGGTGATGATTTTTTCTCTCCGCTCCACGACCGCTCCAACAACGCTCGGGTGGTGTGACCAGGCCTTTCGGTCGTGGAGCGGTAGGGAGAGAGGGTCGAATTTCGACAACGCTCGTCACCGCTCACAAAATTGGGGAAAAAAATCGAAAACATGGGCGTTGCCTTTTTGCTTTTTCTCATTTTCCCTCTTCCTCTTCTTCTTCTTCTTCTTCTCCTCATCCTTCTTCTTCTTCTTTTTCTCCTCCTCCTCCTTCTTCTTCCTCTTTTTCTCCTTCTTCTTCTCCTTCTTCTTCTTCTTTTTCTCCTTCTTCTTCTTCATCTTCTCCTCCTCCTTCTTCTTTTATTTCTTCTTCTTCTTCTTCCTTCTCCACGTGATCATGGTGATCAGCATCATCATCATCACCACAACCATGACAACCAACACGAACACAAGCACTAGTATCTTCATCGTCGTCACTATCATCGCCATCAACACATTCACCATCATCGTCAACGCTACTGTCATCGTCACCATCCTCTCAATTTTCATTATTATACAGCAAAAAGAAGGGTAATTGTATTTTTCTTACGTTGGTCCAGGTGTATTCGTAACCATCAGGATTGTAGTTGATGATCATATAGAAATCGAAATCATCCAACATGCTTGTGATGTCAGCATCGTTGCCATAGCCCTCGACAAGCTGTGAAGATAAGAGATATAACATAATTTTGTATCCACTTAATCATAAAAAAAGACTCTCTATTAAAAGTTGACTTGTGGAGTCCTTAAAAATGATAGTAAATGATCGAGCAGCTTAAGAAATCAAAACGGGCCTCTGTTCTTTTTAATTAAGTACCCAATAAACTGACACACTTAATTTTAAACATGCTCTTTTGAGCAACATTTGACAATCTAAATTTATCCCCACCCCCCACCCAAAAAAAAATCGATAACAGTTTATATTCACCTGTGATTCCAACATGGAAATCCTAATCAATGCTTCAGTAAAATAATATTACCATTTTCATATTAACATATCACATAGTTTATGGAACAATAATATGCATTATATAGGCCCTATCATATATTATATCAAACAAAACAATTGAGGTTTTCCTATCAAACTGAGAATACTTTTTTTCCAACAGTAAACAGCGTTTTACATTTCCTACCTTGTTGATATTTCCTCTTATCTCATACAGATCATACTCCGCTACATACTTCCCACCCCCGCCTTTTTATCATCTATATTCTTTTGTGAAAAAGGTGTAATGTGTTGACTGCTATCTTACCATGTTTGTCATATACATCATAGCAGCAGGGGAAACCCATTCACGAGAATGAATACCGCCCTCAAGCCAGATCACTGGTTTAGTAGAGCCTGTAGGAGCACCTACCTATTAAAAACCAAAAATAGGAAATGGAAGTTTTATAAAAGATAGGATAATACTTTGCTAAAATATCAACTAAACACAAATGACCAAAGAGAATCTGGTTTTCTGAACCCAGAATAGCATTAGAATCTTTTCTGTTGGTGATGAAATGGTGTTCATTACACAAATACATTGCATATAGTGGGGATGGCAAATGACAAAGACATTACTATCATGATGTCGAGCTAATCTGCGTCATCGAATTTCGAATGTCAAATTTTAAATACATGTATTTGCGGTATACTATATGCGGAATGATAAACCAATTCCTAGTTAGCCCAAGTCCTGAATGACATCTAATATCAGCGATTTTAAATCATGAAGATTTTCCGCTTTGATAATATACTCATATAGTAACAAAGATGCTTTTAATTTCACTTTTTGACAAATTAATACATTAACTAGATACCATGGAATGCGACACGAGTGAAAAATAGACTCCTCAGTCCTGCAGGGTATTCCAATTTATGCATGCCCCTTTCAGCTACGAGCATTAATGATGCTTGATGTTTGGCATACTAGTTTGTTTGTATGAATGTTGCCATATCGTGCAATCATAGAAGAGTTTCATATCAGCGAGTATTAGATTTAAGTTCGCATGATATTTGTCTGTAATTCTACAAAGTGGTTTATTGAATGGCGCCAACATATTAATTGGCACCATCAGCTTTACCACAACGACTACGACCGCGTGTCTGTATATAGAGAATATTACCTCACGATACCCCAACGATATGATTTTAACAGGGATTCCGTCAGCAAAATAATCATAATATTAGTGATTAGATACCTTTAGAGCCCTAATTGTACGTCCTTCATAAGATGTTGCCAGGTTCTCCAGGGAAACCAGAATGGAATTGGAAGCAGCGAAACTCGTCATCCAATCATTGATCTGTAAATAGATTTAAAACAAAACACCTAAAGATATGATATGCATCATGATATGACTCACCGTTCAATTGCCAGATCACATTGAGCTAATCCTGGGGAATTTGGAACATTATTTTGGACACGATGTTCCGGGACAATGTTATGCTTCCATTTTTCTGAAATCTTTTTTAATATACAGTGCGTATCAAAAAAAAGTTTACACTTTGAAAAAGCCCTGGGAATTAAAAAATATACAACATGTGGGTAATTTATTCACATATAATCTTGGGTTGGGTCTCATCTATCCAATGAAAGTAAAAGTTTTGACAGAATGTTACACTTGAGTGAGCACTGTCCATTTTTGTAAAGCTCGCAGAAATCTGTTTGCGCAGAAATGCTCGTTTTCACGCTGTGTCAAGGGGAAAGGGCAAAATCAAACTTACCCTGCGAAACATTTCTCATAAAATTCCCTTGCACTTTTAGTCAATTGAAATAAAACGGATACATTCAAGCATTTTGTAACAATTTTGCCACCCAAATTGAAATTTCAACACTTAATAAGCACAACCTTTAACCTTTTTGTGCCAGCTGGATCTGAGGACTTAACTGAATCTGAACAAAAACTTATATCAGACATCTCCAGCATTTTATCACTACGTTTTTATCATTTTAAATGGGTTTACATTTCATTTTTCATTTAATACTTGTTTCTCCACACTTTTTCCAAGCTTGACGATGATTAACAAAATGAAAATCAAGCCTTAGCCATTTCATGTAAATCACAGCTCAGTGTAAAGCAAATATCGTCACGATGGCCTTGGTGGGTGGGGGAGTGGGATGGGGTGCAATGCACTCTTCGAAGTGTTTTGGGCAAGGAAACAAGTTTAAAAAGGTAAAAGATATCTTCAAATCAATTTTACTAGCTAAATTCTAAGTGTTCTTCATGATTAAGGTTACTTTTATTTGCATAACTATTGCAAAGTTCTGCGCAAATCATTTTTCACTAACTTTTCAAAAGTAAGTGGTGCTCACTCAAGCGGAAATATTTTCAACAGTTATATCGTCATTTGCTTAAATGGATCTGTACTAATGTAAGAATGTGGAAAAATCTTCAGGATATTACAAATGTACAAATTTACAGGATTTTTTCTAAGTGTAAACTTTTTTTTGATACGCACTGTATATATTCATTTTGTTTTGTTTCACTTTTCTAGCTTTATTTAAGTCGTTCACAGGTTTTGATCTTCTATTCAAATATTTAAATTCACTAACTTCTTTGAGCATATGCGTTCCGATAAAAACATCTGTAGGAAATGCGTAAATGAAAAATAACATAGGCTTAATCTTAATACACAAGAAATTCATAAAACAATGGAAAATGGAAACAATTAACGAAATCCAATAAGACGACTTATTTTCTCAATATTAAAAGCATTTCATGATTATTTCAACAGCTATTAAATTAAATTTCATTACATTTTAAAGAGGGTAGGATATAACTGTGATTGATTGATCGATCGATTGATTGATTGACTGATTGATTGATTGGTTGATTGATTGATTGATTGATTGATTGATTGATTGATTGATTGATTGATTGATTGATTGATTGATTGATTGATTGATTGATTGATTGATTGATTGATTGATTGATTGATTGATTGATTGATTGATTGTTTGATTGATTGATTGATTGATTGGCATTCTTGTGCATTTTCGTTACTGAGTCGAATTATGTCGTGAATGAAGAATACATGGAATACATATAACTTTCATTAGTGCTTTTACTAGTTCTAAAAGACAGTTTTATAACAATATACATACTTCAGACAGTTCGTGGTAGCTGGCGAAGTCGAAATTAGCGGTGGAGGGTGACTCTCTCAATTTCTGTTGCTCGGATAATTTTTCGACATCGTCGATCATGACTTCGACTTGGAGACCGCGTGTCTGTATAAAGCGAGTAATAACCTCACGATACTCCGACGATACCATGATATCAACGGGGATTCCAACTGAACGTGGGGTTTTCCAGAAGTCCACCTGCAAAAAAAATCATTCTTAAAATTTGAATTGGTACAGGAATGTAATTTATTTATATGAGTGATTTAGGATATTTGTGGATGGTATGTGATAAAGCAAAGGACAATCGCTAGCGGTTAGTCGCTTACCCCTAGGATTAGCACCACTATCTTTTTGTTTATTCATCTCCGTCTCCATCTTCTTTAACATCTTCAACACCAGCATAATCATCCTGGTAATTAACAACAATTTTCTAAATCGAAATTACCATAGTATCATCGTCGTTACCGGCGCCGTCATCGTTGCTGTCTTCTTCTCAGCCTTCACAACCATCACTTTTTCTTTTCCTTCTCCCTTGCATAATCTCTCTGTATATATATATATATATATATATATATATATATATATATATATATATATATATATATATATATTAAACGAGAGAGGCGTGAATATATGTACCATACCAATCGCTTTGATAATTGTTTCTAATATATGTGTGTGAAGAGTATAATAGAATCAAGGATGAAGCAAAGTATACACTATGTTGTAAAGCTTTCGGCCCTGGCCTTCTTCAGTTTTAATTTGCTGACTAGGTTACAGCGAATTCATCTGAACTAGGGTTGTGTTGTCTACCATGCGTGTGTTATTTACAAATTATGTGTGTGTTATTTGTAAATAACACTCGCACGGTAGACAACACAACCCTAGTGCAGAAGAATTTGCTATGACCCATTATATTATATACATATTCTCCCCTTTGTATCTGTATCATTCCTTAAAACTCCCTTCAACAATTCCCTTCCCCTCCAGCATCTGTCTTACCATATCACTGATAGACTTCTCAATCATGGAGAGTACAGTCAGGTCATCTTCACTTTGAGGGGTGATACGGAGCACCTGATATCTAGGAATATATGTACATGTTTATAAGATAAAAACCCATTTTATTTGTTGCTAACAGTTGTAACTATAAAACCCAGCGCACACTATACGATCCGATGCGACGCGAATTTTTAATAAATCGAATTTTGCATTAATTGTGACATTTACAAGAAGCAAAATTATTTTATTTGAATGTTAGGAATAATAAAATCAAAATTTTGCGCTGCGGCAAGCCCTGTTTTTGGAGTAAAGTCAAATTCGGCTTCAAGTCGCAGGCGATGATGACGTCATTGCAATTTGGAATTGATTTTGCTTTTATACCTACAGGGAGGCTCGAACCGAATTTCGATTTCAGTAATCCTATCACAATTCTGAATTCTGATTGCCAAGATTTCATTGGTTGAAATGTTCTATCAAGTGTTATTGCAATTTCTTTAAAATTTGGATCGCAACGAATCGCATAGTGTGCGCCCGGCTTAACACAGAAGCCAAGAAAAGGAAGAAGGGTGTTAAAGTTGTGAAAACAATATATGGCGATCTCTTAATGGAAGTTTTACATTTAATTGTATTTTGTTTAATATTAATTCATAATCATAAAGTAATATTTGCTCTCTTGGGTACTTTCGTTTGCAAATGAGCAAATCACTTCCGAATGTACATCCTTCATAAGAACCCCCCCCCAAAAAAAAAAAGATACATATATCACACATTTTGATCTGTCTTTCATACAATCTTCCGATCAATTGCCGCCCAACTGGTGGATTTTATTCCAATTATTGCCAACTTCTTTTTATAATTATGAAACCAACATAAAATGTTGTCTTTTTGTAATAATTGGGGTATCGTGAGGAATTATATTGAGTTTGAGAAACTTGAACTTTAGATTCTAATTATTGTTTTAACTACATATTGACATATTGAGGTGCTATTTTATTGTGTTTTATAGCCGACTATTCCCATGACGTATTTTTTGTTAGATACTTATAAAACTGTAATTCAAATGTGAAATATTCTATTCAAGGACCGATGAAAATATCTAAATACAAGAACATAGGATCCTAGACGTCCTGTGAAAGAATCCTGACTTCAGACGAAAGTAATTTGATTTCCCATTCTCCATATACAATCATATTTAATAACTCACCCACTGTACGATTTAGCAGCATATGCTGACACGAGCAGCGATGCAAGAACCAACAACTTAATCATGATTGCAGTTATTTCGTTTGGTGACAAGATTCTCAATTTAAGTGGTTTATATACCAAACTTTGCGTCATAAAGGATAATGTTATCATGATAATCTTCTATCCTCTTACAGGTATATAGTCCCATGGTAAAGTAAAACCATAAGCTTATCTTGTATCTTATATTTAGAAATGTTTAAGAATGCCATAAATAACATTAGTCTCAGTCTGGTCAAACTGAATCCCGTTTAGGTCAATTGATCATAAAAGAACGAAGGCTTCCATTAATTATAACATGTTAGTAACTAATTACATTATTTGAAGTCCAGTTTGTTTACAATAGTTCTTGATATGTCTGGTAAGCCTCTGACAAGCTTTCAGGTAGTCAACAAACAACATCTATTAATTAAAAAACATGAATAAATAATAAAGGTCTTTAAATTAGGCTCCAATAGTTTTGGAGGTAATTAATGCACCTTTTTACTAACATCAAAATTTATATAGGTCTATATATATAGGTTAACATCGGTTGTCGTTGACAACATGAAAGCATGCCAAAGGATCGCCAGACATGGCAACAATAAAAAATGTTGCACTTTATTTATTCATCTCGTTAATCAGTTCTCAAGTGCTTAACATTCATACATTTCAATCACTAGGCAAAGATGCCTATTGAAATAGGTAAGAGCAAAAGCTGATTTGGTAGTTTCCCCATCAGATTGAGACACGCAGTTTCGAAACGCCGAGTATCTGGAATCTATACAAATAATATGTAAGTATTCACTTCCGATATTCGGTTATCAAACCACGGGCGAAATTTTGAAATTTCAAATTATAATAAATATCAAAGCCTTGAAACTGAACCGGGACTGAACCTCGCTTATCTTTGCGTGAGAAGTAATGGCGTAGTCACATTTCCCCTATATACGGCGACCGTACGGCGAGCCTTGTACCATGCAGCTACATATTCGTCTCGCCATACGGCCGCCGTAGGGGAAATGTGACTGCAGCATAAGTATTAAGTAAGTGTATTATCGTGTATTGAATATCATAATTTGAATAAAGTTCTTCGAAAAAGAAATAGAGATGAAGTTACCGTTAAAAGGCAACCATAAAAAAGGTTTATTCTTTTAGTCATTTTTTGTGTGTCACGATGAAGGCCTATTTAACTAAAATAGACATAACAAACATTTCACATTTAATCGGATTTCCCCATGGTCTGTGAATAAAGCAGATGTTGTCTTTTTATCTTTCCCATGACGTTGATAATACTGACCTTTACCAAGCTTTTAATGTATAATTGATATTGGGCTTGTCCATATGCACACATGCGGGAGCTCATTGGCCAGTTGCTCCGTGATAATTTTAGTATCCATTTTCTTTGCGCTTTGATTCTAAATGCAAAATCTTAATCACTGTGAGTGATTCAGATTGTTTTCCTTCTGTGACTGAAAAAAAACTTTGTCACTGGATCGAAAGTGGTATGTTTTCTTTTACCAGTGAAATCTTGGCATTTTGACCAAAACATGGTACAACAAGAAAATTCATTTCTTATTATAGAAAATTTGTTATCTTTAACAAATGAAAATGAGCGTTTTGGACCTAAGTTATAGGCCTATCACAAGAACAGTGAAGGGGTATTTCCCCGGGTATTTTGTGCGAATGATCATAGCAACCGAACACCAATAGGGGATTTTTCTTTTTTTACCATTTTTTCTAGCGAATACAGATCATAACTCACAACTAGTACCAAGATACTGAAGAAAAAAAATTGTCACGCCGAAATTTAGAAATTTTTTTCAAAACATGGTATACGATTACAAATTCCAGTGAAGGGGAGGATAGTTTATAAGGGTGTAACGACGAGCAAGAATATGTGCCATTTACATTAATAATCCACAACTGGATATAGAATAAGAAAATGAAAAAAAAAACCGTTGCATATTTTCTACCAGTGAAACCAATAAACACAGTTTACAGTAAGATTTGTGTGGAAGGAAGCATATGGCAAGAAAGCTGATTGTTGTTTTGCTAATGAAACTTGGCATTTTGAGTCGAAAATCAGTCTACAAAACAATGCAGTGAGAGCCAATGGTTCCTTGTCGAGGAGGCGTAGCAAGTTAGTAAATTTTGTAAACATCTATTTTCATTAGTGGAACTGAGTCACAATTTTTAACCTACATCATTATGACCCTGCATGTGGTGGGCACTTAAATGCAAGGCCGAGCGATAACATTTTTTCCAATAAGGAAATTTAGGAAGGACTTTAAAACCTTTATGTTTTGACTTTGAGGGAAGGGGTACAGGACTGTGATGTGAAGTAAAATCGATGGATTTCTTTCTTTCTTTCTATGTTTCTATCTTTTTTTAGTCTCTTGCTTGCCGATCATCAGGGAATCATGACCTCTTATTGAGCCAGTAAATTTGGCAAATAAATCCAATTTCTATTGTTAATTCTACTTGTTCAGTATTTTGTAATTATCCGGAAACATAAGTACAAGAAACTCAACAGAAAGTTTAATTGAAAACAGGAAAAGCGTGTTTACAGAACCATGAAATGAAACTAGAAAACGACAAATGACATAATTGCCACTTTAAAGAAAAAATCGAAATGAATATCAGCAAAATGATTATTGTGAAACAAATTTAACGTTTGTACATGAGGCATGTCAGGAACTTACAATTTTTAAAGGTCAAGTCCACCTCAGAAAAATGTTGATTTGAATCAATAGAGAAAAATCAGACAAGCACAATGCTGAAAATTTTATCAAAATTGGATGTAAAATAAGAAAGTTATGACATTTCAAAGTTTCGCTTATTTTTAACAAAATAGTTATATGAACGAGCCAGTTACATCAAAATGAGAGAGTCAATGATGTCACTCACTCACTATTTCTTTTGTTTTTTATTGTTTGAATTATACAATATTTCAATTTTTACGAATTTGACGATTAGGACCTCCTTGCCTGAAGCACAATATGTTAAAATAATGGAATTCCACGTGTTCAGGGAGGAATGAAACTTCATTTCACATGACAATGACGAGAAAATCAAAATATTTCATATAATAAAATACAAAAGAAATAGTGAGTGAGTGATGTCATCAGTTCCCTCATTTGCATACCGACTGAGATGTGCATATAACTGTTTTGTGAAATGAAGCGAAAATTTAAAATGTCATAACTTTCTTATTTTACATCCGATTTTGATGAAATTTTCAGTGTTATGCTTGTTGAATTTTTCTCTTTTTATTCAAATCAAGTTTTTGTTGGGGTGGACTTGTCCTTTAAAGTAATTCAGCGCAGATATTTAATAAGTACACTTTGCCAGTCATATATGACCTATGTCCCATAAATTTGCTGTATAATCTTGTGACTATCCGAGTGTTCAATAAAACATATAATTTGAAACAACAGAAGTAAACACAAATCGGAGTGAGTGGGCTTAAGTTTTTGGCAAAGAGACGTTTTGTATTGATTATACAAAGACCGCGAATTGTCCGTTCTATAGCTGCGTGTTTTTATATTTTGGTCAATACTGTCTATACTTCTTGGAGCATCTTTTTCTCAACCCGTCTTTAATTCTCTGGTGCGGGTTTGACTGTGACGATTCAACGTGCATAATATGATATTGACAGATCCGGATCCAGAACCGGAATTTCATTAATGGACAGGGTAGGCCTGTCCATAAGAAGCCCAAAGAATAATAATCAAGGGATACAAAGGGGGTTCTCATTCCCTCAAAAATATCTGACATAAAAATATGAAATACTATTACTAAGAAATAAAAAATGGGTTCTAATCTCGGGAGAATTTGTCTGAATGGGTCAGCTAGAATCAGTGGAGGTGGGGGGGGGGTAAATATCGGCGTACATCAAGGGAGGAACATCTGTCATGTGCCCCCCCCCCCCCCCCCACCCGGATCCGGGCCTTGCTATTCAGACATCGTCCTGATCATCTCCAGGCCAGTGTTAATGAGCTTGAAATGACATGGTATTCAAAATATGCGGATAAGGTCGACTCGTTGATAGACCTATTACTATGCTATACCAAGAGGTATAACTTACTACACCATCTGTCTTGAGTACGGGATGAGATGGGAGGCTACTTTCATAGGGGACTGTATGCATGGTGAAACCTCAATTGAATATTCGGGCATCATTAAATTACACGTTTTATAGTCTGACATTAGGGCTTATTGGGGAAACCTATTTGTTTATATTAAAAGTAAAAGAAAGTGAGATTATTGATACTAGGCCTATTATTTAGTGTTAATGGTGGGGTCTGAGCGACTGCAGTCGCTGATTTAATTTAATTTAGTTTAATTTAATTGGATATGAATGTCCATATTCGTAGGATATCTTTCAAATGCTCTGATGCCCCCAAACCCGTTACCTTTCAGTGTTCGAACAGGGCGACGTCTGTGCCCGCGATTGCTTACAAAATAATCAAACGATCACGGGATCTCAACGTGCATACATAACAAATGACCTGTCGGCATCAGGCGTCAACGCGGGCATGCTAAAGATTTCCTACTCATTGGTCTGTCGAAATCGACAGATAATTTTAATTTAATTTTTATTGAGGTGAATTTTTTTATCATTATTTTGAAGATCATCCCTTTTGAGGTGGTCATTCACTCAAAATTCACTGTGTCGAATGTCCAGTTTTTGCATGGATACAAACCACCCCTGGATGGATGCATCATCATTAAATATGCGCAGAGAGCGGGATCACACGGCGAATCCGTGTACAGTCAAGTTATTCAACAGAGTTCATTTACTATGGAACGCCAATAGTATCTCAAAATGATTTGGGCATCGAAGTTTTGTCAACGAGTATTTTAATTTCGTTGTGTGAATCATGAAATACAACAGGGGCGGCGGCCGGGGGCTAAGGGGATAGAAGCAGAGATGGCTACCCTTTATGATTGTCAGGTAACGGAAAGAAAAGAAACGAGTGGAAAATTACGAAGAATTTTTTTTCTCAAGAATTATGAAAAGACAGGATTTGGTCGCTGAATACTGTTTAAGTCAATATCACTGTCATATAGATGGGGGCTTTAATAAGGGTCATGTCTCCCCTCCCCTAAAAAGTTTCAAGACCAAGAAAAAAAATGATGAAACAGAAAAAGTGAAAAATACAATATCTTCTGAATATCGGGTCAAAATCTATTCAAATATGAGATTTTTGTATTATCAGGGTCATTTTGGGGGTAAATTGTCAATTCTTCTATTGCCAACTCGTCCACTCATCACATGGTCTACCTTTATTTGGACTAATGCCATTTCGTCCATCAAAATTTCCAGGGGCGTAACAGGGGTAGGTGGGCAAGAACCAAAAGTTTCCCGATCATATGGAATGAACAGGCAGTCGGGCGTAATGAGGCAACATTTTTGAGGTGGGCATTATGGCGTATATCGGGCAAAATTTAGTGTTTTTTTTTTCAAGTTGCGCGAGCACTCGTTAAGGGTATCAAAAACACCGATTTTCAAAGGTGGTTTTGAAAGACTGGTCAATGGTCAATCGCGGGGTCAAACGTAATTAGGGTATGTTTATTTTTCCAAAGCTTTTTTTTAGGACTAGCCAAACGTTAAACAGTTTAGGGTATGTTTTGTCCATAAGCTTTTTCTGGCGACAACTTGTTTAGCAACTTTAGGGGCCAAAATAAAGCCCGCGAAAAACTTGTTTAGGGGTTATTTTGCACACAGAGAAAAACTCGTTTAGGGGGTGTTTAGAAATAATTTGGCCACGCATGTGTAATCCGCCAGAAGGACAAACTGCGCCCCTGCCCCACTTTATGAAGCACTGATAAAAGTGCCCTTTTTATGCAAGAAAAGTGTCCCTCACGAACGTGCACTGTGCCCCTTTCACCTGAGGATCGGACGACCCAATTAAGGTGTTACCAAGTGCCCTTTATCAAATCAGTGCCCCTTTTACCTCACGAACGTGCTCTGTACCCCATTTCACCCGAGAAGGACCCGTTTTATGTGTTAAAGAGTGTCCCTTCTAAACAGGAAAACAATATTCTCATTTTCATATGTCAACTTCTAAGAATAATCCTGCGTGCCTTAAGTTTCATGAGTCATGACTGAGTGGGGTAGATAGGCATTGGCGTACAGAAAAAATCGCGACTAAGAAAAAAAAGAAGAGGAAAGAGAGAAGGGTGAAATATGATATTATTTTGTGAATATTATGTCAAAATCTATCACAAAATTGGATTTTCGTTATGAAAATTACCAATTCGTTTGCTCGCTCGTAGTTTCTTATACATTTTACGTGATACGACATATCTAGCCCCCTCAAAATTTTTGGCCCATTACACCACTGTAGATAAGTCATTTTTTCTGTTTTTTTTTAAGATAGTGCCCTTTTCGAAAGAAAATGTGCTGTTTTCCCTGTGCCGCCCCCACACTTTCAACTTCACTTCGCCGCCTAATTCAGGAGAGCCTTTTTTTAATATGGCTAGTACCATTGAACCAGGAAATGCTGCCATTCATCAACCAACAGTCAGTGGTGAAGCGGATTTAACATGGGTTGCTATTTGTCCCCTAAAAAGATTGATTTGCAAAAATAGGGCCATCATTTTTTTTAATTCTCAGTTATGAGTGGTAAGGTATAATAACTCACTCGGTCCCTGTTATTTTCACTTGTCACTTTAGCTCGTTTTGCTCACCCTCCCTCTCCTGAAGTCTAGCTGGAATAAATTTCTTACTACACAAAACAATGATAATCATAATAAATGAGACTGTTTTGTTGATATCTATATCGACTCATAATATAATTTACAGAAGAGCTCATGAAGATTAGGCCTGTATCATGTGTATTTTCTTGGGGGAGGGGTCCTTTGAAATTTCTAAGTTATTTTAAAGAATATTGTCGGTACAAAAACGCTCTTGCCACATCCCGGTGCGGCGCCACAGGAGGCAGGGGCACTGCTAACGTGCCCCTTGTGATTTTTCAAGTAGTGTAAAGGGTGATGAAATGGAATAAAGAAGATATTTTGCCGTGTAACTCCATCACAACCCTGTAATTTAATTGAAATAGGCCTAATGTGGTGTCAACTCTGGTCGTTCCCCCCCCCCCAATAAAAGAGTAAAATAAACAAAATAAACAAAAAATCATCCAAATGTCCTGGCACCGCCAATGACAATACCGCCTTAGAATGTATGCCATATGCCTATAAAAATATAGGGTGGTTATAACTATGAAATGTAGACATAAGAAATAAGAAATAAGAACCATAAGACTATAACGTGAGAAATAACCGGGCTATACAGTCTGGCACCCGCAGAAATACGGGTTAACGGGTTTTTTTTTCGTTCATCATTATATTATCTACCCTTTAGCTGCAGTCACTTCCTATATGGCCTTTGAAAAAAAAATGATAACAAACTTTCGTAAAAATAAGTGTCATGTATGAGCAACGACTATAAACCCTATAAAACCAGCTGTGACTAGATATTTAGTCCGAATGAGTTAACGCCAGGGTACATAGAAAGCACGGTCGTATTGTTGTGCAAACCTTCGGCCATTTTAAACCTCGTACATCATCATCAAAGAATTGGACAAAACAGTTATTTAATTCAGTCATCAACATCATCATCATCATCATCATCCTCATCATCATCATCATTATCATCTTCATCATCATTATCATCATCATCATCATCATCGACATCACCATCGTCTTATTCTTCTTCTTCATCATCATCATCATCATCATCATCGTCATCATCAACATCGCCATCGTCTTATTCTTTATCACCATCGTCTTATTCATCATCATCATTATCATCATCATCATTATCATCATCATCATCATAAACATCACCATCATCATCATCATCATTATCATCATCATTATCATCATCATCATCGACATCACCATCGTCTTATTCTTCTTCTTCATCATCATCATCATCATCGTCATCATCAACATCGCCATCTTCTTATTCTTTATCACCATCGTCTTATTCATCATCATCATCATCATCATCATCATTATCATCATCATCATCATCATCATCATCATTGTCATCATCATTATCATCATCATCATCGACATCACCATCGTCTTATTCTTCTTCTTCATCATCATCATCATCGTCATCATCAACATCGCCATCTTCTTATTCTTTATCACCATCGTCTTATTCATCATCATCATCATCATTATCATCATCATCCATCATTATATCATCATCATCGTCAACATCACCATCGTCTTATTCATCATCATCATCATCATCATTATCATCATATTATCATAGTCATCATCATCATCATCGCATACCTTACGACTGGGGCCATGGTCCATCTATTAATCTGTCCATTGTTCTGGCCCAGAGTGCGTCGTCGAGTGGACAGTCCAAATGCTGTCGACCGCTATATCATATTAAACATTTGGTGTTTTTCATTACCACCTCTCAGTGTTGTCTTCTAGCAATACATGCTTAATCTTACTTTTAATTACGAAATTATGATTTTTTTTTTTTTAGTTGTAAAAATTGGTAATCACTATATACCTATAAGGAGACTTCATTTTGGCCACTTTGGTGATGTAATAGTGACGTAAGGCAGGGACTACTCTTCCATTTACTCCAATACATACAATTACTAAAACGTCATCTTCTTTGGAATTTTACATTAAATTAAAAATAAAACAATATGCTACCTAGCTTGGTTATGTGTTGATTACCTCCCCATGGGAATAGGAGAAAACCACGAATTCCCAATGATTAAATACATGACTTACAGGTAAGTTATCCCTATACCACTTTTCATCATTTACTTACCCATTTGCCGATCTGAGAAACGGCCATAACTTTCTTGTATCTTGTCCGATTTTCTGCAAACATTCATCATTCTCCGTTATACCATTATAGAGCTATTACTCTATGGTTATACTTATATATGTTTCTCCTCAAACATGACCAAGGTTACATCCCCTTTAAGCCAATTGTCTCCATATACCCCCCTTACGGGGTGCCTGGACTACGGAAGTGACCTCTAGATCTCAAATGTTAGAAACTGTACATTTAATGCTATTATCTGATAACTATTTCTTGCTTTTGTGCTCCATGTTCATTTCAGAATGTACTGCAAGCATACTCCAAAATATTAGTACTAGTATTCATTTAGATCAACCTGTCTATTTGGCTTTCGATACTTTCCGGTGACATCACGAGAGAATGTCCAATGAGCGTGAATCTTTAGGGCCGAGCCTCCAATCCAGGTGCTCAGATGTATTGCGCGTGCGTGAATGTGTACGTGTATAGTTGCATGTCAAAATCTATTTGATCGGAGAGCCAGCCATTCTGACCGGGGAGGCGAAGGCCTAATTAAGTCGACCTTTCACTGTAGCTTCCTCTTTCTCCCTCTCTCTTGCTGCTGTGCAACCCCTTCGTGCTACGTTCGCGGTCGGCTCCTAAAATCACTCACAAAACACAGGTTTGAATTGCTTTTAACTCACTCTCTTTGTGAATTATTATTGGTATTTATTTCAAGGTGTAATCTTTGTAATCCTAACATTTCATGTTTGTGAATCTGAGCCAGTATTGCCGGGCGGTACGGTAGTAATTTACTAAGCGGAAGGAAATCAAACCAGTCATGTATCATTGCAGTGCAGCTGTGTGACCAGGCAATGCCAATGCCAGGCAGGACTTGAGACACGGGGCTAATTCATGTAATTGGGCAAAGGGATCGTTCTTTTAATTATATTCTGAAACACATTGCAGGGGCCGCGGAAAGGTTTTAAAAGTGGGGGGGGGGGCTGACCATGCAAAAAATCACATTTGTATCACGTATAGGCCTAGTAATTTTTACGTTTTTGTATAGTTTTGGAAAAAAGTGGGTGGGCGGCTTCCACTCACACTATCGCGAGGTTAGTATATTGGTAGACCAAAAGCTTCAGTCTCTGTATTTTGGTTGTTCCGCTGAACTGCGTTGGCTCACTCACCATACATAGACTGAAGCGGAGGGGGCCCCTACCTACAGCCAACGTATAGTGAACTAGCGTTTTATAGATCGCGATTTAAAACTTTTTTTAGGCAAAATTGACATTTTCATGGTTTCCATTATCAGTGTAATATAGATAACTTAAGCTAATTGCATACCTTGGGCCGGAGTTATTGAAAAAAATCCTCTGGATGATTGAGAAATCTGTCATCTAAGACATTTTCACCTGACCTGACGGTTTTTCTTGCAAGTTGCCATCTTGAATGACGTCATTATCGTTATTAACTTTTTCATGTCTCGATTTATCGCGATTATAACTAGTATCGTTTATCTTCGTGTAGTGTATCGTATCGTATTATTTTATTCGTATATTGCCATGTATAACGTTAGGTGTGCTGATTGCTGGTGGTAATTTTATTTGATTCATTAATTCATTTTAGTAATTATGGCTGACTACTGGTGTTGTAATTGTGACCGTAATTTGAATAATCATCCTAATAAAAGAAGATCTTTGAATGCAAAATTGGATCACCGTGATTACACCACTGCTGACGCTGTCGAATCATTGGGAATTAAAGTGACGGACACCAGATCAAAAATCAAAAAAATTCATTTGCGACAGATGTTGCAGAATAATTTCAAAATTATCTGAAAGCAATTCAAATGTAATTGAAAATAAATCCAAATTAAAGAAAATTAGTAGAATCAATGTTTACCTGGGGAGGAAAGTGAAAGTGACCAGCTATGCTTCGCCATTTCTTCGGAAGAAACGAAGAAGACTGAGCCTATATTTTGGTGAAAAATTCCTGCGCTTCCACAGAGATTCCAAGTTATGACAGCCCCTCCCCCATATTCACGAAAGTGTATATTTAAAGGATGTTTGATTCGTTTAAGGTCCATAGTTATCATCATATTTAAAAGTCATTGGAATCTTATATTAAAAAATTGAATTATTATAAACATATTCCCATTACGCAGTGGATATAAATTAACCTCTGCAATAAGCTAAACGTAGTGATTGTCAAGGCCAAATTAGATTAAGCGCGGGGCAGAGCGGCCGAGTGAGAAATTTTTCATCTTTAAAATGGAAAAACTTGGCCAATTTAAGCACCTTGACTGCATTTAAAGATAAATCCACATACTAAAAGTTATTGACCATTTGATAATTAAAGAATATTTTTTTTCTGTGTTGAAAAGTGTGGGGGGAGGGGATGCATACCCCCACCCCCCTCTGGATTTACGCTCGTGTCATGAAGAGTAGACATATCTCACCAATCAGTGGAGTGACTACGGGGGACATGGGGGCACCCCCCCCCCCCTCGGCTGGCAAAAATATTTTAAAAAACGGGAAAAGGAGAAAAAGAGGGAGAAGGGAAGAGAAACGTAGCTTTTGAGATATGTACATGGATATGGATTCCTAAAATAGGCCTATTGTCCTTAAAATGTCCCTGTTTGGGGTCAATAAATACAAACATTTCAGCAGTTTTGCATTGTTTAGCGAGACGGGCACGTATCATAATTACAAAAAAATGCTTGTGTCCCTTTTTAGGTCTGAATATCAAAGATTTTCAGCTCGCGCTTGGCGCTCGCATTATTTTTTATCAGTAATATACATATCCGTTTAATGGCACTGCCCTTAAAATGCCTCTATTAGTATACTCATTTTGTTTTGCTGGTCCCCCCATGCCGTGACACACGGTACGCCACTGTATGGCCAATGCACTAATGTCAACGTAAGCACGGACTGGAAATGTTTTATATTTAGACCTTAAATGCGGCAAATGTAGTAGTCATTAAAAAAAATCAATGTCACTACATACAATAATTTTGAAAAATCCGAATACAAGGAAATATATTTGGTGTATATTTATGGACTTGGAAACGGGATGATTTAGAACCATTTAATCTCCTTAAACAGGATTATTTATCTCATCAAACAGACAACGCAAGCACCAGTAGGGACTAACATTTAAGCAAATTATGTTTCATAAATAGTTCTGAAATAAAAATACACGTAATATAATTTCATATATTATAACATACTTTGTATTTTTCTCTCTGTGTTTTTCTTTCTTTCACTGCGCCTCGGGCACCCTGCCGAGTGGATTTGGCGCATTACACATCCATTATTATTATCATTATAACATAGGTCGACAATAATTCTTCTTTAACCCCACTTTCTTTCTTCCTTTCTCTTTCTCTCCTTTTTTTTCTTGCCAGCCGATTGGGTGGATCTGAATTGGCGTTCACTCTGTGTAGCATTAATTGGTCTGATTGTCTTTAAAGTTTTGCGTTTTTAGAATAGTTAGACCTAAAGGTCCTACATGAGAGTATAAAGGTCAATATGGATCTAATATTACGAGTCGTCTTAAACAAGCAGTATAGCCTCTATTGTGGTGATAATAGCGACGCAAAGGAGACACTCCCCTTTCCTTCAAATTTGAATGGTTCGATGATAAAGCCTATAATTGGAGCCCTCAAATAACACTTTGAATAGATAGCTATTGCAGAATTTTAACATCATTTCTTAGAGTTTGTTCCCCCTTTTTTTTTGGGGGGGGGGGTGTTTGAAGGTTTCTTGATCAGACATTTAAATATGATAGGTATAAAGATGTTGGAAATGTCTTTTCAAAATTGACTCATATCCCCCTGAGACGACAATCATAGCAACTCTGTACAGCGATTTAAAAACATTGAAATAAACAAATGCATTCAATGTGGCCAGTCATCAGAATAGCCCAACACAAAATAAATAGTGTAAAATGAAAGAAGAATAGAAAGAATAAGGTGTAAATAAACGTAATAAATTGTGTATTTGATTTAACTGGGACTGTATGTCTGGTCAGTTGGAGTAGTGGTCTATGGGAACTTCTAACCTATAAAAATATTTTCTGTTAAAATCATTTTTTCACTCATTTTATGTTCAGTGTTAGACTAGTATGCAGATATAGCATCATATAAGTGTTTTAGTGCCATTTGATATTCAATTGAAACGATTATGTAGTATAAATAGGCCATATGTTTATACTGCTTGAATTTAAGTGATCCACAAACCTAGATCTGGGTCTAAACGATGAAAGCTGCATTTTGAATGTCAAAGTTAATACTACGGTAGTTATCATTTTCCCAATATTTTATAATAAAGTAGGCCTATTAAAAAATTAATAACCTTTGATTTCCATATCGGAAAGACGGTGAAAATCGCCGACTTTCCATGTCCAGTGGGGAGCTGGACCCACAGGTCTCTCCCGTCCTCCAAACACTGTAGCGCTTCCCGCTGGTCAGGCTTGAGAGTGAAGTGTTCCCCGAATATCCCCTTGGCTACAGCATCCATCATGCAGGCCTTTCGTTTATGCTGCTTGAACTAAAGTGATCGTTTGATTGTCGTCTGCTACTTGTGATCGTAGCGGTTTCGCTCGCATAAGGAGCAGATCGTATAATATCGAAAGCAATATCGATATCACATTCGTGATTGTTGACGCCCTCTCCGTTCGTTTGTAAATATTTCACAGTTTGGCTGCCATATTGACTATTTTGATCGTGTTCAACCCAATTAAACATCGGTAAAGTATAATTTTTCATGCCTTTTAATCTATAATCGTTTAAAATATTGTCTTCACTAAATATCATGGTTTAAAAGTTTGATGGCTATACATCCTTAGATTGTAAATTCGATGTGTAAAATTACATCAAACTTTGGACTGTGAATTGACAAAAGGGTGGGAATGAGAAAACATGCGAGCCCACACGTATACCCTACCGTCGGTTAATGGGGATAACAGTAAAATGTCAGAAATTGTTGAATAAATCCCCAGAAACGACGGTTATTCCTGTCTAGTATATTGGGGGCTTCCACGGCCCCTGCATTGTGCTGCCCATTGTGCGATAAATCACTTTCGGACTAAATACCCAAGAATATACTTCGCACTTTTGTTTTAAGGCATTGTATTATTTGTGTAAGAATGTAAGAATCTTCAGTAGACAGCTGGCAGCCGTCTGTTTCGAGGAGTTTTTTTACATTTTTTTCTCTCCTACACAGACGGCTCGCTATCGTGCAGCCACCATTAGGGGGTTAACAATGCAAAATTTCCCCAATGGGGCTCATCGATTTTTGTCTTTAATTTCATAAAAATATATAAAAGGACTGTACCAAAATAAAGATTATTATTCTGTTTTGGCCTGAAATGCACCAAAACGGGAAAAATAAACTTAACAGGGAAAAAACAGTGACTTACTTTGGCTGTCGCGCAACTTCACTTCCCTGTTTTATCAGAACTTAATACATAAACATATTGCCATTGAGTCCCTGTACAGATCGAGCTAGAACTTCGGTCTCTGTATTTGGTGAGTGGAGCCAACGGAGTTCAGCGGAACAACCAACATAACAGAGACCGAAGCTTTTGGTCTAGATCTTCAGTACCTCAACTTCAAGCGATGTTCGTGCAGCTGCATGCTCCACTTCACTACCGCTACACTACGCTCCACCTAGCCTTGAGGACTCCATGATGATGTTTTTTAAAAAATATTTTGACATATACTTGATCATGGAGCCTTGACTACCTTTCCGTAGATGCATAAGCGAGACCTGCACACCCGGATGGATTTCCCTAGGAAATCCCTAGTTAGAGGGTGAAATTGATTTGTAGGGGTGAATTTCATTTATCTATGAACCTTCATGCGCCTAATGCGTATAAAGGTATACAAATTATTTCACTATAAATGGTAAAAATGAGACGTTTCTTACCAGACCGATCTCGTGTAGATCCCTTGATCCGTTTGTCAACAAAGCAAAAACAATAGGCC
This sequence comes from Lytechinus pictus, assembly GCF_037042905.1. Classification (NCBI taxonomy): domain Eukaryota; kingdom Metazoa; phylum Echinodermata; class Echinoidea; order Temnopleuroida; family Toxopneustidae; genus Lytechinus; species Lytechinus pictus. Next base: position 18,085,154 of record NC_087246.1, read on the forward strand.
TGACCCTTGAACCGCTTCGTTATGACGTACATCTGATTAGCGATACCGTTTTGATGAACAATTTACAGATAAAAATTTTATTTCACAAATACTAAAATTTAATACGTGATTATAAATAATTAATATAATACTACTAATTATTTATAATCACATATTAAATTTTAGTATTTGTGAAATAAAGATTTTCACAAAAGTTTCACTTCTTTTCCATGCTTCTATCAGTCTCAAAATTGGTGATTTAGAGCCAACATCGAGTTCCTCACATGTATTAACAATTCGCTGCTGATTTCAAAACATCGCATGCACATGCGCGAGGGTCCAAGCTCAGACCCTCGCGCATGCAATGTTTTGAAATCGGCAGCGAAACGATCCCGATCTATGAGAATATTCATGAATATTCATGCTGCTTGACCTGCGACCCCCCCCCCCTCGCGCATGCAATGTTTTGAAATCGGCAGCGAAACGATCCTGATCTTTGGGAATATTCATGAATATTCATGCTGCTTGACCTGCGACCCCCCCCCCCCCCCCCCCCCACTTCGCGCATGCAATATTTTGAAATCGGATAGTGATCTATGGGAATATTCATGAATATTCATTCTGCTTGACCAGCGACCCCCCCCGCGCATGCGCAATTTGCCATTGCGATGTTTTGGAATCATATATCCTGAACATGAGTGGCATTACCTATTTATAATTTAAATTCCATCCACTTTATACTAGGGCATCAATAAAAATAATTAAGAAATTTTACATTTGATTGATTGAAGGATTTTTTTCCAAAGTACAGTAAGCTATTTGAGTTATTCTTGTATGGAAGGCATAATAAAATTGATAGTAATTTTCTTTGTTCTCTCTCTGTTATTGCTTCATTCCCTCTCAGATTTTGTTTCTATTTGTGAACTCTGAAAACTTGCAACCATGCCTACTGGAGTATCTCCGTACCTGACTGAAGAGCAGAAGAAAGAGCTTTCTCGGATAGCTGATGCTATTGCACGCCCGGGACATGGTATCCTTGCTGCCGACGAAAGCACAGGTATATTTTATATTCACTTTCAAGAGATGCTTTGAAAAAGATTAGTTCATGATCTATCACTAGGCTTTGTGCTTCAGAGCCCAGGGTGGTTTAAAAAACCACACAAATATCCTGAATGGAGACAATTTAACATATCTGTAATGTATTGGCCTATGTATGTTTTTTCCCCCATAATTACAAGAGGCGGAGAGCATTTGAGATACATGTCTTTTGAATCTCATTGTTATTTTTAATAGTTATCCCTTCTGGGAATAAATGTTTACTTTCTAGGTTTTGTGGAATGCAAGATGCAATCAATTTCATGACTTAGCAATGGCCAATTAAATTTCAAGTTGCAACCACAACCACTTATTGTTACACAAAGTCATGGCCGACCAATCGGATTGGTTGTTTGCAGTTTTCTTTTGGTGTTTAAATATGGGACCTCGATCTTGCAAAATACACATGTAAGTGATTAGAGCGAACATCTTTAAACATCTTATCCCCTTGAATTTAAAGGGAAAGATGACCCCAACAAAATGTGGGTATGAACAAACAGAAAAATTAAACAAGTGTAATGCTGAAAATTTTATAAAAATCTGATGTTTTGTATGAAAGTTCATACATTTTGAGATTTTTGCTTATTTTCACAAAAGAGTGATAAGGAATGAGAGTCAATGATGTCATTCACTCACTATTTTGTATTCAATTGATTGTGCGAATTGGGCAATTTTTCACTGTTTGCAGATTTAAGGATAAGGAGAATTCATTAAACCACAAAAGTTGCAATAATGGGTCAGATGTATAAAAAGTAGCAAATGCTTTTGCTAGGCTTTTGCTTGATTCCGTATGCATAAAAATGAGCAAGCTAATGCTTTTGCTAGTAATTTCAAGCAATCGGTATCTGACTGCTAGCATTTCCTGACGATTAAGCTATTGCTAAAAAGTGTATGCATAAAGCGAACATTTCCCTTGCACGTTTAAGCACTTGCTTGGGTTTTGCTTGATCAGGGTGTTCGCTTTTTTTAATCATGTTTATGCACCTGAGAGAGAACCCCAAGGTGTACCGTAGCCTACATGTACATGTTTTCTTCCTAATAAGTGCAAACCAAATGCCTAACATATAAATTTATCAAAAAGAAACAAGTTAGTTTTGACTGTTGACACCACATCTGAGGAAAAGATATATGAAAGAAGCGGTAATTTGCACTGTCATGCCTTTGCATTCGAGTCCTGCCTTTTCTGTTAGCCGTGTTCGCACCAGCGTGACGTCGCTATTGTTTAAACCGCCAGCAATTGCTTTCTGAAGGCAAGAAAAGGGTTCAAGCGCTAGCAAAGGGTTACGCATAAAGAAATTGCTGATGCATGACCTTTTGCTTGGCTAGATATTGCTTTTGCTTGAAGCAATTGCTTCTTTTTATGCATCTGACCTATCGGAAGTCCCACATATTAAATGAGGAATCTAACCTGTTTTATATTATAAAGAGGAAACATTAAGATATTCATATTTCATACAATGTAATATTAGAAACATCTTGAGTGGATGACAGCATCAGTTTCCTCATTTGCTTACCAACAAGATGTGAACAGTGAATATAACTGTTTTGTAAAAATAAGTGAAATTTGGGGGGGGGGGTGGATGGGGGGTGGACTTGCCCTTTGATGACATTATGTACAAGAGACTAGCCAATATTAATATGGGAACATAATTATCAGGAAAGGCTGACCAATATCATTCTTGAAACTATTTATCCCCTTGAATGTAAAGGCACTATGGGCAAGAGACTGGCCAACATCAACCTTGAGAATACAGATGACAATCGTCGCCACTATCGCCAGCTTCTTTTCACTTCCGATAAGGAATTGGCAAACTATATCAGCGGCGTCATTCTCTATGATGAGACCTTCTGGCAGAAAGATGATAATGGCAACAAATTTGTAGATGTCTTGAAGGGTGCTGGCATTATCCCTGGAATCAAGGTAATGAACAATGACAGGACAAACCAGAATTTTTTTCTTCAACTTATTCAATTTTTGTTCTGTTCAAATTACCCTCTCTGTAGCAATAATAAGGTCAATTTTATAGCATTTTCCCTTTGAGGTAGTTAATAATTTCTAACTTCAAAGTAATGCTCATTTTAATTTGTAGGTTGCCAAGTGTGTTATTCTCCTGTCTAGAACTTCCAACAATGAATGCACTACATAGGTTGAGTTAAATGAGTACCCCACCCCCCTCTCTCACACACACACACACACACACACACACAAACTTGCAAGTCACATACAAAGTTTCATTCTTTCTCATGCTTTTCCCCCCTTTGAGGTAATCTGTAATTGTACTTTTTTATACTTAATTTTATGCTCTTTGTAGGTTGACAAGGGTGTTATTCTCCTGTCTAGAACTTCCAACAATGAATGCACTACATAGGTTGAGTTAAATGAGTACCCCACCCCCCTCTCTCACACACACACACACACACACACACAAACTTGCAAGTCACATACAAAGTTTCATTCTTTCTCATGCTTTTCCCCCCTTTGAGGTAATCTGTAATTGTACTTTTTTATACTTAATTTTATGCTCTTTGTAGGTTGACAAGGGTGTTGTTCCCCTGCCCGGCACTTTCAACAACGAATGCACCACACAGGGCTTAGATGACCTGAATGCACGTTGTGCCAAGTACAAGCAAAATGGAGCAGACTTTGCCAAGTGGAGGTGTGTACTTAAGATCTCAGATCTGACACCCTCGCCTCTGGCTATCATGGAGAATGCTAATGTCCTGGCTAGGTATGCTGTCTGCTGTCAACAGGTAGGTTTCAGGATACAATCTTGTAATGTTGTAACCCGCACCCGTTGCGGTACGGGTTAACCTGCCGGTATGCCCCCGATCGCGGGTTGCGGGCCGGGCCGAGTTCATTCTCAAACCCGCAGACCGTCATGCGAAAAAAAAGGGAGAAGTAACGACGCATAATAAAAACATTAACAATGAAAATTGAGTTAGGATCATGTGCTTCTTACGTGGCGGATTCTTTTAGAGACGTAGATATTTCCTTTTAAAAAAATGCTGGCGTATTTTTGTCTTGTGAACAGTGAACAGGACTGAGACAGTTCGACATAAATACATCGAGTTGCTCTTTCTAAGAAGGATCAGAGCGCGCGCCAGTGCAGCGCAGCACAGTCTAGTCAAAAGCAATCGCATAGGCCAATGAAACTCAATGTCGAGTTTCCCGTCCCATTTTTTCCAGCTCATAATGAGGATTTCATTATTCATTATTTTCCAGAAGATGAAAGTTTGACCTTTTGTAACCTTTGAACGCACTTTTATTCTGTGGAACTGTCTTGAAGCCAGGGAGCAAATCAATCATTTTTTTCGGGGGTTCCATTTTCATTTTTTTGTAATATTTCAGGGTCTCCATTTCTACCGTTTTGGAGGCTACTTTTTTCATTTCGGGGGCTCTTTTCAAATGCTAAGTTTTTGTATTTTGAGGAATTCCTGTTCACTTATTAAATTAATTATTACTTATTGTTTAATATTGCATGATTTTAAAGTTATTTTTTTCATGCTTAGAATCTTGGATGTGGGTGTGTTTGTGTGGGTGTGACTATGAGTTGAACTTGGATATAAATGAATTCAATATCTAATTTCTACTCCATCTAATTCCAGTACTTGGCCATGTAATAAAGGCCCACATACCCTAACTTTTCCTGATGTTCTTTGAAAACGCAGATCTCCACGAAAATTGCATTTCTCTATGGGGGAGTCTAAATTTGGTGAGAATGAACTCATTAATAACTTAAATATACATGACAGTGAAGAAATCATCTAACTTTATTGGCAGTTTTGAATAATATTCCCGAAATATAAACTCTGTCTGAAACATAAAATCACCATCATTGAGGCCTTTACAGAGCGAATTGTCCCCCAGAGCTCTGGCAGAGAGACAGAGCTCAGACTGGCTAGCTAGTACAAGCGCCAATGCGTACGTGCGTGAGCCTCCCGTCGGCCTTGTAAAACAGATTGAGTTTTGTTTGATGATTTTTTTGTCTGATATGCCGTATGACAACTCACCAATGCGAGGTTACTAGACTATGGGATTTATTGAGGTAGCTCGACCAAACCTCGAGCGATGTTCGTGCAGGCTCCACTCCACTTCACTACCGCTACATCGGGTAGGTAGAGCGTAGTGTAGCAGAAGTGAAGTTGAGTGAAGCCTGCACGAACATCGCTCGAGGTGTGGTTGGATGAGCATGCAGTGTCATTCCATTCACAAGAAAAAAACAAGAAAAGAATTACAGGTATTTACATGATATACAAGTAATTGTGACTGAAAAGCTTATATTAATGTTTTATATCAGTTCTGAATCTAGATCTATGTCAAAATAGTAAAATAATGAATTATTTTCAGAATTTGATTTTTAAACGCGGTCCAAATTTCATAACGCGGGCGGGCGACGGGAAACTGAACATCGAATTTGCTGGGCAGCCTGGGCTACATGTAGCTAGCGCGCTCTGAGCTGCGGCTCCGATCCGAGGAGTTAATTGCGCAATGCTTTCGATTACGAGATCAGAGCCGACCCATTTCGGGTACAAAGTAACCCCCAAAAACATTTTCTCTCCGGAATAAAAGGCGAATTTGCAAATTGTAAGTAAATTCACTCTAGGCTAGGTTAGTAGTTGGCATATATTTTCGTGATTTGAGCCTGTAGGATGGGGGGTCGGGTGTCCGGACACTTTATCTTTTTGAAGCCTTCTTTTTTGTCTTTGGATTACACTAAAAATATGAATTCAATACTTGTAATCATAATTCTGTTTTGTTCTTTATAATATTTCCTAACGTTTTGTACTAAAAATTGATGAAACTTCGCTTGTAATTTTTTCCAAATGACTTTCTAAAATTGATCGTCCGGACACACAACCTGTCCGGACACACAACAACTGGGTATATAGTATGGGGATTGCAGAAATAATTTTCATTTTTCAAAGATAAATTTACTTGCGGGTTAAAACCCGACGGGTTAGCGGGTCCCGCTTGCAAATTATTGGATTATACGGGACGGTACGGTTCGGGTTTTCACTTGCGGGTTACAACATTACAATCTTGTTTTATCTGTGAATTAATGGTCAATTTGATTTCATTTTTGCCCCCTCCCCCACCCCGATGAAGCAAGACTAATAGATTCAAATTGTGTCTATATATCACAAATTTTTAAGTTTATCTACAGGATTTTCTTTTGATGATAACGTGGCAACTGTTGCTGCAATCAAACTGGACTGATAGGATGATTGATGCACTAGGGGTACATTCATTTTATGCTGCTGCCAGAGGTCAAAAGATAATGTCAAAGGTCCTTTATATGTTAAACTGTACCTGTTAGGCAGTTATATGACCTATGTATAATTCTGCAACCGTCACTCATTTTTCAACCAAACTTAGGTTGTATATGCACTAATGGGGAGTTGCAAGAAATTTGCAATCAATTGCAAGTCAATATGGGGTCAAGAAATCGATCAGAAGTGTGGCAATTACTTGCAAATTTGTACATGATTGCTGAAATTGCTGGTCTACTTTTTGCAGCGAGTAGTAAAAATCAATCTGGCGGGTGTTTCATAAAGCTGTTCGTAAGTTAAGAGCGACTTTAAGAACGACTGGTGATCCTTCCTTATGGTAAATGATAGTCACCATTAATGTTCATTGGTGATTATTTAGTGCTTAAGAAAGGTTCACCAGTCGTTCTTAAAGTCGCTCTTAACTTACAAACAGCTTTATGAAACGGCCCCCAGCTCTAGTTACAATTGATGTATCAATTGTCATTTTGCATCAGAAATTCTCCCTGCACCCCTAAGTCTCATATTGAAAGGGCCTGAAAAATATTTTTATTTTTACTTAAACAAATACCAAACCGAAATATGTTTGTAATGGTTGCTGAATGAAAGCTGCATTGACATGTAAGTTGCATCTAGTCATAGTTCTTTGAAGCATATTGTTTCTCTAAACTTTTGTATTTTGTTTAAATGACTTGCATTGTGTTTTGTAATTAATAGAATGGACTTGTCCCTATTGTTGAACCAGAAGTCCTTCCTGATGGAGAACACTCACTGGAAAGAGCCCAGTATGTCACAGAAAAGGTAACGTTTTTGTATGAATTCTCTATGATACAATCATGAAGCAAAAGCTTTGGTTAAACATGCAAAAAGAGAACTGAATAAAAGAGTAGCTTTAGTATTTAGTACAACCATATTTCCAAGATAACCGATTTGCATTATAAACCAATTTTCAAAAGAAATGATAATTCATTATGTGTGTGTGTGATACTTCATTGCACAGATGGATGGTTTTGAATTAGATATTTTTTTGTTTGGTTACCTTGACCTCGCACAAACCTTGGTCCACACACACACACAATGGAAAGTTAGATGAATTGCAATAGATTTGTTTACTTAGCTATTCAAACCTATGGGGGTTTCTTTTATGGAGTCTACTATTTGGTCTTTCACCAACATGGTATTAAGTAGGAATTGAACTAAAAGGACTTTAATATTCTGCCACAGGCAAAGGTGCATTAGGATAATCTTGATATGTATGCATGTATACTTTCATTAAGTTATAAATTAGAGTTGTAAGTTTTGGTTGTAAAGAATATGATGGTCATTTCATCTTTACCTGAAAATAGGATTTTCTGAGGTATACTTTTAACATTTTTTTCCCCTTTGTTTCTTGACGAACATTTTGAATTTTGTAAAGAATAATGAAAAATATCTATCATTCTTATGGGAATTTATTGGAAGACTACGCTATTGAAATTTTGCATCCTTGTTGAAACTCCAGGTAGTAGTGTAGATCTTCAGCTAGTGTTGTTCAAAGTGGTTGTAGCATTTTGGCTCTTTAGGGGCTCTCCATACTGGTGGGGTTGTTCTTGGTCCATTCTAAGTTATGCACTAGTATAATCACAATTAAATAGATTGTGATTTCCATTTGCCCTTTTTCTTGATTGAATGGGTTGTTATTTGCTTTGAAATCGTTTTTTTAAGTGTGTACCATAATATCTGTCTTTGATTTGTTTTGAATGATAAACAGGTTCTTGCTGCTACATACAAAGCCCTTAGTGACCACCATGTATTCCTTGAAGGCACACTCTTGAAACCCAACATGGTGACAGCTGGTCAGGCATGCCCTGTCAAGTACACCCCAGAACAGGTGGCCCAGGCAACAGTTACAGCTCTGAACCGAACTGTTCCTGCCGCTGTCCCAGGTAATTAATGTCAGTCAAACTTGTGGGAGATGATTACGAAACTGGTTTGAAAAGACAGATGACATTTATTAACTGGATTTTTTTTCTTCATCAAATACTCCTATAAGAAACAATTCTGGATAAGCTGAATATTAGAAGGTACACTATGGAAGCTGAGGTTATAGTTTAATCTGAACCATTTGCAGCTGTTCCTAGAAATTCATGTAAACTGTATAGAGACTGCTCAAGAGAGGCAAAAAGTAGTAGTCTTTATGGAATGGTATCCTTAGTCAATCGAGAATGATGATGAACAATTAATTATGCTATAAACTGGGATGGTCTGATTTTCACAAACTTTTGGACTGAAAAACAGCAACATTTTTTTTTTCTGACCTGCATAGAAAAACAATTGTGGCAACTTCCTTTCATGAATGTCCCCATCTGGAATTGTGATGTCATAGTCTAAATAATGTCAACTAACCAGTGAGAGTGATAGTTGCAAACCATACTAGTCCCCAACTATAGTCCACTGGTGTAAGGGTTTTTATTTTAGAATCATCACTGTGATGTAACTAAAGAATTTCAACATCACTCTAAAATGTGGAGCTGTTTTATGAAGCTGTTCGTAAAGTTCATAGAGCGATACATGACCTCACTGATAACCGGGACATGAACTGCCAAAATTATATTGGACTTTTCTGCTGCAAATAATTGAATGCTAACACTGTGCCATTAGGTACATGTAAAATCCTTCAAATGTTGTTTAATAGTAGGAATACTAGTCAAAATCTCAATATTTAAACTTTACCTCATGCAATTAACACAACCATCTTGCTTGTCATACTTAAGTCGTTTGAAAAGTCAATCATAATTTTACTAACAGCTTTACGAAATGGTCCCTGGTTACTCTTGTAGGTATCACATTCCTGTCTGGTGGACAGTCTGAAACAGATGCTACCATCCATCTCAATGCTATCAACAAGTACCAAGGCAAGAAGCCATGGAGCCTGACCTTCTCCTATGGACGTGCTCTACAGGCCAGTGTTCTCCAAGCCTGGGGTGGTAAACCAGAGAACATTAAAAAGGGACAAGAAACCCTTTTGCACAGAGCAAAGGTAGGTTTTGTTCAAGGGTTACGTGGTCTAGTGGTTATGCCTTTTGTTTTCAATCAATTATGGGGTTGAATCCTACTCCAGGCGGGTGTTTCATAAAGCTGTTCGTAAGTTAAGAGCGACTTTAAGAACGACTGGTGATCCTTTCTTATGGTAAATGATATTCACCATTAATGTTAATTGGTGATTATTTAGCACGTAAGAAAGGTTCACCAGTCGTTTTTAAAGTCGCTCTTAACTTACGAACAGCTTTATGAAACGCCCCCCCCCCCCCCCCCCCCCCCCCCGTGTTCATTTTTTCTTTAGTAAGAAAATATTGCTGGAGCATATCCACCATTTTCATTTTGAGAGTATTACAAATTTTCAAATTAACTAGAAAACCGATATATCATTTTGGGAAGGTCCTACATAGAGAATCAGACTACGTACTCTTACTTTCTTCTATGTCACCTGTTCTATATGTCCGTCTTGGCTCAGGAAAAGTGATTTGTGAAGGTTTCGTGTGTTTAACAATTGTTCATGAAGGATAATGTATTGCCTCATCTGGGAAAAATAAGGTGCCCCTGAAATGCTCAATAGAGCCCTGGAAATTGAAAAAGTAGCCCAGGGAAATTCCCATTTACTGCAATTGTAAAGCATACCCAATGTTGCAGATATACGATAGGCAATAGGTTGTTGTAAGTAGCCCCTGAAAATGAAAATTTACTTTTTGCCTGCATCTCATCATCCTGTTATAGCTGTCAATTACCAAATGTGCAATATGGAATTCGGCTATCAAGAAAATGTTTTATGTTTATTTTTGCTTAAATCATAGTTACTGTTCATCTCTCTTTATTACCATATTCATTTCCTTTTTGGTTGTATTTTCTAGTGTAACGGCCTAGCTTCGGTTGGCAAGTATACAGGTGAGGAAACAGCAGGAGCCGCTTCGCAGTCCCTCTTCGTCAAAGATCATGCATACTAAAATGTCATTGGCGCTTCCATCAAAATATCCGGTTAACATTGCGATACAACATACTACCATAGTTCATGATTATATTTAATGGGTCAAATGTTAAGGTGTGATTGTGGTGAAATAGAATCCCTACGCTGTCAATTTAGTATTAAACTGGATTTTTCATGTGATTTGTGTGGCGTATGATAGCATTTACCTCCTGATTTAAGTAATTTATGAAATCTCATTTAAATGCATACACAAGGATATAACATGTATTTATTTCATTTGGGTATCAGATGTAATCTTCACCTTGTAGAATAAACCATGTTATATCTCACCTCTAACACAGTAAGTCTGATATTTGGTTCAAATTTGCGCAATTTTCCCCCTTTGTGTGTGGTAGAATTGAGTATGTGATACTTTATGAATTGCACAAATGTACATGTCTGTAGATATAGGCATTCTTTCTAACTTGATAAAATGTATTTTGAAATAATAAAGTAATTTTGTATTAGTATATAAGCTGGTAATTGACATCTATTTGCCTGTTAGATAAAGCAATACATACATAATGTACTTTAAGCAAATGCTTCTAACATGAAAGGGTAAATTAAAATATATAACATAAACATATTCTGATGAAACTATGTTTGTCTTGTATTTGTAGATTGAATTCATTTGGTGGCGGGAAGCATACATGTACTATTTGGCTATATGAAATCACAATGTGTAATTGTAGCAATCAATATTTTTTTGATATGCTGTTAGCTAGTTCTATGTGAAATAAACCTTTCAATTCATGGAAAAAGCATGAAGATCATTAAGTTTGGTGTGAACCATGTTAACATAATACAGCATACCCGAAATTTCACTTGATGTCTGTGCATGAAATTGTAGAATTATGTTATCTTGATTTATATATTTGGTTCATTGTAAGAAATATTGCAAGTTCTGTGTTTTCATGACATTGCTGTTTTGCTGACTAAACAATAAAGCTTCAAATTAAATCAATTTGGTTCTGAGAGGATACATTCTTCACAATCAGAGAGCCTTTTAATATGTAATTTTTGTTAAGTTTAAAAACAATCTAATTGCTCTTCAAGCGATTATAGAAAAAAGTTTCATACTAACAAACTGTGGAATATCTCTATGACAATGCACTGGGAAATTCAAAAGCCATGCTCCAAACCAAGTAATGAATATACCGTAAGCTTTTATTCAGTAATGACAATCATCTAAAACTCTGGTGCATAGCCTTGGTGATGCTGAAATATATATATACATCTATTCTTGAACACAGATTTATAATCTTCATTTATTTTCTCAAACACAGATTCATAATCAGTATGTTGCTACTATATATTTTTTTAGAGTGTGGATCTTTCTCCTAATGGGTTTTGCTCTTATTGAAAAACAAATTTGGAAATTTCACTTTTTATTATTTTGATAGCAGGGTTTAAAATGTGATATGTCTTTGGTTATATTTTAAAGAATCACTGAAACACAATCAAATAGTAAATCATATATTTTGTAAAAAAATTACAATATTGGACTCATTAAGAATTAAATTCATAAAATTCAAGGAAATCACATTTTTCATGTATTGAAGCCAAAAATAAAGATGGTAAATGCTAGAGAAAGTTCCAAGACTTTTGCCCAGATAATACAAAATGCTGGTTCATATCATTGGTCGAGTTTATTTGATATTGCAATTATTTGTAATATGATCACTATTATGCTCAATTTCTAAAGATATTGATAATTTCAGTACTTTAATTTTAAGATTTGTTTTCATCTTGTCTTCAATATTTGAATATTTTTATACAAAGCGCATCTTGTCTCTTAAATTTCTTTAAAAGAAACTGGTTCATGGATCAATGTTTGTGGTCTTGATAAAATAAGTTCAATTTATTATCCATTCAAGTTTGATAGTTATATGTAGAGACTTCATGAAGTTTTTTTCTTATTGGAATCTTAATTCCACTGCCAGGACATCTAAAATGAATGTTCATATGCTTGTTACCTCTATCTGGACTCCATTGTATTTCTCTTGAAATGTTTCTGGTCGTATAGTGAGCATGTGATTTAAAAAAAGAGGATCAAGCAAACTACTGATATAAAAAAGAGGTATATTTGATGGTGTGTAGATTATTTTTTCACTGTTCCCTCAAATTTATGTGTGGACTGTTTGTTGAAATACAGTATAATAGAGATATAAAATGAAATAGCTCAATATTATCCATTGCTTTCACCTTTCATGTGTTCAACCGATGAACTCCAATAAATTTAGGCTGAGGCATATCGAAATATTTGTGCTTGTTGTGTTTAGTGTAAGCAGTGCACTGTTTTACGGAGTTGCAACTGATCAGAACAATCACATCTATGGAATGATAGTAACTCCAACATATAGAATGCATGTCTGTTCAAAATATTTTCAAGTCTCGATTGTTGAATAATTTTGAATTAATCATTCACTTCATTTGTAAAAGGATGTGTAAGTTTCCTACATGAATTATGAGGTTGATTGATTCCATAGTTGATGATCAGATCAGTCACAATTCTTTGTGAATATGGGGCCTGGATATACCTTAAAACCAGGCACCTCTTCTTTGCAAGTTTATAAGAAAGGATGTTTGAAAATAATCTTTTTTCATATTCAGCAAAGCAAGGACAAGGAACTTAGTGCCAATAAGAGCTTTTGACTACCTAGTTTTATAACAAAATAAGGAGACATAAGTGTATCAACCTTGCTACTGAAATACCCATATCTTTTTTTTTCTTTTTATATCAGTATTAGTAATTAATCTGATGTGATATCTTTTTTCCAACTTGAGTGTCCAGATTTGATAGCTTTAACCACTATTCATGATGGAATTATATAGAATAGATGACCCACAGAATAAATCAAATGCTCCTTCACTTGAAATGGTGATCCTCATTTCAGGGTGACACAACATTTGCTCCATTCTTGATATCTCAAGATGGCATAGGGTTAGAAATGTAATAAAGTTTTTGATTCAGAACAATGTAAAGAAAATTATTAGGGTTTATTTAGTTTTAGAGGTTAGATTAGGTTTGGCTTAATGTGCAGATTTTCCTTTGGAGCAATTTTTACCGTTTCAGAACAGTGTGTATGACCCTTGATAACTAGTATTTATAACATTTAACATACACACATTGTATGCCCTAGAAAAATTGGAGTGGTGTATTTTGAATACTGGGCAAAGGACCTTCACAAAATAATCGAATTTGGTGCCTTCCTATGAAACACAGCATAATTTTCAAATTTGGCGTGATATTCTGTATTTGAATGGAGTCAAAATGGCATTCCACATGATCTGTATGTTTTGGGGGAGATGTCACATAGGTACACCTTAATCAAGTTTTACCATTGCCTGTTGACATGCATTAGTGGACTTCCCCCAAAATTGGGTAATTACATAATTTCATAAACTGGTTGAGGCAGCCATCACGATATGGCCTTCCTCCTGATTTTAAAGGGAAACTTCTGACAAAAAGTTTATTGTAAAACAGAAAAATATTTAAAAATATTGAAGTTTTGAGGAAAATCTATCAAAAGAATAAATTGGGTTTTAATTTTTTGATTTATGACGTCATATGCAAGCAGCTTTCCCACTTATCGTATGGTAGAAAATCAATGAAATGTAATTTTCTCAGAAAATTTGAAAGTTTTTATTGTACCTTCAGCGTATCAATAGACAAATCATTTCACACCGCTTCTATAAGAAATTGGTCAATAACCATTAACAATATGAAATTTATGCATTTGATATACATAACATGGGGCAGCTGCTTGTATATGACATCACAAATCAAATAATTAAAATTCTTATTTCATTTTTTGATGGATTTTCCTCAAGCCTTCACTTAATTATTTTTATTTCTGCTATTTTTACAATTTTTTTGTCAGGGTAAACTTCCCCTTTAATAATTGTTTGATATGTAACGACACTTAATTTTTATGTAACAACTATCTAGAAGTCTTAGCCTTTATATGTACTTTTTATACCATATTGTCATTACAAAGTGGACACCATGCTCGTTCCTTTTAGATATACTTTGAAACTTTTGGGATTGTATTTTTTCGCGATAAGCCTCATATTTAGCCCATTTTCAAGAACTGAAATGAGAGTTTTTTAAATCAGAACAAAGTGAAATGATTTCTTTAAGTTTAAGGCAAGAGTTGGGTTTATGTTTGGTTTAATGAGTGAAATTTCTGTACGAGCAGTTGACTCGAGAGTAAATGTCATGGAAATGTTAGAGGGTATACATTTCACCAAATTATGAAAATTTTATATTTTAGTTATTAGGGTGGGGAAAACATGATATATCTGTTGGGGTACACCAATATATCAATGGATGAATACTTGTTTCGGGTCCATTTTGAAAATCCATGTACTGGCATGGTGTCCATTTTTTGTGACAATGTCACCCCTCCCACCTCACTGGCGCCACTGGATTGGGTAGAAAGTTTCAGATTCACTTCTCTTGTGCACAGTGCACAAATAGCAAACCCAAATTACTGGTCTTGATGAATCATTATCATTTAGTATGTGAATATCAGCCCGGATCAGTAGTAGCAAGTTAACCTAATGTAAATTAAAAACAATCTTTACTATTAAAACTTACAAACTTCTGCTTACAACATAACACAACAGGAAACAAGATCTTATTTTCTGCAAATGCTACTGTTTTAATATTTCATTCCATTAAAATTTACGTACACTTATAAATCAAAACTCATATAATCATAATTTACTGAGGAGAATATCTTAAAGCACTGGCCATTCCTCTCTGACCTAAAGGATGGCAATTATGATAGAATCAATGATTTTTATTTTAAATCCTGGCCAAAGTTACTATCTGATTTGAAGCATACAACCTGCAAATTAAAAACTCAGAATTCATTTTGGCCTTGAAGTTGGGCAGTAACAAGCAAATTCTTAGCAAAGGTGACTGCATTTTATTCAAATGAGACTGAGATTGATTTAAAAAAAAAAAATATTTAAAATGCATATCAATACCCCTGAAATACTGAAATGTTAATAAATTGACATCAAATAAGGAGCTGTACTTAGCCTAATATATGTACATATGATTATACAAAGTATTTCATTCTATCCACTAATAAATGAATCATCACTGGTTTGACACAAGAGAAACACCCATTAGTTTGAAAACACATTCATGAGTAGGGTCCAGAAACACAATGTATGTAATGGATAATATGAAAGAACACTTCTGAATGGTTTCAGGGCTAGTTTCTATGATTAATTGCATTAATTATTCTGTACAACCAATCACAGAATTCAGCTAAATGATCAATCAGCAGTGTGATCAATCACTAAGTTTTATGTCATAGGGCCCTGTTTCATAAAGGACTTGCAACTGTTGTAACTTTGTCATTATGGCAACTACCATGGTGACAGGGCTCAGCAGCCAATCAGAATCAAGGTTGCCATGGTAGTTGCCATAATGGCAAAGTTACAACAGTTGCAAGTCCTTTATGAAACGGGCCCCAGGTCAGTGTTTGGAACACAACGTGCATGTTTTTTTTTTAATCATGATTGGATCATTAAATTTTGCGATTGATCAGCAACCATTGTACTTTACCATAGTGTTTTTAGGGTATGCGCTACATATTAAACTCTGTACAAAATAATACACATCACTTTACATTATTTGCAATTTCTTTGATTTAACTACATGTACATGTATGTACAACTTTACAAAGAAAGAAATATTTACATTTATGTTATCACTGTAGTCTACACTTTCATTTCCTGGATAGCCAAGATAAAATGACCACACTTTGTCAGTTATTTAGCCCATTTACTTTTGATGAAAGCAACCTAAAAACAATGTAAAACATTTAGAGAACTTTTTAACACATTCTGTGCCCATTTGAACCTATTATGAATTGTATGGCTGGGCTGAATGAACTCCCCACCCAAATTGGCATGTATCCTGTGCAAGTGGACATGAAATTCGGTCTCGACAGATGTGCAAGCAGCAGCTATTCATATTGTTAACATATTATGAAAACATCTGGTCGTTTTAAGGTTAGTGCATCATCAAATTTTGTCAAATGCACAAAATGTTTAAAGTTTAAAAAAAAGTTCATTGATTTCTTAAAATTGACAACTTTGACTTCATCAATAGACATTTATTTCTGATATGTAAAATCAAAAGATAAATTTGAATTTAGTTGTGAATTTGAATGATGTAGGATACTACTTCTGCATGATTGTGAAAGGCTATTTATAACATGCATAAATGTAAGAACTGGTACATGTATTTGAAAAATTTGAGAAGCAATGGAATTGCCAGACAATATCAAACTGACAATAATTCTTTCAAAGGACACATGCACTACACACAGGTAAGCATGTATGGGACAATGTACAAACAGCTACAACTGTTTTTTGTTATATTTTGTGCAATGGAATAGCAATCTAATACAGTGGACCATTTCTATTCAGAAATATCCTAAAAAGAATATGATGGCTCCCAGTGATCGTTTCCATTTTACCACAACTATTTTTCATATAAAAGTAGCAAAGAAAGAAAAACTGTTGCCAATTTACAGGATAAAAGCTGATCACACAAGTCTTCAAATAAGTAATTTTCTTCAATGGTTAAAAGACACCTGTTCCATTAGCTTCTCATAGACATGTCACAGTAACAAGAGTTAATATTCTTCGTCCCGATGGGTTGAGAAACTGGCTCCTAAAGATACAATCCTGTATCTTAAAATGTAGATGATGCAGAAGAGAGGAGCAAGCTATGGAATCAGAAGTCCTCTGTAGACATTCTACTTTTCTTTATACGACCTTCCAGTCTGTGGTACAAAAAGAAAAGAAAAACAGTGTAAATATATGCATTATTGTATTTATGGCAATATATTGAATATCATAGAAAGATAACCCACCCTCCCTTTTGCAGTTGTTCCATCAATCATTCATTCATTCATTCCCAAATGAAAGAAGAATGGCTGCTTTCAGTGCAATACTGGTTTTGACCACTCCTAGTACCACACTTCAAAATGTTAACATTGTAAACAATGTAATCATTGGGACATACATGGATGTAGGGATGTATCAACACTGGTGGCAACACACGAAGGTGACATGGCTTATCAGCAGGAATGAGTTGTCTGGAAGTTCTGCAGGTTATTCTTTTCATTTTCAACTTTAGTGGATAAGATTTGTGTTTTACAACAATTTAATGTCTTAGAAGTATATCTAAGACATGAATCCTGAGTTAATTTCACTATTTTTTAACAATGATACTTGGAAGTCGACACATAGGACATTGTGGCACTATTTGCGGCAAAGCTTCATATTCTTACTGTTGTTTTGACCATACTTATTAATGAAAATAATTATAAAAGGAGTTTGGTAATGCTTTGTTCAAAAGAAAATTGCATGATCTTTTGCAGCTTGTTCATTAACAATGTCCAGGGAGGGCAGTGCTAGCTTTAATGAAATCATAATCTAAATCAAAGGCTTAAAACCTTAGTGACTGAACCCAGATTTACAAATGTAAACATATTTTCAAATTCCCTGACTTGTTAAACAGAAATGTCAAACCATGGTATATGGTAAACTTGAACACAGCAGGTATTTTCATGTGCTAATGTTGATATTTCTTGTTCCGGTATAACATAATTGCTTTCCATTTACCTGTGTCTGCTCTTGTTTTTCCTTTTCTTATGTCCATGTGAGCTCTTGTGCAGCTTTCCAGAGCGGTTGGTATTAATAGGTCTTTCTTTTATCTCAGGTACAGTTTCACTGCCAGCCCCACCGTCTGTGGAATCCTTGTCAGGTTTTATCACAGGGCCTTCCGCATTGCTTGAAGAATCCTTTGTTTCTGGTTCTGGAAACGAAAGGAATTGAAATATGAAGTACATGTACCCTGTAGAAATAATCTTATTTGTCATGCACATAAACTCTGTGCAACATGTGGGCCCTGAACCAAACAATTATAATCTATTGCAACTATCTGTACATGTATATGGTTTGCCAGTGACTTACATTTACACTTATTTGCACAATTGGTTGTGTTTATTGTGTTACAGAACACACTTTAGGAAGACATAATTTTTTTCAAGAGAGGTATTTCTCAATTACCCAAACCAGATGGCAGTAAGCAACACATGAATCAAAGACAATAAAAATTAGGAAGTTTGGGCATTAAAATCATGTGTTTTTGTTAAAGGAATTAAGAACCACCACTGAAACTTTGCAGCTGAGGCCTCCATCTTACAAAGAGTTGCAAATGATCCGATTAAACCCTGGAAAGCCAGCGATGCCAACATCTAAACTGCATGTTTGTTTGTTTTTTCAAAATATTTTCTACATATAGGTGTACATGCATTCATACATTCATCCTTTTCTTCAAATTCAGTGTGCTTCTCCTTGTTTACAAAGGAAATTATGACACTGATGGATTTCCGTATAGCTGAGGTTGATCGGATCTATCGCAACTCTTTGTAAAATGGGGCCCTGCAATGTTTTGTCAGTGAGGGTGATAATGAAGAGTGATATCATTACCCAAGTAATAATAAAACACAGAGGGTTATTTTAAGTTTGGTGTGGAAATTTTGGTGTTGATGTTGGCTGGATGTTTACATGTACATCATTACAGCACCAAAATGAAATCAGACTAATCTTGGGGGCTGGGACATCTCACTTGGTATTGAGCTCTATCACTGTGATTTGGACCAATTTTGTAAATTAGGATTAGGTGTTGGGGCTTGGGGAAGTCAATCTAAATTGTGCTTCCAACAACAGAACTTGATATGAACGTAGTTGGTTGCTATATTCCATGAATATCGCTTTGGCGAAAATTGCTCCTCTACAAATTTCACACAGTAATCAAATGACTAACTTAAACCCTGGATTTAACACTGTACCCTACCATAAACCAAACCTTAAACCTTACATAAAGAATACATATTGCAACCCTAACCCTACATCTTAGATAAATAAAAGCCCAGAGCAATTGTCGCATGAGCAAATGTGTCACCACTTCCTAGAAACAGTAAACATGCATGCGAGTGATAACAAAGATGAGGAACAGTCAGAAGGATGAAACTTTGCTCTGATTATGGAAGGTTTACAATGCAGCGTGTCAATAACAATCTGATTGAAAATAGCATTATTCTATTGACAATTGTCTGTTTTAATTTCATTCTTGTTGAAATGGTTCTTAGTTTTTAATTCAAATCACTTTCCCTGGATAGTCTTTAGTTTTGAATTATCACAATGGTTATTTCCATGGTACTTACTCCTTTCATTCTGTGAATCTGTGAGACCAAGAGATGCCTGTTGAAAAATAAAGATTAGTGGTAGCTATTATTGGTGAAAGCTCATTAAAAGTGGGTTCATATTAACTATATACCATGAAAACATATGCAAGACATCAATTGAAATTCCACTTCCTATAATCTGATGAATTTTTAGTACAATAAATCAAATTTCACACATCAAAGGTCACAGTATATGCAACACTCCAATGATATCTGTCAAGAACTTTCTGTAAAGAATGCCCACATTGATCACAGGCTTATTTGCCTGAATGGAAATATCATCAGTCCTTTATTTTTGTACGAGACCAATTTACAAGACTCAATATTTGTATATAGCTCATTTCTAAACCAATTTAAACAAATTTGCCATGTACTAATACTTGTTTCTTCTACGAACATTTTTTTTTTTTACTCAGGGCAGTAATCAAATATAGTATGAACATCTGCCTATGACATAAAACTATTATACTAAGAAAACTATTGAAAAAATGACATATTGTGTATTAAGGCAATTAAAGCAATTGCCCTTTACCCTACATCTCAGTCTCATGTTGAAATATAAATCAAACATGAATATATGTCATTTCCATTTTGGTTGACAAAGTATTAAATATGCATATATCATGGAATTTCACCCTTCATTTATGAATTTTTAAAAGATCTATGTAAAAAGTTGAAATCTCTACACCTAGACTACAAAATGGCTAGAAAAGTGATGTCACTGTGATGACTAAAATGTATTTTTTCAAGTTTGACTCAGTATGACATTTTAACACAACACACAGAATTGCCAATTTGAAATTAATGTAGTCTTAGTAATCTCATATTTCAAAGTTTTAAACAGCCATTACTTTCCCATTCCTGGCCCGGTTTCTTTCAATATTTGTTAAAGACTGGTTTCCCCTAGAACACTTACTTGAGATGTAATACTTGATTTAGAAAACAGTCTGTCAGCTTCCTTGAACTTTCTGTTTCGTTTGTCTGTCTTACTATTGGTACTCCTGCAAATAATAAAATGTTACTCGCATATTCTCTTATATTTCATATATTATCTCTTATATTTCAATCATCATTAAACCAACATTAATTGTAAGAATTGAATCTTTTCTTGAATTCAAGACCAAATACTTACTGAATTGGTAACATATTGCTGAGTAAAAACAATACATTCTGAGGCGTACCAGAAACGATATGCGCAGAAACTCAACTGTAAACCTGAATACACTTGCATTTAGAGATTAATGAAAAATTTTAACCAAAAAAAAAAGAGAGATGCTAATGAGCTATTTTGTTCTGTTGTTTTGTTTGTTTGCAACTCTTAGTTACCCGGTGCTGAAAATTGCTGTGGAGTAGCACTTGTGCCCCCTGCTAGAAATTGCAAACAGAACAAAATGGATGCATCCATGCCACAGGGATTATAAGGTTTCGTGCCGATGAATTCAAGCAAGAAAATTGAGAAATCCTGCTCAGTGCTACTATTTTCATAGCGTTACTGGGTTGATTTATTGTTTAGATATATAGTATCATGTGTAATTTTCGATATACGGTATAAATCTAGATGAAGGCCTGAAAATGGTTGCTATTCTCAGTCTTTGGTGACACTAAATTTCTTATATTTTTTATTTTAGCAGTCCATCGGTCTGGAAGAAATTGCCCACTTCGACTCGGCCCTAAAATCACCCATATCTGAAAAACCATTCATCCAAGTGATAACCAAATACATATGTAAACAACAAACAATATTCCTATTTCCTACTTACTTATTTGTTAGATATCTGTCCCATCCTCTTATAATGTTGCCATACAAAGCTGTGTCTTCCAGGTAGCTGCCTTCAAATGCATAGATTTGTCTTTCAAGATTTGCAAGTGTCTCCTGTACATAGGATATTCAAGTTAATTTTTTTTTTTAAAGACAATACCTACCCCTTTCATTGAAGTTAAAGTCAGTAAAGTGAGTGATTGTTTTACGGATTGGCCTTGTAATTACCGAACACATGAATTTACGCATCAGAAAATAATTTCCATATATTCTCAAAACTTTGCAACATCCTTCCAAAGCCAGGGAATTCAACTAGAAAAAATGATGAACAAAATTATAAAAGCCAAAAACACACTTCATTTATTCTCAAAATAACAAAATATGGTTGAACTAGGTGATTTTGTGAAGTTTCAAACTTTTCCCACAGAAAACACAGAGTCGGTAATACCATTTTCAAGTGACAAACATATTTCACATGCGAAGAGGGCCGAGGGGTGCGATCAAAAGCCGATATCATAAAAAAAGAAAGCTGATCTTGGCAAAATGTGTACATCGTTATTCTTTGTAAATACACTATTTGTGATTCACCAGGCCTGGTATTCATCCTGTAGGCTGTAGTGTAGTGGACGTTTGTCATTTAAGAAACATTGTCATTGATTGACTGTGTTTGATTATCTCTCATCTGATCATAATGATATGATTAAATCAATAAATTTATTCAAAAAAACACCAATGTATTCAACATTTGACAATTGTACTGCGTAAATATATTATTTGATTCAATGATGTAGATCTATACGGGGACGGGAATTAGCTTTGTGCATTTTAAGTAAAAATATCACATTATTGTGAAAATCCCATTAGATATGTTCGCGTAAACTTCGCATGTGCCGGTATACCGTCGGTCAAGCAGCGCAGGGCCAGATGTTCGCACTTTTCCGTACGGCAATCTGTCGAAACTCATTAATCTGACATCTAATTACCGTATTTTACTTAACGGTATAGGATGTCATGATACTTACAGCTATTTCTGATCTTCTCTTCACCAATTCCGCTAATTCTGTTCTCGTATCTGACGCCTGCTGCGCACTTTTGGACGACATTTTTCTCTCGACCTTAAAAATTCCGCATCTGGGCAAAGTCCGATCATCATCAATCAATCAATTTATACGCGAATATAATAATAACGAACGTAGAGGGAAGCAACACAATGATGGAAAAACGAGCTACTCTGATGATCTGATAGAGAAAAATGAGCTTTTTTAGAAGACGGGTTTAAAAAGGGTATAATGCGCAGGTTTCAAATGGGACAAGACAAGAAGAAGCATATCAAACTCTAATAAATGAAGAATCGAGTGCTTATTGATAGTAGATAATTAGTCAAATCACTCTCAAATAATATTATCAATAACTTTTGCCTCGGTCAGGAATGATAAAGAGACCTAGCAATTTTTTCAA
Organism: Lytechinus pictus; assembly: GCF_037042905.1. Classification (NCBI taxonomy): domain Eukaryota; kingdom Metazoa; phylum Echinodermata; class Echinoidea; order Temnopleuroida; family Toxopneustidae; genus Lytechinus; species Lytechinus pictus. The sequence continues at coordinate 18,108,000 of NC_087246.1, forward strand.
AAAGTGAAAGAGACTTTATTTGTTGTGAGGTATAGATTATCAGACAAGACACATAGCAAAGATTAGCGATCAATCGCTAAATGGACTGACCAATCAAGATCAATGTTACACACGCATTTGGTTCCGATACTGACCAGGATATAAAAGTATTCTTTCATCATATGAAAGAATTCTTTCATATTTGCCATTCATCGCTAAGCTTTGTGTTACGGAGCCTTGCAATCAGTTCAAGGTTATAGGCCTACCACACAGAAAAATTCTGCTAAAAAAGGGGTTTTCATACTAAAGACTTAACACACGAAATGGTTCTGGAAAAAAAATCAAAGTATTCTTTTATTTTTATTTTTTGGGGGGTCCTTAATTGTACAGTTGGTTTCTAGTATAAATAATAGGCCTATATAGGATATATGTTAAAATATAACCTTGTTTCATATAAGGTAGATTATTGTTCTTCAGGTTTTTGCAAATTATTTGATCGATGGATATATCCTTACCGCCATGTTCCAGTACTTGTGGTTTATACATTTTGTTGTTACAATATATTACTGTTTACTATCAATAGGACCCCATTGGAAATAAGGCGGCTTTCGTGTCACGGGATTCTTATAATTCATTGTATCTCATATTACCTGTGATATTCTTGACAAATAAAATCAATCAGTCAATCAATCAATCAATCAATCAATCAATCCATACATACATAATTGCTATGAAGATGAAGATTGGTAACCTTGTCAACACTAGGCAGATGCCGTTGGCTCCCGGACTGTACGGTCTACATCAGAGGCGGATCTAGGATTTTCCAAGGGCGGGGGCACATCTTCCGGAGAAAAATTTGCCAAGCAAAAAAAAAAGGTATTCACCCCAAATTTAAGTTCTTTAAACAAAAAGGGGGGACCGGCCGGATATGCCCCCCCCCCCTGGATCCACCAGTGGTCTACATGATTTTGATTGATTTTAATTTCCATTTGGTCTGCTTTCCTCTCGCCCATGTTCCATTATCGTTATACGTTTGACGCATCCTTGAAGATTTTTAACCTTGATTATTGATATATTGATTTTTTGATTATGAAAGCAACGGGAGGGCCCTGATGGGAGGGGCCCTTACCACCCCCTCCATCCCGGCCTTGATTGATATAGATCAAGAGGACCACGGTGCAATTAAGCATAGTTTCACTGCAAAAAATATTGGGTAATTTTTTTACCACCATGGACCGGGTAATTATGTGTCCAACCAATTTGGGGCAGTTACCCAATGCGGAAAGCATATTATGTAAAGTTAAAAAATGAGCAGCAATTACTTTAGAATTGGCAAAATTTTCATCACACTTGATAAATGCCCAAAAGAAATGCCCAATGTTGGTTGGGCACATAAAACCTCACTATGAAGCACTTTTACGCAATATTTTTTTAGAGCGTTGGATTGCAGGGGTATAGAATTTTAAAGAGTGGGTTCTAGTAAAGTGTTAACAAGCACGCCCCCCCCCCCCCAGGTGACTTTGGTCTGCTAGGTGACAAGCAAAAAAAGAGAAAGATAGAAAAGAGAGAAAGAAGGAAGGGAAGGAAGGAAGGAAGGAAGAAAGAAATGGCGGGGGGTGTACTCGGGGGTAGGCCTATATACTCTGTTACGATACTATAAATAACAAGGAAAATTTATTACAGGAAAAAGATACACTAAACAAAACAAACTGATCTTACATCTCTTGAAGTGTCAGTTCTGATTATAATCCAGAGTTATGATAGTCCCGTATTGAATCCAGATAAAATCCAAGTTGGTTGGTCAAGATTCCTTAAATGAAAGTTCACAATGATGGCGATGATGAAATTGATGTTGAAACACGATGAATAACAAGATTCACAAACTGCAACGAGTTGCAATGTCCGTGAAGATGAAGTTGATGATGACAAACAGTCGATTTCATCAATCCATGGGTTGAAAAGCATTCATTAAATCAGGTTGATGATCTCGATGAGAACTGAGAATTCCCCTCTCAAAGTAACTGCAAACAGTTCATTGATATGGCTAAATGTGGTATTCCAGTTGGAAATAAACTATGCTCTGACATAATTAAGGCTGGTGTGAAACTCTGAGTTCTGATCTGATGTGATGATGTCCTTAAAGAAACTGCCAGCCTTTATAAACATTCACTATTCTGGAAGCTTCTCGTATTGTCTTTAAAAAGAACATTATCCTTCTTTCTAGAATAGTCCAAACACTTCTAGAAGACTCTTGAATGACCTCAGTGAAATTAACAATGTAAACAACATAGCTAATCCTATTGTCCTTTTCACTGCCACTATAGAAGTCTTGTCTATCTTAATATATTCCAGAAATAACAAGATTACTCTATCTCATTAAATAGCATGCCTAACAAAGCTTTACTGGGACATTCTGGAATATTCTTAATCATGAATAATTTTGATGTTATTAATAATTTTAATGTTATCGTGACGTTTTTTTTTCTTGTTGGTTTTATGTATTTGTGATACTTTATGTATTTTTTTGTTTGATTCATTTTACCTTTTGTTCTTTTATTTGTCCTTGTATGCTACCTGCTTTATGCCATTTTATATCAATAATTTTCAAAGTGTTTTTAATTGTCAATTTTATAACTTATTTATACATTTTACTTAGTTTAATTTTAGTCACACGTTTTTAAAGAAATTTCCTTTATTTCTATGATTTTGTTCGTCTTTTAAACTGTCTTGATTTTAATCTAGGTTTTTAATTTTTGTTTTGATTCATTTAATGTGATATCATTGATATGTCATGTAATTTTGATAGTGTATTGTATTTTACTTTATATTAATTGTATTTCATTTATTTTGTAAATCTTTCTATGTCTACAGGGCTCTTTTGTAAAGCAGGCCTTTGGGCTCTGAAAGGACTATCCTGTTTTTAAATAAAACTGAATAAATAAATAAATAAATTATTATGCTATGAATATCCTTGAAGAGAAAATAACTAAATAAATGAATGTAATTGCTCTTACAATTCTACTTATATATAACAACTCCCAAACGAAGGCGAATAGTTTGGTCAAATCTATGCATTTTAGACCTTTAATATACATGTACCAACCTTGGCTAATAGACCAGTTCGTAGTTACTCATGGGCAATTTTCGGTCAAATGACCTTTCATTTCTTTCATTATGATAGGCAGATTTCAAAGCAAAATATTACGTAAGCTTGCCTTACATAGCAGGATGAAGAAATTGAATGACTAGAATAGCACACCAATGAACACTTTATGAAGGTATTTGTTGCATTCCTACTTTGAATGCATAGCATGTTGCACAATGTACTTGGCAAACTGTGAAAACCAGTCGTTCGTGGACGCGTTGTTGTTTTTTGTGGATGTAAATGAAAACCATGCACAATTCAAAAGAATACATGAATAATAAAGACATCAAAGTTGGTGCTTATCTCATTAGATTTTAAACCACCATGTCACTTTAGTACAAATGACCTTCCTCTGATCGATCATGCGTAGAATCTTTTGATCATGCGCAGAAAGGAACTACGAACTGGCTTATTAAAGGACAAATCCACTCCAGAAAAATTTTGATTTGAATAAGTAGAGAAAAATCCAATTAGCATAACACTGAAAATTTCATCAAAATCGGATGTAAAATAAGAAAGTTATGGTATTTTAAAGTTTCACTTTTTTTCACAAAACAGTGATATGCACAACTCAGTGACATGCAAAATTAATGACAGAGTCGATGATGTCCATCACTCACTATTTCTTTTGTTTTTTATTGTTTGAATTATACAATATTTCATTTTTTACATATTTGACAATGAGGACAAAGTTGACTTAACCATATTGTATTAAACAATGCTAATTCCACATATTCAGGGAGGAATTAATCATTTTTTCACTTGACAATGTGGAGAAAATCATAATATTTCATAGATCATAATAAAATACAAAAGAAATAGTGAGTGGATGATGTCATCAGTCTCCCCATTTGCATACTGACCAGGATATAACTGTTTTGTGAAATTAAGCGAAACTTTAATATGTCATAACTTTCTTATTTTACATCCAATTTTGATGAAATTTTCAGTGTTATGCTTGTTGGATTTTTCTCTTTTTATTCAAAGCAACTTTTTGTTGGGGTGGACTTGGCCTTTAAGGCATATAGCTGGAGACCACGGGCCGATTACACGAAAGGGTCTTTGCACTGAGAACCGTCTTTCGTGTCGCCCATTATGATGCGCCATGTGAAACGCTTTTTAAATAAATTACCTGCAAACATATTATTATTCATCCGTTAAAGTAAATCTTTGTATAAAATGATGTGATATATCATGAAATTGTATACAAATTGATTTAAATGCTAGCTAACATCCCGCATACGGCGCATTATAAAAGATGGGCGACACGACAGCCGGTCCTTGGAATGACCATTATTCGTGCAATCGGCCCCACACACTAAGAAATAAAGGTTCAAAATTAAACCCCGAAAGTTTGATGCAAAATCAGCACCCTATGGGTTCAAAAATTGAACCCCTGATTGGGGTTCATTCATTTTTGCACCCTGCGGGTTCAAAACTGCACCCCTTAATTTTAAATTGAACCCCTATTATAGGGGTGCAGTTTTGAACCCGCAGGATGCAAAAATAAACCCCAACCAGGGGTTCAATTTTTGAACCCATGGGGTGCTGATTTTGCATCAACCTTTCGGGGTTCAATTTTGAACCTTTATTTCTTAGTGTGCAGGGAGGTGGTGAGAGGGACTCAAGGACCCAACACGTCCGTCCCTGGTAGTCTCTTGACGCAAGGCCGGAGTAGAGTCAGCCAACAATAAGCTAGCCAACAGCAAGCCAGCCAACAGTTCCAGCCAACAATATCGCGATGTAAGATAGATCAGATACAGGATTTTGCGCACGAAGAGAAGCGTGCATTATTGTATACACAAATCAAACAAACGGGGTCAGGTGGGGTTTCCCTTCTTTCAATTTGTAAAGAAACACAACGGGCTAGTGCTTTAATTTTAGTAGCCCACACCCCTATATACTCTATGTTTTTTCGTATATTGAGGAGTAAATTTCAACTAAAAGTCCTCTTTATAAAATACAATTGGAAGATTGCTCCTGAAATATATTTTGGGTGTGTGTAGGGGGATTTCGCTTCTTTCAATTTGTAAAGAAAAACAACTGGCTAGTGCTTTAGTTTTAGTAGCCCACACCCCTATATACTCTAGGGTTTTTCGTATATTGAGGAGTAAATTTGAACTAAAAGTGCTCTTTATTAAATACAATTGGAAGATTGCTCCTGAAATATATTTTGGGTGTGTGGAGGGGGGTTTCCCTTCTTTCAATTTGTAAAGAAAAACAACTGGCTAGTGCCTTAGTTTTTGTAGCCCATGCACACTCATATACATTCCTATATATTCCACGTTTTTATATATATTCAGGAGTAAATTTGAACTAAAAGTCCTCTTTATAAAATACAATTGGAAGATTGCTCCTGAAATATATTTTAGGTGTGTGTAGGGGGAATTCCCTTCTTTCAATTCGTAAAGAAACACAACGGGCTAGTGCTTTAATTTTAGTAGCCCACACCCCTGTATACTCTATAGGTTTTTTCGTATATTGAGGAGTAAATTTGAACTAAAAGTCCTCTTTATAAAATACAATTAGAAGATTGCTCCTGAAATATATTTTGGGTGTGTGGAGGGGGGTTTCCCTTCTTTCAATTTGTAAAAAAAAAAAAAACGGGCTAGTGCTTTAATTTTAGTAGCCCACACCCCTATATACTCTAGGGTTTTTCGTATATTGAGGAGTAAATTTGAACTAAAAGTCCTCTTTATAAAATACAATTGGAAGATTGCTCCTGAAATATATTTTGGGTGTGTGTAGGGGGATTTCCCTTCTTTCAATTTGTAAAGAAAAACAACGGGCTAGTGCTTTAGTTTTAGTAGCCCACACCCCTATATACTCTAGGGTTTTTCGTATATTGAGGAGTAAATTTGAACTAAAAGTGCTCTTTATAAAATACAATTGGAAGATTGCTCCTGAAATATATTTTGGGTGTGTGGAGGGGGGTTTCCCTTCTTTCAATTTGTAAAAAAAAAAAAAACGGGCTAGTGCCTTCGTTTTAGTAGCACACACTCATATACATTCCTATATATTTCACGTTTTTATATATATTGAGGAGTAAATTTGAACTAAAAGTGCTCTTTATTAATAAATACAATTGGAAGATTGCTCCTGAAATATATTTTGGGTGTGTGTAGGGGGATTTCCCTTCTTTCAATTTTTAAAGAAAAACAACGGGCTAGTGCTTTAATTTTAGTAGCCCACACCCCTATATACTCTATGTTTTTTCGTATATTGAGGAGTAAATTTCAACAAAAAGTCCTCTTTATAAAATACAATTGAAAATTGCTCCTGAAATATATTTTGGGTGTGTGTAGGGGGATTTCCCTTCTTTCAATTTGTAAAGAAAAACAACGGGCTAGTGCTTTAGTTTTAGTAGCCCACACCCCTATATACTCTAGGGTTTTTCGTATATTGAGGAGTAAATTTGAACTAAAAGTGCTCTTTATAAAATACAATTGGAAGATTGCTCCTGAAATATATTTTGGGTGTGTAGAGGGGGGTTTCCCTTCTTTCAATTTGTAAAAAAAAAAAAAAAGGGCTAGTGCCTTCGTTTTAGTAGCACACACTCATATACATTCCTATATATTCCACGTTTTTATATATATTGAGGAGTAAATTTGAACTAAAAGTCCTCTTTATAAAATACAATTGGAAGATTGCTCCTGAAATATATTTTGGGTGTGTGTAGGGGGATTTCCCTTCTTTCAATTTTTAAAGAAAAACAACGGGCTAGTGCTTTAATTTTAGTAGCCCACACCCCTATATACTCTATGTTTTTTCGTATATTGAGGAGTAAATTTCAACAAAAAGTCCTCTTTATAAAATACAATTGAAAATTGCTCCTGAAATATATTTTGGGTGTGTGTAGGGGGATTTCCCTTCTTTCAATTTGTAAAGAAAAACAACGGGCTAGTGCTTTAGTTTTAGTAGCCCACACCCCTATATACTCTAGGGTTTTTCGTATATTGAGGAGTAAATTTGAACTAAAAGTGCTCTTTATAAAATACAATTGGAAGATTGCTCCTGAAATATATTTTGGGTGTGTAGAGGGGGGTTTCCCTTCTTTCAATTTGTAAAAAAAAAAAAAAAGGGCTAGTGCCTTCGTTTTAGTAGCACACACTCATATACATTCCTATATATTTCACGTTTTTATATATATTGAGGAGTAAATTTGAACTAAAAGTGCTCTTTATTAATAAATACAATTGGAAGATTGCTCCTGAAATATATTTTGGGTGTGTGGAGGGGGGTTTCCCTTCTTTCAATATGTAAAGAAAAACAACGGGCTAGAGCCTTAGTTTTTGTAGCCCACACTCATATACATTCCTATATATTCCACGTTTTTATATATATTGAGGAGTAAATTTGAACTAAAAGTCCTCTTTATAAAATACAATTGGAAGATTGCTCCTGAAATATATTTTGGGTTTGTGGAGGGGGGGGGGGGGTTAATATCTCTCAATTTGTAAACAAAAAGAAAGGGCTAGTACCTTAGTTTTAGTAGCCCTCACTTCTATATACTCAAGTTTTAAGAATATTGAGGAGTATTTTTAAAAAAAAAGTTACTGATAAATGAAGAGAGCTATCGTATTTTTGAAGGGAGTGACCCTTTTTATTCAATTTTACAGTGCGTATCAATAAAAACGGGACAGTTATGAAACGTCTATCAAAATACCCTTTTGAATTATGATGTCTATATTTTGATGTTCATAGATGCTCTGAAATCTTATCGATCAAATTCAAAATGTTTTTTTTTTTAATTTGTTCATGCTTGAGTGCACACGAGATGGTTTTGTCGGGGGTTCAAATATAGGATTGCGCTAAGTGGTAGGAAATGAAGTGTATGGTTATAAGACTTCTTGCCAATCAGCAGATTATTTTTGCCATAGTTTTCAGATTTTGGTCGCAAATGTCACGTACAAAGCTGTATATTTACTTTACTTTTTCATTTCAATAAATTATTTTTTTTGCAATTAATATTCTTTCATACTAACATTTTTTTATCAACCAAGAATGACCCAATTTGTAATTAGGAATTTGAGAGCTTGTAATCAATTCAAACCATTTTATTTTATGCAACAAGCAGATAAATCCTTTTCTGTTAGAATTGATAATTTAATATCCTATCTAACACACAATTATAATGATTTGAATAAAGTACAGCAAATTCACCCTATTAACAACTAACAATTAACAATTAGGGGTTTGGTGAATGATAACATCTGTTCTCGTTGTGAAGTAGAGGAAGATATTCATCACGCTTTCATTTCTTGTGATTTGAACAAACCATTCTTTGAATTTTTGAAAAAAATTATCCAGCAAATATTTCATAAAGATTTAGAAATCAATCATTAAAATTTTGTTTAAACATGAAGTAGACGAAAAATTAGTTTTACTTCTGACTATCGCACTTTGGTGCATTCACAAAGTCATCGTTTTAAGAAACATGAGTGGAAACGAAAAGAGAGGCAATCCCAGAAGGAAAAACCAGTACGGCTGGACCAGTTACACCAGTAAAATTTAATTGGTAACTCTGGAAATTGGAACAAAATATACTGGTCTGCTATAAGCTGGACCAGTAATTTTTTGATGGTCAACTTTAACTGGACCAGTATAATTTTAACTGGACCAGTAACAAATATACTGGTCAAACTAACTGGACCAGTAATAATTTTACTGGTCCAATTTAACTGGACCAGTACAAATTGTGGTGGACCAGTAATTTTACTGGTCAAATTATACTGGACCAGTACAATTTTTGCTGGACCAGTAATAATTTTACTGGTCAAATTAAACTGGACCAGTACAATTTTTGCTGGACCAGTAATAATTTTACTGGTCAAATTAAACTGGATCTGAAATTCATATTTTTAAGAGAAATAGAAAGAAGAATAGAAATGAAACCTCGGTACAGGAAAAGATATGTTCATCTACCCAAAGAAATTATGGAATATATTTGAAACACTGTGAATTTCATGTTTCCATTTAATGTTTTTTTTTAATTTATGTTAAAGATTACGTAAGATTATTGCACAATTACATTATTATGTAAATTTTTGTTTTAATTTCTGAAATTTCCTGTAATGTCATGTATGCTCATTTTCATAATGTGTTATGTTGTTTTGTTGTAAATAAAATCCTCTAATTGAGGCCGAAAAAAAAATGCAATTAGGCATTTGTTGGGTTGACTTTTATTAATTATTAAATATGCAATCCTAAAAAATAACTTTTTTTTTAAAGTAACTAAATAAGTTTGTGAGTGAATTTTGAAACATAATTTTAAAAACAATGGCAAAGATAATGAAAATGTTAAGAGGAAGTTTACTGCTTAGCAGGAAGTCTTATGACCATATATTTTGTTTCCTCTCATTTCTGCACAAACCTATTTTTGAACCCTTGACAAATCTCGTGTTCGTTCAAGCATGAACAAAATTCATTTCTTAAAATTGCATTTAAAATATAAGGTTTCAGAGCATCTATAAACATCAAAATATAGACATCATAATTTGAAAAGAATTTTTGATAGACTTTTCAAAACTGTCCAGTTTTTATTGATACGCACTGTATTGATAGAATGAAGGGGCTTGTCCTTTGATAAGGTTCACTGGCCCTCTCTTATTATTTGCGCCCTTTTAAAAAGTATTTCTTTTGTACTATTGAGGGGTGAATAAAAATGAAAGTATTCTTGACTGAAAAGCAAAAGTGAAGATTGCTCCTGAAAGAAATTTCGGGTGTTTGTGGAGGGGAGTTTCCCTTCTTTTAATTCGTTTATAAAGGGGGGGGGGGGTTAGTGCCTACATTTCAGTAGCCCACACTCCTATATATTATTTATATCCTTTTTTTGTCCTTATTTTAGTGTTGACAGTAATTGGGGATTAAATAAAATTAAAAAACCTCCTGATAGCAAACGGAAATATAGCTCCTAGAAGACCATTCGGTTGTTTGTAGGGAGTTTATTAAACCTCATTTCAATTTTTGGATACTAAGAAGGGCTAGGGCTAAATTTTTTAGTTGCCCGCACTCCTATAATATACTCGATGTTTTAAAAATATTGAGAATGATATAATGGAAAAAGATTGCCTGTTGAAAGCAAATAGAAAGATTGCTCCTGGTAGAGCTTTCGGTTGTTTGTAGGGGGTTTCACATATTTGCAATCTAGGGTTACAAACAAGGGGCTAGTCCTAAAGTTAAAAAAAAATTGTGATCCCACCCTCCTGGGAAGATTGATCCATAAAGAAATTTCGGGTATGTGGAGCGAGTTCCCTAATTCCTTCAATTCGTTTATATTAACAAGTGGCAAGTGCGCGTACACACACACACACACAAACACACACCATCACACTGACACACCCTCACACGGACATATATACATGTACATATATATTCATATTTTTTTATATATAACTTCGAGGGAATTGAAAAAAAAAATGGTTGGAATTTATGAGGGCTCCAGCCCACAAAAGCACTCCCCCTCTCCATCTGTACGCCAGTGTTGATAACAAAAGAGAGTCAGAATAACAGCTATAGAAACAAGTGACCAAGCGAGAAAATTTATTGGGTATTGAAAGTTAATTTGCATTATACACCACTTAAAAAGCCTATACAGTGCGAATTATATTTCTGTTTCACAATGCTCTTTTTCGCGTATTATATTGCTTCAAAACAAAACAAAGTGGGATTAATGGGGGAGAAAGCTGTAGCCCCCTTAACCCTATCTAGCCCGAGGAGGAGGGGGGAGCTTAATAAGCCCCCCTTGACATTTTTCGATATAAACGTATGTAATGGGCTAATAAAAGTAAAGCACTAACCATTTGTTTTTGTTTACAAATTGAAAGAAGGGAAACTCCCCTTCACACACCCGAAATTTGATTTAGGAGCAATCTTCCAATCAATCTTTATCAGAAAGAAAATTCATTCTAGACTACTCTTCAATATACGAAAGAAACATAGAGTATATAGGGGTGTGGGCTACTAAAATTAAAGCACTAGCCCGTTGTTTTTCTTTACAAATTGAAAGAAGGGAAACCCCCCCCCCCCCTACACACACCCAAAATATATTTCAGGAGCAATCTTCCAATTGTATTTTATAAAGAGGACATAGAGTATATAGGGTATAGGGGTGTGGGCTACTAAAATTAAAGCACTAGCCCGTTGTTTTTCTTTACAAATTGAAAGAAGGGAAACCCCCCTACACACACCCAAAATATATTTCAGGAGCAATCTTCCAATTGTATTTTATAAAGAGAACTTTTAGTTGAAATTTACTCCTCAATATACGAAAACACATAGAGTATATAGGGGTGTGGGCTACTAAAATTAAAGCACTAGCCCGTTGTTTTTCTTTACAAATTGAAAGAAGGGAAACCCCCCTACACACACCCAAAATATATTTCAGGAGCAATCTTCCAATTGTATTTTATAAAGAGGACTTTTAGTTGAAATTTACTCCTCAATATACGAAAACACATAGAGTATATAGGGGTGTGGGCTACTAAAATTAAAGCACTAGCCCGTTGTTTTTCTTTACAAATTGAAAGAAGGGAAACCCCCCTACACACACCCAAAATATATTTCAGGAGCAATCTTCCAATTGTATTTTATAAAGAGGACTTTTAGTTGAAATTTACTCCTCAATATACGAAAACACATAGAGTATATAGGGGTGTGGGCTACTAAAATTAAAGCACTAGCCCGTTGTTTTTCTTTACAAATTGAAAGAAGGGAAACCCCCCTACACACACCCAAAATATATTTCAGGAGCAATCTTCCAATTGTATTTTATAAAGAGGACTTTTAGTTGAAATTTACTCCTCAATATACGAAAACACATAGAGTATATAGGGGTGTGGGCTACTAAAATTAAAGCACTAGCCCGTTGTTTTTCTTTACAAATTGAAAGAAGGGAAACCCCCCTACACACACCCAAAATATATTTCAGGAGCAATCTTCCAATTGTATTTTATAAAGAGAACTTTTAGTTGAAATTTACTCCTCAATATACGAAAACACATAGAGTATATAGGGGTGTGGGCTACTAAAATTAAAGCACTAGCCCGTTGTTTTTCTTTACAAATTGAAAGAAGGGAAACCCCCCTACACACACCCAAAATATATTTCAGGAGCAATCTTCCAATTGTATTTTATAAAGAGGACTTTTAGTTGAAATATACTCCTCAATATACGAAAACACATAGAGTATATAGGGGTGTGGGCTACTAAAATTAAAGCACTAGCCCGTTCTTTTTCTTTACAAATTGAAAGAAGGGAAACCCCCCTACACACACCCAAAATATATTTCAGGAGCAATCTTCCAATTGTATTTTATAAAGAGGACTTTTAGTTGAAATTTACTCCTCAATATACGAAAACACATAGAGTATATAGGGGTGTGGGCTACTAAAATTAAAGCACTAGCCCGTTGTTTTTCTTTACAAATTGAAAGAAGGGAAACCCCCCTACACACACCCAAAATATATTTCAGGAGCAATCTTCCAATTGTATTTTATAAAGAGGACTTTTAGTTGAAATTTACTCCTCAATATACGAAAACACATAGAGTATATAGGGGTGTGGGCTACTAAAATTAAAGCACTAGCCCGTTGTTTTTCTTTACAAATTGAAAGAAGGGAAACCCCCCTACACACACCCAAAATATATTTCAGGAGCAATCTTCCAATTGTATTTTATAAAGAGGACTTTTAGTTGAAATTTACTCCTCAATATACGAAAACACATAGAGTATATAGGGGTGTGGGCTACTAAAATTAAAGCACTAGCCCGTTGTTTTTCTTTACAAATTGAAAGAAGGGAAACCCCCCTACACACACCCAAAATATATTTCAGGAGCAATCTTCCAATTGTATTTTATAAAGAGGACTTTTAGTTGAAATTTACTCCTCAATATACGAAAACACATAGAGTATATAGGGGTTTGGGCTACTAAAATTAAAGCACTAGCCCGTTGTTTTTCTTTACAAATTGAAAGAAGGGAAACCCCCCTACACACACCCAAAATATATTTCAGGAGCAATCTTCCAATTGTATTTTATAAAGAGAACTTTTAGTTGAAATTTACTCCTCAATATACGAAAACACATAGAGTATATAGGGGTGTGGGCTACTAAAATTAAAGCACTAGCCCGTTGTTTTTCTTTACAAATTGAAAGAAGGGAAACCCCCCTACACACACCCAAAATATATTTCAGGAGCAATCTTCCAATTGTATTTTATAAAGAGGACTTTTAGTTGAAATATACTCCTCAATATACGAAAACAATCATCGGCGGTTTACTTTATTCAGAAGTATCAGACCATTTGCCAATATTCACGATATCCGAAACCAATTCATCTAAAAATAAATCAACAATACCTCCCCGCTATAGATTAGAAACTCCCAGAAAAATTGAATCTTTCAAACGGGACCTTTTTGAAGAAAATTGGAGTGATATTTACAATGAAAATAATGTGCATATTGCTTATGAGAAATTTAACAATAAATTACAATTTTATTACGATAAAAATTTTCCACTTGTGAGGAAGCGTCAAAATTCCCGGGAGGCCAAAAACCCGTGGATCACAAAAGGGATTCTAAAATCAATACATACTCGAAACAGTCTTTACAAATTACATTTAAAGAAACCATCACCCATAAACGTGCAAAAATATAGGAAATATCGGAACAAACTTACAAATTTAATAAGATTATCTCGCAAGATGTATTACTCAGACAAATTAACTAAAGTTAGCGCTAATTCAAAGGCGACATGGCGGGTTATAAATGAGATTATCGGAAAAAAGACAACTGAATTACCTAAAGATGGACTAACTTTAAACGGTGATAAAATCGCAGATAATTCCACTTATGCTTCACAATTCAATTCTTTTTTTAATAACATCGGCCCCCAACTAGCAAATAAGATAGGTAGTTGCAACAATGCACATTTTACTGATTTTATTTCAACGCCATTCGAAAATTCTATTTTTCTCAATCCTACCAACCCCACTGAACTCATTAACATTACGAAATCCTTAAACTCTAGTAAGTCACAAGGACATGATAGGATAAGTACATCTATGCTTAAAGAAATTATTCATGCTATTGTTGATCCTTTAACTTATATTTTTAATCAATCTATATCATCAGGTGTTTGTCCGAACCTACTCAAAATTGCAAAAGTTACCCCGATCTACAAAAAAGATGATCCTCATGAAATAAGTAATTACCGCCCAATTTCTATACTTTGTAGTATATCCAAAATCTTAGAAAAAATAATATACACACGATTGTACAATTTTTTAAACTTGCATAATTTATTGAATCAAAATCAATATGGTTTTAGGAAAAATCACTCTACAGATTTAGCGCTAGTAAATATTTACGACAAAATTACTAAAGCGATGGCTGATAAAGAACATGTTATTGGAATATTTTTGGACCTAAGCAAAGCTTTTGATACACTTAATCACAAAATATTACTTCACAAACTACATTTATACGGAATACGTGGAAATGCACACAGATGGTTAGAAAATTATTTATCAAACAGACAACAATATGTTACATTTAATGGAATAGATTCAACCTTTAAAACTATCGAATGCGGTGTGCCTCAGGGGTCAATTTTGGGGCCGCTCCTCTTCCTATTATATGTCAATGATATATCAAATACTTCGGCCTTATTATCGTTTATCCTCTTTGCAGATGATACTAATATTTTTTATGCTCACACAGAACTAGAAACTGTAATATCTACTTTAAATGTTGAATTATGTAAAGTATCTACTTGGTTCAAATGCAACAAATTATCCTTAAATATAAACAAAACACATTTTATGCACTTTAAGCATTACAATACACATGCTGTTAACAATACAATAGCGATAAATATTGATAACGTATCTCTACAGCAAAAACAACATTCAAAGTTTCTAGGGGTAACTATTGATGAAAATTTATCCTGGAATAATCATTTAAGCCAAGTCACAACTTCCGTGTCCAAAGGTGTTGGAATAATTTCCAAATTAAAATACATATTACCTGAAAAAACTCTCTTTTTACTTTATAATGTTTTGGTGCTTCCTCACATATCATATTGTAATATAGTTTGGGGTAATTGTGGTAAAACGAAACTTAATCCGATTTTCTTATTACAAAAAAGAGCAGTCCGTATTTGCACAGGATCACAATATCTTGCTAGATCCAATCCTTTATTTTTTAAATTAAAAACATTAAAAATTTCAGATATAAATACATTTCATGCTGCTATATTCATGTTCAAATACAAAAAGGGATTACTTCCCCCTTCCTTTCAAAATATGTTCACCCTGAACAACACCATCCATTCTTATCCAACACGAAACTCCACAAACTTTCATTTAACAAATCCAAAACTAATAATAACACACAAATCAATTAGACATTACGGTGCGGATTTGTGGAATGATTTATCACATGACATTAAGCTATGCACATCACTTTATTCATTCAAAGCTGTTCTGAAAAAAAATACGCTGTCAAGCTATAATTTCTAAAATCTTTCTGTGTACCCAAACAACTAATAATCCCCCCCCCCCCTTGCACATGCACACTCGCACACCTGCACTTGCACTTTCACTTTTATCAACGTTATTAATCTTATCTCAATCAAATTTCTCTTCTCTATCCACTTTTGATATATTCCTATTATTTTGTGCAATAAAAGATAGTCTCTTTTATTGCACTATACAGTCTGGTTTTCTATCCCCTTTCCTTTCGAGGCCTCCATCGCTTTCAAGCTCCAAGCTTAAGATGGAGGTCTCCCACATTTCTATATATATGTTCAGTAATTAAAGAAAATGTATATAGATATATAATTTCACAGTACAGTTGATATTTTATAATGATTTATGTGCATTATTCATTATGTTTAAAAAAATATTTGCTTATTATGTAATATTGAAAAAAAATGTTATACTTGTATATTCTTTTTTTTTTGTTTAGAAATGTGGAAATAAAATAAATCAAATCAAATCAAATCAAAACACATAGAGTATATAGGGGTGTGGGCTACTAAAATTAAAGCACTAGCCCGTTCTTTTTCTTTACAAATTGAAAGAAGGGAAACCCCCCTACACACACCCAAAATATATTTCAGGAGCAATCTTCCAATTGTATTTTATAAAGAGGACTTTTAGTTGAAATTTACTCCTCAATATACGAAAACACATAGAGTATATAGGGGTGTGGGCTACTAAAATTAAAGCACTAGCCCGTTGTTTTTCTTTACAAATTGAAAGAAGGGAAACCCCCCTACACACACCCAAAATATATTTCAGGAGCAATCTTCCAATTGTATTTTATAAAGAGGACTTTTAGTTGAAATTTACTCCTCAATATACGAAAACACATAGAGTATATAGGGGTGTGGGCTACTAAAATTAAAGCACTAGCCCGTTGTTTTTCTTTACAAATTGAAAGAAGGGAAACCCCCCTACACACACCCAAAATATATTTCAGGAGCAATCTTCCAATTGTATTTTATAAAGAGGACTTTTAGTTGAAATTTACTCCTCAATATACGAAAACACATAGAGTATATAGGGGTGTGGGCTACTAAAATTAAAGCACTAGCCCGTTCTTTTTCTTTACAAATTGAAAGAAGGGAAACCCCCCTACACACACCCAAAATATATTTCAGGAGCAATCTTCCAATTGTATTTTATAAAGAGGACTTTTAGTTCAAATTTACTCCTCAATATACGAAAAACACATAGAGTATATAGGGGTGTGGGCTACTAAAATTAAAGCACTAGCCCGTTGTTTTTCTTTACAAATTGAAAGAAGGGAAACCCCCCTACACACACCCAAAATATATTTCAGGAGCAATCTTCCAATTGTATTTTATAAAGAGGACTTTTAGTTGAAATTTACTCCTCAATATACGAAAACACATAGAGTATATAGGGGTGTGGGCTACTAAAATTAAAGCACTAGCCCGTTGTTTTTCTTTACAAATTGTAAGAAGGGAAACCCCCCTACCCACACCCAAAATATATTTCAGGAGCAATCTTCCAATTGTATTTTATAAAGAGGACTTTTAGTTGAAATTTACTCCTCAATATACGAAAACACATAGAGTATATAGGGGTGTTGGCTACTAAAATTAAAGCACTAGCCCGTTCTTTTTCTTTACAAATTGAAAGAAGGGAAACCCCCCTACACACACCCAAAATATATTTCAGGAGCAATCTTCCAATTGTATTTTATAAAGAGGACTTTTAGTTGAAATTTACTCCTCAATATACGAAAACACATAGAGTATATAGGGGTGTGGGCTACTAAAATTAAAGCACTAGCCCGTTCTTTTTCTTTACAAATTGAAAGAAGGGAAACCCCCCTCCACACACCCAAAATATATATCAGGAGCAATCTTCCAATTGTATTTTATAAAGAGGACTTTTAGTTGAAATTTACTCCTCAATATACGAAAACACATAGAGTATATAGGGGTGTGGGCTACTAAAATTAAAGCACTAGCCCGTTGTTTTTCTTTACAAATTGAAAGAAGGGAAACCCCCTTACACACACCCAAAATATATTTCAGGAGCAATCTTCCAATTGTATTTTATAAAGAGGACTTTTAGTTGAAATTTACTTCTCAATAAACGAAAACACATAGAGTATATAGGGGTGTGGGCTACTAAAATTAAAGCACTAGCCCGTTGTTTTTCTTTACAAATTGAAAGAAGGGAAACCCCCCTACACACACCCAAAATATATTTCAGGAGCAATCTTCCAATTGTATTTTATAAAGAGGACTTTTAGTTGAAATTTACTCCTCAATATACGAAAACACATAGAGTATATAGGGGTGTGGGCTACTAAAATTAAAGCACTAGCCCGTTGTTTTTCTTTACAAATTGAAAGAAGGGAAACCCCCCTACACACACCCAAAATATATTTCAGGAGCAATCTTCCAATTGTATTTTATAAAGAGGACTTTTAGTTGAAATTTACTCCTTAATATACGAAAACACATAGAGTATATAGGGGTGTGGGCTACTAAAATTAAAGCACTAGCCCGTTGTTTTTCTTTACAAATTGAAAGAAGGGAAACCCCCCTACACACACCCAAAATATATTTCAGGAGCAATCTTCCAATTGTATTTTATAAAGAGGACTTTTAGTTGAAATTTACTCCTCAATATACGAAAACACATAGAGTATATAGGGGTGTGGGCTACTAAAATTAAAGCACTAGCCCGTTGTTTTTCTTTACAAATTGAAAGAAGGGAAACCCCCCTACACACACCCAAAATATATTTCAGGAGCAATCTTCCAATTGTATTTTATAAAGAGGACTTTTAGTTCAAATTTACTCCTCAATATACGAAAAACACATAGAGTATATAGGGGTGTGGGCTACTAAAATTAAAGCACTAGCCCGTTGTTTTTCTTTACAAATTGAAAGAAGGGAAACCCCCCTACACACACCCAAAATATATTTCAGGAGCAATCTTCCAATTGTATTTTATAAAGAGGACTTTTAGTTGAAATTTACTCCTCAATATACGAAAACACATAGAGTATATAGGGGTGTGGGCTACTAAAATTAAAGCACTAGCCCGTTGTTTTTCTTTACAAATTGAAAGAAGGGAAATCCCACCTGACCCCGTTTGTTTGATTTGTACAAGAATGCACGCTTCTCTTCGTGCGCAAAATCCTGTATCTGATCTATCTTATATCGCGATATTGTTGGCTGGAAGGAACTGTTGGCTGGCTTGCTGTTGGCTAGCTTATTGTTGGCTCACTTGACATAGGCTGACGCAAGTACTAGTAGCTCGCGCAGCACCTCAAAATTTGGGGTCAGCACTCGATCCCGCTTCCTCGGATGTTGATCAGATATACTTTCAGACTCGGGTCATTTTTTTCAATCAAAATAGGTTTAAGTAATTTTAAACAAAATATAGGGTTTTGCTCCCTGACGAAGTAGATGATAGGTACAGTCATAGGCGGCGGAAGCGGGGAGACGGGGGGGGGGGGGGTCCTGTCCCCC
Source organism: Lytechinus pictus (assembly GCF_037042905.1). Lineage (NCBI taxonomy): Eukaryota > Metazoa > Echinodermata > Echinoidea > Temnopleuroida > Toxopneustidae > Lytechinus > Lytechinus pictus. Next base: position 18,127,149 of record NC_087246.1, read on the forward strand.
CGAGGTGGGGGGCCGGGGGACGGCCCCCCTAAAATTTGTTGTTCCCCATTGTTTTAAATTTCTTTATTTTTGCTCGTCAATTTTGTTTCCTGCGTCCCCCTTAAATTCAAGTGGGACCCCCCTAAAATTGTTGTGGTCCCACAAAAAAAATTTGGTTGATTACTTTTTTTCCTTTTTTTTTTTGCTTGTCCAATTTTTTACCTGTGTCCATCCCAAAATTTCAGGTGGACCCCCCCTAAATTTTTTGGCTATAGTGTCTGGTTGTAATTGGTTTCTCTGGAGGATTAATTGCATCATGGAGTTAGCTATGGTCGTTCCCAGAAGGAAAAACCAGTAAGACCAGTAAGAATTTTTACTGGTTTCCAGTAGAATTTTACTGGTTTCCAGTATATTTTTACTGGGCCAGTTGATTTTTAACTGGACCTGTAAAAATCATCTGGAGACCAGCTCCAACAATTGCATTCCAGTTGAAGCATTTAGTAATACCAGTTAAATTGTTTTTCATCAAACTGGTGTTTCTGGTCCAATAAATGGTTTCCAGTAGATTTTTACTGGTTTCCAGTATATGTTTACTGGACCAGTAAAAATCATCAACTGGAGACCAGTTCAAACAATTGCATTCCAGTTGAAGCAAAGTAGTAATACCAGTTAAATTGTTTTTCATCAAACTGGTGTTACTGGTCCAATAAATAATGACTTTATTTCAAGTCAGATCATTTGATGAATTATGGAAAATGAATCTTGCAATTCAGAGAAAGTTATTATCGTTGTCATTGTTATCATCATTCTTCTTATAATTATCATAATTATTATTATTATTATGATCATTGTTGTTATCATTCTTATTCCTGTTATCATTGTTATTGATATTGTAATTATTATTATTAATATTATCATAATTATCAAGTATTAACATTATCATTACAATAATAATTTCCTTTAATTATGATTAAGATCAAAGCAAGATATATTCCTCTGATATATAGTCAACTGGTCTAAAGTAATTCATTGTTTGAAATTGAACTGGTCAAGACCAGTAATACCAGTAATTCTGATGATGCTGATCACGTGGTTTACCCCCGGGGGTTTACCTCATTTGCATATTTCCTATTTTAAAAAGAAAAATCAGGATTTATAATGGAATATCCTTGCAATGGCATTCATTGTTGTTTAAAAACTTTCCAAATAAGTGTGTGAACTAATTCACAATGGAAATGTGTAATTTCATATATCACATTTAAAATAACAGCAGAAAGATTAATTTACTAACCATCTTTTCCATCACATTTCACTGACCATGGTATATAACAAACCAAATGCATGTAATTATTGATCCAGTTAGACCAGTACGAGGACCAGTTCGACCAGTTCGAAGAACAGTCAGACCAGTAGAAAATACCAGTAAAGACCAGCTTGAATTGGATACCAGCAGTATGAAGACCAGTGAGACCAGTATTAACCACCAGAAACAAGACCAGTATAAAATTCCAGTAATTCAAGACCAGTTTAATTTTTAATTGGACCAGTAAAATTTTAACTGGACCAGTATGACCAGTTAGACCAGTAAACCGATGTTCCAGTTTCCAGAGTTACCAGTTAAAATTCAACTGGTCTAACTGGTCCAGTGGAACTGGTTTTTCCTTCTGGGTTGGAATTAGGGTACCCTTCTGGGATTGTGGTGGCGCTGCGTAGCTTGGTGAGCGAGCTAGAGAGCGCTAGCGGGAGCGTGTATACGCCACTGCCGGGATCCAGCGTTGGTTTGCTGATTAATGCAAGCCCTTTTGACCTTAGAAGGCGAAAGCGTACAACACTTTGAATCACACAACACTTTGAATCCCATCAATGATCAAAGGTCGGCTGAGCAAGAGTAGATAGAGGTATGTACGGTGCTTAGTTGTAGTATTATTTTCGTAATCAAATGAGAAATTCGTTTTTGTTCTCGCCTTGGCACTTTAGTCGTATAATACCATCAGCTCCATGTCCATGATGCCATCGAAATGAGCCTGATTCTGCTCTGTCCGCAATTTGTGATGCATCCATGGATGCGATGGTCTAGTCTGAAGACAGTGATGTATGTATTGTATGATACACTCGGTATCTCGAGGACGACCAGTGCATTGTAGTGGCGGTATGGAACCTGCTAGCCTGTAAATGCAAGTTGGCCTTCTTGCATTCACTGTGCTTATTAATATTATATAGGAAGAAGAGAAAAAGAAACATTTTGCCTTTGGGGGGCATTTATCATGTTTATGAATAAGATTGATAAAACATTAAAAGGTCTGAAATAAGAGAATGAAAATTGAAGTCTGGTTTTGAGCTGGCATTCAGTTGATTTTTTTAGTCTGATTACCAATAGTAATACCATTTCATTTCTCACACCTCGTGCCACCCTCCCAAAGAAAAACAAATAAAGAAAAGGCTTCAGAATCAGAGATCATGAAACTCAGAGAGACTAAATTGCAATACAGACTAGGCATTCATTTTCAATTATACTATTATATGATTTGTGTGCTTCATAATAATAATATGCGATTATGCGTGCAAGTTCATCTCGTTCATCCGTCACGGACACATTAAAGTAAACATCTGATTGGCATTCAGATATCAGATATTCAAAATTTATTGTAATGCTCAAAATAAAAAGAAATTACATTGGCATAAAAATCATATTCCGGCTGTTGGTATACAAAAAACAATGTATAACAATTAACATATAATAAATAATTACAAAAATAATGGCATTGAATGATATACAAAGCAAAAATTACACAGTGACCTAATACTAACCCAAAACAATATGATACGTTGCAAGGGCAGCTGCACTGAAACTTTACCTGGTGCCGAGGGGGGAAATGCCCCAAGGCCAAGCACGGTGCCGGTCCAATACATCCATGGGCCCCGGTTCAACATTGAACAATCACAACACATCACACTACAAAAACACAAAGACCCATCCACACCATACCATACTAATAAACACATTACAAAAGCTCCACACCAAAAACACACCCCACACCACACATTACAAAAACACATCACACTACAACAAAAAATTAAATGAAACGATGTGGCACAAGCACCGGATTATCAGGGGAGCATTTCATCAACATTTTCATAATTCACATTTCCCATTTAAATTACGATTTCCTGAGATCTCACTTGCATTTTAGTTGTACAGGAGAGCGTTTCATGACTTGTCAGATGTTTTAAATAACTTTTATCTGACAAGTGACTCCTGTTTTATCCGATAGTTACCATGATATAGTAACAATGCTTCTCAGCTCAGCCAATCAAAGTCAATGAAAGTTCTCAGATCTGACAACTTGTCGGACGAAAATGTTGATGAAATGCTCCCCTGATAATCCTGTGCTTGTGCCACATTGTTTCATTTAATTTTTCAATTCTCCCTTGTGCTGTATGTGGCCCATACCGGAAGGAAAAGTGGTCAACACATGCAGGCCACACAAGCCTCTCATTATAATAAACGTTGATGGCTCCTGTTATATGCACAAATTATGGTACCTGTAGTTTATGATGATTTTCAATGAACATTTTATGTATTGACCCTTGACTTATAACCAGAGATTATGTCTGCTCTGAAACATGCATGAATCTGAAAAGTTGTGGTCAGCCAATTTTTTTTTCTGACACATACCTGTAAGCACTGCAGTAAAGCCTAAAATATTTTAAAGACCCGGTAATATGAGTTTTTCTCAAAATACTCTGGAAGCAAGTGGTTAATATGCATGAAACTTGTTATTGTTGTGCTTTGTTACTAGCTTATAGATTTTCATTTTGTCAATTGTTAATTTCACTTTTAGCTCTGGTCTGGGTCTTTCATCCTCATTTGGTGGCAGCGGTGGGATCAGAAAATAGTTTTTGCCTTTTTTATCATTTAATTCTATAATGCACCAAGTCATACTCTTGTTGCCTACATGTATTCATCTGATATGGGTTGTGCATCATTTTTAGTAAAAAATAATTGTCTTCATTCATGCAAGCCAGGTTTTGCACATATTTTTAGTTTCTTTTGCCCATCTTTGAAAATATCACAGAACAGTATTTTCTAAATTCAATTTGGTGTAATTGACTACATGTATGATCAGTATTACCCATCAATGCGTACAGTTTCAAACTGGGTATTACAACTGTTCAGATTCTTTGATGAAGAAGTACAAACCATATATGGTATATTATTGATATAGGAGGTACGTCATGTATGTTGCCTTGAAAATACATGCTACACAGTACACACTATTAATCATAAATGCAGTGTACATTTATATCATGATCATGTTATTGTCAAGAGGCACTATATAATATGGCCTCGCCCCCCGGGGGGGCCACTTACATTGACGAGTGGATACCATGCGCGACCAAAAAAACACGTAAAAAGGATGTCTTTTTCAAGATAGGGCACGTTACGTACGTAACGTGATAAGGGTGTCAAAAACACAAAAATATTGAAAAAAGGGTATCTATTTCGCTAGGAAAAATATATGTGTTTAGGGTCAAATGTGCGGGGATGATAAAACAAAATTAAAATGTTTTATAAAGGATGTCCTTTTTGCCCCAACACTACGTGTTTAGAGTCCGATTTGCGCGAGGTGTGGAAGGTGGGGCCGTACTAAACCAAAATAATGGTGTCTAAAGGTAAAACCGACGACCGACGGACGCGTGACATAACAATAAAATACCTCTGTACTTGTTATGGGGTTCATTTCAGGGAATACTTGCTAAGAGTATCGTTTTGTTTCCAATTCTTGTTAAGGGGTGCATTTTCAGAATATGGGAAATACATCGCTGTACTTGTTTAGGGGCTCAGTTCTGGGAATACTTGCCAATAGTATGTGTTTCCAATACTTGTTAAGGGTAGGGTTTCACACGCCAATACTTGTTAAGGGGTGCATTTTCAGAATATGGAAAATACGTGTTTAGGGTGCTTTTCAAGACCCCGTGGTCGCGCATGGTATCCACTCGTCAATGGAAGTGGCCCCCCCGGGCCTCGCCCTCATTTCATCTATCTATTTGAGCATAGAATTAGAAATGTGACTTTATCATTTGCAACATCATTTTGTGTCATTGTGCTCTATGCTGCGCATCGCATTGCATTGATTTTTGTGTGCGTTATGTTTTTGTGTGTAGGGATTTAGACTTTTCAATACGGCAACATATTGAACGGCAGGTTTTGTACAATTTAGCCTATTCGATATTTGTCAGATTTTGGTGCTTTGTGCAATATGCTCTCAAATGATACAGACCTAGATCTATGCATGTTTTTGATGCAGTATCAACGTCTTATATATCATCCTATCTGAGAAGGCGCAATAGTGCAGTTGGTAGAGCGAGACATTTCGGATTCTGGTGATCTGGTTTGATATTTCCTCTTGGTGCACTAGTGCCCTTTGGTAAGGCATTTATTTTCATTACCAGTAGTCCAGGATAGAAGGGGTCGAACCTTGTTTTTTTATATATACAATGTTTTTTTATGGTTTCTTGTCAATTCGAGGGTGCTGATTCCGAATCTGAATGATGCCACTCGTGTAACCTTGAGCATTTTCTGCAAATTGGCAAAATCCAATATGGCCGCCAAAATATTCAAATTACCCATGAAAATCATAAAATTGTCCACACATTGGGTATAAAGTACATGCAATTGTGCTGCCGGAGTGAAATAATATCTAAAAAAATGATTTGTCAAAATATTTATTTTCTTGATATCAAAATGGCCGCCATCATAGACCCCTGTACAATATGAATGGGGAAAATTAATTTTTACAAAATTGAGCACTGAAATGCAAGTAATTATGATCTATGAGTGAAGCAATGTCTGAAAACATGATTGCTAACGATATATATCATTTGTTATGTCAGTTATGTGATAAATCCTGTATTTTGATATTCAAAATGGCCTCCAAAAGCCCTAACACTATTATGTACAATGTGAATGGTGACACAAAAAATCACAAGAGTGAGCACTAAAATGCATTTTGTTAAGATAAACGAGTGGAATACTGACTAAAAACATTATTGTTAACGAAATTTATTATTTAACATGCCATGTATGTGATAAACCCTGTATTTTGATATTTAATATGGCCGCCAAAGGCCCTAAAATTATGATCTACGATGTGAGAGAGGACAAAAACAATCACAAGGTGAGCACTAAAACGTATTTTTTGTGGTAAATTAGTGGAATACTGTCTTCAAATATAATTTGCAACGAAATATATTATTCGGGTTTCATATTTGTGTTAAATATTGTATTTTGACTTTCAAAATGGCCGCCAAAAGACATTGACTGTATTATGTACAATCGATCTAGGAAACCAATTTTCACAGGAGTCAGCACCATAACATGCATATAATTTTGATTTAAGAGTAAAATATTGTCTGAAAACATAATTTCTAACAAGATATATCATTCATTCTGCCAGGTAGGTGATAAATAATGTATTTTGAAAGTCAAAATGGCCGCTACAGGCCCTAACGGTAGGCCTATTATGTACTTTGTGAATGGGAACATATAATTTTAACAGGATTTGGCTTTGCTTGACTTAATGGTGTTGCATGTATGAGTGAAATATCGTCTGAAAATATGATTTCTAACAAAATAGATCATTTCTTATGTTAGTTAGGTGATAAATGCTATATTTAAATTTCAAAATGGCTGCAATATGTTTCTTTGTGGAAATTATCTTTCCCCATTCAAATTTTACATATTAAGATAAGGGACTATGGCGGCCATTTTTCATTTTTAAAAGGCTGCATTCATCACCTTTATGACACAAGCTATGATATATTTCGTTAGAAATCATTGGGTTTAGACAATACTTAACACTTACATCAAAATTAAGCCATTTTCATAGTAAAAATTTTGTCAAAATTATCTGTCGTAAGTTGTACATACTACTTTGGGCTATGGCAGCAATTTTGAATTTTAAAGTACCTTCTCAACCATTATGTGATGTATTTAGTCAGAAATCATGTTCAAGACCAAATTTTACCTATACATCACATAGTTACGTGCGTTTTTGGTTCTCATTCTGGTGATGATTAGTTTCCCTATACGCATGTTACAGAATTTGCAGGGGCTTGTGCGGCCGTTTTGAAAGTCAAAATACAGTATTTATCACCTACATGGGAGAGGAAATGTTATATTTCATTAAAAAAAATCACGTTTTCAAACAATATTTTCCTTATAAAACAGAATTATATGGATTTCATAGTCAGGCAAATCCTTATTCTTTCAAAAGTATTTGTCCCCATTTACATTTTAGATAATACTGTAAGGGCCCTTAGGGGCCATTTTGAATTTTACAATACATCATTTATCTCATGCATGAAAAAGGAAATGATATGTTTCGCCAGAAAACATGTTTTTAGACAATATTTCACTCGTAGATTACAATTACATTCATTTTATTGTGTTTACTCTTGCGAAAATTAGTTTCTTCATTCGCTTTGTTCATAATACAGATAGGGCCTATGGCAGCCATTTTGAATGTCAAAATGCAGCATAATTACCGAAATTGCAAGGGAAATGATGTTTCGTTAGAAATCCTTGTTGTCAGACAGTGTTACACCAATATTTCGCAGTTATTGGCATGTTAAAGTCAAACAAATTCAATTGTGAAAATTATTTGTCCCCTTTTATATATTGTACACAGGATAAGGGGTCTATGACAGCAATTTTGAATATCATAATACAGCATTTATCACATTAGATAGTATACAAATGACATAGTTTTGTTAATAGTCATGTTTTCAGACAGTATAGTCCACTCGCAGGTCACAATCACATGCAATAATAGTGCTCTTGTTTGAAAAAATATTTTTCCCCATTCATATTCTACATAATAAAGTATACAGGGGTTATGGCGGCCATTTTGAATATCAATAAAATAAATATTTTGTCAAATATCGCTTTTCCAATTGGTATTTCACTTCTGCACAACAACTACATGCATTTTATAGCTAATGTGTGGGCAATTTTATGATTTTCATGGGTAATTTGCATATTTTGGCGGCCATATTGGATTTTGCCAATTTGCGGAAAATGCTCAAGGTTACAAGAGTGGCATCATTCAGATTCGGAATCAGCACCCTCGAATTGACAAGAAACCATCAAAAAACATTGTATATCTAAAAAAACAAGGTTCGACCCCTTGTCTATGGGGCCTATCCTGGACTACAGGTCCCTTGGAGAGGACTTTAAGCCGTTGGTTCTCTTGTTGCTTGCTTACAAGCATTCATGATTTCTTAGCAATCAGGAAAAAAAATTATCTTGTACACAAAATGTTGCTTTAATCACCTTGAAGCATCATGCCAATGTCTGAATGAACCTTAAAACCCAGGCTGTTTTAATAGCTGATTTTTGCAACCTTTTAAAATAACGCATTGATTTGGCGGATTATTCTCCTTCATAGAGCTCTGAATAATAGTTTTGTTATAAATGGTAGATGAATTGAAAATTTGATTATCATATAAGACTTTGATTAAATACTGGCACATGGTCATCCTATACAGAGGCTATAGAAATCACAGAATTCAGTTGTCAGTGGATTCATTTATAAATTGATTATCATTAGACAAGAAAATGGAGGGGGGGGGGGTTAGGTTAGTTGGATGGTTTTACTGAAAATACATGCTACAACTTACAAATTACTTAAATTGTACTTTAATAAAAATCTCAGCTTATCATTCTGTCTATTTTGTTGTTTATGCAGAATGGCTACTTCATTCTTCCGAAGCGTGACTGCCTCGACAAAAATTTGAGAATTGATGGGTTTGCATTGCAGCAAAAAAGGAGTCAGAGTAGCCTCGACTCCACCTCACAGTGAAGTTTCTGCAACACCTTCGCCCGAATTGATTCCTGAAACTGAACCTCTAACACCTTCCGAATCCTCAGACTCGATGACGGAAAATCCGTTGACAGAGTCTTCTTTCGAATACAAGTCCCCTCCAAGGCAGACTAGGACAGTGTGGAGCTCCTTCAAACGTAACCCTGGATCCTCTTCTCCAAAGCGCAGTCGAAGCCTCAGGGTAAAGAAGACTCATGATGTTGTGACATCAGATACATTAGATGTCCAACCCAATAAGGAAGTGGTGACCCTCGATAGGCTAGGAGATGAGGTAGATACATGTAGCTCTTTTCGTGGTAGTTTTAGATCTTCAAAACGTAGTGGAAAATTTAAGAGAATGTCAACCAAGCCAGGATCCCCCGAGTGTTCGTCTCCTCCCCCAACAGGGAACGGTACACGTATGGAGAGTACCGTCACCCTGGCCAAGGATGTGATACAACAGCTGAAGCAGGATAACACAGATAAAGTAGTAGAAGCAACCCAACAGCTCTATAGAATGGTAGATGATGCCTGGAGTACCCCGAAGTATGGTCGTGACCTGGCTTATAGCATCAGCGATGCAATGCGAATGGAAGGGGGATTAGATATCCTCCTCAAAAATTGTAAATCAGATGACAGGGCCTTGCAGCTTAATTCAGCAAGGCTACTAGAGCAGATAATGACAGCAAATAACCGTGACTTTGTAGTTAGGAAAGGCCTAGAATCCGTTGTAAAATTAGCATGTTCCAGAAAAGAACCTACTCTTCTTCAGATAGGAATGGGTATCTTGGAGAATCTCTTCAAGCATTCAGAAGACACCTGCACAAAAGTTATTGACCGTGGTGGACTGCAGGCTGTTCTCTATAGCTGCCGAATGAGTGACAACATCACTCTCCGTCACTGTGCTGCTGCACTAGCTAATTGTGCCATGTATGGTGGCTCTGCCAACCAGCAGCGTATGATTGAATTCCGCACTTCAGAGTGGCTCTTCCCACTGGCTTTCAACTCTGACAACAGCATCCGTTACTATGCCTGCCTGGCTATTGCGGTCCTGGCATCCAATCAGGCCATAGAACGACAGGTTGTCAGCTCTGGAACTCTGGACCTAGTGGAACCATTTGTGACCACCCATGATCCTGGTGAATTTGCAAGGAGTGATAAGGCCCATGCTCAGGGTAGATCAGAGGGATGGCTTACCAGGCTCATGCCTCTTCTAGAATGTAGTAGGAGGGAGGCAAAGTGTCTTGCTGCATTCCACTTTGCAATGGAGGCAATTATTAAGAAAGATCAAGGAAGAACTAAGGTAAGTACAAAAGCTTCACTTTGAATTTTTAGATAAGATTGATGTGAAAAGGATTTTGCTCTGAGCCAATAAGATGCAAGGATTGAAATTTTGATTATATGTACAGTAAATATAGAGCATATTCGTTGGAAAAGAATCACTATATTGTTTAATAAAATGTTCCCCTCACTCAAGTAACCCTCATATTTTCTTTAACATGTCCTCAGCCACATTCTCAAGAAGATCAATAAGATATAATAGGCTTACACCCCTGTATGATTTTACTTCTCGGTCTCAAAGGCTCTTTTTAAAACATGTCCTGGGCATGGTCTCTTCTTATCACTTCATTTTGGAATACTGTACAGTACATCCACACTTTATTCAGGACATGGATGTCAATATCTAGGGTTCAAGACTACTTTTTTAATATTCCCATTCCTGCTGTACAGCAGGAGTGGGAGTATTGAAAAAAGGGCACAAAAAATATACACAGCCAATGAAAGGTGCTACATGAGCAATATGGTCTAAGGTATTTTCTTTTTCTTTTATTCTGTTCTGTAGAAGGTGAAGATATGCATGCAGATATTTCATATTGATTTGGTACCTGGTAAAATTTTGATGTAAAATAGCTAAAACTTTCTTTATTTGATGTCCTTCACATCATAACCATTTCAGGGCACTCATACAGAATGAGTCAGAAAAAATGTCCCAATTATTTGAAGTTTTGTCTGAGGTATCATTGATTTATTGCTATGTCCTGAAAGACTTATTCTCCCCGCACATTTTGGTACCGGTACCATTCTCATATAGATGGATCTTTGCATGAATGACTAGTAATATCTCAGTTGCGCCAAGTTGCTGGGTGAAGAATGAAACAAGTGTTAAAAAAGATTTGTGTGTAGACAGAAAGACACCTACCCATCCTTACAAACACACACACGTTTTCACCCTCACAAATGCACAACACATCACCCCTCCCACAAACACCATCTCCCACACACTCTCACATCCACTCACACTTGTGAAGGGCTCAACTTAAGTAACTGCTTCCATATCAGGCATGCCATTTTGAAATTAAACAATGGGGCAGTTGGCCATTGCTGATCAACAAAACCAATAAGAAAGCGGGAAATGACGAAATGTACGCAATGCTTTATGAAGTGTTTATGAAGTTTTTAGGAAGCGCTGTATGGGTGGATGCCTGTGTGCGAGAGAGGTAATTTGTCATGTGTGGGTGTGTGTACGTGTGAGTGGATTGGATCAGGTGGAATGATGGGTAGGTGTCTTTCTGTGTGCAATCAATTATTTTTTATACGCCCGTCCTAGACGGGACGTATTATGGTATCATGCTCAGTGTCCGTCCGTCTGTCTGTCAATACGTTACATGTAACTTTTCTTTGTAAACGCGATAGCTTTAGTGTGACTTAACCTCTAGAGGCTCATATAATTTGGTGTGTATGATACTAGCATAGATCCCAGAAAGCCTATTGATTTTGATGTCAAAAGGTTAAAGGTCAAGGTCACAGTGACATATTTTCATCTTCCCTTCTGCAGTCCTTGTAAACGCGATAACTTCAGTTTAATATTAAAATGAGGCTCATATGATTTGGTGTGTATGATACCAGCATGGATCCCAGTCACAGTGACATGTTTTCATCTTACCCTTCTGCATTCCTTGTAAATGCGATAACTTTAGTTTTACTCAATCTAGGCTCATATAATTTGGTGTGTCTGTAACTAGCATGTATCCCAGGAAGCCTATTGATTTTGAGGTCAAAGGTCAAGGTCACACTGACATGTTTTCATCTTACCCTTCTGAAGTCCTTGTAAACGCGATAACTCAGTTTAACTTAACCTAGGCTCATATTATTTGGTGTGTGTGATACTAGCATGGATCCCAGGAAGCCTATCAATTTTGAGGTCAAAGGTCAAGGTCACAGTGACACGTTTTCATCATACCCTTCTGAAGTCCTTGCAAACCTGATAACTTTAGTTGAACTTATTCAAGGCTCATATAATTCAGTGTGTATGATACTAGCATGGATCCCAGGAAGCCTATTGATTTTGAGGTAAAAAAAGGTCAAAGGTCAAGGTCACAGTGACATGTTTTCATCTTGCCCTTCTGTAGTCCTTGTAACGAGATAACTTCAGTTTTACTTTATAATCTAGGCTCATATAATTTGGTGTGTATGATACTAGCATGGATCCCAGGAAGGCTATTGATTTTGTAGTCAAAAGGTTAAAGGTCAAGGTTAAGTTAAACTTTAGTTTAACTTAACCTAGGCTCATATTATTTGGTGTGTGTGGTACTAGCATGGATCCCAGGAAGCCTATCAATTTTGAGGTCAAAGGTCAAGGTCACACTGACATATTTTCAACTTTCATGTACCCTTCTGCAGTCCTTGCAAACGTGATAACTTTATTTTAACTTAACCTAGGCTCATATAATTTGGTGTGTATGATACTAGCATGGATCCCAGGAAGCCTATCGATTTTGAGGTCAAAAGGTTAAAGGTCAAGGTCACACTGACATGTTTTCATCTTACCCTTCTGAAGTCCTTGTAAACGCGATAACTTTAGTTTCATGTAACCTAGCCTCATATAATTTTGTGTGTATGATACTAGCATAGATCCTAGCAATTCTATTGATTATGAGGTCAGAAGGTCAAAGGTGAAGTCGCCACCTTCCACTTTTCTTGCTTGACCAATTATTCCATTTTCCTTGTTACAGACGGGCGTATTATGTGCTCGCCTTTAATAGCGACACTCTTGTTCCACACTTTGTTTCATCTTCACCAGCAACATGAAATTTTACGACCTTTAAGAGAATGTCTCGTAGTCAGTCATGCCTGCAAAGATCCTTATGAAAATGATACCAAATTATGTAGGGAGGATATTCTCTGTCCGGACAATATATCAATAAATCAATGATTAAATGTTCATACCTGCAGGTAAGACAACTTGATGGAACATATTTTCTGACTCATTTAAAGTATGAAACGCATTTTCTGCTGTTGTATGACTTTTAAAAGAATAACAAGCTGACATGCATTTTTTATTTGAGATTATGAACAATTTTGCTTAAAAAAGGTGCTATATATTTTTATGAAAATTGAGGTACATGTAATCTCACACCAATCATGCATTGTTTTTTTTTCCTTTTTTTTTCACAGGAGTTTAAAAAATGGATTCAACATCTTTAAAAAGAAAGCATGTCGTAATAAGCCATATATTTTTACATGTAATTTAAAAAGTCTTTGAAATATAAATAGCCATCTTATTCGGAATAGATAATTTTCCAAGGCCGAAAACCTCAATGGACAATAATTTCCACTTAATATCCATGCAACTTTCCGAGACAAAAATCGAACTGTGATTTACTTCTATTTGCCCATGTAATTTGTCACAGGTATTCCAAGATATCAATGTGATAGCATCATTACGTCAGGTAGCGAGCAGTAACAATGAGATTGCTTCCAAGCTAGCCATCCAGGCCCTTCGCACTATCGGTGAAGAAATCCCGTCCAAATTATCCTTCAATATATCATGCTGGAGTGTGAAGGAAGTTCAGATGTGGGTCAAAACCATAGGTAGGTCAGAAAATATTGTAGAAACCAACCATTCATTTAATGTTGATATATTTATCAAACTATACAATGTGTCCCAGAATAAATAGGAAACAATTTTGATGGATAGATGCAGTGTAGAAAATACATGAGAGCGACAGGCAATTTCACCCTCATGACAGCCCAAATAGCCTCTAAAATTCCCCCCAAAAGCATGCTTCGGGGCAACCATTCTTTTTAGAGTTGCCCTAAGATCTGTCACAAACAATATTCAAGATATTGGCAGAATGATTGCATCTGAGGTCAACTGCATAATTGCTTGTTGCCCCTAAAGAGTAGCATTTAAGATGAAATAACTAGCCCCCAAAATTTGGCAATTGCCCCAGTGTCCAGAAAAAGATAGCCCCTAAAAAATCAGAATTATTTCCTACCCTGGATAGATGTCCCAATCATCAAGTACATTCTGGTTCCAAATTTGAAAGTTAGAGAATGGGTGAAATCTCTCTTTAATACTAGACAAAAGTAATTATAGATTGTGCCTTTAGGCGGTGCTGCACCAGCCCGAATTTGCTCAATCTCGAGATTTTAGCCTGATCGGCCCTCTTCGCGATTAATCTCGAGATTCAAGAAACCCCGTCTCCACCATAGTAAGAAGAGCGATTCCTGCATGAGCGAGGCACCGATGCATTATGGTCTGACGCTGTGAAGAAATAATCCTGAGTAAAATAGCGCGCTATTTTGCAAATAATCTAAGTTGACTTGGGATTGCAATCTCGAGATTAATCCTACGAACTAGCGCGATAATTGCGTCTCCATTACAAATATTCTCGAGATTGTTCAGATCGGGATAATTTGCCGGATATGAAAAAGCGCGCTAATTTGAAAACTCGGGCCGGTGCAGACGGCCCGATTGTGGACAATAAAACTTGAAGCCTGATAGAAATGATGCACACACACACACAAATCATGTTTGAATTGGCATCTTTTATCGTTTGCTACATAGAAAATTAAAACAAAACAAGAACACAAAATAAATGCTAATGACCCATCCTTATCTCACTCAAGATCATTCTATCCAAAATAAATCTTGACCAATTTTCCAGCACTTGATTTGACATTAAAATTTTGAATTATTCCCAGTCATCGATGCACAACTTATGTATATCTGAATTAGGTATGGTATCAAAATGAAAGAGAAAATTGAACCTTACGTGATAACAAAAGTAAGATATCCAAAATCATTTGCCTGAGTATGTATGAAATAAATGATTGAGAACCTTGGTTCCTTTTTTTTTCTGGGATACATGTATGCATTGTACAGGTTGTTTCATATAGGATATCATCTCTACACAATGAAGAATGTGGTATCACTTGTTATAGTGTGTACATGTACATGAGGCACAAACAGATCAGTCTGTATTTGGTATTTGATCCATGGAGGTACCAACAAATTGCATTTACATGTACAATGGTGCATGCATGTAGTTTTTTTTTTCCTTCAAATTTTAAATGTACCGATATGTTTTGCCCTTTATTGTTAGCGTGTTAGTAACACCGTACCTTTGATACTACCTTGGGTGGAGTGATTTAATTTGGGCAGTATACGTCATCTCCCATCAAGGATGGTTTATTTTATCTAATTATTGAAGGAAGAGTCCAGATTATCATTTTACTTTTTATGTGTACATGTATGACTATGTCCTTTACGAGGCTACATAACAAGAGTTTTAAGTATATCTGATCAAACAGAAGTTACACTGTTATTTTATTGTACAAATTTGTTTTGTTATACAATTTAACTTTTGTTGTTAATATTGAAAAGGAAAATAAATGGAA
Source organism: Lytechinus pictus (assembly GCF_037042905.1). Taxonomy (NCBI): domain Eukaryota; kingdom Metazoa; phylum Echinodermata; class Echinoidea; order Temnopleuroida; family Toxopneustidae; genus Lytechinus; species Lytechinus pictus. Next base: position 18,142,676 of record NC_087246.1, read on the forward strand.
TGAATTGAATTGAGTTGAACACTACTGATGGGAATGGGAGCTTGGAAGTGCCAGGGACCCCCAAGCTTTTATGACCAAGAAAAAAAAAGGGAGAAAAACAACAGAAAAGGGGTAAAATTCCTGAGTATTATATGAAAATCTTTTACAAAATTAAATTTTTGTTTAAATTTTTTTTCTCAAATTTTTGCTTGCAGCTCAGCTTTTTTCAAAATGTTGTCCCATATGCTGTATTAAAGTGGCCCCATCAAATATTTGGATCATCACGCTACTGACTAATAATACATTAATATATCTGAGAAGGATTTTCTAGATCAAGATGTTCATCTGTTCAATTTTCAATGTGTAAATTAATGGCTCGCTTGTTTAAACCATGCTCAAATCTAATAAAGAAAATGGAGTGTGAAAGCGATGTATGGTATACATATAAAGCCTTTTCCACAAGCCCTACATTGTACTGATCAATAAACTCAAAATAAAACAAAATATCATGAATAATTTTGAGGTCAGTGTTGATGATCTCCAAAATCAGATAAGTCACCATAAGTATGAGGTGTAACTAGAAACATCTACCGGTACCAGTATATATAGATGACAGAAGAGATTATGTCAATTCAGCTGATACTGTGCAAGTAACTTCAACTGACCTGTCATGAAAAAAACTCCCAAAATGCAGATTTTTTACGAGGGGTAAGAATATACTGTGCATAAGTTATGTACATGTATATCAAATGCATTTTTTCCCCTCTAATAATAAGAGCTTTCTCATACCATTTTGAAAGGAAATGGAACTTATTCAATTGCGGAAATTGGTTGTCAGTTATCACATTTTGGCTGCATTTCCTTGTTGTCACTTTAATTTCCTACATGTAGTATTCTCTCGCATGGATTGTTAGATTTTGTTAAAGGCTCCTGCACACGAAGTATGGTGAACAAATTTGTACGACACCAAATGAGGTGGTTGGAACTATGGTTCCCGAAGTGACGCCGGAATGCAATTATTTTCCTGAGGGCCGCAGCCTGAAGGAAAATGGTCGCATTTGTGTCACTGAGGGGATCATAGTTTCACCAAATCTCTGATCGAAGGCTGTATCCGTCATCGGAAGGATTGTAGATCTAATTGCATGAAAAACAATCTTTTAGAGAGAATTCATTAATTAGTTTTGGTGATATGATTGATCCCCTTGATCACATACGCGCGTTGTACGTGCACAGTATGCATAGCTGTAAATTATCTTTTGAACTATTTACATCTGACATGGCTCGGGATTCCCGGGATGTGACGTCAGATGACGGGATTCATGGCATTTTTGCCAATTTCGTGACATTTGGTTGGAACTATCTTTGGTCACATGACAGGTTTAGATCAATCACCTGTTCAGATTATTATCACGATGGATATAATCAGATATAGTCCCAAACTATCACTCTCAGAGCAATTTCATAACAACTGTACTGGTATTCAACATTACTCAAACTAGCCATAGCAAATGATTGGTGTATAACTGTCTCTTTTAAATATTAATATCCTACTTTTAATGTACTGTACTCTATATTCAATGTGTAAGTGCCTTGAAGCTTGTTTTTGATGGAAATTGTTTGAACATAATTGTACTGGAAGAGTACAAATGTATGTGATGATTTTTTTTCTATTTAAAGGGGAACCCAGCCTTGGCCATAAAATGTTGTGTTGGGAAGGAGAAAAATAAATTAAACAAAATGGTGAAAGTTTGAAAGAAATCGGATGGGCAATAAAAAAGTTATGGCTGTTTTAAAATTGAGATCTCTAACTTTAAGACTATGTAGATTTCAAATTGGCAACTGAGTAAGTAAATTATGACAAGGGGCAAGGACAACTTTCCCATAGGCCATGTACTTTATTATCAGGGATTTGTGGTTTTCTCCTAAGTACCCATTCCCCTGGGGCAGTAATCTAAATATAACCCAGGTAGTATATTGTTTTATGTCCTCAAATGAAAGAAAAATACAATTTGAAATAAAACTTTTGGGAAAAATGACATTTTAGCCATAATATGTATTGGAGTACATGGAAGAGTAGTCCTTGCCTTACATCACTATGATATTCCATATGCGGCCAATTTGAAGTCTCCATGGGTATAGTGATTACCAATTTTTACAACTTTTAAAAATTCATAACTTTCTTGTTGTTTGTCCAATATTGTTCAAACTTTCACCTATCAGCTTGTCTGATTTTTCTTTTCCTTATAAAAACAAGTTTTTATTTGGGTTGGATTCCCCTTTAAATATGATCATTGGTTTATTTGTGCTTGTGAATAAGTTTGGGCTGTTTTTATTTTTTTACAAATATGGTAGTTTGAGAATTTCAGTCAAACTATTTTTGTAAAGTTACAAAATATAAAGATCATGTTACAATATATAGCTTTATAGATTAATACTTATTTATAGGCCCATAGTAGAGAAATTTTCATTCATTGTAATTATTACTCAATGTGCCTAGTCAGTTGGTTTTCGCAGGTCGTCTATTCATTTACATTGTTTTAAGATTACATCCGACTATAGTATTACAATGATTAGAACTATAACTATAAAGTAAAACAACACATGCTTACAAAAATAATGTACATGAATATACAAAGATTTGTCTTCATGCAATAGTTCCAAGGTATTTCTTGCTGAATGAGCAATCCATTACCTCAGCATTCTCTGAAGTTCAAATGGCCAATGGGGTAAACAGATGATAGGTTGTAAGGTGTCGTTTTTCAATGCAGTGAAGATGTACATGTCAATGTCATAGGAATGATATTGTACATGTAGACTTTAAGACCTCATTTGCTGTCAACTTGAAGCCACACTTGAGTACATGTACAGTACATTTTACAGTGAGCAAAGGTGTTTTGTAGAGAGAGAAAGACTTGAAACCAAGGTGATTTGTAATTAGTCCATGAGATATGGCAATCACACATTGAATAATTAATCCCATTGACCTGAAATGAGGCATGTTTGAAAGCACTGCCAACATGAAGCATGCACACGGCATATGGCGGAATCATAATTAGAGATAAGATTTGTTCAATAACAGACTGTCTACATTATGCAGGCTATTTGTTTTTATGAGTAATGTATTGAACAAATATCTCTTGGCACATGATTATGTTTGGCTGCATGTGTGTTAAAGCACTTTAAGATAAAGATTTTGAACATAATCTGGCCAATAAGATTCAGGAATACAAAGTGAAACTATCTGCAGATCTATTGATGTGGTTATCTAAAATTCTCAATTGTACTCTAACATGTTTGTCAGTTGGAATTTTGGTCATTGAGTGTAATACACAGAATCTCTGAGCAAATCCCTTGTTTGTCATTTACAAAATATTCTCATTTTCTCTGAAGCACCTTAACACTTGGAGCAGTAGCTGCGAAATATATTATGGAAAACATCTATGCTCACGCCTCTCAGTCTGAAATCTTATACAAAATTTGCAACCATTTCATGATGATGGGGGCTAGTTATTTTAGTACCCTTTCAAACTCTATGCACATGATGCAGTGTCCACATTGACTTTTATAACATGCAGGCACAGATCCAAATATTAATTCAACTTTCCTTTTTACTTGTCAATTTTATTTGCCTCTCTCCATTTTTTATTTTATTTTATTATCATTTATTAATTTTTTTTTTTTTTTTTTTTTTTTTTTGGGGGGGGGTCATTTTTGAGGATGTGAAAAAGTGCCCCCTGATAAGTCCCGGATCTGCCTGTGATTTACATGCATTCTCCTTTTATTACCATTTGATATTGTAGGTTTTGCCAATTTCTGTTTTGGATTTGAAAACCACAAAGTAGATGGAGACCTACTGCTGACTATAACTGAGACTGAATTAATGAGAGATATTGAGATGGACAGTAGCCTACTCAGAAGAAGGTTTGTTCCTTTATTCTTCCTTCTATCTTAATAATGTACATGTATCTTCCTTGGTTGTATTCCCTTGGTGTAATATTCAAATCATCTAATTATTGCAAAACCCTTTTTGTCTACCTCAATTGGCTAAATTGCCATTTGGTTCAACCATCACTTAATGAAGGCTTGGTCTGTCATGTATAATGTTGTCTAATTTCCACTCTCTTTTTCACACTCTATTTACATTGTAAATTCAGTTGATGTGGTTTGAAACCATATTTGAAATGGTACAGCCTAAATTCAATAAAATTTTAAATACTGTGGTATATACATGTAGTGCGCAGTAAAGATCAATTAATTTATAGATGAACTGGTTGTAGATGAGCTAGGATATGTAGTATGGGAGTGAGACGAAGGGGAATTAGATAGAGTGGGCATAGAACACGTGACCATGAATCAGAGAATGATCAATCTTTAATCTTAAAATAGGATGGGAGTGCAAAGTTGCATGGTTCATTGAGCGTAAAATCTGCTCATCGCACATGACATGAGTGAACTGAGTATCACCTTCATGTTGCATATCAGGATAGTATTATGTTTTGTATGTCGGCAAGAATCTCATGAAATCTGTCATCATGATCAGGCTAGAATTCTTCACTACTGAGGGGAGTGAAATGTTACAAGATCACATTACGATGTTTAATTAAATTCATATTTCTAGCAGAAAACCGTATTAATGAGTTTCATTTTCCAACCTAAAGCCTTGTCATATACTGCCTTAAAAAAAATGATAGCCCCTGCCTCAATTTTTTAACAGTTTGTCTTTTAGATGGTGGCAGATAGCTGGAGAGTCAATAAAAGTTCAATATGAATATATGTTCAATATGAATACAAATTGTCTGCCAATAGAGATACATATTGAAAAAAAAATCAAATATAAAGTACATACCTGCTTCTCAGATGGTATCATTGGATGCAGTAGGCTACATGGAGGGACCTTGCTATTGATTACAAACCATTTCTCATTTCTCTGGGCAAGAAACATACAAGACAATCAAACCAAGAGAAGCATATTTCGTGTTTGATTTTCAATGACAATAAAGCAAGTGAGATAAGATGCAGGAGTTCAGTAGCTTATATGTAGTTCAATTCTCAGTGAAAACCAACGGCTAGTTTGTCTAGCTTTATGAAAAACTCGTCAGGTTTCTTGTAGCCGTACTTAACAAAACAAATCAATAAATAAAGATCAAGTCCACCACACCCAAACAAAAACTTAATTTGAATATTAAAAATAGAGAATTTCTAAACTAGCACAACATTGAAAACTTCATCAAAATTGGAGGTAAAAATGAGAAAGCTATGAAATTCTGAAGTATCACTTATTTGCACAAAACAGTACAATACACATCATTGGCGGTATACAAATTATAAAACTGAGAAAGTAAACTATTTTGTATTTTACTGTGTGAATAATGAAATATTTTACTTCTTTGATGATTTAAAAGCTTTAAAGGAAGCTCTTCATTGATAATTTACAGGTTGCACATAGCAAATAAAACCTTGTTTCATGTTGCAATGAGAACCAATTAAAATGTCATATATATTTCATGATAAAATACAATAGAAGTCGTGAATTAGTGATGGTGCTAAGTTGATAAATTACATGTAGTTAAATGTGAATTGCAGTGTACATGTATGCCAGCTGGATATAGTGTTAATTGTTTAATATGACCCTTTCAGTCTCTACAGTATGCAATATAACAAATAATTGATCGATGTGTATACATACTACTTTATGTTGCCATGCAAAAGGTAATACCTACTCTGATTTAGATAAGCTCTAAAAATGCAACTCAAACAGTGGCGATAAGGAACTCTATGATTGGCTCAAGTTTATTGGATTTGCAATATTCCAGTGCAGTAGTAAGCTTCACTCAAAATTTTATACACTGTGGCATAAACATTTTGCTCTTCATACTCTGACGTAAAAATCTAATTCTTTAAATCTTCACTTTGTCAGGTTTCTTCGGGAGTTAGGCCAGCTAAAATGCAACTCTAACAGTGGTGACAAGGAACTCTATGACTGGCTCAAGACGCTAGGTCCGGAATATCCCCAGTATACTCACAATCTGATGCACTGCGGCATTGACATTCAACTCTTACCCTTTGTTACTGATCAACACCTAAAAGATGATGGGGGAATCACCAATGGTGTCCATCGTATGAAGATACTCAAGGCTATACACCCATGGGGTAAGTCATTATGGAAACATTCATGGTTTTTTCTGGAGATACTTTTTATATTTTCAAGACAAAGGATTACATTGGACCCCATGGGAATTTCAGGGGCTCTTGTTAGTTTCATGGGGCTCTTATTGGCATTTTGGGGGTGAATTCGCTCACAGCCCCCATATATTTTTCATGACTTCTCTGGCAGAAAGGAGGCAATATGGGCAGAATTGTAATGAGACATTGATTATGAGGTAGCTGAGTTTTGAATACATTTATAATTTCTGACACTTTTGGAATTAACAAAGCAGAAAAGAAGAATAAATGATGATAATAGTTCTTGTATAGTGCTTATAATCACATTATGATTATAATGTGCACTTCTAAAGACTTGGATATTTTTACCCTGGCTTTAGCTTGGCGGCTGTAATTATTTACAGTGCACATGCATTTCAAGGAATAAATTCCTGCCAGGTACCCATTTTACCTCACCTGGGTAACTTGAGTTGAGTGCAGCACTGTGTGGATATATTTATAGGTACTGGTCCATATATATTTTGAGTTTTTTTTTTTCTGGTACACAAGCCTCCTATCCCCCCCATCCCTTATTACCATATGAATACCTGATTGTAGAGTGATATTAGACCCACATAATGTTCATAGTTTAGAGTGTGAGGTTAGCACAGACTGTTGATTCCCACACATACAATTATTACAATACAAAAATTACTGTATTATCAAAATATGCACTTTGGTTTCAATGTTGAAATTGCAGTAAAATAGTCTGCAGGCACAGACCCTGATTGAAACTTTGATCAGCAAGTGTGTCTCCACGCAAAGACTAGCACATACAAAACTTGCTGTTCCAATACAGCGAGAGGGCCTTCAGTACACAAGGCATGAGTAGGCTGCACATTCAGACCCTTAACTCGAGTGAAGGGTTTGCAACGCAGACTAGTAAAATATAGTCAGTGTCACTCACCTTTGTTTGGAAATACTTTCAAAATAATTAATTTTACCCCTGCATCATTATTGTTTATTTCTGCTCTATGTGTCGCATCTCTTATTTTCCTGATGTTAGTCTCTGTGCTCTGAATCATATATGTATCTTACAGTTAATGATCTTTTTAAATTTACAGGTCAGTTCTCAGGCAAAAAGAAATTTTGTTATTATTTTTGAGGGCTACTTTTCATAACCTACTACCTAGATCTCCAACATTGGACAAGCTTTAACATTGCAGTGAATGGGAATTTCCAGGCTCTTTTGTTTAGTTTCCAGAGCTCTTTTGAGCATTTCGGGGGGGGGGGGGGGCTGGGGGCAAAATTGTCCCCCCAGCCCCCATGCATTTTTTCTTCAGTACTCTTTCTGTTTTTACCTCATACATTGTGTGAATGTCTATTGAAAGCCTGTTGAAATTGGAAAGTGAATTGTAAAATCAAGTCACAAGGTATTTTGCCGAGAAATATGCAAGGGATTTGAATTAATCCAAAGCCATCCAAGGACATTACCTGCCGGTCCTGCCCTCGATGCCCCTTTCACAGTTCTTTGACTTTTTGGATATATACGTGCCCTTTTTCATTTTGCCCATTTGTACTGTAATCTAAAATTGTTCCCTTTTAAAAAAGTGGACTTGCCCGAAGTGTATTCGAAATTTAAGGCTTGACATTTATCCCTAGTCAAGTTCCTTTAAAGAGAAGTCATTTTCGTTTTGGTATCCATGGACAGGTTATCACATGTAGTCAGACTTTTTGAATTACACTATATGTTTCAGGCTTGATTCATTCATGAATTATAGCATAATCCCTTTATTGCATTTCTTGCATAATTGTTATATATTTCTGTTTAATTTGTATTTACTGCCTGTATCTATGTTGCTGTTAGCTTTCACCTTTTATGATTTGCATGAACATGAACATGTAATTCATTTTTAACCCTTTCCTCATGTCCATGTGGCAATTGCTTATTATTATTATTTTGTTTTCTGTTCTTGTGCCACTTCCATCTTTATTTGTTTTATATTCAGCTTTCAATCCATATACCTTCCCCGGTGCACCTGCTAAGATGAAAAATAAAGGAATTACTAGTTTTCAAGGTAAGATAGGTTTGTGTACAGTGGACAGACTGAGCACTATTATTTATTAATAAAAGGTTAAACTTCATCATAATCTATTAATACATGTAAATGATCCTCTGTGTGTATGGAGATCTGTAACAGAAAGTCTGCATTGTCACCAGGGGGGCGTTTCATGAAAGGACTTGTCGGACGTTTTATCCGACAAGTCCCATTTTATCCGACAGTTACCATAGTAACAGTACCTCTCAGCCAATCAACATCAGGGAAAGATGTCAGATCTGTCGGATGAAAATGTTGATGAAACACTCCCCAGGCCTTTTCTAGTGTTGGTAAGTTTGAGATAGCTATCTCGAACCCAAACATGTACCAAAAATGGTATGTTAGATCTGACTTTCCCAATGCCAGATATTATTCCATGCAACACTTATCCCAAATTACAGGAGTAGAGAATGCTATATGCTTCTGCATTCATAGACATTGGCAGGTAATCTTAAGAAAAATTTGACATAGTTTTGCCCCCCCCCCTGTTGCACCCACAAATGTAATAACGCCCACATATGTAATAACACTTTACCCACAAATGTAATAACGCCCACAAATGTAATAACACTCTACCCACAAATGTAATAATTTTTGATCGCCCACAAATGTAATAATGACTTTACCCACAAATGTAATAAATTTGAAGGGATTTTTGGCGAATCCGTTCTAAACTAAAATCCTATAGTAATGCGTTCTTATAGCACAAAAGTGCAAAGTCTTTTTTCCAGACCCGATTAATTCAAAAATTATATACAATTTAAAGTCTTTTTTCCAGACCCGGTTGTTTAAAAAATGATAGTATAAGTCCAAAGTCTTTTTTCCAGACACGGTTATTTAAAAAAATATAAAATAAATCCAAACTAGGATACGATAATGATATTCCAGTGGAATGAAAATGAGAATCGAGCTTAGTCTTTTCTCCAGACCCAGTTAATTAAAACTGATGGAATTAATGTCTTTGTTGTTGTTTGAACTTATACGGTGCGTATTGTGAATATATGCGCTAAGAGTAAATTGAGAATCAAGCGTAGTCTTCTCCACACCCGGTTTAATACTTAAAACTAAAAACTAAATCCTTATAGTAATACGTTCATATAGCACAAAAATGCAAAGTCTTTTTTCCAGAACTGGTTAACTAAATATTTATAACATAAGTCTAAATTGAGTCTTTTTTCAAGACCCAGTTGTTTCATAAATTATAATATAAGTCCAAAGTCTTTTTCCAGATCCGGTTGTTTCAAACATTACATCATAAGTCCAAAGTCTTTTTTCCAGACCCAGTTATTTCAAAAATTATAATATAAGTCCCAACTAAGATACCATAATGATATTCCAGTGGAATAAAAATGAAAATCGAGCTTAGTCTTTTCTCCAAACCCTGTTATTCGAAAATTATAAATAACAATACAACAACAACAAAAACAGTATAAAGACCCCATAATCTTATTAATGCTGGATAACATGGACATATAGCATAGTCTTTCAGCCAGACCCAGTTATTATTTTTTTAAATAACGCTAACAGTAATAATAAGAAAACTCCAAATCTAAGACCAAACAATCCTTCAACCTAAGAACCTGTTTTAAAAAGAGGTTTAGAGCATTGTCTTTATTCAAGACATAATCATTAAAAAATTTACCAAAAAAAATCTTCTAACGTAAGACTATATCATATTCTTATTCTTCTGGAATAACACGAGTTTTAAAACGTACTCTTTTCTCCAGACCCGGTTATTTAAAAAAAATGAATTAAAAAACTTCAACAGTTCAAATCTAAGACAAATCTTCAAAAGTTACACCCTTACTGGGTGTAAAAATATGTATTTACCCCGCACCCAGCTTTTTTAAAATAATACTAAGACCCCTACAAAACGTTGTAATAATGCATGGGTAAAGCAAACATCCTTTCTCCAGACTTGGTTATTATTTGAAAAAAAAGATAGTTTTTACAAATATTCTAAAACAAATACCCAATAATCTAATTACTGTGGAATAACATAAAGATCGATTGTAGACTTTCCTCCAGACACAGTTATTTCAAGAATATAAAAGCAATAAAACCCAACCCCAACAACGAATCTAAGAACCAACAATCCTCCAAATTAAGACCATGTAGAAAAGCACATGTTTAGAGCGATGTCTTTATTCCAGACCAAGTCATTTAAAAAATAATTCAAACAGTCTTAAAAACACAAGACTTTGTCATAACAACAACAACAACGTTATTCTACATCAATGATATTGTGGGGTCTTTGTTGATATAGTTTGTTTGTTTTTATTGTTTCTTATAATTTCCTATTTTGAAATAATTGAGTCTGGAGCAAAAACTACACCATAGGTCTTTGTTTTGTTGTTTTAGTTTGGACTTATATTATAATTTTTGAAACAAAGGGGTCTGTAAAAAAGACTTTGAACTTACAGTATAATCCTTTAAACAACCGGGTCTGGAAAAAAGACATTGGACTTATAATAATTTTTGAATTAACCGGGTCTGGAAAAAAGACTGCACATTTGTGCTATACGAACACATTACTATAGGGTTTTAGTTTTTAGTTACCGGGTCTGGAGAAAAGACTATGCTTGATTCTCAATTTACCCTTAGCGCATATATTCACAATATTCGCCGTATAAGTGAAAACAACAACAAAAACACTAATTCCACCAGTTTTAATTAACTGGATCTGGAAAAGACTAAGCTCGATTCTCATTTTTATTCCACTGGAATATCATTATCATATCTTAGTTTGGACTTATATTATAATTTTTGAAATAACCGGGTCTGGAAAAAAGACTTTGAACTTATATTATAAGTTTTGAAACAACCGGGTCTGGAAAAAAAAGACTTTGAACTTATATTATAATTTTTTTAACAACCAGGTCTGGAAAAAAGACTTTGAACTTATATTATAACTTTTGAAACAACCGGGTCTGGAAAAAAAGACTTTGGACTTATATTATAATTTTTTAAACAACTTGGTCTGGAAAAAAGACTTTGAACTTATATTATAATTATTGAAACAACCGGGTCTGGAAGAAAAGACTTTGGATTATATTATACTTTCTTTATTAACCGGGTCTGGAAAAAAAGACTGCACTTTTGTGCTATATGAACGTATTCCTATAGGATTTCAGTTTGGAATAGATTCGCCAAAAATCCCTTCAAATTTATTACATTTGTGAGTAAAGTCATTATTACATTTGTGGGCGATCAAAATTATTACATTTGTGGGTAAAGTGTTATTACATTTGTGGGCGTTATTACATTTGTGGGCGATTATTACATTTGTGGGTGTAACACCCCCCCCCAAAAAAAAAAATATCCAGGGTATTTCCAAAGATCGTGACATTCAAGAGATGATATTTAAAAAAAAAGCTTTAATTTGATGTTTAGTACCAAAAGTTTTTAGAATCACCCAAAAAAGGTAAAAAAAAATTTCAATGCTTTATGAGAAATAACTGTTTGTATGGATTAAACAAAATCTGGTGGCAAAAAGTTAGTATTATTAATCTATAGACTGTTAAAGGATTGAGTGTCATTTGGGAATATAAGGGCAATGCTTTTTTTCAAAATGTTTCAATATTTCTGTCCTGTATGTACCTGGTATGTTCAGTGTTTAGGCACAGCATCCTTCACACAAAATTAGTTGCTTCTTTTAATTACAAGCTATGAAGCAAATAAAAATTAAACATAGTATCTGACTGAGCTGATTAGCAGATGGTGGCCTCCACCTATTCAACTGATTGCATTTTGATTAGCTATGTAGCTCATTTCTAATGAGCTATGTTTCTGGCACCCATCAAGAGGGAAGATGAAAACTGGAGAATCAAGGTTTAATCTCAAGACTCTACTCTGAAAAATAACAAGACAGCCAATGCTACTCCTAGTTTTAAAATGAGTAAGACTATAAATGCAGTCAGGCATATCAAGGGGTTGTTCATGCTTCTAGGGTGGATCGAGTGCCCCCACAATCCCCTGTGGGATTGTGGGGGCCCACAAATTTATTAAGTTTTTTCTTTCTTTTTGCATGCAACTCCTTTGCCCCGCCCCCCCCCCAAAAAAAAAAAAAAAAAAATTGTCCCTGCCAAATAGTATTAATAAAGGATGCAAAAACTTTTTTTTTAAGTAAGAGAAAAGAAGGTCTCACATCCCACTTCCTTCTAAAAAGAGCTTTTTCCATTCTCGTCTAGCCAAGGGGGCACACGGGCATCCACGTCTGCTCCATATGAGGTTGTACATAAAATCAAAATGTCAAACTACAAGTCGATCCCCACTTGTGTAAGAAGCCAACTGCCTCTATGATTTGTGATGTATTTTTCTCATAGCCGTTATCTCCTTCAGGCACATATTGAATGTTAATGTATTACCAACAATATTTCTTAGTCCAGTATGAAACATGATTGAGCACCCTAACTACCACTTAAAGGGTATCTTTTGTTGTTTGAAGTTGAAGAGAGTCCATGTCAGTTGCGGATCCAGGGGGGGGGGGGCAACATCCAGCCCATATGCCCCCCCCCTTTTAAGAGTCATATAGCCAATATTTTTAATGTAAATATGTTGTTCATACACAAGTGTGCCCCCCCCTCTTTAAGAGTCAGGGCAAATATTTTTAATGAGAATATGTCATTCATGCACAAGTGAGATTTTTTTTCATTTGTCAAATTTTACATGGGACAAAATGACCTTTGATTTTCAGTGAAAACCTTTTTTTTTTTTGCTTGTCAAATTTTCCTAGGGAAAATGTGCCCCCCCCCCCTTTGGAAAATCCTGGATCCACCCCTGGTCCATATTGTGAGTTTTCAATGATAGTCAAAAGCAGCACTGCAAGACATTGCTCTCGAGATGCAAACAAAAACAGCTGATATATTCATAGAGAACATTTGTATGTGTGTGTATGCATTTCTGTGTGCAGTGCATATACCACTCTCAGCATAATATGGTTTATTGCAGAATTTTACAATTTATAAGCATTTGTCTTAGCGAGGTGCATTGTGATTAGTATTTTCCAATTAAACTTTGATAAGTTTTCTCCTTCAACCCCATGATTGGAATTTAATTTTATCTTTAGAACATTAGCATGTGTTTTTAAAAGGAGGCATGAATGCATACAAGGGTATTTTAATTTTAACACATTAATTATAATTCTTAATTTGGTCATTCTTTCAGGAAATATGTAGTTTAAAAAAAAAAGGAGAAAACGAACAAGGATAGTCAAAAATGGAAAATTAGGTGTTTTGAAAAGTGGAGAATCAATAGTACTTTAAGCTGTAAATAATATTTAATGTTATTATTATTATTATCATTTATTTGGCCATAAAAAACATGCAAAAATTGTACAATGTAATTACATAAATACAATTTGAAATTGAATAATTAAATATAGATAAGGTAGAAATGAAAGAGAAGAAGAAAAGAGTAAGAAAACGTTTTTTCCATGGGCCGAACAGAAAAGGGATGACGAGAAGTCAAATGCTGCTTGAATACTCCTGAAAGAAGACAAAATCATGGACTTGATTCTTTTTAACATCCAAATATCGTGCCATATATACAGTACATTGCTAGCTAAACTGACTCCCTCTGGTTTTCCACCAAGATATTGAATCTACGGTAACCATTTGCTTTTTGGATTCTTTTTTTTTATGTTGGTTTTAAGTTTGTTTTCCCTAATGTGTTTATATTGAAAATAGATCATTTAATTACAATAAATGATTTATGACCATATCTACTTTTAAATCCTACCCATCCTGTTTTTCTTTTCTTCTAATTTTCATGAATGATGTGTGTACCAGCAACTTGTATTATTCATAGTATTACCTACATTATCTATATCATGGTTATAACTTATACATTGATTCAGCTTTGTCAAGTATGATAATTATAACTGGATATAATGTTCCACAGACATGGAATATAATTGTGCAAAAGACAATAGTTAATAAATAAAATCAATCAAAAGTATATGAAAGGCTCATTTGATCATCAATACTCAATACTATTACTTGTGTTTTATACTAGAGTGAAGTGATAATTCTCTGACTGTACTAAAGATATAGTATCAACATGTTTTTGTGTGTGTGTTTGTTACTATTGTTTTTAACTTATTTTGAATCTATAGAAGTAGAGCTTGAGATTGTATGTCGTCACATTTTTGTTGGGTGATTTTTTCCCCAACAAAATCATTCTTGATTTATTAAGAGTAACCAGAAAAAGTGTTCATATTATCAAATACTGACAACCGGAAATGGACATATATCATGGAAATTAATCTTGGTGGCGTGACAACAAAGCAAATCACTGTATTGAACACCTAGGAATAGTCTGAGACATTCTATTTTATGTTCGATAAAAATTCTATGTCTGAAATGGACTGACCTGGATTTGAACCAAGACCCTTATTGGAATGAGGCAACTACTCAAAACATTAAACATTATTAAACAGCTGGGAAATGGCAGGGTCACCTTCAATTTTAAAAAACAAATAAATGCCATATTGCATCCCCCTGAAATTACCTTTGCTTGGCCATTGAAGAATATTAAATTGAGGTTGGAAAAACAACAACATTTATAGATAATTCTCCTTATCCTCTAATTCTCATAAGGTCACAATAATGTCATACATATTCATTTTGCTTTTGTTATAGGACTTGACATCTACCCCAAGGTATTTGACAGTCCTCAGAATGAAGAAAAGCAGTTGACTGAGTCGGGTGATTCTAAGAACCAACCAAGAAAGAGTTTGGATGTCTTCATCAGCTACCGGAGATCTACTGGGTCTCTGCTAGCAAGGTTTGTAGAAGAAAGATAGGAACTGTGTACTGATTTATGGAATGTTTTTATTTGTAGGGATGCTGGTATAGTAATCCAGAGGTAGCGGGTTCAAATCCCTCCCGGGCTGCAGTGCCTCTGCCTCTGCTTTTTTTTCCATCCCCAGCAGTCAGTAATCACACAGCAGTTCAGTGTGTTGTAAATTTGAAGATGAATAAATTCCAGATACAGGTTCGTTCGCATATTTGAAATGATACGGTGAGCACAAATGTGATATTGATTATTTAAACTTATTAAAAGGGGAATGAAAATTCACACTGTTCTCTTTTTTTACTCTCACAATATAATGTAGTTGAGTTCTGTAAAGTGTATATAAAAAAAATCTACATATGAATCTATAGAACAATCACCTACTTGACAAAAGTTATAATTTGTGCCAAAACTGGATACTCTATAAGTAATATGTGAAAAATTATTTTCTGAAGTGTCCGTCTCCTCCTGGTTGATGCATGATATTACAAACCAACTAGAACACCTTTAATGCATAGGAATGGTAAAAGTAATTATCAGAATGATCATTTTGACATATATATGATTGGCAGAAAAATCTCATAGCTTGAATAAGCTCTAATCTAGCATTATTCTGTCATATTCAACATTTATTTTTGTGGTTGCTGTGTCATATTTGATATCAAAACTGTTCATATTTACTTTTTGTCCAGCTTGCTAAAGGTACACTTGCAGTTACGCGGTTTCACAGTCTTCATTGATGTGGAGAAGCTGGAGGCAGGCAAATTTGACAACAATCTACTCCACAGTGTGAGAAGTGCTAAGAGCTTTGTGATGGTCCTCTCTTCTGGCTCTCTAGATAGGTGCATGGGAGACAAAGATCATAAGGACTGGGTTCATCGGGTAAGACAGTTATTTTACATGCATTACAATTAAGTATTCGGTAATGTATTAAGAACAATGACAAGGCCTGCATATATCCAGGTCATCCATACAGTATGCATGGATTAGTACATTACAGGGCAACAAATCAAGATCATCATCATCATCATTTATTTCAATCAGCATTTGCCCTCTTTCAATTGGTTGTGGATTTGCCCCAGGGGGGGGGGGCAGTCAAATATATTGCTCTACACACGCGTGACCCAAAAAACGCGTTTAAAGGGGTGTTTTTCAGTTTTGGACGCGGGCCGCGCGTGCACTCGTTAGGGTATCAAAAACACAGATTTTCAAAATAAAAGGGGTAGTTTTGAAAGACTGGTCAATACTCAATTGCAGGGTCAAACGTATTGAGGGTATGTTTTTTTTTCCAAAGTTTTTTTTTTTCAAGACTAGCCAAACGTGTTTAGGGTATGTTTTTTCCCCGGGATCATATTCTGGCGACAACTTGTTTAGGGGCCAAAATGTGTAAATAAAGCATGCGAAAAACTTGTTTAGGGGGTGTTTGGAAATAATTTGGCCATGCGTGTGTACAACAATACATATGACTCCCCCCCCCCCCCCCCGGGGATTTGCATGCCATGATTCTTCTGTCTTCACCATACCAAACCATGTGTAGACATCACCATTCAGCACAAGAAAGGTTGATGTAACACACACAAAAAGTTCCAAAGTTTCAAGCCTGAAGAAGCAAGCTTTATGAAAGCATATAACTTTCACCTTGGTGTGGAAATACACCAGTGACTTTTTTATCACCATTATTCATTAACCCACAGGAGATAGTGACAGCCATAGAGTGTAAATGCAATATCGTACCGGTCATTGATAACTTCAAATGGCCCAAGCCTGATGACCTACCTGAAGACATGCGTGGTATCTGTTTCTTCAATGGAATCAAGTAAGTGAAAATGGGAGAGGCTCAATAGCTTAAGATAAAGCTATGATCTTATGATCTTGGACAAGGGCCTATCGGATAGCGAATTGCAGTTGACCATAACTCCACATATTGAACGCATACTGATTTTCACCCAATCAGAAGCACGCATTTGTGAATTGTGTTTGATTTTCAAGTTGCATTCAAATACTTTTGGCTCATTATTCAAGCATTAATGTTTTCTTAGCAAGTAGCTAAAATAACTACCACTAAACACTTGGTGGTTAAAATAAACACACTGAACTCTAAAGGAGACAGCTTGTCTTACACAAGTCCATGTGAGTTTGAAGAAGCTTACAGTTGTCCTGGAAAGAACTGTTAGGATTGAGAAGAGAAGTTCATGAAAAATGTAAATGATAGAGAATGTTTTGAAAATCAAACGTGATAAGGATAGATGAGAGAGATAAAGAGTAATTTGTTGTGAGGTAATGTAAGGTGAAGTCCTCAAAAAGAAAGTTCTATAAACCAGATGAGATATGATTGAGTGGTGCAGAAGAGTAGAAACGTAGACAGGTATCTGCAGCAATGAGATGAGTCTCAACGTCCCAAGCAGCTCGACTGCTGACGGGCATCTTTGTCATTGTTTAGTCCAATCACTTTTGCAGCTGTTAAATATGATTTTATGCCATTTTTCTTTTCTAGGTGGATCCATGATTATCAGGATGCCTGCATTGACAAGTTGGAAAGGTTCTTGAAGGGAGAAGAAAACATGGAAAAATATATCGACAACGAGATCATGGCAGTCAGGCAAATGATTGCTGGTCATGGGTTACGAACCAGCAGTGGTGGCAGTAGTGTATCTTAGCAACGGTATGGACTCCGGGTGCAGGATTCGCAGTGTTTAAAGTAGAATAGATTCCCCTTGTCTTGTAATAGACTCATGGGTAGAGTAATTTGCATAATGGACAGTGCTGATGTTATGTAATAATATGTGTAAAACTTTGAACTATGGAAATCTTTATGAAGCTCTGTATAAAATTTAGAATATTGATGAATACTCGGTTGTGCATGATACTGGGTCTTCAGTGCTGATCTAATTTGCCAATGTGAATGATATTTACACTGCAGTACTAGCAAAAAATGTGTACCCATTGCATATTTAGCTCATGTAGAGTGCTAATACAATTTACTCTTCAGTACTGATGTAATTCATGATTCATCCGTCATATGTTCCGTAGTTATATACTGATGTAATTTACCGTAATACAATTCATAGTTGGATTCTAATGTAGTTTACCTCTTGGGAAATTTCACATGTTACTGTGATACTAATATGAGACTGTAAAATTCACAGATTACTACTGATGAAGTTTACATATTGTGATGTATTTTACCCATTGTTTTGAAATTCACATGTCAGTTCTGATGTAGTTTACCCATTGTGATAAAATTCACCGTTCAGTTCTGATGTAGTTTATCCATTGTCGCATAGTTCCCAGTTCAAAACTGATGTAGTTTACCATATGAATAAATTCACACATGTAGTTTATTCATTGTGATAGAACTTGCACTTCAGTACTGATGTAGTTTACCTATCGCTATAAATTCACACTTCAATACTGATGTAGTATACTGATAGTTATAAATATTCACATTTCAGTACTGATGTAGTTTACCTATCGCTATAAATTCACACCTCAATACTAATGTAGTTTACGCATTGTTATAAAATTCACACATCAGTACTGATGTAGTTTACCCATCGTTATAAAATTCACACATCAGGACTGATGTAGTTTACTGATAAAGTTATAAAATGCACATCTCTGTACTGATGAAGTTTACCTATTACAATAGAATTCACAGTTACGTACTGATGCAGTTTAATCATTACTGTACTGTAGTATTTACAATTTAGTACAGATGTAGTTTATCTATTGTGATAGAATTCAGATTTAATGACTGATATCATCCACTCATTGGAGATCCTATGGGTAAAAGCTAAGGTAAAATTTTCAGAGGACTCTACCTTGCATCGCCAAAAGTAACACTCTTGGAGCTCAGCATTCCTATGTGTCCCTATGTGTTCCTATGTGGCGCTTTATGAGATCAGAAATCCTATGTAACGCTGCAGTGGCAAAGGAAGCATATGAAACAGACCTTCAAAGTTAAACAAAATCTTAAACAAAATCCTACATTGACTCTGAACTGTGTCATGATAAGTATATCATCATACGATAACTGTGACTAATAATATAACCAATGGCATGGCTTATTGTAGAAATAAGATCTATATGACTCACTTAGGTGATTTCAAGCGCTTGCTTGTAACTGGGTATGGAGTGAATACCTATCATTTTGTTATGATTCCCCATTGCTTTACAGGAGGGTGATTGTTAAAGAGAGGTCCAATTTCTTTATAGCTAGCAAGTAATAGGTAACCCAATGCTTGTATTAAGCTTGCATTTGTTTAAAGTAATGAAATTTAAACAGACTGAATCTGATCAATGTTAAAGACATTAACATTTATTATGTGTGTATGTTCATGCTTTATGTGCTTTCAAAGGACTTTGGTTTTCACATGCTTTAGGTGAAGCCGGGAGGTGAAGGAACTTTGGTAAGTCTAGTTAAGTCTCAAACCTGCTATTCATTGTGCGAATGTCAAGACATGATCCTGAGAAATCAAGCCCCCTTGCCACCACTGCTATTATAGATGTTTTTATTTTGGTAATTTCAAGCAGTTTACTAAGTGGGTTAGGTGTTACTTAAAATAGTTTATAGCAAACTTATATTGAATACTAGTATTCAGCTTTTTAAGACCTATTATTTTCATGCAAAATGTTGTTTTTCTAGATGTGTCAAAATTATTTGTGTAAATATATTGAATATTGATAGAATGAGAAAAGGTCTACACAATTGAGCAGTTTACTTGCAGGTTTAGGTGTATGTAATTTTGTTAATTAAATACACCCCCATGACTTTTGCAAAATGTATTTCTAGTAGATGACTGTTATTTATTTAAATGTATTAAAAACAAATGAATAAAAGGTCTACAATGAAAACCATCACAACTATATATATATACACAGATTTAGAAATTAGAATTAGAATAAAAAAAATAGAAGTAGGAATGTAAATTGTGCAATAATTCTTGAGTCTTACACTAGAAGAAATAGTACAATAAAGTGTGGATTATGAGAATTCAAAACATGTAGCAAAGTTCAGTACTATAAGTAAATACCTAGTGTTTTTAGATGTTTTAGTTTTGAAATATTAAGTTTGTAAATTAAGTTCATTTTCTTGAGTATTTCATCTTGTGAACTAGTTTTCCTGCTAATATAGTGATCATACCATATGAGTTAACATATACTCCTGAAGTAATCCTGAGTGAAAAATGTTACATCGAAATTCAATGTCATGTGTAACAATAGGGGTATTAATTAGAAGTGATCATTTCACATTTTATGGTATGCAATCTATTCACATCCCTATTATAATCAGAAGACATTTACCATGATATGCATGTGAAATGAAATGTATTAACACTTTGTACTCTCTCAGATGAATGTTTGTAGCACAATGTGTAGCACTGGCTCATATGAATGGTTATTTCATTGCGGTCTATCGAAGTATAAATTGCCCATCTGCAATCTTCTAGTCTGAGCAAGCTTTAAAAACCCCCTGTGCATACAGAGGAAGCTGAGGAGTTTAGCATGTACACGCCTTGACTTATTAATACTTTTTTGGTGAATTAGGGTTTAAAGGGGTTTTTAAGAGGAGAGAAGTACTCAATCTCAATTAACTTCACCAGTGGTAATAACTTGCTTCTTGTTCATTCTGAGAAGTGGTGTCTTGGAAAAAATATTTTAGTTGAAAATATATTGAAAAAATCATATCTATATGCGGAAATACATCATGCATTATTCTTGAAACAGCTTCATTCAAAGTAATATCAAGTAAATAATTTCTGGAAGTGCTAAAAACAGTACATATCTATATATATTGTGATGACACGAGTGCATTGTAGTAAGTGATTTTTTGTGCTCTAATTTTTAATAATGATATATGGAATAGATTATATGATCGAATATGTATATATATCAAATTATTTATCAATTTGAGTAGATGTAATTGTGATCATAATATTGATATTGTCTTTGTTGAATATTTCATGTTTAAAAATCCTATCAGATTCCTTTGGACATTTTTACTGTTAGCCATGTGTAAATAATACATGTCTAGTCAAGTTGTTTGAATGTGAAAAATACGCCAGGGGAGCATTTCATGAAAGAAATAGTGAATTTCTCTGTCTTTTGTTAAAAGCTACTATAAATCCTTGCATCCGATTGGCTGAGAGCACATTAGCCAGTGAAAGTCATTGACAAAACTTTTTATGAAATGCTCCCCAGATACGGCCAGTAATGTGCATTGATATTTTTAAGTATGTCTCAGCCAGTTGTAATGTGTTTTGTATTTGCTATTCCAACCTAAGCTGTGTAGTGAAGCTTATTACTCTAGTTGTAAAAGATGAAATTGGAAGTTTTACAAGATAATGACAATGGTTCATGGGTTGGCTGAAATAAAGCTGTTTATGACATTGGTGTCTTCTAGCAGTAAAGAAAAAGAAGGTTATTTACGACCATGCTCTTTTTTACTCGGTCTTTTTTACTGTTATTCGGTCGAGCAATGAACTAGCACGAGAACATTCACAAGAAAAAAGAATTTGACAAAAAAAAACCTCTTTTTTAATCTTTAAAAGTTAACATTTGACCTTCTATTTTGTCTTAAATGTGTGTTCATTCATGCATGACCCAATTAATGGTACATTTACACAGAAGTAAGTCAATAACCAAATATCAAGTAATCAGTATGTTTTTATGCACTTTTTTATTAAAAAGTTTCACCTTCTTGACTTAGGATGAACAAACTTTAGTGTTGTGTTTAGATATACTAGTATATGAGAGTTTGAAATCTGTCATTCAAAATGAAAAATATGTATATTTTGCAATATAATTGTGACAGAGATTTAAAATTCTCTAACATCATTTTTTTTACTAGGTATACAGGGAGCAGGGGAAATATTGCCAATCAAATTGCCAGGCATTGCCATCAATCCTTGAAATAATGATATTAAAATGATGTTCCTCCTCAAAGGGCTTGATACTAATAATTGATATTGCATATTTCAGCATGTCTTCATTTTGAAGTATCCAGTGTGATTGGTCTCATATAATTGTTTGACTTCCCTATCTCTGTGTTGTGAATTGTATGGGCTTTCCTTTTATATCAAATGAAATTGTTGACGGTAATATGAGTAATATTGATAACTGAAAAAATACAAATTTTTTAGCCATTCAAGAATATGTGATTATTTTTGTCCATGTATTTCTCTTGTTTGTACTTGTCTTATTTAGGTTGCTGAAATCCATTAACTTTAGCTTGACTTTAACAAAATATGTGGGAAAGATTGGAATCAATTCTATTCATGATATTCAATTATTCATCATGAAAAATCATGAAAAAATGATCCACTGCAAACGATTGCTTAAGAAATGCCTGAAAATTAAAAATACATGCTTATCTGTGTAGTGCATTATGCCATTCGGAAGAATCGAGCGATTTCTTTTGTTTTGATGATTTCAATGCTTTACAGCAAACATCTGTTCTTTCAAAATAATTTATTGTGTTTCGATGGAATTGGCAGGCCTAATAATCATTTACACTATGCAATATCTACTTGATTAAATTATAAAAACAGTGCATGATACCAAGCTTTAAAGATATGAGTTCATATTATGCTATTCATTATAACGATAATGCTTTAAAAAGCTATGGTATGGAATTTTCAATCAAAAGATAATTTTCTGCAGAATCATGAGCTTTACATAATTATTCATATTTGAATTCAAAATTATGCATTTTGTATTCAGTACTTTGTTCTGCATTTTATTTTATTACTACTTGTGTGGTTTTTAACGTTATTTTTTGCTGCTGAAAATGAAGTTTTTTTTTACATAAATGATATACTCTGATTATTTTGTGAACTTTCAGAAACCAAAATTTTATTTCATTTCATCCAACCAAGGTGGTGCTTGATGCTTTATGATTTTAGTAATTAAAAAAAAAAGAAAAATATGATTTATATTTTTTTGTGGTATCTCGAACAGCCTTGCTATATTAATCTCAGATAAAGAGTTGCACAGTGCCAAGTATAAGTCAATGGTCATATATATCAAGATGTAAAATACATATAATGTGCAATGAAAATGAAAAAGAAAGCTTGGCTTAGTCAATTTGTGTATTTAATTTGAAAATGTTTAGCAGTTTGGGGTTACTATTCATCTAGTGGTAAATCCACAGGTTATAACCAAAGAGTATACACTGAAAATCACTATTGTTGAAATGATCAGTGTTCTGAGAGGCATCTTACACCAATGTCAAAGCATTTTACACTAGTGTTCATGGCTATATGCAGACATTTTTTTCCACTCGGGGACAAGATGCATAACAATGTCTTCAGAAACTCTAAAGCGAGGGACCAAAATGATGGAGCTTGTCATTAGGCCGCTTTTTCATTATCTAAAGTGAAGTTGAAGGATTTCGTGCACACTTTTTGGTAATTTTGTGAAAATTTTCAGTACATAAATGTAAGTTTTCAAAATTTCTGGAGGGTAATTGCCCCCCTCCCTCCCTCTGCATATGGCCATGATGGTATTAGTTCAACTCCCACCAGTGTTATAATACATTCTGCTCGTTATTTTAACACTTTACACACATTTGAACATTTCAACACTCAGATGCTTGATGTTTTGCCTCTATTTTGATTGAAACATTGATTTATGCCCTGCCTATTGGACTTAATTTTAAAGCTACCAAGCAGACTTTATGAAACTGGGAAACTAGTAATTGATTGCAAATGTTTGTGTTACGGGACCCTTCTCATTATGTTTACAATGGTTGCAATGTCTTTGAATGTTTGTTTGTTGTTTACCATTTGGTAGAACCTAATTAAATTCCTGAAATCCATCACACTTTTCTCCATCATTGTCTCTTTTTTTCTTTTTTGCTATTTGTCTGACAGTCAAGAGTGTAGGAGGCGTAATGCTATATAGTGTTATATCTTATAAGAAATATGCGAATCAAAAACTTATTGAAGTTTACTAGTGCCAGCCAGGTCCATATAATGCATGTTGACATCCCGGAGAAAAGATGATTAGTAGAAAAGATTTAAGATCTCTTCGTGTCTTCATTCTTCCAGATTCTTCCAGAAGAATAGATGACAAGCTAGCTCTTTGGTTTTGAGTAAATATCTTTCAGGAAAGAAGATCAAACGGAGATCTATAATTTGGACATGTCCCTTTGAAAAATGATAACCATATGAACAGATCAGGGGCCCCGTTTCATAAAGAGTTGCAACTGTTGTAACTTTGCCTTTATGGCAACTACCATGGTATTCTTGATTGGTAGCCTTGGTCATTTTGATTGGCTGCTGAGCCCTGTTGCCATGGTAGTTGTCATAAACAGTTGTAGCTCTTCATGAAATGGGCCCCTGATCTGCTCATGTCAACATCTCGCTATATGGAAGCTCAAAAGTGCCACTCAGAGGTCTTCTGATCAACTCTTCGAAAATGCATGAATTGATGAGATCCAAAATCTTAACCGAGCTCTCACCCCTGATCCTCTTTTCTGACATATTTTGACATTATAGTTTCCTATATGTCGATATCTCGAGATTAAGATGCTAGTACTCAGAAGGAGGGGGGGGGGGGGGGGGAAAGAAAAGAACAAAAATATAGAATGTAAGAAGAAGGAAGAAAAGGAAGCAATTCGATCATCTGCTTTGACTTTGTTATTGTACCATCAAGAGGGGGAAAAAGAAAGAACATACTGGGTAATAGAGAACAACAAAATCTAACAAAAGAATTAAATGATATAAAAAAGATATATAATTTGGCATGTTTCGAGATGAATTGTGGAGACATGACATCTGAATATCTCTTTGACACGGTGAGAAGATCTTTGATTTACTTATAGGGTACTTTTGGCTGAAAATAATTATATCTAGAAAAATAAAATTAAGTAAAATTCAACCAGCAGAACCCTGAAATTTTCATCAAAATCTGCTAACGTACAAAATAAAAAAGTTATTGAATTTTGAAGTTAAGCAATATATTTTTTTAATAGTTATACACGCTGTCATGAATATTCAAGGGGCGCATGGGCAGAATGTCCCCTCTTTCCTTTTCTTGAGTTATGACATGAACTCATAATTATATCATAATTGTGTACCTATGACAAGGCTTCCTTGTTACAAAATAAGTTGCAGCGATGGTTATCTGTCATTAAAGCAGTTGTCAATCCATTTTTTTTTCTTGGACAAAGATCTAATAAAATATTTATTTCATATAATAAAATGCAAATAAAGAATAAGTTGAAACAAGATCAGCTGCTTGCTCATTGTATACCGGGTTCGTTTAACCGCGGAAAATTATGGGCCAAACTTTGAAATGTCATAACTTTATAATACGGTCCGACTTTGACGAAATTTTAAGTGTTTCGTTTGTCAGATTTTATACTTTATCTGTTTTAATCATAGTGTTTTCAGCCTGGAGTATCCATTTATGAAAAGAAAGGAAGATGAGAGAACGGTCTAAATGGAAGTAAGAAAGAGATAAAAAAATGAAAGAAGAAAAGAAACTAAGAGAAGAAGAAAGGGGAAAAGTAAAGCAAACTGTATCCGATAGCCCTCTTTGAGAATATTGACTTTATATCAAACCATAAACACGAGAAAGAATTCCCCCCCCCAAAAAAATCACTTAATGATGAATATAAAAGAAAATATATAAATGAATGAAGGACATCATCGCGACTCTCTCATTTGCATGTCTCTGATTTGTGCATATTATAATTTATTTTGAAAAATAAGCGAAACTTTAAAATGTAATAACTTTCTTATTTTACATCCGATTGATGAAAATTTCAGCATTTTGCTTGTTTGAATGTTCTCTATTGATTCTCAAATCAACATTTTTCTGGGTTGGACTTGACCTATAACCATGAATAGTGAGGGTCGGGGAAGGGTACGCTGATGCACCCGTGCGGATACATGCAGCTCTTTTAGCTTGGCCAACTCTGTACCTAGCTATCAAAGGGGATTTTTTTAATTCCTTTTAATCCAAATATTACTAGATTCCCATTTATTCCCATTAAGTAATGTACATAAAACTGCAATAAACTACTCGCGTTAAGAAAGAAGATAGGATAGAGATAAAATTTTGTCCTGTATCATTTATGATAACTTAATTTAAAAAAAGAAATCTTGCGGGGGTTTGTTGTCTTCACAAAAGTCATGATTGAAAAGAAATGGGAGCGGAAGCCTAATTCCTTTTCTCATACAAACTCACCGAAACAGAAAATGTGAATTAAAGAGTAAAACAAAAGTAAACGACCAGAGGATATAGGCGTTTGGTAGTGTTTGCTAAACCATTATAGCAATTGCTAAATAAGAGATATGGATATAATTTTTTTGAGGGCAATTTTAGTCACGTCACGCCCCTGGAAAAAGCGATCATCCAACAAATGAGGGCGCCCGTTCTCTTTTTTTCCAGCAGTGAAGCAAGCCAAGGATCGAGGAAGCGTAACCTCCTCTTGCCAAAACTTGATCCGGAAAATCTGAAAAATTATAAGGTAAGAACAATATTTTCCAACTGAATGTTTTAGAAAATGTACTTATATAATAATTATACAATATTAGCTATTCCATTATTGTTGTGGTCTCAATATGTAGGTGAAATTTGAAGTTCATTATTGGAGCTGACTCGTGATTGTTGCGGGAATCCCACATAAGTGTTGGATATTATGGCTGAATCCGCCCTCACTCATATCACACATACGGTACGGTACATTGCATTGGCCTTGCATATAGCCTATATTTTATAGGTCTGACGTCTACGCGACGAACAAGTTCGAAGAAGTTCGGGTCTATCTCAGTACTTAGGAATCGCTTTTAAGATGTGATTGTGGGTGCAGTGAAAGGGATGTAATGTGCGAAGTGTGAGTGTTGGATTTGCAAAGGTGCAGAAAGTGTTTAGGAATAGGTGAATTGAGAGGAGTGAGTGGATTCATCATTGCCGATACTGAAGGCATGTTGGAAAAAGGGTCAATTGTTTTGAAAGGGGGGGGGGGGGGGGTCACTGCCAACAGGCAACAATGGACATCCATGAAAAATATAAACTCGGAAAATGGGGTGGTTTTCGTGGATGGTTAGGCACGCACGAAGGCATGCACGGAATGCTAATAGAGTGTCAAAAACACCCGGCCGAAATGAGGAAAAGCCCCATAAATCAAGATTGTTTAGTTCATAATCATATTCATTTGCTCCTAGGCCCTACTGCATTGCTAATAGCCCATCCGGGCTGGAATCCCCCTATCGTATATCAACTGTGCCAAACACCAAACACAGAAAAATATCAAAACACAATGTATGGTCAGTTCCCCCATGTCTGCGCGGTCTCCCAAGTCTGCGCACCCGCGTATCTGCGCGATTCTAGTAAAAGAAGATACGCAACAAGCACGAACTTTACACATGCAATATACATAGACAGGTATTTATTAAAAAATCCGACTCAAAATAGTGGAAAAATAATGAATTCAGGCCAAAATGCAGCCTTTGTCATCAAAATCCCTGAATCGTGTGCAAAGTGAATGAGTGCGCAGACATGGGGTACGATTTTTTTTTCAATCTGAAAATGACTGCCCAAAGGTTTTTTCAAGAAAATCTTATATTTTCTTTCATTTTTTAATGAGAAATTTGGCACACTTACTCTTAATAATATAAGGAACACTATTAACCAAAAGATTTTGTGAAATAAGAAGAAATTCATGTTAAATCTTAACTCAAATTGTTAGGTGCGCAGACTTGGGGCCCACCATCATACGTTTAGTGCTTGCAGCAGTTGCCCCCAGTCATCTCTCCCAAGTTCAGTTATTGAATGAGAGTGAGACCCTGTGCACACAGAAAAACTTTCATCAAATGGAAATGTTGACTTCACTGAGTGCTCAATCGCATGTTGATTCCTGCAGCTGCATAGTTTTTCCTGCATTTTTTGCGGGAGATGCAGAATGTGGGTAGTGTCAAAAATGCCAAAAATCATGAAATTAAATCTCTGTGGGAATATGGGACATCTGCACAAAATCTCACTTTTAGAATGTCCTAGCAGCCTGCCATTGAATCCTTAGAGTATTTTTTCAGGATGATTTTCATGGATGCTTTCCACTTGATCAGAGTTCTAAATGATGGTAGGACTACTGTACTGAAATTAAATTCAGTCTAGCTCAAGCCTCCCTGTTCGAATAAAGGCACATTCAATTTCAGATCATGGGCGTCATCATCGGCTGCCAATTGGGACTTTAATCCAACCACGGGGCTTGCCGGGAAGCAAAATTCTGATTTTATTATTCCTAACATAATGCAGAACTTCAAACAAAATAATTTTACTTCTTGGAACTTTCATGATTAAATAATGCAAAACGCAATTAAAAAATTGTATGCATCGGATCGCATAGTGTGCGCTTGGCTTTAGAGTCCGGGTATAGAGTACGCTACATGTACCAGTCACAATTCTTTGACTCACTGTCACCTGTTAAAACCAGAGAACAATAGATTTGGTCCACTGAATCTATTGTTCTCAGGTTTTAACAGGTAATAGTGAGTCAAAGAATCATGACTGGTAGTCATTTAGAGTAGGGTCAGGAGTAATCAGGAAATGAAGGTGAAGGTGGATGTGTATAATATGAAGGTACTGTACTGTTACAATCTTGTACTGTTTCCAAAATGTTTATAATTGGTTTGTTCATCAAGAGAGCAAAAGGAGATTAAATTTTGTTTGTGTTGCTGTTGTTTTGATGAGTGGGACAATGGAAGGACTAACATTTTGAAAATGGAAGAAAGCATTTGAGAGTAATAATTTGAAGATACATGTATGTAAATATCGTGAAGACAAAAGTGATGGTGACTGAGATGTAGGGAAAGTGTGAGACTCATGTGCTATATGTGGAAAGAGCCAAAGAGGGCTGAAAAAAAATCACTGGTGGGAGAAGTGTGGGAACTGGATGGATCTGAGATTTTGTGTACATGTGGAAGATACTGGTACCAGGAAAAAGTTGGAGAGATACTTAGTAGAACATGGTCCTATTTCTTAGTCCTTGTTATGAACAAATGCACAATATCTATTTTCAAGTTTACTATTAGCCAAAGGTAATGATATTGAATTATTTCAGTAGCTTTACTTCAACTTTGTTATGAAATTGGCCCCAGAATAGGTGGAATCTGTGAAGGATTTCTCATACCAGTTGGGTGTTTCTTAAAGCTGTTGCTGTTGGTACATGTAAGTAAACACTGGCTTTACGCATGACAGGTGATTCTTAGATGACTTAGTACCTAAGAACATGTTCCAGTTGTTCGTAAAGTCGTGTAACTCTACAAATAGCTCTATGAAACACCCACTTGGAGTTGGAGGACAGGTAATATTTGGTGGTGGATGTAAAGCGTTTGTGACAGCTAGAGCAGTATTTGGGGTGGTGAATATAAGCAGGGCTCGACACTAGCGCCGGTCCGACGGTCCCAGACCGGTAAAAATCGCTGTCGGGCCAGTAGATTTTAAGAAATAGAAAGATTTACTGGTCCGACATGACCAGTAAAAAATATCATTGTCGGGCCAGTAATTTTTCCAAAAATAGCAAGATTTAAAGTTGAATTAAGAAGACGATTCCAAATATTGAGATATTTACATTAATAGCAACCTTACAACCCCCCAAACACTAATAGGTGATTCGACCCCCCATTTTCTTTTTTCAAAATAGTGAATTTGAACGATTTATCCCTACCCATTTTCCCTGAGTTCGCTCCTGCAATGCCTACCGAGACGGGTGTTCTTTGAGTGTGACGTCACCGGGGGGTATTCGGTCCCGGTGGCAGTGCCGTTTTGTGTACTATGCACGTACTCCTTCATATGGAATAACTGCAGTTGAAGTTGTATCTGCGAGCCGTAGAACTTGCAAAGAGGAAATGATTAAAATATTTGTGGCCGTACTATTATTCCAAATATGTTAATTCCCTCAGAATGATACCATAGACCCTAAAGGAATAATTTCAAGGTGAATAATATGAAATTTGATCGAGATCTTCTCACCAGTCGATAACGTAGCAGACGTGTTATTATGACATATTTATCCGCGTGTGACGCGGCTCTTGCAAAAAAACACAGTTGGTTGCGGAATTGCTTTGTGCCGACCGGCCGCCCGCTCCGGCGCAGCTAGCTGTCGAGCTACCGTACCGTTCTTGTTGTCTTCAACCATAGAGATGTATACTAATTACTATATATCTTTCTGTCTTCAACTCACTTCCGAATTGCGTTTGTATGTGTGACGGTGACCCCTAGCGTAATTAAATATAGAAAACAACTCAGAAGGCCGAGAAAGAATACTATACGTTTGGTTCAAGATTGTTCTGTGGAATGAGCTATGAGTGGAAATGATCCAGAGGATATAAAAGTGGAGTCAAAGACAAAAGAAAAGAAGAAAAAACGCCAGGGGATCGCTGCACGGCCATGAACTAAGTCGACATAACAGTACACTCAATGCCTGGGTGTTGTGTGTACTAGTATTATGCGTTCAGCGCGCGCTGAGCTAGCCGCCGGAATTACTTTCCAGCTACTCACTTGATTGAACATCGTGATAAAATAAATGAGAAATAGTGAAAATATCATTCAATAACTCACTGTTTGCTATCTTACATCATGATTGAAGAGTTCATGGTGGTTATTCATACTGTTTTTTATACAGGGAAAGTAAAGATTTGTACATATCAGTCCTATTTGTTTGATTTGAGTTGCTTTGAAAAAAAATTGTAAAATATCTTTCTCTCTCTGCATAGCATTTCTGTATGACATTCAGGCACCTCTTATACTAAATTCCCCCCGGTGACGTCACACTCCGAGTGACTTTTCTGTACACTCGTCTCTCGGGCTCTGACAGGTGGCTAATTTCATAGACTTTCAAAGCAAAATATCGAGAAGGCAGAGGATTATTGTGACATGCTATGTGTTTGAACAACTTATATATACTATATATTGTATGTAGAACCTATATTTATGGAAACTCACACCCTTCTTAATTCAACTTTAAGGGTCCGACATGACCAGTAATAAAAACCATTGTTGGGCCAATAACTTTTCCAGAAATGGTCAACTTCACTGCAAACCATTTCCCCCTGTTAAATTCTGTCATTCACACACAGAATACACACAGAATGAATCGCACGTAAGTGTTACTAACATTAACAGTGTACATGTAGCCAGCCACACAACCCACGTGGTAAATTCTCTACTGGCTGCGCGAACGAAGCTTGGCTAAACTCTGGCAGAAATCTCTCACAGAACTGTCAAAATTCACGATTCATACTCATGAAAGGCTCTTATAATGTCCATATTTCCTAAAAATTGGAGTAACTCTGTCATTTGTGAGCAGTAAAAGGAGAAATTTTCACTTCTGTTTTGGTTCAAACAGATCGGGTTTCGGGTGATATCGTCTGAATACATAATAGCCCCACATATGCATTTATGTGTGTGTTGATACACTTGGTTTCTTTCTTTCGTAGCTATTTTAATTGAGCCAAAAGAAACTGATAAATTATTTGATAGTTTTAGCTTTCTTCCTCTGTTTTCTTCCTATCTTTCTTTCCTTCTTTCTTTTGAACCATCTTTCTTTGTTTCTTCCCTCTCTTCTTTCTTTTTTTTGTTACTGTCTTTCTTTTTTAATTTCCCTTTTTTTTTCTTTAATTCGTTCTTTCATTCTTTCTATCCTTTAAAAAAATATTTTTCACTATTTCTTTTTTTTTTCTCTTTCTTTCTTTCTTTCTTTCTTTCTTTCTTTCTTTCTTTCTTTCTTTCTTTCTTTCTTTCTTTCTTTCTTTCTTTCTTTCTTTCTTTTCTTTCTTTCGTGAGGTAGTTGTGTTTTTTTCGAGCTCCGGTTTTTCTGGTTTTTCACTGATTTATATGACCATTTGGTCCTTGATTTTTGTACCATTACAATTGTGTTGGGTTATAGATTGATATAGTCTCGATCCTCCTTCGTCAGGTTTACCAATTTTAGTGTTTTTAAACACATTTTCTGTTATTTTTTGTAAGGTTTCTAGACTGGTTCGTACATGGCCAGTCAAGCAAACCAACGTAGTGTACAGGGCCAGCGTACCACAAGTGCAGCTGGCCCTTTGTTAAACAATGTAGGACATTTTAAAAATGTCACCCGTCACAATGGTGTAAGCTTTCAAGCTATTGAAAATGTAACGATACAATCTTATATCAATGTCTTTACTACAACTATACCCGCTAATGACGTAATATCTGCCTCTCGCATCTCTAATGGTCGCATAGCTGTGTATCTAAAATCAAAAGAAGCTGTTATCAATGCTGTACAAAAAGGCCTTGAGTATGAGGGGGCCTTTCTTGAACTAACCCCCCTTGTACGGCCCACTACTCGAGTCATTTTATCTAATGTATACCCAGAACTACCGAATTCTGTCTTGACTGAAAATCTAGCACCTTTTTGCAAAGTTGTGTCCGACTGCAAACCAATACCTCTAGGATTTAAAGACAAACGTCTAAACCATATTATGAGTTTTAGAAGGCACGTTCAAGTGTTAGTGAAACCTAACACAACACTTCCAGATAACATTAATTTCGTGTTTTCAGGTATGAACTATCGTGTTTTTATTTCAACTGAGTCAGTCAGATGTTTTAACTGTGGTGAATTTGGTCATATTTCCCGCAATTGTAAGAAACCTCAAACAAGCACAAATACTAATCAGTCAAAGACAAACGCTGCCCCAGTTTCAAATGACACGAGAGTGCGCCAGCGCGGATCCTCCCCGCCCCTCACTACGGTTTCGGACCCCATGCCACCATCACCTCCCCCCTTGGCGGCAACTACAATGCCCCCACCTGTACCCACCTCCTCTGATTTCCCTAGTTTACCACCTCGTGATTGTGGGCCCCTCTCTACCTCAGCCACCCCCTCGCGCATCAGGAAGCCTCAATCCTCCCCACTGCACATACCTCTGACATCACCTGCTCAGCCGTCCAGCAATTCAACTACCACGCCCATAGTCGTGTCCTCCAAGTCCCCTCCCCCCAAATCTATTTCTGCGTGCCCTTCGCCTGTGTGGAAAACTCCCCCATCACCTGTCCGAACTTTCTCTGAAGTTGTTTCAAAACGTAAGCAACTAACACCCGAATCAAACGAAAACAATACTACTCTTACTACACTGAAGGCCCCCTCTCCTCTTCGGAAAGTGGCCAGGAAAGCTCCCTCCTCCCAAACCGAAACCGTAGACTCTCCAACCTTAACGCAAGTCCTTGACTCCCAAACCCCCAATATCCCTCCTACCCCATCCTCCACAGTTGGAGATTCATCTACCGACACTGACTCCATGACTTGGGAAGATGCCCAAACGGATGAAGATGTCCCGAAGGAAGATGCACTCCCATTGACTCAAGGCCCCCTCTCCCAAGGCCAAATTGTGAAATTTCTGTCAAACGTAAAAGGGCGGAAAAAGCCTGCCCAGATTGCACGGAAATATACATCAAATATTCCAGGGCTAGTTAAACAATTAAAGCCCCTGAAAAACAGCCCCCTAGTAAAACGTAACATGCAGCAGAGGATATACAAATTGATCAGCACTCTGGAGAGCTAATTCCTTTTTACCTTCTCTCCATTCATTACGTACGCTCAAGTTGCTATAGCCATAATGGCACTGTCAATGCTGACCCTCAACACCGGAGGATGCTCCTCCCAAACTCAAAATGCCTCCTTCCGAGTTTATGTTGAGCAAATTGCATGCAACCCGCTCGTTGTATTTTTACAGGAAACTTACCACCTTAAAGATAGCAATCCTTGCTGGAGCAACTGGTCGCATAAACCTTTTTGCTCACCCGGTATTACTCGAGGGTCAGGAGTGACAACTTTGGTTAATAATTCTCACGTCGATATTTTATCTACTTGTATTGTTTTTGATGGCTATATATTGTATAACAAGCTCTCCCATAATAACTGTAATTATCATGTATACAACACACTCATTCCTCAATCTGATGAAATGGCAATTAAAGCTATTAATGCCCTTAATTGTCATATATCCACCTGTTGCGAAGATAATATTGTGATTGTGGGTGATTTTAATTGCACTGAAAATCCTGCGATTGATCGTTTGTGCACGCTCACAGAACGCAGACCTAAACTTGTTACGGCTTTGCAAAATGTTCTGAATAAATCTTCTCTTTGTGATGCATGGCGTTTTCTAAATCCAAATGAAAAGAAATTCACCTGGCAACGGCACAATCCAGCCAGTGCACAGGGCTTTTCAAAGTCTAGATTAGATCGATTTTATGTACCATCGTGTCTAGTTTCTTCTATTCATAAGTGTGAAATTATACCTTGTTCCTTATCTGACCACTCTGCAGTTTCTCTAACCTTGAAATTTCCAATACGAGCTAAAGGAAAAAGTGCATGTTGGATTTTTAATAACACTCTTTTGGAAGACGAAAGTTACATTGATATTATTCGTCTTTTTTGGTCAGATTGGCAAAAAGAAAAAAATGACTTCCCGAATCTTGCATCTTGGTGGGATTTCGGCAAGGTTCATATAAAATCAATTACTCAAATGTATAGCAAAAAAATAGTACAAAGGAAAAGGCAAGCTCTAATAGAAATTAACAAAGAGATTGATAAACTTCAGAGCGCAAAAGAATCTAGCCAACAAGATAAATATACTCTCGACGAGCATAGAAATGCATTAAACTCGTTACTGAAAAATGAAGCACGCGGAGCTCTTGTGAGGTCTCGCTTTAAATACACAAATGAAACAGACTCATGCTCCAATTTTTTCTTCAACTTAGAAAAAAAGAATTCCTTATCAAAAAGTATATCCCGCATTCGGCTCGCTTCGGGACGTATTTCGGAGAACCCTTCTGAGATAAAAAATCATGTTCGGGAATTTTATGAATCTCTTTACACTCGAAAGCCAACTGACAAGAGCGCCATCAATAGTTTACTTGTAAATATCAAGACGCTTGATCCGTCCTTATCAAAGGACCTTGAGAATCCAATATCTGTAGAAGAACTTGATAATGCTGTCAAGCAGCTAGGCAAAAATAAGTCTCCTGGTATCGATGGACTTACCTCTGAATTTTATCATGTCTTTTGGCCCATGCTCAAAGATGATTTTCTCGAAGTTCTTACCTCCTCTCTTGAATCTGGATTTTTACCATACTCTTTTAGGAGGGCGGTCATTACTTTACTCCCCAAAAAAGGAGACCTCGCTGATATTTCAAATTGGCGTCCCGTCTCCCTCCTCAACACAGACTATAAAATTTTTGCTAGGCTGCTTGCCAGTAGGCTAAAATCATGCATTGACCATGTTATTGGAAGAGACCAAAGTTATTGTATCCCCGGTCGTTCTATTTATGACAACATTAATCTCATTAGAGATATTTTGTTCTATGCAAACACTGATAATATTTCTTTGGCTGTATTGAACTTGGACCAGAAAAAGGCATTTGATAATGTAGATCATGTTTATTTATTCAATGTTATGAAACGCATGGGCTTTGGAAGTCATTTTATATCTTATATACAAATTCTGTATGAAGGGGCTGAAAGCCTTATTAAAGTGTGTGGATCCCTGACAGCTCCCTTCCCCTTTGAGAAAGGAATACGACAGGGATGCCCTCTATCAGGGTTGCTATATACTCTCGCCATTGAGCCTCTCCTGAACTCACTAAGAGAGAACGTGTCAAATCATGCATTAAATATCCCTGCTATTAACAAACGTTGTGTAGTATCTGCATATGCAGACGATGTATCGATATTTGTTACAGCCGATGCTGGCTTTGAATTAGTTGAACAAACTTACAATATGTTTAGTCTGGCCTCTGCTGCATGTTTAAATATAAAAAAATCACAAGGCCTTTGGGTCGGCCGTTGGAAAGGGCGGAATGATAAACCCCTCAACTTTTCTTGGAATAGTGAAGGTCTCCCTTTTTTAGGAGTTCATTTAGGGAACACCTTTAATTATTCTAAACAAAACTGGATTAAATGTAAAGAAAGACTTACTTAAGACTTTCATTTCGTGGTCTCGTTTATCGAACTCACTCTCATTTAAAGGCAAGGTATTGATTGCAAACCAGCTCGCTGCATCAAAAATATTTCATGTTCTTGCAGTTCTTTCTCCTCCTGAAAATGTATTAAACGAACTTCAGAATTTAATTGTGAATTTTATCTGGTCAAATAAGCGGCACTGGTTAAAGAAAGAAGTGTTGTATGAAAAACCTGACGAAGGAGGGCTGGGGCTAGCTTGTCTCCAAGCTCGTGTTCTAACTTACAGATTTTCGATTATTCAACGGTTTCTTTCGTTAAATTCTCATCCAGTAAATGACTTTATGGCTCATTTTCTGAGACAGTATTGTAAATTAGGATTTGATTACCATTTGTTCTTTACAAGAATTGATCCTAAGTTTTACACAAGTCTTCCAGTTTACTATAGTGAAGTTCTGCGAGCTTGGTTGACATCTGGAGCTCGAATTGTGACACAATCCCTCTCTTTCAGCCATGCAATTAACATGCCCTTAAGTAGTTTTCATATTATTGATGCAATTGATGTTGATAATTTTTTTCCGACGCGCCTGATGGCATGCGGAGTGAAACTAGTTCGCCATTTGATAAACCACTCAACCGGTCTTTGGATTGAGAGTAGCTGTCTCCAAAAGAACTTTCCAAGAGGACTTCGACAACCATCATCGCGTCTCATCGAACGTGAAACATTACTCATTCGAACTGCACTCTCTAAAGTTTTTCCTACATATTTTAATGACTCAGGCTGTCAACACGAATACTCTGATTTATTGTCTGTTCCAGTAACTCCGATCAACTTCACTCTGGCTTCTTCCGAAAATGGACTTACTGCTTCTTCTAAAGCCATCTACACAATCTACAGGAAAGAACTAGATAACACGACAATCTCATCAAGCTCACATTGGCATGATACTGGATTTCTCGATCCATCTACAAAAGTGAACTGGCTATCTATCTATCAACTACCAACACCTAAAAAAGAGGCTGATATTCAATACAAACTCCTTCACAATATTTTACCGTCGCTCACTGTACTCCATCATCTTAATACAGACATTTCTTCTTTTTGCGGATGGTGCGGAGAAGCAGGAACCATTCAACATCTGTTCATCGAATGTAAAGGAATTCAACCCCCTCTCAATCTTCTTCATAGACTGTTGAACAATCTCCTCCCCTCTCTCAAACTTAATTTTGACCTGTACTGGGCACTCATTCCGCATGCCAGAGGGCGTGACAGAAAGATTATCCGCCTTGCTAATTTCCTTATTATTAGTTTAAAAAGTACAATTTATTTTATGTACCGTACCTCAAATTTCACCGATCCACTTATAATTTGGTTACATCGTCTCAAAAACAGAATACTCTATGAATTTACTTATTACAAATTATGTTCTAATATTGATGCTTTTTCACGTAAATGGTGTATGAATAGATTACTTTTTACAATTAACGAGGGCAGCATTGCATGGCTCATTTAAACATTTGATTTTATAACTCTGTGCTTGTAATCAACCTGATCTCATTTGAATGTTTATGTCAAACTATTCTTTTATTATATACCTGACTTTTGTGATTATAATTTGTAAATAAAGTTTTCATTTGAAAAGTCAAAAAAAAAGTCTTTCTTTCTTTCTTTCTTTCTTTCTTTCTTTCTTTCTTTCTTTCTTTCTTTTTTGTGTGATATTTTCCTTTAATTCTTGAGTCCATCCATCTTATATTCATCTCTTCTCTTCTTCCTTTCTTTCCTTCCTTCTTTTTACCCTTTTCTTTCCTTCATTCTTTGTTTCTTTCTTCCTTCCATCCTTCCATCATTTATTTACCCTTTCTTGTTTTTTTTTTTATTTCTTCCTTCTTTCAGCCCTCTCTCTCTTACATTCATTCCTTCCTTTCTTCTATCTGTCTTGTTCTTTCCTTTTTCCCTTTGTTAAATCTATCCTTTTACCTTTCCTTTTTTTGACTGCTTGCTTCCTTTCTCTCCTTTATTCTTTCATTCCTTCATTTCTTTGTCTCTCAGTCTTTCTTTTTTTCAACCTTTCATCTTTTCTTTTTTTTATATTGCTTGATTCTTTCCTTCCCTTCCTTCCTTTATTTCTTTCCTTTTGTCTATCATTTTACCTTTCCTTTATTTCTTCCTTAATTCCTTTCTTCCTTCTTTCAATCCTTCCTTCCTCTCTTTCTTTCTTTTGTCCTTCTTTCCATCTCTCCTTTTACCCTTTCTTTTTTATTGCTTCTTTCTTTCCTTTACTACTTTCTGGATTTGTTCTTTCTTTCTGTATTGCTTGCTTCATTTCTTTCCTTCTTTAGTTCTTTCTTGTTTTTCCCTTCCTTTGCATTTATCCTTTCTTTACCTTTTTTTTTTTCTTCCTTCCTTCCTTCCTTTCTTTTATTCTTTCTTTCTTTTCTTTTTTCTTTCTTTCTTTCTTTCTTTCTTTCTTTCTTTCTTTCTTTCTTTCTTTCTTTCTTTCTTTCTTTCTTTCTTTCTTTCTTTCTTTCTTTCTTTCTTTCTTTCTTTCTTTCTTTCTTTCTTTCTTTCTTTCTTTCTTTCTTTCTTTCTTTCTTTCTTTCTTTCTTTCTTTCTTTCTTTCTTTCTTTCTTTCTTTCTTTCTTTCTTCATTTCTGTCTTGCTTTCTTTTTGTCCTTCATTCCTTCATTTTATTGGGGGGGGGGGGGGTAACGAAAGGCTAGAAAAATAAACTTGCGCCTTTTTTAAAATGTTTTCTTTATTTTTGGGGACCAGTAGATTTTAGGTTCGGACCAGTAAAAATTTGAAAAACTGGGTATCTACTGGTCCGACATGAAAAGGTTGGACCAGTAGAAAAAATGGGTTAGTGTGGAGCCCTGAATTATAAGGGAATGTGGGAAGCTGTTGCAGAATGAAATTTTCTTTTAAGATGAAATAAATGGTGTATACAAGTATTGTGGCAGATTTGTGATACAAGTGGGACATGTTGTTTGAGTGAAAATGCTGTGGACATTTGGAGGACAGAGAGAACACTGGACTGAGAGGTTACAGAAGTGGTTCCAGTGGGAGGGGATATTTTTTTAAATGACATGACATGGGGGGCAGGGGGTACATGTAAGTGAGGATAGATGGCCCTATGTATGGGACAATAAAAAAAGTACGGTAGTGATCTTTGCCCTCATTTTTAATTTGGTTTCTGCTGCTGGTAAAATAATTATGAAAGAAAAAACGGGCCCCTTCTACTGGTGAATTATTGGTCTACCAGAGCTGTGTATGTATACACATAATTTAAAATTTCACTGAATGCGTATTGGTACCTAATATTTCTTTTCTTACTTGATTCATTTCAGAGCATGGTGAAACAGAATGGAACAGCCTGGCCCTAATTCTTCCTTTAAGGATCCTGATGAAACAATACGGGACCTTATTGGCTTAATTGGAGGTATGTATCCATTATGGATACTCATGTAAATATCCATGTAGCTGATATGTCAAATAAAGAATTGCTTTAATTACGTTGCCAGATGCTGGGTAAGCACCATATCATTGATGTGCTAGTTAAAATGAAATTTGTGTGTTAATTAGCTACCATAATCACCCACCTATTTATTAAAACATCTTTTTGACAATGACCCATTTATTTATCAATTGTATAATAGCATACTCTGGAGAGCAAGGAGCCCAACGAGGTTTCCTTGGAGCAGCGGCTGCTGCCCATGCTAGTCATCTAAGCCACCATGAGCTAGTAGAGAGGGCTAGGAGAGGACCTGACCAAGGGGATGGACACAGACATCAGGCATTCAATTACTTAGTAGCAGCAGCACAGAGATACCATGGCCTCCCTCTTCAAGAACGTAGGTTAAATCTTTCACTTCACTGCATTCAACAATTAGTCCACTCTGAGTCTCTGACATCAAGAAAGCTTTGATAAAAAAAAAAAAAAACAGGGAGTTTGGTATTATTAAAGGTTTGGTGAAAGTCCATCAAAGAGCAGTACAGTTAAGAATTTTGGAGTTTCATTAAGTGACGCCACACGTTGCTTTCCAATTATATACGTTTTGTTAATTGCCATGTCCCGCAAAAGGTGATCATTTTTAGCAGTAGTGCATAAAGTGACCAATGTATAAAATGACTAGTGCATAACTAGTGAACAACTTTTTGAAAGACCACCCTTGTTTTGGCATCCAGAAATCAAAGTGCTGTTCACCTTTAATTTTTACCACAGCATACACAAGAGAAGTTCCAAGCCAGCATGAACAGAGGTCTCTGTCTGTTGCACCCCATCACATCCACCTACCCAATCAAGAGATGGTTGAGAGGGCTCATTCTGTAGGTATTGAGAGGAGGCTGTCTGCGGGAAGCCATCATCAAGAAATCTTGAACTATCATTCAGATGTCCCTGGTCATCCTCAGCATAGTAAGTCATTACTTGTGTATTAGGGAGTTTTCACAACCACTACTCAACGCTTTCTGGAACATGGAGAATCTGTTGTCAAATGCCCTTCACGACAAAACAGTCTTTGTCAAAAATGAGTGAATCAAAACAGCAGTGCTGTCTATGACTCTGGACAAACAATGTATCTGTTATTTTTTGTCAGCTCTGAATTTTAGTACGATCTGCTGTTCCTGTTCACCAATTTTCGACAAAGACCTCTAAGCTGTCCATTGTAATTTGACGGACATATTCAAAAGATTAGCTATGTTGTAGAGTCTGTCCCCTTTGCAATTGCGAAAACTTACTATCTTAATATAAGGGCCTGTTGCAGAAAGAGTTGCGATTTAAACACTACTCAGAAAATCATACTCAAGTTCTATATTGCATGCTTGCTTCTGATTGGCTTAAAATCAAGTTGTGATTGATTGCAACACTTTCTGTAACAGTTATCAGGGGCCTGTTTCATAAAGACTT
Organism: Lytechinus pictus; assembly: GCF_037042905.1. NCBI lineage: Eukaryota > Metazoa > Echinodermata > Echinoidea > Temnopleuroida > Toxopneustidae > Lytechinus > Lytechinus pictus. The sequence goes on from NC_087246.1 coordinate 18,183,538, forward strand.
GTTATAATGACAAATGCACAGTTTATATAACAAGTTTATGACCAGCCAATCAAATGGAGGGATTTCAGTAGCTGTAAACTGTTATTGCAAATTTGTTATCATTACACGTTTTGTGAAATGGGCCCCTGATGTAGCCATTCTAGATTTAATAGACAAAATCTTTAAGTTTACCATTCCAAGCATTCAAATATTATTTTCTTAAATTTCTTGGTACCGTAAGTTACAATGCACTCCCTTGGGAAATGCTGTGTCTTTCCTATATCTGAGCAAAGTTATCCCTCTTGCTTTATTCTGAAAAATTTGGAGGTATATATAGTTAATTGTACATAAAACTTTCAAGTTTGTAGTTGCCTTTATCTCACATAGAGGCACCTTGACAAAAGACTGAGTCACTTTTAGCCGTGTCTTTCATTGGGAATCTCAATACTGCCTCTTCTCTTATCCTCTCATCTCACTATAGACAGTACCATGGATAATCAGGAATACTACTGTGAAAGACATTGAGTTTATAGATGAAAGACATGGGCTGATGATGATGATGATAACTAATAACAAACAGTTCTTGTATACATGTAGGGACAGTGATTTTCCGCGATCGCGGAAAACGGACGGAATTCACGGAAAGGGTGTTTTGAAACGGAAAGTGTCATTTCAAACGGAAAATCACGGAAAACGTATTTTCCCTCAAAATACACAGAATAGCAACAGAAATTACTCCAAAATCACAACAAAATGATAATATTAAATGGCCACAAAACCCCAGAAAACACGATCTCACTTCGCTACTTTCATGACAATTCACACATCGTGACTGCACTCGACATCAGCACACTTGATTGTACCCCACACCGTACCCGTACCCTGCCGCCGGCGCCGGGTTGGGCTTCACATGCACACACATATCGTTCACTGCACGGTCGTGTGTTGCTGCCCTCTACGTTTGAAGATGTAACATCACGATATCGTGGTCTTAAAATCCAAGATGGCGGATTGGCAAAAGCCGTTGACTGATGATAACGATGTCCAAAAAACCCCAAAATTATCGATGAAATATCATTTCACCGTGAAATAATGCTAATAATGTGAAAGGTGAGGATGTATGCATGCTAAATGGGGTTGGAAAAATATGTTATGCACCCGCATAGATCCGATTAGAACGGATTCTATTGTGTTGTTGGTACAGTAGCAGATACAAATTTTGACCAGTGCGAGTGCAATGTGTAAACGGAATTGTCACTTTTCCGTGTGTACAAAGTCTATGGGGAAACGAAATTTCCGTTTTCTGACATGCTGAAACGGAATTTGAGATTTTCTGAAACGGAAAAGGCAATTTTTTTAAACGGAAAATCACTGTCCCTAGAACGTCTCTATGCGCTTCCAAAGGACACTGATATTACATGTAGTACCCCTGCTTTACAGGGTTCGGATTATCCGGCCAGCAAGAGGCAATTTGCCGCAAGGCCCACCTGACTTGCTGTAATGCCTCTCAAAATTACGATGCTTACGGCAACTTAATGCCATCCCCTCTTTTTCGGTTTGCCTTGATGCCCTTTCACTCGGAACTTACACAAGAAACAAAAATCTATGGCTTTATGATTAGCTTTGCGCGAGTGTTTAATTTTCAAATCTTGCACCATGTTTTACACCATACCACAACACACTAGAAATTCGCCTTGCGACCAGTGATTTTTGCAAGCTTACCGCACATTGCTGAAGCTTGTAGAAAGCAAGGTTGGGCGGGCGTCGGAAAACACAGTAAAGCAGCAATGATTTGTAAACTTGCATCAGTCAATTGAATGTTTTTCTCTTCAAATTTTGTTCAGCGATCTGATTACCATTTACATGTACACGTGGAAATGTGGTTTCAAATATGTATCACATGCCTTTGCATTACAGGGCCCAAATCTTGCCCAAGTCAATTGCTTGGAGCTTGGCGCGGATAGATCTACTTGCTATTGCGAGCCAGACTCGTAGCATGATCGCGGAGCAGTCATTGCCAAAGAAAGAAATTTTATCGTGGTGAATATTTTGAAAAGATTCTGTGAGTAGCATAACTGTATTGTTTTAAAATCATTTTCACTTCTTGTTGTGATCTTTATATTTCAATACCAAGAAGTAAGAAGTGATTGTTATGGGAAATTATTTGTGAACGGTAAAGCAGTAGAAAATGAAAGATCTGCCGCTTGTGCCCCTCTGCAGCTCGTAAACAATCATCTCAGAAATAATAATAATACCCGATTAAAAATCCAGTATCAAAAAAAGATTACTTAATGTGCTTTCATATTTCTTTGTTTTTGCCTTGATGCCCCTCTGACTTGCCTTGCTGCCCTTAAAAAATTATTGAGAAAGAGTACCCCCAGCCCAAAATTGCCTTTCCCTAAAACTGGTGAAATTTGAGGCCTGTAAACTTAAGTTGGTGGCTGTAATTATTTACAGCGCACATGCATTTTAGGAATTAAGGAATTAATTCCTACTAGGTACCCATTAACCTCACCTGAGTTAAGTGCAGCACAATGTGAATCAATTTCTTGCTGAAAGAAACTACGCCATGGCTGGGATTTGAACCCACGACCCTCTGTTTCAAAGTCCGTAGTCTATTCAAATTAAAATTTAAATCATTTATTTCCACAATAATATAAAAACATTACATATATAAATGAATATGACATTGATATTTAAATATTGTGACAGAGAAACTTTAATGAATAGACAATAGATCTAATATATGTGGCCTATCACAATATTGTACATAATTGAGGTTTTAATTTGATCCAGATAAAATATTTGCCTTGAAACAATATAAAACAGGGACATTATTCCATTTCATCCCTATTGTTTCTCAATTCTTTTAGTCTTGGCTGGAAAAAGTGGTACCCTGTGACTATTACTTGACAATGTTTGACATTTATTCATTGGAGATGATATTTTGCCTTTTCTTGTTTTTACAGCTGAGAAAAATCAAATACCAATATATGCAATATCGCGCAGCCATATTAGTTGCCCTGGGGCCCATTGCATAAAAGTTGAAATAATGATAACTTTGTCATCCAATGGTATTAACTACCATTGTAATGCTGATCAACAGGCAATTAAATCAAGGCTTCCATGTAAGTTACCATTGCATGGCAAAGTTATCATAATTGCAACTTTTGTTCAACAGGGCCCTGGTATTTACTATTGATTTTCCAGCATTGTTTTATTGTTCTATTTGATTGATGTTACCTTATGTATTTGATTTGATCTGTAGTATACCAAAGACCTGCTTCTGCAGGACCATTGGTCCATCGACATCCAATGCCTCAAGAGATGCTCACCAACAATGCCCCTCCTTCTGCTGACTCCATAGTTAGAGAAGGTAAGCAAGTTTTGTCTTGGGGTTTTTCCTGCATTTTCATAGAGCTTGGGTTTTGCAAAACACTAAGTTTGCAATCATTTGCAAATTTTGATCACAAATTTGTGATGAATAGATCAATTATAACAACAGCAAATCAACTTCTACCAGAAGCAGACCAGCAAATAATTATAGGACTGATGATTAAGTCTAGGAAGTTAGATTGACTTCTGTGTGATTGGGAAATTGTCAAGACACTGCATTTTTATCTAAAGTCTTATGTCTCAGCTCTGCAACTGTTTAGTTTAATGGTATGGATACCAGAAAAATTGTTGATATTAATTGAAAAACCATCATCATTAACAGGGTTAAGAGATATCTAATTGACTATCTTTGATCTTTTCCTCAGCATTTGTACGATCGATGGCAGGAGAAGAAGATGATCAATCAGATTATTTACAACCTTCTGGAGGACAGCCTTCTACCCAGCATACTGATAGTACATCTGTCATTCAAAAAGGTTAGCTGTTATTGAGGAGCATGTATTACATAGACTTGACCCTACAAACACTGGGGTGGTCTCAAAGGCCCCTCCTCAACATTTTGTGATGGATCCACAATGTGAGAGGTTCATACCAAGTCCTTTAATGCCTTTTCTCTTTCATGTCATATACTACTTTTGAGACCAAATTTGTGACACTTTTTTATATGGTTCCGAAATTTTGCAACATGAGCGAATTGTATCTCAGACCCAAAATGGCTCAAAAATGGGATTTCATATACATATCCAATGCAAGTTCTGGTTCTAGCCAAGATTCACAAATGTGTCATTATTTCTACTTTTATGCTTTAAAATCAATTATTATCATATTGTTTATAATTGGAAAAGTGTCGTCAACTTTTTCCATTGAGTAAACAAAAAAGAAATGAAAATAAAAATAAAAAACTGAAATACATAAGAAATCATTTTGGTACTGAATAGTTTCTAATGTTCATTTGATTAGAATCCCAAGAGTCTAAAAAAAAAAATTCAAGGGCTTTATTTACAGATTTACAACAAAAGCTATTTTGCATAAAATAGGATAATTGATTAAAAATAGATATAAATTAATAATTTTTGACAATCAAATGTACGACTTCTGAGCAGAGTGAGACTATAGGTGCCCCTTTTCAAATGGTGTTGGTGGTTGCGTCTTTGAAATCTTAACCAAGGTTAAGATGTTGAAATGTCATCATAACTTTTAAAGTTTATAAACCTATTTCATAAAGCTTGAACACGAGGGTAATCAAATATCACTGCTCATCTAACATGTGTTGGGTCACATGATTAAGGTCAAAAGTCATATAAGGCCAATGAATTTTGACCATGTTGGGGGGGGGGGGGGAATCAAACTTGAAATCTTCAAAATCTTCACCAAGGTCAAGTTTTCAAAATGTCATCATATTAGACATAACGTATGTGGACCTATTGGAAGGTTGCTGCTAACACGTAAAATTGTCATAGTTTACTTTATTCCCCTCCAAGAGGTAGAATATTAGTGGATACTATCTAGCTTGAGAGGAACAAATTGAGTAATGTGTTTAATAATTATTCAGATATATTTATTTGAAGACTAAATATTATAATTATCAGTAACAGTAGATCATAGGAGCTAAGTGACTGTCTTCCAATTCACACCATTTTAGATCCCAGTCTTCAGGTTTCTGCCAATTTTCAGAACCTGGCAACTTCCCATCTCATTCACTTTTAGGCTTTTAAATTTAAAGTACATATGAAGTTCAACATGTTGTGGCTTTATTTTAGGCCCAACAAGTGAAAGTGGGTGACATCCCTCTTTTTTTCTCTCTATCCAAACCATGACCTGATAGTAAGTTCTAACTGCATTGGATTTCGAGGAAGCTGCAGTGGTTGAAGATGTTCTGTCATAAATGACTTGGCATTTGTTACTTTCTTCACATACAAGTTGTAGTCTAGTGGGGGAAGTGAACCTCAATGACTATTGCCAAACAAGTGGCCTTTGCCCGGTGCAAAGTTCCTACATCTAGCAATTTGGCTGGTTCGCTTAAATGAATGCTCCTGCATATGTCTGAATGGTGGGATCACCGTAAAACTCTTTGAGAACTGACTAGTTTCTATGCCAAATACCCATGAGATCTTTGTCTTCACTTTTCTGAGTTGTAGACGTATGGCTACGATGCAGCTGTAGATTTAGCAATGATGATGACATCTCCTTGTGTCCTGATTACGATGTAGTCACCTTTTCTCAATTTCTCGGGTTTGATATCGATAGATTATTACTTGTTACAATTCCTGGACTAAGAATTCATGATTTTTGCCTCAGAATTTGGCCGTTGCTGTGAAGTTGACAATGGCAGGGAAATTCCTTCTTGTCTGAATTTATGTGCTGTCTGTCATCAATGACCCACTCCCATAGCTATCAGACTATAGTTGCCAAACCTTAGTGCTGAATTGTGAAGTCGACATGCAAATTTAGTATCTCGCCATAGTTGTTTCCTATATTCCATGGGAGTCGGTGAATGAGGGAACCACCATCAAAAGCATAGTGTTGAGTTTTGGGAGCTGTTTTACATGATTTGCTTGAGTGATCTGAGATGGCATTGGTCATATGATATCTGTCAGGATTTCAGTTGAAAAGTTCTTAGCCTTTAAAAAAAAAAGGCTGATGGGGGAAAAAAAACTGAGTTCATGACTTGTAACCATGCAAGCGAAAGATTTCCTGTCTCGTAACTGACCATGAAACACTGGAACGGTGTAGCCAAGAATTATGGCCCTATCCTTTCTCTTGAATGAGAATGTTAGTTTTGGTTGCCCAAATGTGCTATAGATAATGTTCTTCCTGATTGACTCCTACTCATGGACATTAAAGGTCCTATGACACAAAAACCATCTTATTTTGGATATATATCTATTCTTGGGTAGTTTTACTTGAAAAATACGAATTTTGCCATCGGTTTCTGTGTATGACGAACCGGTGTTGAGTTATTCCATGGAAATGAACTTCAACGGGAATGCCCACTAAAATTTTCGAAAAAGTTGGTCGATCGACCTGTCAATCATCGTGACGTCATCGAAAGAAAGCTTTCTCAGCTGTGCAGCTGGACCCCTAATTATTGCACATGTTTCTCGTGTAGTTGCTGTTTCAACCGAGCTCATCCTTAACAGATTTTTTAGATTTTTATGAGGTTTTGATCATTGCTGCAGCATCGTCATCAGCTGCGTCTGATATTCTTCAGACTTTGAAGATTCAGGTTCTGAATATTATTCCAGCAATTCAATTTATTTACTTTGAATCCACACGTGCAACCACAATAGGCACTTCACGCTCCAAACGTCAGCAACACTCGGCAGATTCTTCCCCTGACGTCATAATTGTCACGTGATATACGAAACCAAATCGGGCTGAATTTTTTGTGGGCCTGGCGAATTTGGCTTAATTTTCAATATAAAACTGCCTTTGAACCTGATGTGGGATGTTTTTCGGGTAAAATTTTGATGGAATCGTTATTAGTAACCTCTAAGCTAACGAATAAACCAGCATCTTTGCTGTATTTCATAGGACCTTTAACACCTGGCAAGGCTACATGTCCTTCATTTCTCAGTGATTGAGCTGACAAAAAAATGATAACAAATACACAAAATTGTGAGCTAATTGTTTGCAACTCAGATTTATCTGTCTTTATCCTATTTTTTTGCTGTTCACTCATTATGTAGGAGAGATTTGTGAATTCTTGCATCATAAAGATGATTTCAGATTTGATGGGAATAGGTTGGTTCATAGGGATCTCTGTTCTTCTGTCATACTGCCTCCAGATGACAGACCACTTGTGCTCTTGATAGAAATTTGTTTATGCGACCATATTGTTCATAAGTTCATAAGTTTATTTCCACATTCGTACATAAAAGATGTCCAAGACATCATTACAGAAGAAAATCACAAATTATCAGAATACAAAGCATAGTACAAAATACACAAAAATACAATACAGAAAAAAATAATATATCTAGAATGTTGGGGAGCGAGCAACAAAGGTCAAATACCTATCGAGGTTCCTCCCTTAGCCATATGGTAAAAAAGATGGATATAAAAAACATCAAAACAATCACAAATATGTATGTAAAAAATGGAAACCTACCCCCTCCCCTTAAGCAGGCATTCTAAGTTGTGAGTGTGGTAAATGTGAATTGAACAGCAAGTTATATCAGAATATGCATTTTAAATATATCGTTATAAATAGCCTGTATTTGCTAGCTTTTTATTTCGAGGATAATGAAGGAGTAATATATTTATGATAAATTCATCTAGGGGCAGTAGCCATCTTTGAGATAATTTTGGATATTCTGGTAATCCAACCATCAGTAGGAGTTCCGCCCAGATTTAATGGGGACCTCGATCCCCTTTACCATGGGATATATAGTAATACCCAGTCAATAAGATGAATAATATGCAATTTATGGTAATTTTAATGTATTGGTAGCCATTTTGAATATGTCAGAAGCCATCTTGGAATGTCACTGGTTCAAGAAGTCTGCATGTGTAATAACTTGTTTTAAATGCATTCCTTGACTCACCAACCATGAGAAAGAGCCAAGTTCGTTGCCTCTTTGGTAAAAATGATTTTGATCTGTATGCATTTCAAGGTTACAGCAGCTAGTTTTGACATCATCTTGGAAAGGAATAGCTTTTCCATAGTCCTGATTTTCATAGATTTTTAATCTGCCGACCCATGGTCAAACACCACTAGAAATCATAGGAAAACCCTGTTTTTTTTTCTTGTGTAAGTTTCTTCATATATTGACCTGACGAGGTACTTTTTACATGATTATTCTTTCTGCTCTGTCTTTCAGCTTACGAGCAGGTGATGGGAACTGAAGAATCACCAGAGTCACCATCTCCTCCTCCTCCTCCTCCTCCTGCTCCTGCTCGGTCTGCACCTCATCTTCCTCAACCCAATACAGCTACTATTACTGTATCTCAGCTAGAGATACTCAGTCGTCGTCAACACCAACAGCAACAACATCATCTGCCTCCTCATTCTTCTCATCAGGGCACTGGTAAAGATAAATGACAATGATAACATCATACTTGTATGTTTAATTTCATGCCTCCGCCCACCGTTGGTGGTCCGGAGGTGTGATGTTTTCAGGTTGTCCGTCTGTTCCGTATTTGTTCTCATGATATCTTGAACCATTTGACGGGTCAACTTTACTTATCTGACATAGATAGTGATACAGACATAGATTATATCCTTAGAAAATGAGCATTCATTGCTTGAGAAGTAGTTAATTTAAAAAAAAATGAAAACCTACAAAGATATTTTACTTTGATTGAACACCTGATCGAAATACATTTTCATGTAAAATCACCAAGTTTGATGAGTGAAACACATTTATTTCATATCGATATCATAAATGTTTTAGGACATACGTATTCATATAATCTAGTATTAAACTGGAATTTAGGAGCATTCACCAAAATTAGAAAAAGGTGGAATGTGACCATGTCATTTGAATACATTGCAAATAAAAATATTTCATGTTACTTCTTTTTTTTTTTTTTTACAGACCACATAAAGATACTAACCAGCTCAGAAAACATTAAGCCTCAACACCCAGAAGTAGACTCCCGGCAAGATAAACAGGAGATAGAATATCAAGCTCCAGCTGAAAACATTGATAACATAAAGCAGAGGCTTCCGGAAACTGTGGCAGAACCAGTACAGCAGTTTCCCCAAAATGAAGGTGAAGGGAAGGGTGAGAGCCACCAAAATGGTGATTCCATTAAAAGTACAGGTAAGACTGCTGCAGAGTCTGGGGTTGCAGAATCTGGAGTGACACAGAGTGCCAAGTGTGCCAGCTGCCTCACCATGTTCGTACCAACCGATGGTGAAGTTGAACCAGGAGTTTTCCCTCTGTGCCCGGATTGTTTGCAACGCTTCACCAGTACCTTGCCGAGGTGTAAAGAATGTGGTAAGAAGCTTACAACAGATGAAAGCCTTATAACCCACCAGTGTGATGGGCAGGGGGAGAGTTTTATGTGTGAGGTGTGCGGAAAGGTATTTAGCCTTGCCAAACATCTTTCCCGACACAAGGTGGTCCATAATCCCTTCAAGGCTCACCAGTGTGACCAGTGCGGCAAGCGATTTGGACGGATGGAGCACCTTAAGCGGCACAGGCAAACCCATGCAGCCAACAAGCCTTACATGTGTGACAAATGCGGGAAGACATTCAGTCGCAGTGACAATCTCAATACTCACAAGTGCAATCTGGGTGAACCTCGTCCCAGACAGAAGCGGAGGCCTCTCACCTTTGAAGACACTGGAGAAGTTCATCCTTGTGACATGTGTGACAAGAAGTTTCCCACCCATCAGAAATTGAAGCGCCACAAGCGGCAGCACAACCAGACAAAGCCCCACCAGTGCAACCAGTGTGACAAATCATTTTCTTGCATAAGTCATTTAAAGCGCCACAGGATGGGTCATCTTGGAGTCAAGCCATTCTCATGTTCTCTCTGTGGAAAGGCCTTTGGTACAACCAGTCATCTTAATAGACATATGATGACTCACACTGGCAGCATCAAACAAGTCCAACAGCCACTTCCTCCCATCAGCACCAATAGCCACTTTCCTCTTATAATCAACAAGGATCCTCCGAATGAAGATTCAAGACGAAGCCATTTTCCTTCTCACCAATATGAAGATCCTGATGATCGGGAGCACAACACAGATATGTATTGCTGTCACTTGTGTAAGAGATACTTCAATAATCCAATCAGCCTAAATCAGCATCAGTGCTTTCCTGCTGATGAAAGCCATGACCAAGGTTCTTCTGTGCAAGAATCTTTTACATCGCCACCTGCTTCAAGCAGCAATCATTACAACTCAGCCATGACAACTCCAACTACAACTGCATCCTTGCCAGCTCAGCCCGAGGCAACACCTCCATTATCTACTCTACCACAGCCTCTTGAAGCCGTTGGATTATCACCGAAGATTGGGATGCCTTTGCCATCTCAAGGATATAAAGATTTAGTAGAGACTGCACAACATCTGATTGCTGAGAAAGAACCTCATCCAGAGTCTCTGAAACCTGGACCTGGAGAGAAAGGCAGTGAACCTGTGCAAGACCACAAAAATTTAAGTGAAATTGATACCAGTGAAGAAATCATTGAAAATGAGAAGAATCAGTCGATACCTACTGAAATCAGGGACCAGATGCTCACTGAAGAAGAAGTTCAGAAAAGACTGTTTACTTGTAAAGTATGTGGTATTTTTTGTGGTTCCCTGTCAGGTCTCCAGCTGCATGTACAAGTTCATACTCTTGAACGCCCGTTCAAGTGCGAGACATGTGGCAAACGTTTTCGAAGACAAAGTCACATGGAACGTCATCGCCTTATTCATTCTGGTGTCAAACCATTTTCATGTGATATTTGTGAGAAGACGTTCACCCGTCCCGATAACTTGAATTTCCATCGAAGTACTCATTTCAAGAATGAGGAATGTGAACCGATCCCCTGTGGAACCTGTGGAAGAAAATACCCAAATGTTGAAATCTTTGGAAAGCATAAATGCATTGATCCAGCAACAGCAGCCAAACTGCCAGTACATCTCCAACCAAAAGTGAAAAAGTACTACATTGGTGAAAATGAAGAAAAGTCGTGTGAAGTGTGCGGCAAGGTGTTTCGATCAGGGAGCAGGTTGACCAGACACATGCTGATTCACTCTCGGCCGAATAGTTTCAAATGTGATGTCTGTGCCAAGGTCTTTAATAGGCGGGATCATTTAAAAAGGCACCAGCTCACCCACTCGGGCATCAGACCATATGGTTGTACTCAGTGTGGAAAGCGCTTTGTACGCAATGACCATTTACAGCATCACATGCGTTGTCACCTGGTTAGTGAGGCAGCGAGCAAGGGCAGAGGCGGAGGAGTAGAAGGAGCAGATAGAGAAATAGGAAGAGGCAGAGGAAGACCAAGAGGCAGACCAAGAGGCAGAGGGAGACCAAGAGGTGTAGGAAGAGGGAGGGGTAAACTGGCTCAGGTCAAACCAGACAATGCTTTCTTCTGCCATGTATGTGGAATGAGATTCAGCAACATGGCTGAACTGGAGCAGCATCAATGTACCAGCACTTCCCCAAGCCAAGCTGTTATGACAGTTCCTAAACCGCTGCAGAGGATTTCCCAAAGAAAGCGTAAATCCAGGTTGCATTTGACCAGAAGGAAGATAAGTAAAGGCCCTACAGTCAAAGAAGATGAACATGATATGGGAATAAATGAAGAAGCAGGACCTTCGCGCAGGAAAAGCACCAGACCAAGGAAAAATTCAATGAGACGGTTTAGTGCAGTCCTGACGAGTGATGTTAGTGATGATGAAGGGGCTAAAGGAACAATAGCGTGGGACCATGATACTCCATACCCAAGTAGAAAGATAGGTAACCTTGAGCCAAGAGAAACCCAACTGCGTTCTTGTAGAGAGAACAAGCTGCATACCTGTGACATATGTGGGAATGTATTTCACCATTTCCAGCTTTTCCAACAGCATCAAATGATCTGTGCATACAAGACTTCGTCCATGTTCTATGATGAACCTGAACCAGAGCTAGATCCAGGGCCAGAGGAGATAGAGAGTGAACATGAGGAAGAGCATATACAGGTTCCTGAACCAGATATACCCATGAACACTGCAGTTGTCCTTGCAGGACAAGTAACAAAGGGTACCGATGAGGATGTCACATGTGGTGTTTGCGGGAAGTCTTTCAACAGAATGGAGAAGCTGATGAGACATGTGAAGATTCACACAGCAGACAAGAAATACGAGTGTGAGTTTTGCCAAAAGACGTTTGGCCGGTCAGATCATCTTGCTCGGCACAGACGTACTCACACTGAGAAGAAATTCCATTGCAAGAGATGCGGTGACAGGTTCAAAGATGTCAAGGAATACCGTCTCCACATGGAAACTCACAAAGAGGCTCCAGTTGAAAAAGCTTATTCCTGCACGATGTGTGATATGTCGTTTCCGAAGCACACTACTCTCATCAAGCACAAACTGAGCCACAATGTGGAAGGTCAGCATCAGTGCAAAAAATGCGGGGATGCATTTCCAGATGAGACTAATTTAGAGTCTCATGAGTGTCAGCAAGACGAAGAAAAGGTTCACACATGCTTAGATTGTGGCAAAGGTTTCAAGACCGTGTATGCTCTCACTCGCCATCTCTTTTGCCACACTGGATTGCGCCCATATGAGTGTGATAAGTGTGGCAAAAAGTTCACACGTAGTGGACATTTGCGTCGCCACCAGATTTCACATTCTGATGAAAAACCATACAGCTGTGACCTCTGTGACAAGAAATTTAGAAGAATCGACCACATGCGGATTCATAGAAAAACACATGAAAAAAAGGCCAGAGAAAAGAGAGAACCGTCTGAAAGGCCATATGGTTGTGATGTCTGCAATAAGAAATTTCGAACAGAGCCTGCTTTGGAAAGACACAAAACTCGCCATACGGTAGAACGTCGCTATATGTGTGACATCTGTGGTAAAACCTTCAAGCGAATGGATAATTTGAGGATGCATAATCGAGTACATACTGGGGAAAAACCACATACCTGCAAGGAATGTGGCAAGCAGTTCTCACATCACACTGCTTTAAGAGGTCACATGCGTACTCACTCTGATGAACAACCATACGTGTGTGAGATCTGTGGACGTGCCTTCAAGCATCCACACAATATGCGGTCTCACCAGTATGTACATGGCCTTCAAAAACCCTTTAACTGTGAACATTGTCAAAAGCCATTCAGAGACACTTACCATCTGAGGTTGCACATCTCTCGATGCCATGATCCAGACAGAGTCAGGAAACCCCGTGGTGGAGGAAGAAAATCAAGTACTTCAACTACAAGTGCAACTGCATCTGCTTCAGCTGCTGCTGCTGCAAGTGCTGCCAGTGCTGCTGCAGCTGCTGCTGCGGCTGCAGCAAGTGCCAGTAATCTGATAATCAACCCTAACCAGCCTGTTGAACAAAAGCCTGTGATAAACTCTCCAGTTTCAGAAGCAGGACCGTCTGTTACACCTCACCAGGCGACAGAGAGTCCATCACCCATCCCTCCATCACATTTTAAGAAGAATCCTTTAGCATGTGAGAGGTGTCACCTGGCTTTTCCGAATGTTGACCTACTTCACACTCATCAATGCCCAGCACTATATCACATGTCTCATGTGTCCCATACATCTCATAGTTCCCACACATCTCATAGTTCCCACACCTGCAATCGCTGTAACCGAACATTCCAGGACTCTCATCAGTTGAGGATGCATTTGCTTACACACAAAGAAGATCCCTCTGTCATATGTGCCATCAGTGCCATCCAGGAGAATTTTGAGGAACCTCAGGCTATTCAGCAGAGGTACCAGATGGCTGTACATCCTGATCACCCAGGACCACTGGCATACACTGTACCTCACCAAACACCTTACATGATATCCCAGTCTAATCAGCTTGCTTACTCAGTCGCCCACTCTCTTCCCAATCCTAGAGCTCACGGTACACATGGAGAAGTGCCATCTTACCAGATGCTCTAGACCTAAGGTCTCTGAAATTATCTTCTCTATCTTCTGTATATACTGAAAAGGGATTGATGAAGGTGCACCAGATTACATCAGTATTCTTGTACATTGATAGTCGTACAATTTGTTTCTCAGTAATCAAAATTTCATATAGAATGATTGTGGTGCTCACATCTCCCTTTAATTCAATACAAATATATACTCATGGATGTTACTTTGACTGTTTATCTCATAGATCTTATAGAAAGACAGACTGAAATATTTTCCAAGCAGTCTGTTTCCTTCAAGATATTGATAGTAGACTTCACATTATATATACACATGAAAAGCTATTGTACTATTGAATCATTATTCCCTTTTTCATCTGGTTTGGGATTTACTTTTTATTTAAACTTTTCCACTTTTCTAATTTTTGCTAATTCTATATGAAATGTATTATTCTGACTGGTGTGAAGGGCTCTGTTATTTTATTGGGGAGGACTTTGGAAATTAGTGACTTTATTATTATTTTTTTTTACATGGATACCAGTCCTTCTGAGAGATGATCTTGCCAAAATGATATTCGACATCTCTTCAAGATAAATTCATTGTAATTGTACTGGCAAATGCAAATTATCTGTATAATCGTGATGTTAGATGTAGTTGTGGAGTTATTTTCTGCATTTATATATACTTCATGCCCTTCACACAATGTGTATATACATGAAGTGTGTGTCTCAAATCACATGAAATATGAATGCTCCCACATTATGTAAACTGCAGGAAAACTCTGTACTGATGCTCCTATTACAAGTGTGTTATTGAATGTATTACATTATTACAATGTGTAGACACTCATGTAGTCAGAAAGTATTATAATACTTGTAAATATCTTGCTTGTGCAGTTGGAAATAATGTGCACATGATGTTACCATGTAATTTACTCAAGAGGAGAGAGGTGTCTTTGATTTTCTGAATGAAATAGAAAAGAGTTATACTTTATTATATGAACTTTTTGACCTTTCTATCATTAAATATATAGTGTAATGTATTGATAACTTTATGATATATATATATATATATTCACAGGTGAAGTATGCTATAGAGTACAATTTTATGTCATGTTTGATGTTTGATACTGATGAAGATATTTGTCACTGTTGTGTGTTTTGATGTACTGTCAAGAAGCCTGTCCCTACAAAGTTTATTCTCATCAGACTTACGCTGTATGAAGTTTAAAATTCAGGACATTCTTAATAATGAGACCGTATTAGTTTATAATTATGAATAAACCTCAGGCGTTAATTTTGATATTATGAGGGTAAAGAGTTCTGACTAGTACAAAGCACTCTCACCGAAAAGGCTATTCAGTGAGTTGCGCCAGAAAAAAATACTTATTGATTTCATTAATTTAATGGGCAAAAAAAAACACTTTGTATCCTCTGCACTCTTGCCTATTTACCACAAGATTCTGTTATTGTGATTAAAGGGCCATAGTTTCAATCATATTTTATTTTGGGACAGGTTCTTGACAGAAAACAAATATGATATAATAGTGAAAATGCATGCATGATGTATATGCATGTATTACTACACTGAATTTTATGTTACATATTTGTTTTTGTATGTTGATTCTATGTGTTTATATGTATTTATTATGGCAGAATCAATTGTATGGTAAAGTGTTATGAAATAGGGGGTACTAATTTTTTTATTTTCCTATTTTGATAAATTAGTAACTTAATTGTGTGATATTATATGTGACAATTTGCCTTGCTGTTTAAAGGTACTATTATTCTTGTAAATCGCTTCTTCTGGATTAGGCTAAAATAGGTGGGTAGTGCTAATATCAAATTAAATTTATTTTGCATTTTTCTGTCATGGTTGCAGTAATGATGTCAAAAAGTTTGCACCTATATGTACTACTATATGATAAATTTATTCTATATTTTATATTTCTACAACTTAATTACTGATGATTTGGAAGAAAATGGACCTGAATAAGATTTTATTTTATTTTTATTTGATTTTTATTTCCCCAGATCGCAATTTCATTAATGACATTTATGAAGTTGTTTAATGAGGTATAAGTGCTCATTTTGCTTGACTCTTTAATAAAGAATGGTAAATACAGTCAGGCACTATTTTCCTTGGTTAGATATTGAACAATGTTGTGTAAATCGCACTGGAACATTAATTTTCGCATTAGTTGTGCCAGACTCTTCAAATTTTGAAACTCTTTGATGCTTGAAGCATTGTAACGTGATGAGTATTCCACGCTATAGAAGTAGTTTAGTTTATTTTTAAAATACATTTTCTGATTTGCAATTCAATCAATTACTATTGAATAAGAAGACAATCATTCCCAAGCCTTATTGGAAGACTGTCTTTGGATTCCTGTAAGAGTTGTAGTATGTTTCCATTGAAAAATATTATATATATCAAGAAATAGTTATTACTACTTCAAGTAACAGAAATATACATTAGCTTATTTTATTCAATGCATTTCCTTCTAAAAGAAATTGTGTATACCAAGAAAATAGTGCTATTACTATTTTATGTAGAAAATATGCACTAGCCTAATATATTCACTACAATTATGGTCGAAGGTCCAGGACTGACTTGATATTATGTCGTAGTCCTTGATTTGTTTATGAGCCTTATTGTATCTACTTGTTAATACAGTAATTGTATTTTGGCCCTTTGCTACCTGTATGTTATATTAATGTGTGATTGTGTAAGCATCATTTATTGTTTATTTGTATGTAACTGCGTACCACATGCAATGTCCTATGTAGAGCACAATCATGTATTTACTATTTAAGTGTTAAATATGTTGATTGAAAAACATTAAACAATGTAGGGTTCAAAAGCCCAATTGGCCATTTTCTTGTGGCAGTTAAAAGATGGTAATGATCTAAACTTTTAGTTGAAAAATGGCAGAGCAATGTTCTTATTAAGATTTCCATGTTGGTTTATTCCCTTGTACCTTTAATTTTAAGTCTTAAAAATCATGTGAATGGTAATTGAAGTCAATTTAAAATCAAGACAAATCTAGTGAACAATGTCTTTACTCTTTCTTGATGTTAGGCAAAGAAAGTAAAAAAAAAAAAGAAATATAATGCCAACATCATAGATTTCATAAGATTTTAGTTAGAGGTGGTAAATACCTGTATATATTCATATTTTTCCTTGAAATTCATTAATAATTGGCTGTGATATAATCTGAATGATTATTTTACTTTATGTTATGCCACTCCAGTTTTAGGTCTGATGTATCTTCAAATTACAAATTTCTTTTGTTCTTGAGGTTGTTACTATAATCATTTAGTTTCTTTCTGATCTTGAGTATATATAAAATCAATCATAGAATACTCTGGAATTCCAGGAATTATATACCCCAAAATATCTCAATTATTAAATCTTAATTATTTAAAATCCCTGACCATTTTAACTGACAATTTACAAAGGACTTACATATATGTTGACTGCATGTATTACTTTGTTCTTATAATGTTATGATGTATAGACCCAACCATAGTTGAGGTCCCTACTGTACACCCTCTTGTAAAACAGAGGTAGGTAACAAAATATATGTTTAAACCAAAAACTTCCTTAACCAGAAAAAGAAGGATTTTAAGATGTTTATTTTCTATCTTGATAATTGGTTTTGAAGATTACTCTGTACTGAACATGTAAACATTTTAATCATATATGTTTATAGAATTTACCAACTAAGGATATGATTACATATTGAAGATATTTTCTTTTCTTTTTTTATTTTAAGATAGCTGTTGTTGTAGGCATGGTATGTATTTTTGAAATGTTTAAAATGTTGGGTGTAAATCATGTCTTAAGAATTTTTTGTAAAAACATTTGCAAATGGTTAGTCAACATATCATTTAGAATCTTGCAGATCTCCCTATCTAATTTGCAATTTTGTTTGAAATATGCAAAGTGCTTTTTATTACTATTAGATTGATTATTGGTGTTACAGATTTCAATGTTCACTTGATTTAGTGTGCTTGTAATTTCATTGTTAGTTTAGCAGAAAACAATCATTTTCATAGAAATATATATATATAGATATATATTTACACATATATTTAGGTAGGTCTATCTCTCTCTTTCTCTCTCACTCACTCAAATTATATATAGATATATATGTATTATGTATACAAGCGCTCATACACTTGTGCAAAAACGTGTGGCTGGAAACTTTGAAAGAATAGAGTATGGTATATGATAAGCAGTGTGTTCATGTTGAGTCACCAAAATATGAAAATTTTTAGGTACAATTTAGGGAGTGTTTTGAATTCATTACACATAAAATCAATCATGCTCAGAAGATTTCTTTTGTATCTTCAATATTTTCTTGGGTTTTCCATTCTTTTCAAGTGATACCATTAGATGGGTATTTTGAGTGATATGAACTGATTTACATTTATAAAAATGTCAATGTTATTACATGTATGAGTGTGATATGTATTGTAACCAAAGCTACTGAAAGACATGTTGGGTAGATACTTTTGTTGCCTTAATGGCAGGTTAGCCATTTTTTTTTTCTTTTTATGGCAGGTTTTATTTAATTTTTTTTTTATCTTCATAAATCATTTTCTTTGGAATCGCTGTCGCATTACCTCTGTTTTTTCCTTTGTTAATATTTCTTTTAATAATTCAAATATGTTTCATTTTTGTACTTGTAAAGTGTGGTGAATACAACAGGTCATCAAATTATTTTGAAGAAAAAGATGAGTATCATTTGAAATCTCAACATCATGATTTATTTGAAAATAACTTTTTTTATTCCATTTCATAAATCAATTAATTTAGTTGGACATACTGAATTTTTAAGTTAAATTGAGGAGAAAGTAATACTTTTTATTGGTTGTCCAATTTTCTCATGAAGTCTTAATGGTGAAACAGATTATGCTTGCTTTATAGAGGTTGTATACACAGTTGATTTTTTTTTTATTCATTGAAACCTGTATATAAAGAATACTTAAAGGAGACAAGAAATTTGTATTTTATGAACACATGGTCTAAGATGAATTCAACTACAGAGCACATTTACTTATAGCAGCCATAACTGTATTTATTTTTATTTTATTTATACATTTATTTATTTATTATTATTATTTTTTTTTTTTTGGGGGGGGGGGGATTCCAAAGAAGAATGAAAGCATTTTCAATAAATTATGCAATAAGCAAGGTGTGTTGCTATGTAAATGCATGTAGTGCATAAATCATGTTGAAGATCCAAATTAGAAATTTAAAAAAAGAACAGCACCCAAACTGAATTTATCTATAGATATGGAAGATTCCTTGATTGCATGTTCAGTGGGGAAAAATATTCAAGGGAAATCAAATTTGTGGTCATTATAGATAGGTTGTATTTCTACACATGCTTTTGCTAAAGAAGGTTTGACTGTATATGGGATGCCAATTGAATCTACTTTGGTATGTGTATGTTTCCCACCTCTCACTAAGTTTATATTTGTTACCAATGGAAAATGAAGAATAGTGTACTTTTGTCCATATGTCTATGGTTCCACAGACAATCATAAGTTGGAGGCCAAATATACACGTGTAAAAAGATATGTGTCTATACTACTTGTACCAGTCAAGACAGTATATAGCCAGTGATTTCAAACATTTAACATATGTGATGCCATTTTTTTTATTAATAATTTTCTTTATCTTTTTTAATGTCTATGTGAATATAAAAAGGAAAATGGGAATGAAAACAGCATGTAAGCACAGGACATTTTTTTTTGCATTTTGGATTGTGTTTATTGAAAATATAAAGAATCAATTTTTTTTTTGTGTGTGGAAGATGTGAATGAGCCTGTAAAGGCCATTTATGTTGATATTTTTATTCTGTTCTCTTTCAGGACTCTCGTCTCATTTTCATTTTGTGCAAGCACCCATTAGTAAGGTGGAATGGAATACCCTTTTTCCCTTTTTTATGTTTATCTTCTATATACATCTTAAGTAACGTTATTGCTCATGCTTTATGTTATCCTCGCCATGTAAAGAATCAAAATAGTCTTATTTTATTTGTTTCACACATTGATCATCTTAATCCTTAATGTTTCATTTTATTTAAGTGTGTATGTTTGTTTGATAATGATGCAAAGCTTAAAAATCAATGAAATAATTACTTGTGTATTGCACATTAGTATTATAAATGATTTATGTGGACTATATACCATATGTATCATAGTGTCCGTACGATGTTTTATGATGTTGATTAATTCACCCAGAATGCAGTACATGAACTCAAATTTTTTTGTCATTTAAAATCTTAAAATAAGTAGCAGATTAGATAGCAATGTAAAACAGAAAGAGAGAGAGAGAAACAAAGACTCCAGAATGTGTAATTATTTTTCAGCTTCACTTTGTATACATTTATTGGACTCTAATAAATTCCTTGCCATGCTATAATCTTGTCTGCAGATATGATTTTTATATGTATAATTTGTTATTGCAGTATGTTCAAGAACAGGGGAGTGTTTTATCAAGTTGACAGATCTGACATCTTTCCTAGATTTTGATTGGCTTAGAGGCACTGTTATTATGGTAACCATCAGATAAAATGGGGTTTGTTGGATGAAACAAACGTGAAATGCTCCCCAGGACTCTGTGACACAAAGGTTTGCCATCAACTGCTAAATGGCATTGGCCAGTCAAGAACATTGTTGCATGTGTATTTTGTTTCAGATATTGAGCAGAAACCAATTAGAGCCTTTTTTTTATATTTGCATTCAGATTGCAAACCTATGTGTTGCAGGGCTAAAAACTGCCTCGGATTGAAAGATGGCATCCTGAAGTAATAAAACGTGTTTTTAAAAGCTCCATAAAATCTGATTTGTCAAGACTTGAAAAATAGAAATTAATATTCACAGTTGATTTGCATGGGAATAAGTCGATGACGACTCTACACTCCCAATTACAAGTAGGAGGCTCTGTTTTTTACTTCGTGAACCAGACTTGACTCTTTAAAGGTCAAGTCCACCAAAGAAAATGTTCATTTGAATAAATAGAGAAAAATCAAACTAGCATAACGCTTAAAATTTCATCAAAATCGGATGTAAAATAAGAAAGTTATTGCATTTGAAAGTTTCTCTTATTTTTCACAAAACAGAGATATGCACAAGTCGGTGTCATGCAAATGATGAGTCTATGTCCATCACTCACTATTTCTTTTGTTCTTTATTGTTTGATTTATACATTATTTCATTTTTTACAGATTTGACAATAAGAACCAAGTTGACTGAACCATATAGTATTAAATAATGCTAATTCCACATGTTCAAGAGGAATTAATCATTGTTTCAATAGCCTGACAATGAGGAGAAAATTAGAATATTTCATACTTCATATAATAAAATACAAAAGAAACAGTGAGTGGATGATGTCATCAGTTTCCTCATTTGCATACCAACCATGATGTGCATATAACTGTTTTGTGAAATTAAGTGAAACTTTAAAATGTCATAACTTATTTTACATCCAATTTTGATGAAATTTTCAGTGTTATGCTGGTTGGATTTTTCTTGATTTGTTCAGGTGGACTATTTGTTGGGGTGGACTTGTCCTTTAATACATCTCGAGTTGTGTGCCCCGCAAAACTGATTGTGTTATAGGTCCTTGTGTCCAATTGACTCACAAACATTGTTTCTTCAACTATCATGATAGAAGCATGCATAGAAGGTGGAGAAACAGGGGAGGGTAGAGAGAGGGGATAGAGAGATGAGGCCGCTCCTAGGTGAGGGAGGGAGGTAGGGAGAGCGAGAGGGAGAGAGCAAACAAATACCAACAAAGCAAAACGTGAGTTTACAAACTGGAGTAAACTCATGAAGACCATATACGTCTCGTGACATATCAAAGTGGATGCCATATGCTTTTACACATGGACTTCCAAAATGGACCCTGAACAAGTCATAATCCTCAATCAGATATCTAACCAAATATTTTGTCATGTCTTTTTTTAATCCTAAAATGCCTGAAATATATCACTGTCATGATAGGGTAGAAAACTGTTTTTCTTGATTTTGGCCTTGTCACTATATGACGTTACATTCCTCGCTGTGATAACCCTCTTTTATATACATGCTTTTGTGTACTTTCACAGTGTCCACATTGAAATGGCAGTGCCAGTCCTCCCCAAAGCCTCATTGATTTAATATTCACATCTAAGTTATACACATGCCCCGTTATTTCACTAAAATGATGCCCTTGTTGTGGCTCATTCTGGTAAAATCTGCCCCCCGCAAAAAAAAGAGAAAGCCAGTGGAAGATATATTTTTTTCATTTATAATTAAATCGTAGACTATTAAATTGAAATTGAATTGGATTGATTGAATCGAAAAAAATCAAGTAGGGTGGAAAAACGGTACTATCATCTAGTAAATAATTAATTCGGTGCCCCGCGGTGTGGGGCCTTCACTGACCCCCTTCAATTTTTTTCTTTTTAATTGCTGGCGCGGCGCTGAAGTAAATTCGCCAATACCATTCACGATAACATTCGTGATTTCGATTCGGCTGCGCTGATATTAAAGGAAAGTACGAAAGAAAAGGATACAAAATGGGGACACCTCTAAAAACATACGGGAAGAAGCCCGATGTCTTCCATTTTGAAGAAGGAGGAGAGCAATATATGATTGGTTCTGAAGTAAGTAAAATTCGTTTTATTGATATTTTGCCTCAAATTAGTGGTAGGAAAAGACACACTCGCTGACATGACACAGTCAGTCTGTGCAGTGTGTGGCACGTCGCGGAACGCATCCCCTGCCCGGCGTCAGCCCAAAGCCAAAGGCCAAATCCTTTGTTCGCTGTGCGCTGAATTCCTGCGGCTGCGCTGCCTTTTTTTGTGGGGGGGGGGGGGGGGGGGAGGGGACTTTCATATACATGCCCACTCTACCAAAAGCAAAAAAAAATAAATTATGTGATCTTGAACTAGAAGATATTAAAAATTAAAAATTAGGGCCAAATTGTGGTTTCGGGAACCACTCGTCGATTATTTTATTTGTTCGCGTGCACTTTAAGTTCTAACATTAACATTAATTATTTAAAGTTAAAGTTAAACGTTAGTCAGCAGAGTCGAGGTGGATTACGTTAGGGTTTATTACATGCCACCGCACACAGAAAAATCAAGCCATAGATGATAAGAAGTCGTGTGTTGTGGACACCAGACAGTAGAGGCGCACAGCCAATATTGGAGACTGTCTCCAATGTGGGAGATTATCTCCAATATCAGAGACTTTTGTAAAGAATTTGGGTAGGCCCCCCCTATCCAATTTCAGAGACAGTCTCCAGTTTTGGAGACCAATTTCCTTTGTTTACATTTGCTGCAAAAGGATTACCTTGGCGGCAAATAAAAATGTGCTAAGGAGATTCCTCATGAAAAATTGCCCCTTTTCACCGTCTACTTTAAAAATTCACCGTCTACTTTTGTTTTGATAAGGATTTTCGTTGTCAATCACACACAAAACAAATGGGCTTCTGACCTCAGTGAGACAAAATTTTGGATGGAAAAAATCATGCTATTGTTGGTGTTGTTTCTTTTGTCCTTTTGCAAAGCAAAGGTGGTGCTGCACCATCCCGAGTTTGCTCAATCTCGAGATTTTAGCCCGATCGGCCCACTTCGCGATTAATCTCGAGATTCAAGAAACCCCGTCTGCACCATCGCAAGACAGCGATTCCTGCTCGAGCGAGGCAACAAACCCGATATTTCGAGCATGCGCACTTTCGGATCTTGGAGTTTCAACGGCCCGCGCTTTTGAATAACTTCCCGCGATATGCAAGCAATGTACTCCTTTCACTAGCACTTTCGCCGAATTCGACCGGTGTTATGCAACAATCCTCTCAGCCCAGCGAGTGAAGAAGTGATGTATTCTTCGTTAAATATGAGTAGGAGACAACGACAGAGAGAGAGAGAGAGGGAGAGAAGGAGGAAAGAAATGCTATTTGCTCACATTTTGCGAAGGAATAAGACAACACTGCTGTCAGTGTTGTTATTGAATATGACCATCGTCGATGAGCGCCTCCCCCTTCGGTCTGGTCTCTCCCAAAATCCATTCACTGGTGGGACACCATCGTTGCTTATTAGGCAATTGATGAACGCTATTCGCATGTATAAAGTTGACTTTCGCACGTGTTTATGTTTTGACCAAGGCGGAAGTGGAACGCGAATTGCATTATGGACTGACGTCATGAATAAATTACCCTGAGTCCAATCTCGAGTGCGTCTGCACCGACGAATTAGCGGGATAATTCGTAAAATAGCGCGCTATTTTGCAAATAAACCCGAGTTGACTTGGGATTGCAATCTCGAGATTAATCCTACGAACTAGCGCGATAATTGCGTCTCCACCGCCAACTATCTCGAGATTTTTCAGATCGGGATAATTTGCCGGATCAGAAATAGCGCGCTAATTTGAAAACTCGGGATGGTGCAGACGGCCCTTATGTCTCCAATGTGGGAGATTGTCTCCCCTATTGGAGAGAGTCTCCCATATTGGCCGTGCGCCTCTACTGCCAGAAGTGGGATCGCAGCACGCGCGACCCACTACTAGTTAGAAATCCACTGCCAAACGCGGTTCATGGTGGGAGGTTAGTATATTAACCTCGCAATACGTGTGAGTGACGTTAGAGAACCGATGCGTGTGACCGAATAAAGACACTGCTGTGTTCCCTATTTCACGAAATTATGCCAGGGATTGCCAGATTTAGGATGGAAAAGTTGTATGTGGCTTTAGATCTAGATCTATAGTCGGAGTCTAGACCTCTAATTATATTCTGAATTCTGTCAAATTTTCGTGCATGATCAAGTAGGCCTAGGCTAGGCTAGAGTATATTAGTGGATCATATATTTACTACCAATCACTGTTTATAGTCATACTATTATAGATCTACAGTACATTCAATCATATTTCTTGAAATTTATCAAACTTCCACCATAGATCTACACAAATAGATCTACCTACAAAAAATAAATTACCGAGATAAGTTTTCTTTTTACGATCAACTTTCGATCGCACCCCTCTCCGCATGTGAAATTCACTTGAAAATGGTATCATAATTCATTACCCAAGGTGTGTTTTCTGTGGGAAAAGCTAAGTATGATAATTCTCAAAATCACTGATCAGCTATTTTGAGCATATGTAGTTCAGAGAGAAAAAAAAAACCCCTCTATTTTCATCACTTTTGGCTTTGGAATGATGTTGCAAAGTTTTTTGAAATTATTTTCTGATGTCTCAATATATGTATGCATGTTGAGTAATACAAGGCCAGCCGCTGTTGGTACTGTTTCTCCTGAAACTAACTGAACAGTAGAATTTTAATGTGTGCATGCCATGGCAACTATTTTAGGGGTGTAGGCATGTCTTTGCTTTAAAAGAAATTGTGTCGGGTCTCGTGAGGGGGGGATGGGACTTGTGGACACTGGACACCATACTAGTACACATAATTTTAATAAATTTTGAACAAAACTGAGAATGCGAAAGCTCATATACAGGACATTTCTTTTTTATTTGAAATGAGCTGCTCTGCAAATAAAAAATACAGAAAAAAGAGAAATTAGCTTTAAAGCTGAACTCATCACACCCCTGCAAATTCACTACAGTATCCATGTCAAGGTTTGTGAGATCTGGTCCATATCTTCAGTCATGGTTGGTCAAAGGCTTTAGTGAAAAGTTGACTTAAAACTATCTGTCTGACATTGACATACTATCTATTTCAGGTTGGTAATTACCTAAGGCTTTTCAGAGGATCATTGTACAAAAAATACCCATCACTATGGAGGAAAATGGCAAGCATGGAGGAGAGAAAAATGATTGTCGAACAGGGAGAAAGTGAGTATAATATTATTTCTTTGTTACATGTAGTTTGTTTCTTATTTGAAATCTACCAATCGTCAGTATTCTGTATTTAAAAATGAAAGCAAATAAAAATATTTTATTTCCAAAATATGCAATGACTCCTTGAAACACTTACATGTAGTGAGAGCTGTGATAAAAAATAATCAGACACGTAAAATGATAATGATATTCCCAAAGTTCTTATTTATGTAGGAACTTGACCTCAGTATAAAGTGTGTTTTAGTGACTACACTGTTCATTGGATACCTGCAGTCATATGAAAGTCTCTAGAAATACAAGATCAAGCAGATTCAAAAAATTTTGATGATCATTTTAAAGAATGTTTTATTGTGCTAGCTGAAGATGACTGATGATTGACACCCCAATGAATGTTGCTTTCTTGTAGGATTTGGCCAACATGGACTTGCTACAAATGTGACCCTGCTGAGAGCAAGGGAAGTTGAAGAAATCCTTGAAGGCAACGAAGAGAAATACAGGTCCGTATCCATCACCACAGACAGTGCAGTGGCAAGGGATCCTAAACCCAAACGCAGTCGTGATTGGGTACCTGCCATTCCTAACAGCTCACACCATCTAGATGCAGTACCGTGCTCCACTCCCATATCAAGGACCAAGATAGGACCAAAGAAACAGAGGACATTCCCAATGTGGTAAGGCCTTGTCCACTTTTTATAAAAAAAATTGTTAAAAAAGGAATATCTTGTTTGTCTGTCATAATTTTGCCCATCTCATATGCATCTCATTTGATATACTAATAAGGTTAAAAAAACAAATTGAAATTTATTTCATATTTGATCAGATCTGATCAGGGTTGTGTTTCATAAGGCTGTTTGTAAGTTACAACTTTACAGAGGCCTGGGGAGCATTTCATGATAGGACTTGTCGGACGTTTTATCCGACAAGTCCTGTTTTATCCGACAGTTACCATAGTAACAGTACCTTTCAGCCAATCAACATCAGAGAAAGATGTCAGATCTGACAACTTGTCGGACAAAAATCTTGATGAAACGCTCCCCTGGGGAGTGTTTCATCAACATTTTCATCCGACAAGTTGTCAGATCTGACATCTTTCTCTGATGTTGATTGGCTGAAAGGTACTGTTACTATGGTAACTGTCGGATAAAACAGGACTTGTCGGATAAAACGTCCGACAAGTCCTTTCATGAAACGCTCCCCTGGTGACCCTAACCTTTTTAGTGTGCTGAATTATATTCATAATGCTTTGCGTTCCCATGAGATAAAGGTGAAATCCAGCCCAAAAGATAAAATGCTCATCTTTAACAAGTATTATAGCGCAATTTGTTATTTCTAAAGTTTTTATAAGAATTATACAAAAATCTATTCTCATTCCACGGAAAGTATTGGTGATTTGATTTAGCACAAGAAGGAGTCATCTGTTACAAGTATGTGTAGAATCATGCATAACTTTACAGCCTTGTGAAATTTACCCCAGGTGATGATAAGGACAATGAGATAATAATAAACAGTTTTTATATAGTGCAAATCAAAAGGTGCTTAATAGCAAAAGAAAAAAAAATTGGTAAATTCACTTAGTTGAAATAGGTACTCTTTGATTACATGTAAGTTTTAAATATGTCTTATGTATCAATTGTTTAAAGGGAATTAGAAAGGGTGTCCCATTAAACTGGGGAGGTTTGAGCAAATGAACGTTCACGATATGTTTTTATTTATTCATAATGGAATGAATTGATGAATTCTCATGAATGTATTTTATCATTGTTTTCTTAGTTATGATGATCATGATCCTGCTATTATCCATGACAATGCTACTCAACCTGATGTCCTTGTTCCTATAAGACTTGATATGGAGATAGATGGACAGAAGCTTAGAGACACATTCACATGGAATAAAAATGGTCAGTATGCAAGAGAAACTGTCCATTCACAATCATTTCTTTTATCATGCAAGTGTTGCTTTTCAGTGTATCCCTCCACTTAATATTGTCTTTGTCTTCATTTTATACGTTAATCTAGTATTATCTATCTTGCAGTGTTTTATACTTACAAATATGTTTATGCCTTTGTGAATAGGATATGAATCAATCAAATCAAATCAATTAATCAAAGCAATAGTTATAAACTATACCTTGCACAAAATGCTCCATAAATAATGATTTCTAAAGTGCCACAAAGTAGACTGACTTACTGCCTTTTTCAAACAATGGATTTCTCTTCCTCAGGAACCTATGAGCTGCTTGTTGATCATATCATGTATTGAAATATACCACCCAACAATCTAAATTGGTATCAAGATTGGTATTTTCTGATTACCAAACTGGTTTAACGATAATGTAGATTGGAATTATTATCAAAAAATCTTGATCAAGCACAATGTATTTACACTGTTGTACATGAATAAGAGTATGGAAAAAATAATGTTTTGAATTAGACATTTTTCCAAAGCCATGTCCTGCCCCCAAAAGTTAAGCATACAAAAATTAACTTTATGGTATCTATGTAACTTTGTGCTTTTTTTTTTATAGAACAACTCATAACCCCTGAGATGTTTGCTGAAATACTCTGCGATGACCTTGACTTGCCACCTACGACCTTCATACAACCCATCTCTCAGGCAATCAAGACCCAGATAGAGGCTTATCCTACAGATACAAGTATACTAGATGCACATGATCAGAGAGTCATTCTAAAGGTTGGTGCATGGTCAGATAGCCACTTTCTTAATACTTTACAATCTGACACTAATATTTTCTCTGGGGGCCATGTCACTGATGACCCTTTCTTGTGCTAATAAGAATATAAGATATCCCAAGGTTTACCTGTTTAATCATAAAGGGAGTGCAGTTTTTATTACCATAATCATATTTGGAAAACAAAACAAATTTTCCTTTCTGGATGCTTGCTAACAAGAATTTTAATCTGCAAAGATGGGATTTCAACCTTAGCTCTTGGGAATCAAAATGATTTAGAATCTGATTTGTTGAGTTGTGAAAGTTACTCACAGCTTTATTAAACACCACTCTGTCATTAATCGCTCCCATTGAAGTCAAATATGAAAATTAGCCTGAAACCTATCACTAATCTCTATTTTCTATTCTGAATTTTCTAACCAAATGCATACTGTAAAAGAGGATTGATTAAAATGTTGAACTCATAAAAATGAATATAATGGGGAAAGGGGGGACATAATGAATACATTTGCTATTTGACATAAATGGTTTCTCTTTCTAAAACAGACAACTCTTTTGTTTCAATAACATAAGTTATTATATCAAGTACTAGAACATTTTGAAAGGTATTCAATACTACTTTGTATCCCAGGAGAACTATGTTTAGGGGGGAAATCAAGAACATCAATGTTAAAATCACAAACATTCCTTCTGATCATCTTCTTCGTAGTGAATTTCTTTTGAGTGAAGATGTGAAATAATTTTTTCTATTGATAAATTCCAGCATTAGTCAACCTTCAAATAATAGGCTATAATAGTGACCAATAAAGTCAAAGAAAATTTTCAGACGAGATTGTCCAAAGCTTCTTCTAAGTCCAATTCTCCTAGGTTTAACAGATTTCAGAGGTCCAAAGAGATTTAGATTTTGGTAGAGGTACCTGCATTAGCATATGTTGTTTCTCATTTCTTATAACAGCTGAACATACATGTTGGAAACATCTCCTTGGTGGACCAGTTTGAATGGGACATGGCAGAAAAAGACAACAGTCCGGAGGAGTTTGCTCTCAAATTGTGTGCTGATCTTGGTTTAGGTGGGGAGTTTGTGACCTCCATTGCATACAGTATCAGAGGACAACTAAGCTGGCATCAACGAACCTATGCTTTCAGGTATTTGTACAGAGTCATACTTTCAGGGAACATATTCTCCCCTCCCCTCCTATTTGGAAAAAAATGGCTGAGAGATAGCTTTTCTGCTTAAAACCTCACTCAATTAATTGCATAAACAATGATTTTATGAGAAAGAATAAAGGTCAATTGATCACCATATCATCATAGATCTTGTTCATTTTTACATTAACCTGACTTGATATCTGGTTTTCTTTCCTTGAAACCCTCACTGATTTATGTTTGTGTTTTTGTTTCTGTCAGTGAATCACCACTGCCTACAGTAGAGATATCTGTACGTAACCAAGAAGAAGCAGACAGTTGGTGTCCTTTCCTAGAAACCTTATTTGATTTATATTGGAGTTTTTGTCTCTTACTGAATCACCGTTGCCAACAGTAGAGATATCTACGTAATCAAGGCGTAGTTGATAGCTTGTGTCCATTCCCAGAAACCCTCACTGATTTATGTTTGTGTTTTTGTTTTTGTCAGTGAATCACCGTTGCCTACAGTAGAGATATCTGTACGTAATCAAGGAGAAGCAGACAGTTGGTGTCCTTTCCTAGAAACTCTTATTTGATTTATATTTGACTTTTTGTCTCTTATTTAATCACCGTTGCCAACAGTAGAGATATCTACGTAATCAAGGCATAGTTGATAGCTTGTGTCCATTCCCAGAAACCCTCACTGATTTATGTTTGTGTTTTTGTTTCTGTCAGTGAATCACCTTTGCCTACAGTAGAGATATCTGTACGTAATCAAGGAGAAGCAGACAGTTGGTGTCCTTTCCTAGAAACCCTCACTGATGCAGAGATGGAGAAGAAGATAAGGGATCAAGATAGAAACACCAGGTCAGTTGATCATTTTGACTTTCTTTTTTTTCATATCTTGTTGCTCGTCGAACCAAATTTGGGCTATTTTTTCCAACGTGTTCAATGATATGAAGATTTGGTACCCTATATAAATGGACTTGCTATTGTTATTATATATTAATTTACTTGTTCATTTATTCCTTTAAGTTTTTTCTTCAGTTATTGATGTTTCCTTTTTATTCAATGAGTTTTTAAATTTTTCTTAGTCCCACATCACTGAAATTGTACTATCGCACATTGCCATTGTTACTGGATATGGAAACAAAGCCTTATCATCTTAATAACATGTGGTCAATGTTCTTATATTTTCAGTTGTCATACTCATGCATATAGCAACATCTCTTGCTAAATAAGCATGTCTTACAAGTTGTGTCACAAATTTAAAGCTCCCTAGTTAGATTATTCAAGCTTTTATATCCCTTTCATCTTTTATACCTTACAGGAGAATTCGTCGTCTTGCCAATACTGCTCCAGCTTGGTAGGAAAGACCCGAAAGCATCACAATAAAGCACCAACCAACTCTTACCAACAAGTGGGGTCCAGATCTGCATACCGTATTCATATCAAAGGCAATTTGGAACACAGTAAAATGGAGTTTAACATTACACATGTGAGGACCTGTGATCATTGGATAGATAAGACATTCTCCATTTTTTTGCAAACATTGTTGTTGCAATGCACAAAATAAAAAAGTTCCTATTAGAGGTTGATTAATAAGCAATCCCTTGCATTTTACCAGTATGATATAATATTCCCCTTATTAAAATATAATATTGTGAAAGCTCATAAATAAATTTTCAAATAGCAATTGCATTTTTCAAAATTATACTAGACATTTTGAAATACAGCTTTAGCTTTTTGTATACCCGTCTATGACATGAAGAACAGAGAACGCTAAATGAATTTGATATTACATAAATGGAATTCAAATGTTGGATTTATTTTTAGCTAATAATAATAATAATAGTAATTGGTATATACAGTGATTTTTGCCGATGACACAGGGAATTCTTTTTTACACCAAAGTACAAGGGCCCATTTCACATTGTAGACTTACAATTATGGTTACTTTGCCATTATTGTAACTTCCATGGAAAGCTTGATTGTGATTAACTGTCGAGTCCTGTTACTGCGGTAGTTGCCTTGATGAGTTACCATAGTTTCAACTCTATATGAAACAGGCCCCAGATCATTGTTAGCAGATGTGTTGCCAAGAAGTCTAGGAATGTTCTGGGAAAGGGGAAGGAGTCAGCAAAGGCCTTAAATATTTGAATTTTCTAACAAGGGTAAAAGGAACACCTTTTAAATGCACCACCATAGAATAATGTCAGGCAAGGGATACATTTGTAATGATTAACATCTATCTCTGTTATATGTATTCCACATATTGCCTAATGGGGAAAGAAGTTACATGTACAGTATACCACATCAAGCAGGTATATGAGTTTGTTTGGTAATATGATAATAGCAGCAAATTGTTATTCACTCTTCATGAAATTTCAGAGTGTGTAATGAATATCACAAGGGCATTTGATCCTATCAATCAGTAACATTTTTATGAAAAATCAAAGATGCAGGTATTTTGTTTGATATGAGGGTGCTTACGAACTCGTCGATACTCAAGCTTACTTTAAAATAATCTTTGATTATATTTTGTGGTATTAGCTTCACAGTTTTGGGATCTCTTGATTTTGGCACCAAACTAGTTCATTTCTTATAGTTATAACTACAAGATTGGATATGTTGCTTCAGATGATGACTGAACAAACCTCTAGATTTATGTTACATGGAATGCGATGTGTATTTGTTTTGTCTGTATCATGTAAAATGTAAATATATGTAACATTTTGTAATAAATCAATTAAACTCATTAGTTGGTTAACTTTTGTTTTTATACACACAAACTTGTGACATCACAATGGTTTTGTTTTATGAGTTCATAATGATGTTGATGTCACAAGTTTGTCTGCAAATCTGTTCTTTTGAAAGAGTTCTTTTAACTGTAACGTTATTTGGACTCTTGCACCACCCCCCCCCCCCACAAAAAAAACAACACTTTTTGCTGGCAGCATCCCATTGGTTTTGAACACAAAATGTTGTTGAGGTTTCTTACTTCTTGTCTGAATGACTTTCAAATCAATATTGCTGACCTGGGATTACAAGACTTGAAGTTGAATTGGAAGGATGATGGTGGTTTGTGATGACGATGGTGGTGATGATGATGGTGATGATGAGGATGGTGATGATGATGGTGGTGATTATGGGGATGATGGATTTGGAAGGATGATGAGATGGATTGAGATGATGATGGGGAGGGTTGAGGTGATGGTGGGGATGATTTATTCCATGGTGATAATGATGACAGTGGTGATGATGATGGCCATTTTTCATGGGGATAATGAACAGGTGTTTTTAAAGGGATGGTGATAATGTCCTCGACATCATCCTTTAAAATCCATCAACTACATATGACTCTGTCCAAGTCGAATCTCTTGGGACCACAGAAATATGTGAGGAAAAATTTGACTTAAAACATATCTTGCATATTCTGGTCTGAAATAATGCTTCAAGTTTGTTAATTTTTGACTTATGGATGTTCGACTTATGAAATGCAGAGGAAAATAAAGGGGTGGACTTGATGTTGAAGGTGATGGATTCTGGTGATGAATGGATGATGCCTCTAATGACGTGAATTTACTTCAAAATCATTTATAACATAGAAAAGGCTATGATAAAATAACTGGGGGAAACAACAACATAAGTAAACTTATTTGAAAAAGCATTTAATAAATCAACTTACCAATATTTATCAAGGTATTCTCATACTTGAAAAATGAAATACAATATAAAAACTGTACAATATAAAAATAATTATGTTTATAGAAAAATTGATTACAAATCAATCAGAGATAATAATAAAATTCATCTAATCACACTGATGAGCAACTATTTTAGGCATGATAAATTATTCAATTAGAATACAAATTCATCACTTATAAAGAGACGAACTTACATATAAAAAACAAAAATCAGGCAAGTGAAATAGTGGCAAAAAACATTAACCTGAATTATCAAGATGTAACTACTACACAGATCTTTTTGGTTGTATCATTGTGATGCCTGTGACTTGTAACATTATTTGACATAAGAATTTAATAGACACAATGACTAAAATATAACTTTGTGATCTATACGAGACCCAGGGTCCAAAGGAGGGACAAACCTTACAACAACAAAAAAAAAAAATACATATGTACATAGAAAATGCAAGTTGCAAAAGTACATAGCAATTAGGTTCTATGAAAAATATCTTTGGAATGAACAGAAGTACACAAAATATTAATTTTCTTCCCTGGCCATTTTTTTAAATTATAATTTTTATGTATGGTCTAGTGGTACAATTGAAAAGGCACTGAAGTAGAAAATTCAATCTTAAATTTGTTGGTCTGAGAAATAGGGGGAATCATCACCAACAAGCTTGACATGGTCTTCTGACATCCCTATGGGAAAGTCCCCAGTTTTCTGTTTTCTATTAAAAGTGGAGTTCCATAATCTTTGGTAATCCAATGTCAAATTCTGTTCTTCAATTACTTATGCAAACCAATACTATAAAGCAACAGTATGTCAATAAAAAATAAATCTTTAAAAAAGGTAATTTTCTGTTAATACATACATGTACTGCAGTATCTTGAAGAACACATGCTAAATACTGCCAATAGGTCTGATCTGCAGATTTCTTTTTACTGATGAACAGTTTTTGTTTTAATAGACTTCACTTTGATATTCATGGGATTCACTATATTTTCAAAATTAAATTTTTGGCTAAAAAAACGTGTTTTTCGTGAAATTCTATGAATCGTAAGTTCTTCCTCAATTATGTTTGACATTTCTATTCTTGGTATTGCAGAGAACTGAAGACTTTACCCAATGTTCAGATATAAGTTAGTTGTACAGCTAAAACAGAACAAAATGACACCTAACAAAGTGAAATGGGGTTATCCATTTCAATATGAGTTCATTAAAGTATCATAATTTGTCTGAATGTAGGGTAGCTAAAGGACGATATAGTGTTCCCAGATGATTCATAATGACAATACAATACAATATAAATTAGACCATAAAAAAGAATGATTGATCAATTTGATGCACAAGTTTTACTGTATATTTCCAGTAATATTAAGGGGAGGGTAATTTTTTCGCTGCATTCTAAAGTGGCTAAACAAGAATGTTGAAATCCTTTTAAAAAAGCTGCTTAAGGTAGTCTCAGACCTACAGACAAATGCCTGAAATATTTGCGTCATCATCAATTTTTATAAAGAACAAAAGTGAAAATTCGAACAAGGAACATCCTACTGTCCAAAGTTCTGAATAATAATATGAATACTCTAGTTCAAATTCAAGACTGTTGAAATCCTCTTTAAATTATAAAAGTGATTTTCTTGGAGCCATAATGATCTAATATGCAATTATATGAACTGTTACATACAATTTGAAACTGATTTGTCCAAACTAAAGGCTTGCATTTACCAAAATTTCTGATTAACATGTAAATTTCTTAGTGATTCTGAATCTCCAATAACAAAATTCAATTTGTTTTCATTTCCAGAAATCAGGTCATACCCCAGTTGTACAGCGAGTCAGTCTTCAGAGAATGAACAGAATCTCATTTGCTTTTAAATACTTTATAAACAGACATGGCATGATTAATATACACGTGTCTCTAAATATATGACCACACAAAATAAGTTACTTTTTCTAGTACACTCATCAAATAATTACCCAATACGGAATAAAAATTTATTTCAGAATCTTCACAATTAACAATGAGACACGATTATTCATGCAGCTAGGAGGAAAAATAGTAACCTTTGAATGACAACTTTTCATAAAATCCAAAATGCAAACATATAAAGTCCAAAGTTATGCACACAATGTATCCATTAAATTGTACTTGGCTTTGATCATAACAACCAAATTAGAATGTACATTATTTAATCTCCTGTTTGGCAACATACATACAAAATATTTAAAAAACATTTGTTTTCCAAATGTTTAAGACTGATGAAAACCACTGGGCAATTCCATGAAAATAACCAATCCAATAATATGAAAGCATTTACTTATATCAAATGAAGCACAATCCCGGCTGTTTCATAAAGCTGTTCGTAAGTTAAGTGACTTTAAGAATGACTGGTGATCCTTTCTTGTGGTATTATGATATTTACCATTAAATGTTCACTTGTGATTTAGTGCGTAAGAAAGGTTCATCAGTCGTTCTTAGAGTAGCTCTTAACTTACAAACAGCTTTATGAAAAACCCATCTGCAATGTTTAGATCAATCATTTAACAAGAGGGATTGGATGCACATGTGCTTTATGGAATTGCCCTACTAGGAAAGTCTTGAATGCAATGGTGTTGTACAAAGACAGTTGGCATTAGATTCACTAAAGCAATACTCTAAAGGCACTGATGAATTTGTAAAGTGAGAAGAGAAAGACATATTTGAAGTAATAACAATAACTTGTTTGAAGAAGAATTGATCTATTGCTCATCAAAGATCTGAATGGAAGAAACCACAGAAAAACATTTGTGAAAACCAATAAAATATTTAAGGATACAGAAAACACATGTAGAATACATGTATTTAAGGAAACCCAAGTAAAAAAAAGGTGAGAAAACAAAGTATATTATTCAAAGGTCAAGTCCACCTCAACTAAGAAAAAGAAGTTTATTTGAACAAATTGAGACAAATCAAACAAGTATTATGCAGGAAATTTAATCAAAATTGGATGGAAAACAATATTTATTGTATTTATGGTATTACAGACACACTGAATTTCAAATTAATTCTCCATTGGTCAGTACAGAAACAACACAGGGGACTTATTCAATAAAATTATAAAACTGGGAAAGGTTTTTTTGTTCATTTATAAATAGCAACTGACAGATCTATATCTGAAATATAAATAATGAATAATGTAACTAACCTACATGAATGGTTTCCTTTATTGCGTCTCTGTATCTGTATCAGCATCTGCATCCTAATAATATTAATGAAATTAAAAGAAATGTAGAGAATTTTAGTTAAGAATTATGCCTTGTTATGCGTTTACATTCATATATTAATGTAACAGGAATGACAGTGTCAAATAGTTCAATGGCCTGAAAAAAAAATGTGAGCTAAACCAACGTCAACTATCAATAATAACATGATGCAGTACCTTAAAATGCATACAAAATACATGTTAGGATTAATACCTTGAATGCACCAACAGCTAGTGGTTGCTCGAGCTAAAGCCGGGATGATAATATATAGTTGCGCTTTATATCCTCTGGCAAAAACGCTAAATAAATTCAGCTTTTATTATCAGTATCAATGTCTCAAATTTGATCAACAATTATTCATAGATGTGAATTTGACCATTACCTCATATGGAATGTCATCGACTAGCTGGTATTTCTTCTGTCTGTAAAAGTACCGCTTTTTGAGTAGATATAATACACATATATCTGCCATAATACTAGCCTGAAAGTAGAAATTAGAGAAGAAAAAAATCATGAACGAAAATTTCTTAGAAACAATATTTATATTTACATGTTTTATATAGATACTTATGTGCCATGTGACCAACATACTGTCACATGACCATTGTAGCTCGGACAATTGTTATGTTTCCCAACATGACATAAAATACATTATACTTCGGAATATGACAGTGTCTTAACATCATACAAATCACATGTGTGATTTGTCAATTGCCAATCGAGTTCAGTGAGTAGAGGATGCAGTGCAAAGTGACAAAAATTGTCAAACTGGCTACTTTTGCATCGCTGGGAGAGGAAGAACTGGACAAAATAACTGATCAAACAGATGCTCCTGCAACTAAAAAGATCCTCTATGTAGCCCGAGAGTGAGCTAACAAGTTTATACAAAAAGGTTTCTACTTCCAGAAACAATGACAGTAATTGAACTAAGTTTCTTCAATCATTTTATCTAGAGGTCCATAGACCAAATGGTGAATGGTATACTCAACCATTAAATGATAACGCTGATATATGGATTGCAGAGACATTTAGACAAATTTGATTTACCGCCGTAAATTACCCAGAATTTAAAGAAGCAAATGACATGTACCTCACTCAAAGCTTAAGAAGGAAACGAGTCTGTTGATTACAGGGAGCCCATTACGAAAGATGAGTTTTGAAAATTAAGTCATCGACAGCAACTGATGTAAACACTCCCATAAGACTTCAAAACAACGTTTTAATTTGTGCAATCAACGGAGAGAAAACTGACACAATTTTGTCTAAAACAGACTTCGTAGTTGTGACTGATTCAACAAAGAGAAATATGTCTACCTTGCCACTGACAAACTGACTAAAAACCATCATAGAGAATCACTCAATGACTCAAGCAGTCAAAACAAAGAATGCATCAAACCCATAAACTAGACTGTCCTGTTAAAGCACTTTAAAGGTATGTTTCCAATCTTAATTCAGCATGTGAGGATTATTTTTGGCATCCAAAGATAACAGTGGAAAGTAATCAAGTATGGTACTACAATCACCCATAGGAAAGAAAGAATACTTTGCGTGATATAGTGAAGAAAATACTACTTGGTGCCCATACATCAAAATGTCTACACAAACCACTTCTTACATGCAACATCTATCCACATCCTAGGATGCGAGTGGATTTGAGGCGAGACACATAACGTATCCAAACACAAGTGTGAAAGTAGTATCAAATACTATTCTTAGTCGAGCATGAGTAGATGCCCTTCACCAATGAGTGATAGAATAGCTTGCCCATCTATGCAGACAAGGCCGGCAGCTTTTTATTGGTCCGACATGTAGCATAATTTTGTAACCATGTGTCCGGACATTTCAAATTTTGGTCTAAAAAGGTGCAGTCATATTTTGCATGGTGTTATCATCATAAAATTTGTTGAGGTGTCACAACCTAATCAAGCAACAAACATAAAATCGTAGGCCTATTTCACAAATGAGTTAAGACCTGTCCTTGCCATTAACCATGGTAAAAAAGGATCAGCAGTTAATGTTGGTGAGTGTAATTAAAAGTTAGCAGAGGAAGTCTATTGTTGACTAATATTGTTGTTTCACTAAGCTCTTTGTGTCATAAATCAATATAGAAAACACATTTGTCAATAGGACATTTTTATCAAATCAAATCTCTATTAAGCATATTGAAATCATAACCTTACCAATGAGAGCAACGCCAAACCAGATGCAATGTTGAGAATCAGAGGAACAACATCAAACTTTCCTGCTTCCCCAGACACGATTACTTGGAAGAGTATTCCATATGCCTTTGTCTGGGTTCTAAATTCTGTGTCATTCTCTTTGTAGTTTATAGAGTATCTGAAATAAAATTTAGATTCAAGAAGTAATTAATCATTCAATCAAAAATTAATACTGTCACTAATGTGGAAAGATGGAAATAAGTAATGTGCTGTAAATTTAAGTGTTAAAATTATAGCCTGAAAAC
Organism: Lytechinus pictus; assembly: GCF_037042905.1. Taxonomy (NCBI): domain Eukaryota; kingdom Metazoa; phylum Echinodermata; class Echinoidea; order Temnopleuroida; family Toxopneustidae; genus Lytechinus; species Lytechinus pictus. The sequence continues at coordinate 18,222,508 of NC_087246.1, forward strand.
AAAGCCATGTTATAACAGGAATGTTCTACATTGATTTAAAAAGAATTCCCTTATCCAATACCACCACAAACAATATCACAACCATTGGTAATGCAGAAAATAAAATTGTAAAATTTCTGTAAATGGGAACTTGTCTTAATGTTGAGTGACCACAGATACAACTATTTCTGGTGATTCAACATTGAGCCACACCTCTATCAGTTTCAGAGATCAATGCAGTGTAACAGGGTCAAGCATCTTCAAGTTAATCAATTGATTGATTCATGCATTAAAAAAATTCTTCATCTCTTGTTTGGAAAGCAAGTCAAACTACTCTTTTTGCAAAGTTTGGTTTCCATCCAGTTTATTTTCCATCTAATCTTCTCTGCAGACAGCATTTGGGTGTTGTGGCATACGCCTGTCATCCAAGATACACAGGGAAGTTATGAATTGAAGCCGAGGTTAGAAGTTCTGGCCATAGTAAGTTTTTTTAATGGTGAAGTTGAAGGTTGGACCCAGGTATACAAACCCAAAGATACACACAGATGCTACACCACCACACTACATTTAATGAGGTAAATGAGACTAACTGCTTCTTACCTGAAGTTGTAGCCTGGTGCAATAAGGGCATTTCTGTTATCTAATCTTCGGAAGGTGTACATTGGTCTGCAGTTATCTAGGCTGTAGTCTAAGTTGCAGTCCCAGTGGATTATTATTCCAACTACTGCTCCCTAATATGCAAATAAAATAAATAAAAGTTGATCAATATGACTTCTTATACAGTGTATCAGTGTTTCAAATGTAGGCCAGTTGGAATTTTCATCAGTACAAAGCATAAAATCAACAGGGTTTTTGTTCACAGGTATTGTCTTTAGTTTGGTATGAATTCAATGCATTTCAAAATTTCTTGCAAATGTTTCTCTCATGATTTTTTTTATTTTGTTATTTGTCTCAAACAGAAAGCTTTGTCACATGAGCATGCCCTACCAGAGACACGTGCCATGTTCATAAAATCCCCCAACCAGATCATGGCTATTTGCCAAATATCTCAGACAAACGGCAAAGTTTGCCAAACTATTTCACCTCTGAATCTTGAAGTATATTCCCATTTAAGTCACTTGATCTCCCTGTGTGTTAAATGCATGTAGTTCAGCCAATGTATTTGCACATTACATGTATATTGTGAGAACTTTGTACAAGCTGTGGAATGATCGTTAAGCACTTAATTTTAATGACTATTTTCATACACACAACCTTCTCAAATTGTTTGTGTGTGTCACAATAAAAACTGTACAAACAAAGTTGCTTCAAATAATGTATAAATGGAGCTTCCAGGGTCCCATGACACAAAGATTTATGATTAATTGCTCGTTTGATTTTCATGATTAATTATAACATTGTAGTCAATGCAATTAACTGTTAATAAGATGATTGATTATTCTAAAATCATGTTTCTTTCTCCCTTGCTTTCCATGGTGAAGAAAAATATTTCAGTAATCATTCCAAGATGGCTATGAATCATATATGTATGTCAATTGAGTCAATAAATTGAACATGTACTAAAAGAGATTTGTGTTACAACTTTAAACCAGATATTAATTTAAACCCGAGATCAGAATACTAATTAGAAGGTTTAGTAGCATTTTGAAATACACACCATTTTAAAACAAACATGATATTTATATTAGCCCTCAATGGACAGATTGTGGCTATTTAATACAAGGTGATCTCTTTTTATTCATACAGAGGGATAAAAAATAGCAACAGGTGCAATATATTACAAAAGATGAACAGATGTATTTCATTTTCTTTCTGAAATATGTCATACAGGTCACGCCATACTGTATGTTTGACACTCATCAAGGTCATCATAGTCATGATAGGAGAGGTTTAGGTAGAGATATTGATTTTTACTACTCAAACTTCTAGTATTGTTTCATTTGTATTCCTATGGAGATATCACAACACATATCTGTATCTCAAATGTAGTCCTTTGGAAGAACATATAAACGTTAGATGACAATGTGGTACGCTCTTTACAAGAACGGAATATTATAAAATGACATACATCTTGGATTCAAATATCTACTAAAATTTCAAAGAGGATATAATATTGTTATTGGCATGTTATTGAAGATCCTAGACTGAGCTTGGACTACATGTAGATCATGTTTCTTCTTTTTAGTATTTTGATCAGTTCAGCTGGTAAGTCAACCTACATTTATTCTTATTATCTAATGGTGAGCCAGATACTTTCATTCTGTGCTTTTTATGTAATATGAAACTATGGATATGTATACTTGTAATGTACTATTATGTTCTCGTTATTCATGAGCACTTCGCAATTGACTTTACGTGTAAATGCATAGAGCTGACAGACTTTAAGATCATCAGAGTGTTGAAAATTCGCTTTGAAAATTTTTGGTGCACTCAAAATAATGATGTATTTTATATTCATTAATTGCTTCGGTTATATGAGCATGATTTTATTTGAAAAACTCTGCTTTATCACAGGTTTATTTAAAACCTTTGAATAATCATACAACAAGGTTATCCTCATATGCAGAGTATAAATTGCAATAGATAGCAAGGAGAGTTACCAAGTAAGCAAGGCTGTTGAAGTCTTCTCCTATTTCCTTGGCTATGGTACCGAGCGTAAATACTGGGCAGAACTGGTCTGTTCTACTGCTATAATGACATTGCTTCAAGTATGTACTATTGCTGTCTTCTAGAATGTTACGTCTGTATCATAAGGGGAATTGTGGAAAAATAGGAAATTAAACAATGAAAGTTATTTTCCATATGCATTTAAGAGTAGGGTAATGCTAATAATATTGACATGTTATAACATTCTGCAAAAACAAAGAGAAAAATCATTACCAGAGATAGATACAAAAACAATTAAATATGATTTGATCACAAAGTTGACACTAAGTGCAAGTGAGATCTCATCTTTAACATGGGACCAAATCACTGATATATCAACTATACAAGTTATAATGCACCACAAAATGAAATCAATCAGTCAAACTTACTTTGAAACATTGAATTTAGGAAACTGGATACTATTCTTGATTAGAACAGTGAAGTTTGCAGCATCACTCAAAACAGATTTATTGGTCCTGTGAAAAAAAAGAGCATGAAAAAAAATACAAATCATTTAGTTACAAGAATGTTAAAAATATGTTTCAGGATATAGATTGAAAATCTGAGGTACAGGTATGATCTTCATACCGTTTGAAATAAAATCTTCACGTCTCCCCCCCTTAAAAATTCAATAGTAATACATAAATGAAATAAATAAATAATTAAAAGGAAGCATTTAAAGAAAAACCAATATTCTAGAAAATATCAGTCATTGAAATTTTGGAGAAAAAAAACTTTGGGTATTTGGAAAGCATCATATGGAATTATACCCCTATATCAATTTTAAATCATATATGTGCAACTAAATCTTTGTGAAACTTCCCTTAGAACTAATTGTGATAATGTGAACAAAAATTTATCTTTTTGTCACATTCATAGATTATCTAATTTTGGTAAGCATTTACCTGTAATGCTACAATCTCAATAAGACCTTTATCATAAACTGTGTATTTGCTGATCCAGCATGACAAAATCTTACAAAAGTTTATAAAAACATGAAAGTTTTCTATGATTGTGGGTTTACTAGCTATAGAACTCTCTCCCAGAGTCTATAAAACGTTTTCCCTCCTCTTGAAATCAACACTCAATGTATGATATTATTTTCTTATTATCAGAATATTTGAAGTGTCATTGTTTCAGTTGTATTGTAAAATCATCCCTCCTCTGATCTAGCCATCACCAATAACATCTTCATCATGATCTCCATCAATTCCATCTTCATCATTGGCACCTACTTCCTCAGCAAAAACATTACCTCAATTATGATTGATCTATTATTTAAAGAATATAACCATTCTGCTTTAGAAATGTATTCATCAATTTCAGGAGTTTTTTTTTCGGGGTTGTCATTTTCACAAGCAATTTGCTTAATGGAAAAGGTCCTTCATGAATGTTATTACTTGGCAGTAAAATCTTGTATGGAATAATCATGATTCGTTGTACACTTGATTATTTATGATTGATGTACAAAATGTAAATTATAATTCTCTTGCTTGGTATATTATATTTTTGTATATCAATGTAAAAGAAAATTTTAATAATAATAAAATCAAAAGAAAATTTTCTCGCCAACTTAGAACTACTTTTCAACATTACCACATACAGGTAGAGCAATAATTGTGACCAACTTACACGGGAGTTTTATCAAACTCAACTGGGCACCAAGCTTTGATCTCACAAGTCTGTGTAACATTTCCATCAGGATATGTATAGTTGACACATTTACCAGTCATCACACCTGAGATATAGACACAGATTACATTTTTCATAAATGTAAAACATTAATCATAAAAAATGTTTACTGTCACTAAACAATGATCTAGACTTGCAAGATCTAGCACCAGACAAACAGTCAAACACCAAATTGCATTCTGATGCAAATGTGAGCTTCTCATAGCCTCTCCGTCAAGCATTTGTACTTATTCTTCTCCTATCTCATTTTTTTTTTGGTCTTTGTTCTTATTTTGTTTGTTTCATGAGTTCATTTCCATAAATTTTGCCATAAAAATTTTCCATCATATTATCATCATGACAAAATGCTAAATTTTGACAGTTTCTATTTGCAATATGTACTTTACTTATAAATCTACATTTCCTTGTGTATTTTCATGTTTATGCAAATGAATATACATATTTTGACATGTACATTCATCACAATCTGCCTCATATTGCAATGATGTTTTCATCAATCAACCATTTATCCATCTCTCTACCTAGGGAGATCAAATGATGGGCTATTGTCTCAAGCATTCTTGGATGGACTATGTATTTTCTACTTGTACTGAAAACATTATAGTTTACCATTTCCATTGGTGATGGGCATGCCAGCATCACAATCCTCAGGCCCTGAACATTCTGCATTAGGTATTTTAGGATCCTGGCAAAATAAGCAGTATACAAAGAAACTTTTGTTGAATATGCAGTCTATAATGAAGTGGCATTTAATTTCGAAAACCATTGTGATTACATTGTACAAATATACCAGGCTTTAAGTAAGTATAGTGAGAATTATTCGTCCAAGGTTGGACTGGCATTGCTATTTTTCCCCAAGGGGCGAAGCCCAAGAGGGAAAAATAGTAATTTTGCCAGTACAACCAAGGATGAATAATTCCCTCTATACTTTTGAAATAAAGGCATAGTATATTTGTTTTATATCCTACTTTTGTAAGTTAGAGCAATAGATGTTGATAATTTAGTACTTGTACAAGTAGTTCATCCTTTTTTAATCTGAACCAAATTTATAGATAACCCGCTGCACTGACTGACCTATTTTCCTGAAGCCACGCGCATGACGTCACAGAATAGTAAATTTTCTTCAAAGGGCATTCCATTGTCAACATCATTGCAAAATAGTGAGAATGTTTGATCACATGATGCAATTTAGACCAATCAGCATACAGGACTTAATTTATGTAGGATATAATTTATTCTGTTTCCTGTCTACTGAACTATTAGAATGGATGTATCCCCATTCTAGGGCCCTTATTCTAAACTATAGGGTTTAATTTAAACTCTGGTCTATTGTTGTGATTTAACTATGGATAGCCAATTGTGTCACAAATCTCTATCAGTATAGGTTCAGTATTAGCTCACTTGTAACTCAGATCAGTCTTGCAAAAATAAATGAATAAGTTTTGTTCGCCATTAGAGCCTGATTAAAGGCCATAGTGAACATAAGAAACATACAATGCTACTAAAATTTTAACATTTAAGCTTCTAATAATTTTGGCATAGAGTTAGACCATGACCTAATCTAAACTGGGTTTCAGAATACAGGCTGATGGGTTTAAACAATAGATGATTTAAAGGATACCAAGTACAGATAGATGATATCTTTGAAGGTTTACATGGTGGTAATCATATAATAACGTAGAGGAGTTTTATTGTTTTCTATGTGGTTGGTCCTGAAAATGACTGTTGGTTGGTGGATCATAAGCCGAAAAAGAACAGGATGAGAGTCAGTAGCGTACCGTGACTCGGAGGAGACAAAGCATTGGGGGGGCAAAGCATTGTTCACAGACAATGCACTGCCCCCCCAATGCTTTGTCTCCTGCGGTTCACGGTACGCTACTGATGAGAGTGAATTATATTAGATTTGTATATAAGGTGAATTCCTAAACCAAATGAAGAATGATGACTTGGAAAGAAGGGGGTGTTTACATGTGTTCAAACCCCCCTTTAAAGTTTTTTGAAACCCTAATCCCTCCCCCCTCCCCTAAGAATTTTTTTTTTGCTTGTCAATTTTTTTTGGGGTATGAAACGACCTATTTTTTTTCTTTTATGGTTGTGAAAATTTCTTTCAGTCTTTCAGCTTAACCCCCCTTTCAAAAATCCTACGTACGCCACTGGTGACAAGTATTCGAAAATTAGTATCTTTATCATAACTAAAGCATAAAACATAATGATACAATGAGTATTATAAATAATCATGCATTAATCATGCATAATATAGTACTGCTAAAGATAAAGGTACAACGTACAGCTAAAATGATATATCTGATACTATCTATTATTTCAATAAATAGTATTTCATTTCCCCTCCAAAGTCACATTATTCTCTCCTGAATACTCTCCCTCAGAGCTGTGCACTTTTGGGGAAAATATGATCCCTTGTGGAAATAGAATTCCATCAGTGATCTGAAATGAAAGCCTTCAAGCAGAAAATAAAAATCTGTATAATTTGGCTAAACCAAAATGGCTGTCAAAGCATATTATGTTATACCTCTGGACATTCTCCCTTACTCTGGCCTGGTGTGATGATCATATTGGTCATAACGAAGAAGGCATTGGTTTGCTGCACAGAAAGAAAACAACAACAAATAATATCAAAAGACCATAAATCTAAGTTGGTCTTACTCATTAATGGCAGTGCATATCATAAAAGGAAAAAGTCAATCCCAACATTCAGTTTGTAAAGGCTTACCAGGGAAGTCTAAATTTATGCTTGCACCTAGTAAATAAGATAAAAAGAGAAAAAACATTCAGATTTTTTTTTTAACTGCCTGTTTAAACAAGCAATTGCTGCTGTAATTCTGTGCTCAGTTTTGCTGACTTTTTAAAATAACTTCACGCCCCAGGGTCACTCACAATTAGCAATGCCAAGTGTTTCTGTTGAAAAACATACTGTACATTGATTTGAATCAACTGATACCTGGTATTGTACCTTTAAAAAGAATACATACATATTTTTTTTTTTTTAAGCACAATAATAATCAATTTTCTTTAATAAAATATATTCCCCTACTTTTGATTCCTTATTCTGACAACAATAATGAGTTTGTACTGTAGAATTGTCCTTGACATGCCTTCCATTCAAGCTCCACTTTCTGAGCACTATCTTTCTTTATATTATGTTGGAACAAAGTTTGGTAAGAATGGAAACTTCAATTACCTGTGGCGGAATGACGTAGTCCGATACATCCCAAATTCTGTTGTATGGTGTTGTATCTTTCACATTAAGATTGGGTTCATCGGTTATGTTTGTATATGCCACGCCTTTCATTTTGGTTGTTACGGCACTCATAACATCATCTGTCGACTGGTAACCTTTCTTGTACACGAGTACCCATCTACATCAGAAGAGTTAGGGTAAAATTATGAATAATTCCTCTTAACTACGTAAGAAATTATGTTAATATAAATCAGGAATAATTTATTCAACATTGAAAGTTTTTCCAGTTCGTATAATTTACTGTTTCATTATTCTTTCTAGTATTTAGTAATCTTTCTATGTACACACACATACTTTCATTTTTCTTTTATTCTAACATGAACATCTATATGTACAGCAAGAAACTTGAATACCAACAATGAATGTGCTTTTAATACTCAGCCAATGCGTAATCTAAAAACTGCATTTTTAAAAAATGTGATATCCCTGACATGCAAACTTCAGAATATCTTTTGCTCCCTCGTCAATTACTCCTACATTTTGCTTTTTGACGGGGGAAAAAGGACAAAATAATAAAGATAAATTTATATCAAATACAATCAGCTCACCACCTTTCTGAAAAATATGCTGGAAAATGGCGAATTTTGATGACTGACAGATCGGGATCAGCCAAGACCAAGTTCTTCTTCAATCGCCGTCAGCTACAGCTGAGCATCCGGACGCGCCAGCGGATTGGCTGGCACGTTCGTACGCTCAGCTGTAGCTGCACTGACGGCAATCAAGCGATCAAAGAAGAACCTGGCTGATCCTGAACTGTTTCTCATCAAAATTTGTTTTTTTTCGGAAAGGTGGTAAGCTGAATGTATTTAATATATATTTATCTTTATCATTTCTTCCCTTTTAGTTTTTACCCCGTCAAAAAGCAAAATTTAGGAGTAATCAAGGAGGGTGCAAAAGCACACCCTTTCTCCATAGACGCTGTAGTTAAGCGGCGGTTGCTTGCTCCACCATTAATATGAGCCCAATGGCCTGCTGCAGAGCCAGTCTCAGTGGAGCATATCCCTGACACTGACAGAAATAAACCTACTTATCGGTCTACTAGTACTACTCTTGATGCTGACGTAACGACCCACTCACTGCCTCAGAATTTAGATATATTTTTTAAATGCACCATATACCGGTATGTCTAGACTAAAGGAACTCGGGGGTCCAACTTCCAAGTCAACCAACCTGCGGATAACCACTGGCACTGATCCTGGAATATTGGGGGGAAGAACAACTTGAGATGAGATAGGCCTAGGCCGCCTAGTGGAGAAATGTTTAAAAAGTTGTATGACATATGAAGAGTAGGAGAAAGAGGAGGAGGAGGAGAGAGTGGGAGATAAAGTCGTGCTGATAGTATAGATTTCCCCAATATAAGTAGTAAACCTACCCAATGATATATCCAATAATTGCAAGCTGTAGAAGTCGGTTAATAAGTCCAACCTTCTTGCTTTTGATGTGCACTATCTTAGGCGTGTCATACTCGAAAAAACTAGCTACAGTAGACGAAATAAACGAACCAACAGACATCTTCGTCGTGGTTGATTTGTGTTGTATGTCGACCACTTCTGTCATGTCAAATCTGCAGGGAGATGAATTAGACAAATTATTTGCACGTTCAAAAATACTACGCGAGATATCGATAGCGAGCTATGAGTATGAGCTGCACCGGCGACACGCCTGCTTTCGTTCACGTGATTTACTACAGTGTCAGGTGATCATGTACAATCCGTTGAACCAAAGATCGGGGGGGGGGGGGGTGCGTTTCATGAAAGGACTTGCAGACGTTATGATCCGACATAAATGCAATGCATTTTCCATGGGTACTTCTCAGCCAATCAAAAAAATGTTGATGAAACGCTCCCCGGATCAGGCAATTTTTAGTGGATTTTATAGTCATTATCGGGTCCAATATTTTCCCTGAAGATCTATGGGTTTTGTTGTTGTTGTTGTTGTATTAGCCCTTTGGAACATTATCTTTTACAATGTTAACATTTGTATTCATCATTGTAAATCATTTTTATACACATAATTATTCATTATTGCAAATATGTACATTTTTATTATTGGGAATAAAATATGTTCATTTTGACACGCGAATTCATTATTGGAAATGTTCTATCGGACTGAGACTCTCATACTCCCGATCGGGGGTCGATAGAGTTTAATGGAGAAAGAGAAGAAGAAGAAGGAGGAGGAGGAGAAGAAGAAGGAGAAGAAGGAAAAGGAAGGAGGAGGATGAATTAGAAGGAGAAAAAAGGAGGAAGGGTGAAGAAGAGCTAGGATGAAGAAGGAGGGATGATGAAGGAGGAGAAGGAGAAAGATGAATAATAATAAGACTGAGGAGGAGGAACGAGGAGTAGGAAGGAGGGAAAGGAAGATGAGGAGGGAGGAGGAAGGGTGAAGGAGGAGGAAGAGGAGGGATGATGAAGGAGGAGGAGGGAGAAAGATGAATAATAATAAGAATATATGCCTGAGGAGGAGGAACGAGGAGTAAGAAGGAGGGAGAGGAAGATGAAGAGGAAGGAGGAGGAAGAAGAACAACAACAACAACAACAAGAAGAAGGAAAAGGAGCCGGAGAAGGAGAAGAAGAAGGAGGAGGAGGAAGGAGTGGGCTGAAGAAGGAGGAGGAATGATGAAAGAGAAGAAAAAGGAGGAGGAATAATAATAATATGACTGAGGAGGAGGAACGAGGAGTAGGAAGGAGGACTCGGAGGAAGATGAGGAGGAAGGACTCGGAGGAAGAAGAAGGAGCCGGAGTAGGGAGAAGTAGGAGGAAGGAGGAGTAGGAATTGAGGAGTGGGAAGAAGGAGGAGGAATGATGGAGGAGGAGAAGAAAAAGGAGGAAGGAAGAGGAGGGTGAATAAGGAGAAAGAGAAGAAGAGACATGCATTTATGATGTAGTCCTCGCGGCCTTGTGCACCAAGGCCTGAAGCATGTTCAGGGAAATACCTTGTATTTGATAGGCGGTCCTGCTGATATAGGCCTTAATTATATCATAGACCTTATTATACTATAGTCAATCAAATACATACTGACATTATACTATATACTAGTATTCTAATAAAACCATTTTTAAGTATTATAAATCAGTCATTGAAAAAGCTTACCTGTTATTTTCCATGGACATATGAAATACAAACTTAGCACTGTCTATGATAGAGTCTCAACTATTGTATACATGACAATTCAGCCGCCATTCATGCCGTTAAGATTATATTTTGTAATCTAATTAATACACTTATAGTTATCATAATTGGATATTGCACTTCGGTCAGGAAGTCTCTAATCGCTCCTATTCAATGCCTTATCATGCTGATATCATCTTCATTTTGATATTAAGAAAAACGGAGACAGGGGCGGGGTATTATTACCTCCCGCATCCATATCCACATCGACCTTTTTTTTTTTACTTCATCATAATCCACTTAAATGTCACCATTATTTCTTCGTAATAAATAACAAATAGTGCAAACTCTCATTATGATTTTGACCCTATAGTATAGGCCCAATCTGAAAACAGGGTATGTGTTACATTCTATGAATAATTTCGTCTTCATCTAGAATTTGATCTTTTTGGAAAACATGTTGAATGTGGACGAAATTCCCCTTTCTATATAGACCAGCCTTATAACCAGATTTAAAATACAATTTTTGTTTTCTTTTCAAAGGCCTGCACAATAACTTATATTTTTGTTATGAACAAATCTATGTTCCATTGGCCTATACCACCTCTGATTAACCTATGCAAGAGCAGCTCTCTTGATTTTTGTTGTTTTCACACACATGTTTAATGTCATACACAATTATACAAAAAATTCCTGGCGGCGTTCAATGAGACATTTTCCATTTTCTGAAATACTCATATTTCTAAAGATAATATTTTCCATATCTTCACGGTCAGAAATGATAAGCTCCTCAAATATATACTTCTACCACAAGGCCCTGAGAACGATTTTTTTTTAATTTACTGGAGGTGCTGTTGTAAATTTGAATTTGACAAGCAAAAAAAGAATAAAGTTTTACTAAAAAATGAAGGTCATATTGATCCCGAGAAATTCGACAAGCAAAAAGAAATGAATTTTAGTTACAAAGCGTCTCTATCAGCTTGTTTCATGAATAATAATAATTCATAAAATGATCTTACTACTTCTACTACTACTAATAATAATGACAATAATAACAATAATAACAATAATAATAATAATAATAATGATAATATTTTTCAAATAAATAATAATGCATCACATTTGTCTGACTTCATTTCTTCATAGAACCAAATTTCAAAGCATGTAGATGGTGGCAACATTGTTTATTACAGGGACGGCGTGAATCGAGGGGCAAAGAGGCACAAGAATAATTAACTTAGTTTTGCGGGACATATGCACTCTACAATATTGAATACTAAGTGTCTAACTGAACAACAGAAATAAAATGCCACATATTAAAGGGATGGTCCGGGCTGAAAATATTTATAGTTTAATACATAGAGTAGAATTCACTGAGCAAAATGCCAAAAATTTCATCAAAATCGGATAACAAATAATAAAGTTATTAAAGTTTAAAATTTAGCAGTATATTGTGAAAACAGTCGTCATGAATATTCATCAGGTGGGCTGATGATGTCACATCTCCACTTTCCGTTTTCTTATGTTATTACATAAAATCATATTTTTTTCATTATTTCATACTTGTGTGAATAATTTGTCTCCCTTATAATGATATAAGTTGCAGCAATAAATATATAATGCACTCAATCATTCGTCAATCCAATTTTCTAGTTCTTGGAGGAAAAAAAGTGAATAAACTTAATTTCACATAATAAAATACAAAAGAACAAGTGGAGATGTGACATCATCAGCCCACCTAATGAATATTCATGACGACTGTTTTCACAAAATATTGCTAAACTTTAAAATTCAATAACTTTGTTATTTGTAATCCGATTTTGATGAAATTTTCGGCATTTTGCTCAGTGAATTCTACTCTATTCATTAAGCTATACATACTTTCAGCCCGGACCATCCCTTTAAAATGGCAAGCTACTTCATAATATAAAAACAAATGCAGAAAATAATAAATGTACATGATGCAATCTATACTTAATTAACAAACACTATTGTTTCTTCATATTCTTTCTAATGATACAAAAATAAAGAGCCCCCCCCCCCAAAAAAAAAAAAGGCCACATAAATGCACTCAAAAGAAAGAATTTTTTAAAAACCAATTATGAACAATATATATATAAATCACTGATTTCAGGAGCCAACAGAAATAAATCAAAGGCAAGAATAGGGTGACCAAGATACATTCTAAAAAGAACTCGGCAATTGCATTATGAGGTCAACTTTATTATGAAGCAGATATCGATTTAAAAAAAAATGTAATTTCAACTGTTCCAGTCAGACCCGAAAAAGTTCAAAACAAATAAGCAACACTTGGGAACATTATAACAACTTTAAGTACTTCACTAACTGCTTCACTTAGCACTACTAACTACATTGTAAATACCACCAACACAGGGAACAGAATATTTCTTTTAAAAAATACAATTTTATTGTATTAAAAATGATATCATACAGACATGTACATGTATAAAGCTTCAGTGGTTTCCACAGTATTACACAATTCTACATTTTAATTGATTTGATATTTACATATTTTACAATTCGCTTAAGATAAGAATATTACTCAATTAAACAGGAGGAAAATGAGTCATAATGAATAGGCAATTTCAAGAAAGACATTAAATAACATAGACGAATTACAAAGGATTCATATAACGCAGGTCTTGTTGAGTCTACATGTTCCTAAAAATATTGAATCATAATTTCTTGGAGCTGGGGAAACACTAAATCATTGACCAGGGAAAACTTAAGAGTTAGGCCTATGTGAGAAATATAAAGAATGGGGATGATGTGGAAAACAAAAATACAGGTGAGAACATGGAGTAGCAGCAGTAGGCCTACTTATTTTCTAATAATAAAATAATAATAATAATAATAACAACAACAACAACAACAACAACAACAACAATAATAATAATAATAATAATACTAATAATAATAATGATGATGATGATGATAATAATAATAATAATGATAATAATAATCACAGACAATCACTAAATTTATAGAATATGTATTCAAGGGACCCTTTAAAAATCATATAAACATAACCAAACTAAGAATGATTGCTATATTAAATGTAAAATACAAATTTTCACATGGAACAATTTTAATAAAACTATTTATAATTGTCACTTGACTTGTGGAAGATTGGAATATTAGATTACACTAGGGGAGATCGGGGTTAGTTGGAACGCGGGGTAAGTTGAAACATTGTAATTTTCTTTAACGCCTGTAAAATAAATTTATGCAATACTGCCCTCGATTTATTGCTATTAATAATTCAATTCAATTTTATTCGGTAAATACATGTATGTATTACATAAAATATCAAATGAATGCAATTTGGGAATGCCTTTAAAATGATACAACATAATTTAATGGCATAAATAAAGAAAACATTGCCTTAAAGAGAAGGTAGAATTGTGACAGTAAATCTCCTTTCACACACATAGCTCTCCTTTGCTTACTGTTTTTTTAAACATTGACCTCTTTAACAGTCATTTTCATCTGATTATGATGATCTGGTCACATCACACTTGAAAATAATCCAGCAGCACCAGTGTTTATAATGCATACAACATAATAGAGTTTAAGGACGTTCCACAGTTAAAATGAAGTCCATGTCATTTTCACCAAATTTTGCAGAGTTATTTTGGTATCTATGCATTACGAAAATGCAAAAAATAACATATAGGTTCATGTGCTTATTTTTTTCTACGGGTCTTCAGAGTCGCCGTATTTGAATGATATGCAATCTTGCGCAATCAAGAGAATTATGCCTTAGACCTCACGAATTCACCAAATGAGTTTAAATCATCTTTACCCTGTGGATACCGCATCAAACTTCATCAAATTTTCAAGATATATAACAAAGTGTATATCAAAGTAAGAGAAAGTCTTGTAATTGGTATAACTATATCTATTTGGAGTCAGCAGAGCCCTCATTTGGCAAGAATGGTGCAAAAACTCGAAAAAAAACCAAATCATCAAAGACGTGAATCTACTCAAAAATAAAAAAAGTATTTTGTAAGCTGCACTTTTTTCAAAATCCATGTCATTTTCATCAAATTCGGCTAAATTGTAGAGGAATGCATATATCGAAGGTGTAGGGAAGTTAAAAATATGGGGTCCATGTGCTTGTTTTTTCACTATGAGTATCCAAAGTGATACGAGTTGGCATGAAAATCACCCAAAATGTGCAAAAGTCTAATAATGCCGTCTAAAATGCAAATTTATAATTTCGTAGTTTTGCCCCCAAACATTCAAAATCCATGTCCTTTTCATCATGCTCCCCAAATTTGTAGAAGAATATATTCTGAAGACATTAAATTTAAAATATGGGGTCCATTTGCTCGTTTTTAAACTATCAGTATCCAAAGTGTTGCGAGTTGGCTTGAAACAGTCTATAATGCGCCTAAAACGGTCAAGTCTAATACCTTCCAAAATGTCTAAAATACGAATAGCCCTGCTCCCAAACATTCAAAATCCATGTATCATACTCTCTAGATTTGTAGAGGAATATATTCTGAAGAAGTTAAGACATTTTAACTATGAGGTCCATGTGCTCGTTTTCAAATTATCAGTGTCCAAAGTATTGAGTTGGCTTGAAACAGCCCAAAATGCGCCGAAAACAAGCAAAAGTCTGTTAATACCGTCTAAAATGCGAGTAGTTCCGTAGTCTTGCTCCCAAACATGCCAAACATTGAAAATCCATGTCGTTTTCATCATACTTTGCACATATATACATGAGCACCTGAATATTCCAAATATGCAAAAAATTAACATGGGTCTATGACTTTTTGCTATAGAGCTTAAAAGTTAACCCAAAATGGATGATGTTCTTAAGAATTGCGCATCCAAAAGAATTTGGCATTTTTAGACTTCACGAGATCACAACATTAAGTTTAAATCCCTATATTATACAGTCAAAATCCATGAAATTTCATCAAATTTTGCAATATGATTAATAATTGTATCCGTAAGATGGATAATCTATCTATATTGCTGTCAACTGTTTGCTCATTTAAGTCTAACAGCACTCTTAGTTCTTGAAAAATACACCTCCAAAATTTCACATTTTCAATAACAAACTTGAGAAGTAAAAGAAATGCTGCACTTTATTCAAAACCCATGTCATTTTCACCAAACTTGTAGAGGAAGGTATACCCAAGAGGTGCAAACATTAAAAAATATGGGTTCATGTGCTTGTTTTCAAACTATCAACACTCTTATTAGAGCAAATTTGCTTTTTAAAACACCCGAAAACACGCCAAAAGCAGTATCTATGTAAGGAAAAATTCCGAACCACTTTTCCATTTATTCATACTCGGGGTCATATTCATCATACTTTGCAGCACTACAGAGAAACTATTTCGAAATTGTAGAGGAATAAAAAAAATGGTCCATGGAATAATTCTAGTTTATTAGCTTCATTAAATAACACATCAGATCTGCAGTTAATGTAGATAAGGAGAAAAATCAGCTCACATTACCTACAGCTGATTAAATCACAAGTTCATCCATTGTGACGTCAGCGCGCAGAGTGTAAAATATGCGCAGATCATGATGCGCACAAACATAACTGTGGAACGTCCTTAAATTACATTCGCAAAGAGGTAATTTCTCCAGAGGTAGATTTGACAGATTTTGATTTATTGATATACATGTATTTTCAATTCAACTGACATTATACTAAAAAAAGTAATTGATGCAGGGATGTATTCTTCCTTCATAATTTTATTCATGGTAAAGTTTGGTCAGAAATTTCAAATTCCCACCCAATCCTACTAGGTCTTTGTCACAGATGTGCGGTAGGATTTGACACAAAACAAGTTCCATAAATGTAATTAATTTTTGTCTAACTATCCTAACCCTGTTTGTGCCATTGCAGTAGGACTACCTGTCAGCGTTGCTACCTGTTGTCTTTGACTACTTTGTTTGATTGGCATAACATACATCAGATCAGGCTGTCAACTTGGACTGAATCTCATTTGACACATAATGCACATGGAATGTATTTAAATCTATTTTATGCACACACATAAAATAGCAACATTTGCATTGCATTATATCATTATATACACATCCAGTATCCATGGAACAGCTTTTTTAGCCATAACTCTTTAAATTGAAATTTTTGAGAAAAATTTAAATACAGATGAGCTACAGGAAAAACCCTCTGCTAGAAGAAACTTAGCAGTTGTATAGTTTAAATTCTCAGGATCAATGATTTTATACATCTCAAAAATTTATATTATTGGCAAGGTTATTGATTGCAATACATTGTTACACAAAGTTTTTTTCTAGTTTGTTAAACCATCAAAAGTTACCGTGAGGTGGATAATTAGATGGCATGCAGAGCCCCTTCATTATGTGGCAGCCTAAAATGAATGTGGCACATGTGGAAGTGTGTACAAGGCAAGCAAAGAGGTAATGGTCAGTGTACCATCACAAAATGCGGTGCAATAATTTGCATTTTCTTGGAATTCTAAGATGAGTGTCACAAACTCTCCTGAAATGAAATTGAAAACTCCATAAATGACCCAAATTTGATTCCTAAGGTGATAAAATGTACATTGGAATCAGATGCTAAAATAATACTTATTTTGTTATGATTTTGGCGTAATATACACCAATACCACAATATCACTGATGCACATCAGTATAATTTTCCCTAACCCCCAGTCAGTAGCGGACCGTGACCCGGAGGAGACAAAGCATTGGAGGGGCACTGTATTGTTTGTGAACAATGCTGTGCCCCCCCCCCCAATGCTTTGTCTCCTCCGGGTCACGGTCCGCCACTGCCCCCAGTCATATACGCTACAGAATATAGCAGCATTGCAGTTTCCCATCACCTATAGGGGTAATTGGGGCTAATATTCAATTCAATACTCGAGTCAGAAAATCAGTATTTTATTTAGACTTTTGCCTAGATAAAATACTTAGCCAATTTTGGTACTCAATTCATGACTTTGGCCAAGTAATTTTCCCTGAAGCTACATAATTGAAAGACAAGTCCATAACAAAAAGTTGATTTGAATAAAAAGAGAAAAATCTAACGAGCATAAAACTGAAAATTTCATCTAAATCGGATGTAACATAAGAAAGTTATGACATTTTAAAGTTTTGCTTAATTTCACAAAACAGTTATATGCATATCCTGGTCAGTATGCAAATGAGGAGACTGATGACATCATCCACTCACTATTCATTTTGTATTTTATTATATGAAATATTCAAATTTTCAAAATAAAATTTAATTCCTCTCTGAACATGTGGAATTAGCATTAATTTCATACTCTATGATTCAGTCAAGTTGGCCCTTATTTTCAAATCTGTAAAAAATGAAATATTGTATAATTCAAACAATAAAAAAACAAAAGAAATGGTGAGTGATTGACATCATAGACTGTACTCTCATTTGCATGTCACTGAGTTGTGCATATAAATAAGTTATTTATTCAATCAACATTTTTCTTGGGTAGACTTGACCTTTAAGTAATCTTGATGGCAGGTCAAGTTTTGTGTATTCATATTAGTAGAACATTGGTACAACAAGCAAGCAAGTTGGCAACAACTTTTTGACCTCATAATGCTTCTCCATAAGAAAGTTGGCTCATGTATATTTTGGATTACCTCAGTAAAATGCTCACTATTGAACTGAAATAGGTGAATCTCTTAGCCGAGCAAAATACTTGGTAAACTATATCTACACTGAGTTTGAACAGAATCAAATAAAATTACCACCACAGTGTTCATATTTACAGAAAATCTATTTGCCAAATGATTATGGTGAAGCTTAAAATGTGTCAGTGTTGAGAAATCAACAAAATATTTTTCCAAGCAATAATAATACACTGCCCCACATGTGCTTTTCTGTGTTGGTGATCTTCAGTGTGGTAACTTTTTTTCAGCTTAGATTTCATGATTTCACAGAGTTAGGTTTGCATACAGTATACCAGATCTAGATCCACCATGATATGATTACAATTAACCTTGATTTTACAGACGTTCCATGAAATATGTGTTTGCTACAACTATATTCCCTTACCTTTAATCCAAGTTTTGAATGAAATACAGCCATATGTCTCCATACAATACATACCTAAAACATTATGCTTCAAGTGAAAGCAGACTGACCTCTTTGAATTTCTCAAAGTCAACTTCAGTTACAATGTCTGTGGGTGTGACTCCGTTCAATGATTTGTCAATAGAGCCTCTATCTATGACCAAGTGACCTCTGCTAGACACACCCGATGTCTCTACTGAACAGCGGAAGTGGTCAAACTTGGTGATCAATTCCGGGTTAATGGTCAGTGCTACGGCTAGCTGATCACAGGCTGGAAACTTATCCACCAATCCTCCAGTACACATGGCAGGATCCTACATGGTATGATAACAAAATAATTAATAATCTGGTAATGGTGATAAAAAGAGTGATAATGAATAATAATAACAAGTGGACAGCATCTGGCAGTGACACCTGCATTACACAATCCATATAGCCACAATGTTGATTTGATTTTATTTTATTTCAGCATTTTTCCAACAGAAATTATTAACAAAAATAGTGTACAACATAAAAAAAATAGTGATACATTTCTTTTTACAAAAATAAATACAAATAGTAATTCATTGGCATAAAATGTATATAGATATTATTAGTTTGCAATTTTATAAGTTGTACTTTGTTGAGTAGACAAAAAAAATGCTGGAGACCGCTACCATAAGCAGTGCTTGACTAGGGTAGCGGCCTCAAACGTAATAGCGAAATAAACAAAAAAAGAAAACGAAGTCAAATACAAATCGGGCATTGACTTACATACATTATAAACAGATATTATTAATACGATATTTACAAAGAGAAAAACAAAAGATTTTATAAAGAGAAAAACAAAAGATAATCATAATGATTAAAAAATATATATATATAATAATAATAATAATAATAATAATAAATGATAAGAATATTGATAGTAATGATGACAATACTCATAAAAACTAGAAATATAATTGAAGGAGATTGAATACCCTTGCCGTACGTTCATGATGGCTTTATGTTGCTAACATGGCATCACTGTACCTGACATATTTGATAAATGTTTGTGTCTTGAATGCATTCACTTCAAGACCAATAGGTCTCTCTTTGTGTGTGCTAGGTCTCCGGAGAACTCGGCAAAAAAATTAGGTAAAGTAACTAGATTTTTTTTTAATGCAACCGACCAACCAATTTATAAAAACTAGAAAAATCATTGAAGGAGATTGAATACCCTTGACCATACAATCATTCCTGTGTCCCTCTTGACATATAGTAAATTCACATCATGGATCTTCACATTATGAAATGCATCAGAGATTGCACAAATTATGGAATAATATGTATCAGCGCATCATTACATAAGGACATGAATTAAAACGGATATCTAATTTATTGAAAGTGCATAACTAAAAGCACTTATTAAAGCAACATTTATAATAAAACTTACATTTTTGCAAACTTCTAGAATATGCTCATGGGTATCTCGGAGAAATCGGCCAACTCTACAGTCCTCTAAAAACAGTTGTTTGTGCATCCAATCCTTGAAAACAAAATAGATACTTCCCCCTTAAAGTCATGATAGAATAAAAGCATTAATGCATTTAAATATTGAATTATTTGAAATCTAGTTTCATTTTATAATAGTCATCAGACTAGGGGAAAATTGAGCGTTTTCTGTTCTAGTGTAATTTTTCATGCTACATCCACACTGGAAAATTGACTCCAGTTCAAAAAAAGCTATTACGTTATTACCAATTATACACCCTCGGTCGAACTGGAGTCCTTTTGTTTATGTGACTGTATCATTACCGTATTGTGTAAAAGTATGGTAATGTATGTGGACTACACTGCCCTCATACCTGTGCTCTTATTTCAGCTCCTTGTATGGTATATTAGAATATCACATCTGATATTTTTCATCAACTTTTCCCACTATGTCTCGTGGGAAACTGACTCAGCATTTGTGTGGAAGGTACTGAAATGCATTGATGTAATGGAAATGAGAAGACTTACAATATTCCAGGCATATTTCATTGTGAGTTCCCAAGATACAAGTATCTTTCGGCAGGTGAACTCATGTAGCACCACTTTAGCTGCTTCAGGGTCGGCACAAAAGTTGAACTCGGCACATGGAGTAATGTTCCCTCGTCCTGTAACAGTAAAGTAAATACATAGGACTGGTATACTTTTCACCTAACATGAAAGCATGTCTTACACTGTGGTTTGTGCCTTAAGTGTCTAAATGGACAGTCACATCCTTAGAAACCAAATGCCCACAAAGACTACTTTCTTTTTCCTTTGTCTGGGCTTATAAATGAAATAGTTGTCATCTAAATGACCCCCATAAATACATGTACTACAGATCTTTTAGACATGTTGATATTTCCAAATATGTGTGTGCACATCGCCCTGCCAAAGTGACAGATGTATTTAGCATACTTTTCATTAGGTGTCTTGAACAGAAAGTGATGACAATCTGTGTACGAAACATAATTGAAGACACTGTGTCAATGATTACATTCACAGATAAGTTACAGAATTATATGTTATGATAATATTAAGATTATATCCTACATAAAGTAAATCCTGAATGCCGCTTCTTGTCAGTAATTTTTACTGCCAAATTGCTCTGAGCCAATTGAATGCCAGGATTTTATTAGCTTATAACAAAAAAGTATATTGAGTATCGTTTCACGAAAGCAGGCTTATTGCAAAGAATCAAGTTTTACCTTCTGAGTCTCCACCCATGATGATAAGTTTTTTTATCTTGGATGAAAAGTTGGGATCTATCCTCGTGGCCAGTGCGAGGTTGGTTAGTGGTCCAATGGCAGCGATGCTTATCTGGCCAGGATATTGGTTGACTAGCTTCACAAGTGCCAAACAGGCGGCTTCATCTTTGAGGAATTCATGTTGTGGGTCATCCATTCGCTTGGTGTTACCTAAGCCATCCTCTCCATGCACATTAAAACGATGAATGGGGAAACCAGCCAGTGGTTGAGCAGCACCAAGGTAAATGGGACACTTTGCTTTCTGAGTGACAATGTTCAAAGTAAATAAAAATAAATACAGAGGAATGGATACACTGTATTTTTCTGTCTCTCACTTTGCTCGATCCTCTTATTCAGGTAGGATCAGCTCTCAAGCTGGCCATTACTAAATAAGTGTTTCACTACTGACTTAGATTTTCCATCAAGACTCAAGAAAGGGGGTTGTTCAAAATGAATGAGAAAATTAATCTATGCATAAAGTTGATTACATACCCGAAGCTTGTCTGAAGTTTTAACCGTGATTAGAACATTCTGAGCGACTTGATCAACATCCACGTTTCCTACGACACACGTAATGGCCAAAACCTTGACATGCGCTGCGGCAGCAGCAATGAGTATACTGTGACAGTCATCTGTTCCACCGTCTGTATCAATGATGAGAAGTTCCTCCGAACCATCAGCCATTTTACATGCACTGAAGAATATAAATAGAAAATTTACATTTAATTAATTTTTATTCAGATCTGACTGTACAAAAAAAATTGTTGCTATTTTTAATGAGAGGGTGGCAGAATAATAGAGGGATGCCAGTTGTAGGGAAGGTGAAAATTATAATTGTCCATTTTCAAGCTCTTTTTTTTAAACATTATTTAGAAAGCATATTATTATGGTTAAATTGGTACACTGCTATAGGTATTCTTCTCCAAATGGGCTGAGCCACAGCATCAAATTATGTGACACACACTGACACAGCAAAGTTAATTTCTGATAATTCTGCAATCTTATGACATTATCAACATTTCCCAATCACTTGAAGACAGTTTCGTTTCTTCCATTATCCAGACTTCGGATCAGAGCTTGAAGTTGTGTTAAAAATTTAAATGCATGGCATGCCACAGCAAAACTTAGAATTTGGTGCTAGCCTGCCTAAGTCAGAAACGCAATAAACTCCAACACCGGACTTGAAATCATCCCATATCCTTCAAAGAACTTGCGTATATGCACACTATCAAATCTAAAGCAACGTTTCCAATTTGGCGAGTTGTGAGTCGTACGCGAGCTCTAACTCGCCTTAACTCGCACAAGCTCGCGTGAAATTTACATTTTTTCTGGAATTTGCAAAAGACTCAACATCGAGTTCACTACACTCGCTGTACGAGTGAATCGAGTGCGAAACGAGTCAGACCGAGCTTATTATGAGTAAAAGCGAGCTATAAACCAGTTATCAAGATTTTGTTACGAGTGATAAGAGTTTCATATAGTCGGTTTCGCTATGTACTTTCACCGGATTTTTTTGGAGAAATTGAAAATTATACATTTTTGGAAAGGTAATTGTATAAGGATTCAGAATAACAATGTTTCCATTTGCACCCGTGACCCATATGGCCGCCATCTTTGATTTTTCAAAATGGCCGCCAAAAACAGGGTTTTTGACAATATCTCGGCTTCTAAGTAATCTAGAATCTTGATTTTGACACCTAAACCACCATTCCAGAGGTCCGGGAATCCATTGGTATAAAAACAATAAACTTTATCCAAGAGAGAAAATCATTTTCATGATATTTCTTGTCCCCTTACTTCCTACATATTTCCAGACTCGAACTGACATTAAAGGTCAAATTAAATGTTTAAAATTAAGTGACCTCAACATACCTTTCAGTAAGAGAAATGTTAACCAAGTGTTTCATTCATGATTTTATTAATAATTTATCATGTGTTTCAGGTCAAATGATTAGGTCACAGGTCACTGAGGGTCGATGAACTTTGGCCATGTTGGCCGAGGTATCAACTTGAAATCTTAACCAATTCATGCTAAGTGTTTGAAATTTCACCATAACCTATAAAGGAGTTGGGTAATAAAGTATCAATGATCATCTTGCATGAGTTTCAGGTAACATGATCAAGGTCAAAGGTCATTTGGGTTAATGCAATTTGGCCATGTTGTGGCTTCACTAACCAAAACAAAACTGAATCAAGGATAAGATTTAAACTTTCATACAATAGTCATCAAATAAGCAAATCAATGAATGACTTTGGGGTTACTAGGCAAAGGTCAAAAGGCCAATCGTGGGTCAAATCAATTGACATGTTTTTAAATAAGGTTAGGATTTTATGTTGTAGACATATTTTTAAAAATTATCAATCAGTATAAAAATGCATATAATGGTTAAAAGATATCAGAAATTAGATGAGTATAATTCCAGTTTACAGGTACAAGGTCAAAGGTCATTCAGATCAATTAACTTGGATAAAAATGTATATTCTGCTTATTTACGTGCAAAAATACAATAAATGAAACTTGTATGAGATCGGCATAGGATATCACACATGATATGAATTGAAAAGCATGTTTTTAAGTAAAGGTCAAAGGTAATTTGAAGTCAATAAACTTTATTATCAAATAAACGGGGTTTCCCTTTTCATAAAAGAAAATAAAAATATTTATCTTACAAGTACGGTGATCTTTTGCAAAGTCAGTACTGCTGCTCCATGTAAATTGGATTGTGTACTGCAAGCGATTTGTCAGTATTCAACTTAGTATAAATTGACAACAGTTTATTGGCCCCAAATGACCATTGATCCATCGAGCTAAGTGCCCTAAGTGACCAGAAACTACATTAATTGGATTTGGTGATACTCGATAACTATTATTATTAACAATTATCAAATATGTCCTTATACTGTGATTGCATTTCCAAAATATAATCCTTGGTTAAGATTGAAATGTTGATAATACAACATGATATGGGTAATGCAGTATCACTGGTCATCTTCCATGATTTTCAGGCTGTCACATGATCAAGGCCAAAGATCATTCAGGGTCAATGAAGTTTGACCATGTTCGTGTGTGTCAACATTAAAATCTTAACCAAGGTGAGGTTTTAAAGTGTCATTGTAACATCAAAGTGGAAGGAGATATTTCATTTAAAAAAGTTATCAAATAATTAATGAATGAAATTTCAGGTCACTAACTCAAATGTTATTTGGGGGCCAACTGTTTTCAACTGTTTTCTCCTTCTACCCCAGTCTCAATCGGCCATTTTTGTTATGAATCATAACAAAAATGGCCGATCGAGACTGGGGTAGAAAGAGAGAACTTTTCGTTTTTTGAGGTTCCAGTCTGTGCCTCGATGTCAGGAAACTGCCACTCGTTAGACCTTCATCCATATAATCGTGGTGAGTGCATAATTTCTGTTTTCACAATTCATTTGGAGAAATATTTAGACCATAAATCACGCTAGCCCGTGAGTATGGTCAAACACACGGTAAGCCCCTGGGCTCCCTGGGTTACTTGAGAGCTTACTGCGGCAGCCCGAACTGTCTTGACTTAAGACGTGTCGAGGTCCCCGGGGCAACTTGAGAGCCAGGTTATATATATGATGAATAGCTGTAATGGAAACTGACACTTTTGAAAAAATCAAGCATTTGTCCCCCAAAAAAGAGAAAATGAGCCAAACATTAACAACCTTATTTCACCACAGAGGGAGAAGTAACAGAGAACAAGGTTATAACATTGTTCATTGAATGAGTGCATGCCCCCGGCCCGGGAGAACTTAGCAAGTTAGTGGAGTCTAGGCCTATTGTCTGATTTTACTTACTGTACCAAATATGTCATGTGTTTTTGTGATTGCGGCCTCAGTCAAGTACGACTATAGACCCTACTCTAATAATAAGAGGACTCTACCCAACCGGAGAAGAAGAAGAAGAAGGAGAAGTCCAGCTGAATTGGTCGGCTTATTACTTATTGACATCAAACTCTTGTATAGAGTCTAGACTAGCACAAGGAAGCCTCGCTGCGCCGCCGAAGCTTCGGCGGAGTTAACACTGGAGATACGGTACTAGATGCAGGTGTCATCCGGAGGTTCATACAGCTATAGTATAGCTATTATTAGTAAAGTATTATAATTCTTGTTTTTGAAAATCTTACCTCACTGAAACAAAAAAAGCTGTAAGTTATGGAAATATGCAGAAATAGTCACATACCGATTGTAAGTTGAGTAACAAATTTCGACAGTAAACTCGGCTCAGCTCAGCGAGTGCGATGTGATCGAGGTTGCTTCCAAAAGATTGTAAACTCCGCCCCCTTTTCAGCTAGCATGGAGGGGGCCGGGTCGATCGTAAAAAGAGGTCGACATCGACAGGTTCCACCACCCCACACACTAATGATGAAGAAAGGATTTCTATTTCCATTGGTTGCTGCTGCATAGCCCCTGCATAGGGAGTTCCAGGTGGGGGTCTAAGGGGCCGCAGCCCCCCTATTTGCGGCGCAAAAAAATGAGGGAGAGGGAGAAATTGAGGGAGAGAGAGAAGAAAAAAAATCTTCTCGAGAAAATGGGGCTTTTCCGTTGTGATCGAAGTCAATTACTATATATGTACAATTTCTTCTGCTGAAAATTCGAGTTTTCCTTTTAATAGCAAAAGATACATCATGTTCAAAAGGGAAAAAAATTAGCTCGCGCTTGCATTCTCGGGCCTATAATGACATTGATCTTCTTTACCTAATTGTTTGAAAGAATAAAGCTAAAATGTGAATAAACCAGTTACATGCAGTCTTATAGTAAGGACACACCCTAAAAAAAAAACCCACAACAACAAAAATCAACATTTAACGGCCGATCGGGAAAAAAATCTATGAAAATATATTCCACCCCCTCCCTATTGGCAAAGCTGGATCCGCCCGCCCCCGCTGCAGATCTGTACCACGGGTTTACCAAAATTATATCTAACTTGTTATTCCAGTAACTTTGCAGTGAAATCGGACATTTTGGGAACACGCGTGCGGTCCCTCCGACCCCGGAGTGGGGGGGGGGGGGGGGGGGGGGGCGGGGTTAAAATCCCATTCGGTGTACAATCACAGAATGGGTGTAATAGGTTTCTAGGCTAATTATCTAGATTTGACACTCTGAATCCGACCAGGCGGTATTAAGACAATGCAGGAAAAAAATGAGCGTGCAATAATAACGGACCTACTGATTACGATACACCCATCCTTCATTCTTACTTGAAAATTATATAAAGGAATAACTAATTTCATAGACTTAGTGGTTTTCATCTGTGTGCTGATACCAGCATATTCCATTACTCAAAAACAAATTTGCATATATTGATGATTGCTATTTATCTTTAAGGCTCTCATGTTTTTAAATAACAATTTGATTTAAAAAAAAGTAGTAATGACAAAAAAAGAAAACATGCCATCAGTAAAATTATACGTAAACCAGCGCCGGAACGGAAGCTGTCTGAAGCCAAAATAATATTACCGCCTTAACTGCATGTGTGAAATTATGAAAACAAAAAGTAAGATTTATGGGCGAATGAATTTGTTTGTCGATCTGTTTAATCTGGAGTACCCATATGAAATGACAAGCGCCATCATTGACCAAACTTTTTAAAAAGTAATGGGAATTATCTTTGATTTCAGTTCATAAATAAAAGTAATGTTTGATATTTATAGATAGACGAGATGGGAGGGCTGCAGGTAGGTATTAATGCGATGTTAATGAATAGACAAGATTAAGAAGATAATGAGGAGGGAACACAGAGAGAGAGAGAGAGAGAGAGAGAGAGAGAAGGGGGAGGGGGTCAGGTCGTCCCGCACCCATGTTAAAATGCTCTGTTGCCTCTCATTACTTTCAGACGATGCCAATGATGCAAGCATTCAATTACAAATAATATTTCAAACACATGGTGTATAGGCAAAGATAAATACCATTTGGTAAACAATGCTTGTTGCGGTGCCTGGACTCAGTTGCGGATCCAGAATGAACAAGAAGTGAAAGGGGAAGGAGCTTTGGTCCATAATATTTTGTTCCTTCCAAACAACATCAAAAAAGGTAAATAATTGTCACCACCATAGAAGCAATTGCAAAAAACAAGTAATTGACAAGCTATGATGGATATCCCTTCACAATCACCTTAAACACAATTGTTTACAATAAAGTTTTTTTTTCTTCATTTTTTAATATCTCATATATTTTGGGGTTTGATGGTTAACATTTGCCAAGTTTATTAAACGTTTAGTAATCTTTTGATCAAACCCCCCGTTTCACGAAATGACAGATAAGCGTTGCTGTTTGAAAAAAAGGTAAATCCGAGATAATCGCTTCTGAATAACAACACTAAAGTTCCAAATACTTACCATATTCTGTAGCATACATTATGGAATATGTTGATGACGTATTAAAAGAGAAAATGTTAGTATTTCTGATTATCGAAGCCAAACTGTTCTTGACTAATGCATTTTCTTGATATTTGTGTTAAACTCACCTGTTAGTTCGTGAAACTATATAAAAAATGCGATAGCCTATCAACATTGAAATATGAAAATATCTCCCCGGCTTTAACCATATTCTAAAATAATGATGATAATAATAATAAAGCGAGCATGAAAGAATAATAATGATAAAAATAGACACCCTGGTCACTTCATTGCTTGAGTTCTGTCGATTGGTAAATTTCATCTTTAACAAATTCAAATCACCCACAGCTGTAGTTTGAATAATAATAATGTTCGATTGATTGATTGTATTTATTCGCTTTTTCATTTCAAAGTCAAACAAACAAACAAACAAAGATAGTAAGTACAAGGTAAATTATAAAATATGGAAATGAAAAAAAAAATGAAATGAAAAAATAGACGAACGACAGCAATAAATAAGTAACCAAACTTTAATAGATATTGCCATAACTTTATTCCCTATGTACTTGTGGAAATAATAATTCTTAAAGAATGATTCGCTTTCAGATCAGATGTTCGTATACTGATTAGTGTTACTGAATAGATCGTCATGTTTACATAAAATACACATAATTCCCAGCCTGTAAAGATTTCTGATGCTCTCTATATATGTAAAGCTGTAATTCGGAGCATCTGACGGCTTTTCGTTATAGCTGATGCTATCGGCAAAGGAAGGAAAGATGAAAAGGTCAGAGTAGGTTAATGGTCGGTACTAGCGCCTTTCGACAAAAGACCTCAAGCAATACTTTCATCGATATTTTGGTCTCATCATATATCCATCCTATTCAACGAACATGGAAGCTGACGAAAAAAAAAGACATATGCGCACCGACGTCAAGGAAATTATAGAGAAGTTAGGCGTTTAACATAATGGCAAGAATATATTAAAGGGATATTGACAAAACAAAAATAGAAATGATAAAATAGATTAGAGAGAAACAGGGTGTGTGTGGGTGTGTGAGGGTGGTGTGAGAAATGTGTGTATTATAGATTGTGTGATGGTGAATGGGGTGTGTTGCGCGAAGTAGTGCGGGTGCGTGAGGTGTGCGTTGAACGATTACAGGGAGAGAACGATAGATGAATATCCTGGGTGTGCACATGTAAGGTGTGTGTGCCTGGGTGGGTGCGTTAGGGTTAGGGTGTGTTGTGTTAGTATGGGTATCTACATAGATCCAATCCAGTAAATAATATACAAAACTTAAAAACCTAGCTACAATAGACGTACTAGTGAGTTAAATACGTAAGTTTCAAACTTTGATAGAAATCGTCATAACTTATTATCTAGTAAGCATTAAAAAACACCCAGACACAATTTAATAGGATTTTTTTCCCCAAAATAAGTTAAAATTTATCAGAATCGTTTTAAACCTTGAATCTTATCTTCTTCATATTATTCATATTTTTGTTATACCTGATTGACAAATTAAATTCAGGCATATTATAATTATTCACAATTTCATCTTTTCAATATCAATTTTTACCAAAAAAATATACCTGTATATAAGAATGACAACATTGATGAAAATAGTGATGTCAGACAGGTGAGCTACACTGTCATGTTTACTGTATACATGTTTATTGTATACATTCAACGGCGTGCAGCTTCCGGAGCATGTAGGCCTATAAATATGTCACCTATTACTGAAATGAATGCAGGAAAAGATACTTACTATTGTTTTTATTATTTTTATTTAAATGAAAGTATACTCATTCAAGACACCAAATGGTTCAGGGCCGGCGGAACCGGATGGGGGAAGGTTTGAGCTCGCCCTTTTTTCAATAAAAGTGTTAAAAAAAGACCCGTAAAATTACTATCTGATTATCATTTTTTGTCTGTCAGCCCAACCCATTTCAGTTCAACCCCCGCCCCAATTTCAAAACCCATTGGCGTAATGAGGAGCTGAGTTAAAAAAATCTTGCACGTTTAAGGAAAAAAAAAGACGAGTAAAGTGAGCGAGCTTTAGAATTTAAATTTAAGTGAAAAGAAAACTGTCGTACATTTTGCATGTGGAAAAGTCATACAAGAAAGATATTCAAGAATAATATATAATAAATATATATATATATATATATAAGCAAATACATATTTTTGGGGGATGGGTCTATACCCCGCCACACGGCACAAGCTATAACACTGTTATTTGATTTCATCCGTTAAAAACAACATTTAGTCCATACCATTACATGATAAAAAGTGTGTTGAAGTGGAAGGTATGATGTAGGGCTGCGATTCCACAATCGATTGATATTTCATCATTTCATCACTTGGACTGCACTAATTTGATTTTACAGTGAGCAGCAGAAGATCGCCTGCTCACATAAATGGTGTTTTGCAGGCTCAGTCCAAAATGGAATCGTTCTAATATATTTTTATTGCATTATAGTGTAAAGTAACGCGCATCAGCACTCGAGCTAGTAATTCACCCATATAAGAATTGAACCGATAAAAAGCAAGAGATCTAGGACGATGGGACTGTTTAATACAAATAGGAAGTCAATATACCACTGTAGCAAACATGCACTCTCGAATATTTATGAATGATAGTTAAATTGTTTTAACTGCTTGGCATACGCTACAGGAAAATTACTTCATGCAACATTAGGAGATCTCTTATTAAAACTTTGCACCTTCCAAGAAATAGAAATTATGCATCAAAATGATTAAGGGGGCAGTTTGCTACATTTCGATTGCTTAAGGTGGAGGAGTGCGTACTGGAGAAGGTGGAAATATGGCACCCACCCCAAACGAAGGGGAATGAAACCTTGGAACAAGTAAGCTTCTATCGAAACAGAAAAATCGAAGAATAAGGACAAAGAAAGTTTGAGAAAAATCGGACAAAATAATAATGAGAAAGTTACGAGCATTTGAATATTGCAATCACTAATGCTATAGAGATCCTCTCATTGGCAATGCGATAGGGATGTGTGATGTCACATGTGAACAACTTTCCCTTTGATGGACTATAAACTACCCCTAAAAATATGTCTCCTGCTTTTTCTATACAAACTCTTTATCCATGATGTATTCCTTTAAAAATCTGCATTACATGCCCTCCTATAGAAAGAACACATGATCTACCGATAGATGTGATAAAAGAGGCAGTTTAAGTGAAATATATGCTAAAGTAATGAGGAGAGTTGTTCACAAGTGACATCACACATATTTGTCGCATTGCCAATGTGAGGATCTCCATACCATTGGTGATCGCAATATTCAAATGCTCATAACTTTTTCATTATTTGTCCGATCTTTCTCAATCTTTCGTTGATCTGTTTCTTTGATTTTTCTGTTTTCACACAAGCTATCTTGTTCCAAAGGTTTCATTCTCCTTTCAGGCAAAATCATCTCAACCGTTTTCACGGTTTTGTTTTAGGTTGTTGTATGATCGCTCGTTTGGGTGCAGATTGTCCCTCAGAGGGTCAAACAAGTACAAAATCAAGCAGCTTTGCACTTTTCCATATTAGGTGGACGGTGATATCAATATTGCTTTTGGGGTGCAAACTTGCACCTGTATATAGAGTGCGAAAAGCTATCCCCACTTAGACTTCATTTTGATGGATACTAGCTCTAGCGTTTTTACCAAAATATTTTGTATACCAACTTGTTTGTACATGGACTGTGTGAGGATAGAGGAAATTGTTAACATTTAGAATATCAATTTCCATTGTAAATTTTGCTTTGGATTATTATTTCTACTTGATTTTATAGCCAATTATTCTGCGTCTTTTTCGGATATTTTTGAATTATTTGCCTATGCTTGGACATTATTGGTGAACAGGAAGGTTCAAAATCGACTTGGGCAGAATACGGGTATAGTGTTCCAAAATGAGGAACTTTGCATAATTATGAGGTCTTCAGTTAGTGAGACAGGCCTAGTAGAAGGCATACATCTTAAAAGCATTATCCTTATCATGAATACATTCACGATTTCCAAAGTTTATTTTCTCATACAAACGTGAACAGAAAATATTTACATGGTATAAACTTCTAAATGATTATTTCCTTTTCTTCAAATTTTGTATAACCCATTTTTCACAGATATCTAACTTCCTGTATATACCCAAGTGCACAAATTTCAGGATCCATTGCACAATTTCAAATGCAACAAGAGGCGGAGATTTGGCTGTCCAAAAACGAATTGATAAAGGATATTGGACGTACATGAAGTTAATATGATTCCTCTTATCTATATAATATCAACCTTATTTCTCATATGGTATTTAATGAAAGCAATGACAAGTACCAAGGAATAGATCAATGGCGTAAATCCGACCGATGAACCTAATGTTCGGGGGGGGGGGGGGGTGATCTGTTGTTACATTTAGACCAATTATTGTAAACATCATATATATTTGGTCCTTAGAAAATTATATTAATTCGCAACAAATATCAATTAATTGACTTTTCATTATTATAATTTTTTTAGTCTAAACTTTCTGTCACCGGTAATGCACTAAATATTATTATTAAGCCCATCCATAAACTTGACATCGATGGCGGCTCATATTAATCGTGGGGGGGGGGGGTATTTATGATAATGATGATGGTTATAATGATAAGGATAATTGTGAATATTTTCTGCCCTTTGCTCTTGTATATATATATATATATATATATATATATATATATATGTGTGTGTGTGTGTGTTTGTATATATATATATATATATATATGCACACATTTATTTACTTGAATAATCATAGGATTGGGTTAGTCTCCCTATACTCATCACTCTCGTGGTGTTGCTCCTGATTGATATATTTGGCCAGAATTGAAAAGCCTACAAAAATCTATCGATCAGCCTTAGGGGTGCATAAAACACATCTGATGATCTCGAGCACATCTGCATCTAAATTTTTATCAGATAGGTATTTCGATCAGGGAAATAGGTCAATAGTTCTGCTAGTAAAATATGGTGGAAAAAAGACCACCTATATAGA
This sequence comes from Lytechinus pictus, assembly GCF_037042905.1. Taxonomy (NCBI): domain Eukaryota; kingdom Metazoa; phylum Echinodermata; class Echinoidea; order Temnopleuroida; family Toxopneustidae; genus Lytechinus; species Lytechinus pictus. The sequence continues at coordinate 18,255,402 of NC_087246.1, forward strand.
TATAACAAAGTCACCTTATCTCCAAAACTCATTTATTATATTATTGAATAAGATTGAAATTGCTGAATGAAATGTTTAAAGGAAGTGTAAACATCTAAGAAACAGGAATACTCCAATAGGTTATACCTAATCCTCAATAATTATCATCATCATCAACTTCGTCGTGACGCTGTGCATTAAGTACAAAATAATGCCTGAATCTTATGTGCATTCTAAACATCTCGAACGGATGAGGTCTTAAGAGTTTGTTGAAGATTCGCAAACTGTCAGTCTAAAAAAATCCCCTGCGGCAGATTGCTCTATTGAGCCTCTGTTAAACATTAGCTAATACTTGTTTTCCGCAAACAACTTCACCTCAGACATTTTCACCTCTGACAAATTTACTCATGCCTTATTACAGTAAGTTGGACCTCTAACATTTCACATGTGAGAGTATTGTATCTATCATTTTTTACCCATAGAAATTAAAATTTGAACATTTTTAGCGAATCTCTCTATTTCCTCTGCCTTTGTTATATGAATTAAACTAGAAAATCAGCACTCGTAGTGCAGTCACTATACAAGCACTGTAAGTGCTAAATTAGCACTTAATTTTTTACAGTGTTATATCATTAGTGACGAGTATCGTTATTACACATTGTTACACGGAGTTATTACACGTATATAATTGATTTCCTTTTGTAGTAATTTGTATAGTTTCCGTTTTGATTCGTTTTTGGATTGAGTTGAAAAAACAAACTTAAAGCTACTTTAAGTGTTACTTAAATCCTAGCACTATATTGTGCGGTGTGTTTTTTAAATAAAGAACATTATTGGAATGCAAGTAAGGTTAGAGTAGACACAATTTCTATCTACTTGATTTAAAGCTTTATACTCATATAAGCATAAAACTAATGTATCGAAACAATAAAACAATCCTTTATTACGGGTCTGAAGATAACAACTTAGAAAGAAATATTCAGGCATACAATTTACATATTACGGCATCATATTCACAAAATTCTATATTATTATGATAAAACCAGAATACTGCACCAATCAAGGTCACTAGCATCTCTTGATCTGGTGGGGAACTTGAAAGAGATGGAGAGAGGGGTGATAGGCATGATGCGTTACAGACAAAAAAGTCAGAAAAAGGGGAAAGACTTAGAAAGATAGAGGGCGAGAAAATGAAACAAAACAATTATCGCTGTGCCTGGTGAGTTAGTAAAAGAAACTAAGAATGAGACAAAGGGAAAGAGAGAGAGAGAGAGAGGGAAAGAGAAAATTGTGGAATTTTGATATGAGATAGATAAAATATACCTTACATCAAGTAGTTAATGCTATACCTAAAAAAAACTGTGTCGCCTTCTTAAACACTAAAGTACCATTTCCCTTAAGGAAAATGGTTCGTGTCAAAGCTGGCAATCTAAAGGATTTTACGTCATTGTTTGTTTGCTCAATTATAAGGGCTGGTCATATATATATATAGGTCTTTGTGATTGAAAATACCATCAGCCTTTCTACTTACTGGCTAACCCCAAAACTATGCTTTTTCAATTTTTGCATGTGTATCAGTTTTTTTTTATTTGATAGGTTACCATTCCGATGAGCTTCTATGCAGGCCTCACGTCAGCTTGCAATACTAACTATATAGGAAACTTCTGAAAGCACAACATTTCATGGCAAAAATGCCAGACAATCGATTCGGGAGGAAGCCGTATATCAAAAAGGGTAGGAAATGTAATGTAGATCTATGTTAATGAGGATGAGCTGCTGCTCCTGTGAGAAAAGCAAGCCACATCTCAGAAGATAACAGAAACTCGGCTCAGAGGCGATGACATATACCGGCGAGAGCTCGGCTGAAAATGCAAGCGAATTTGATTTGTGCGACCGAAGCTTCTATCCCGCGGCCGTACTTGTAACCCAAGCTCCACGGCTTCACACAAGGAACGAGCTCGCACACATGAAGCGGACACGACCGCTTGGACTACTATACAACTTAATAATGCATGTATGTTAGAGGTAGCCAAAGTGATGAGTTGATATCTACAGTAGATCGTGTTTAGGCTCCAGTGAGATACCAACCCTCGACAAGAATCCAGGTTAATATAAAGGAGTTTGTGGTTTCTTTCTTTTATTCGTGTTTGTTTTGAATGGGGTAAAGGTCTACATAGTAAAAGGTCAGCGTGGCATCAGGGAGTACTTGTCCTCTAATTTGTCTGTTTTCATGAATTTCACTAAGGACACTTAAATCACGAAAGCAGACGGCACGGTCGCGGGATAGCAAGCACTAGTGGCCAACTGGGAAGCCACTACACTTCAAGGCTTTTCTTGCTCTTCTTTTATTCCATCCGAGGAATATACGTCGTATGTTTTTCCCGTTGTTCATTTTTTTTCGTGGAAGTATACCCCAGGATGCTGAATGAATTAAGAAGGAAAAACAATTTTGTCTCATATATAATGTATGATGTCGAAATCCTCTCAATTTACAAGACAAAGTCATCGAAATGTATTGGATGAACTGTAGGATAGCATCACATACTCGTTAAAGAGCAAACGTTTATTGTTTAATTGTTTCGCATTGATTCATCAAGGAGTTAATTCATATTTCTGGTTTAAAGTAATCACCGCTCTCTTTAAAATTGGCCTATATACTGACGTATTAATTCTCAATGAAAGCTGCACGAATAACATAATAACCCTTAGCAGGTAAACGGATCAAAAGCTTGGAAAAATATCCATCAACTCCTCTTGGATCATTATGAAACCCTCCTAAAGGAGAATACAGTGGATTGTAAATGTTTCAAGAATATTCAAACTGAAGAAAAATAATAAAAATACCTCATTGTAGAAATACCCTATCTTATTAACGCAAGAGACAGGAAAAAAGTGGAATCTTCTCTTAATTATGACGTCTTTACTTCAAATTCGACTATATTTTGTTTAAGGAAGCATAAATGTGAATTCAGCATTGTCTACAAATCATTTGAACAGGTTGTGTCATGAAAAACACACTGCTGTTATCATGATTATAGTCATAATCATAGGAAAAAGTTCATTCGTTGCGTTCAAAATGATGTTACCTTCTGCTTCCCGTAAAAGTGCTCCAGTTGGGAAAGATTGGTTCTTCTATTTTTGAGGATATCGTATAATGAGATTTGACTTACTTGACCTTTCTTTACGCTGCGATCGAGTTTGTTGGTTTTGATCTTCAACCAGCTCAGAAAGCCTGTCACCTGTCTACTTTGCCAAGAGAGTTTACCTCGCTCCCTGTCAGCGCACAAGCCTTGACATACCTAGCTATCGATCCACCTTGGACTGCATCCTCAAATGTATCGATTCTTGAAGGATTGCTTACATCTGCATTATATTAGCATACTGTTGTTTATTCCACGAAGCGAAATTAATGATGACACATTATCCCTTCTGTTCTCTCTCGGAATGCAGCCAATGAATGATCTCACTCGAGTGGTTTATAAATGCTGGCTCACATCATTCTGAGATATCAATGGGAAAGGCGTCGAACAATTATTAGGTGTCAACACTTCACGCTCACATTGCAGTATAGCTATCAAAGCAATAAGATGAAACTGTGGATTTTCCATTTAATTGTTTATTTGGAGGCAAGTAACGATTGAACATATTTTAAAGCGCATTATAGACATTCTGCGAGTCTGATTTTTCATTTTACCTCTTGAGCTTTCGAAACACCTGCGACATTCGTGCAAAGGAAGTTACCGAATACATTTATGAGATAATTTTGGTGGATTCGTGAATCGTTAACGGCAAAACTACCTTGCAGACACCTGCCACAGGAGCTGTATATACCATTCATTATATATATATATACAAATTTATTGGCTGAATGTCATTCTTATATTTTTCACCCAACTTTAATAAACCTCATCATATAAGATGTAATTTGAACATGAAAATTTTCCATCCGTCACTATCGGGTAGACGTACCTGTTTCTCTTTATAAATCATCAGTACATCGAACCTATCATATAGACTTATCAAGCAGACACATAGAAGAGAAAGTAAGTCTGTATCACAAGATGGGAGATTTTATATGAACTTCACAAGGCACAACCATCTGCTATCTTTGGAAGTGTATGTGATTAATGATCCACACATTTTTCATTGCATTAAAAGTGATGATTTCTTCTTCTTTTTTCAACAAAAAGGAACATGATATTCTCCAGCTATTCCATTTGCAGATGCACGCTATTTAACGGATTGGTTTTCCCCTTTTTGTTTGTTAGAGGACATTCTCACTTTCCAGGAGTTCTTAGCACTGCAAGGATTCGCGTATATGAATGATTGACCAAATAAAACGTTATGAAATGTTTAACCTACTTTATGATCTTTCGTACATGTTCTTGTCCAAGTAGTTGATGGACTTATTTGCACGCTGTTCGACGCTTTCTCAGCCATGTAATAATGAAATAGGTTACCAAAAAGGAAGCTGAGAATATTTCACATAGAAGTGGTTTCTAATTTGATGGGTTTCTTTTCCCCCTTTTCTCTAAAGTAGACGCAAATGCGAGACGACCTGGGTTCGGAGGGGTCCAAGTCAGACACGGAGGACCGCGGTGGCCGCGTGACTGGGGGCGGCGGTGGCCCAGGGTCTAGTCCTCCCCCTGCGGAACAGAGCCAAATTGATGTAGTGCTTATAGGTGGTCCCGGTGTTGGGAAGACATCGATTGTAGAGCAGTTTGCACGATGTCAACTGCCATCTCGATACCGATCCACCACCAAGCCATGCGTATACACCTCCGCTGTTATCGCAAACGAACAGATTTATGAGATGAGTATAGTTGATATGCCGGTCATACCTTATTCCCCGTTAGATGGGCGTGCCTGCAGGCGGGCTGCCGCGTCTTGCACATGGGAAGAACTACAATCCTATGCCAACGCCATAGGGACGGCCTCTGTTCTCATCTTTGTATATGACATCACTGCACCGGAGAGCTTCCAGTACATCAAGGATCTGCGAGAACATATTCTGGACTGTTTTGATTCTGATTCCATAGGATACGAGGTACCCATGATCGTAGTAGGCAATAAACAAGATTTACAGAGAATGTCAAGGGTACCTAGACGCCATATCTCTCAAATGGTTAGGAAGACGTGGAAATGTTCCTATGTGGAATGTTCGGCCAAGTTCAATTGGCATGTTGCTTCTCTCTTCAATGAGGTTGTTCGGGTAGTAACAGTAGGTGGGAACAATAAAGAAGGACAGTCTTCGGCATATCGGATACCTCTACGCGCTTGGAGACAGTGCGGGGTGTGTAATATAATGTGATATTAAGAAGTGGTCCGTTCTGGTAAGGGACTTGGAGTTTTAAGGATTAGTTATGAGGTTATTCATTCCATGTCTCCTTCTTTACACAAGTTATCTTTTCATTGTATTAGGAAGTGAGTTTAGTTTGTCACGGTTTATTTCTTTACCTTTGTTTTTTCCCCAAAGAAGAAACCTTATAAAAATGCGGTCTTATACTCATATGCCATTATTGTTCGCAGCGACTCACAACTCTTATGTAAGTCACTTTTGTAAGTTATCAGTGAAAACGATTTGGTGTAACAAGAAAATGATAAGGATGGTAAAATGGATCCAGGGATTGATGTTATAAGGGGAAGTTTGGTGAACATCAATGTATCTTTCTCTAACTTGATAACTTGAATTGAAATGTATTATATTTCTTCTCTATTAATGTATTTCCTTCTCCAAAGGTATACTTATCACATAAATTGTGTAAATCAAATATTCACTTCAAGCGAAAGAAAGATGATATCAGATTTATTCAATGGATCGTACATTTTGGAAGTTTTCTATAACAATTAAAAAAAAAATGATTTTTTGGTGATTGAACGTTTGTACTTGAAATCAATCAATCAGTCAGCGGTCAATCAATCAATCAATAAATCGTGTGCGTACTATGATTCTCATTGTGGATAGTTTTTAGATAGTTTGTTAAAACTTAGTTCAAATGTGCTTCATACATTTTCAACCAAAGAGTTCAATAAAAGCGTATTTATATGGTATGTTTCAAAATGGACCAAGAAATTAGGATTCAATGTATTTGTTAGGTATAAAAGAAAGAATTTAAAATACGAATGTACAAGTGCAATTGTCTTTGTTACGTAATTATGTTTGGTCGTTGCGTATATGAATTAAGTAGATTTTGCTATTGTCAAGTTAAATAAAAACGCGTAGTAGAATAGATAAAAATCCAAAAGCAATATTATTGAAATAATAAAGCACAATACGTGCAATTATTCTTCTTATTTGTATCCTAAAACCTCTTAATAGCAAACTGAATGATAGTTTTAGAGTAGGTCGAATATAGGATTATTTAGCTTGCCCTAAAACTAACGAATGAGGGTCATTTCTTTTTATGAACATACAACAATATTAAGATGCTTAATGTATCATAAAGAAAACCCCTTTGTAAATGAGTGTTCAAATGAAACGGAAAAGTGATTTCCATGTTGAAAAGTTCACATCCTTGGAAGATGGGCCGACCATTCACGTATCTCCTTCGTTCTATCCTCTTCCTTAGAAAGTTCCAAGTTGGTTGAATTTGTTATTTTTATGAAACTTTTAATTACTTGAGATGGAGTCCCATGGATCTGGGTATTTCGAATCTAGAAACAACTGGAATATAAAAATCCCAAACAGATTTATCATTCATTTAAGTCTCATAATTCATGCTGAAATTTTAAGGTCGAGAACCTAATCCGCATACATTCATAATTCCGAAGCTTCGTTATTCCGAAGGTTCGGATATTCCGAAGGTTCGTTATTCCGAAGGTTCATATTTCCGAAGGTTCGTAATTCCGAAGGTTTGTTAGTCCGAAAACGAATTGAGGTTCGTAATTCCGAAGGTTCGTTAGTCCGAAAACTAAATGATTAACTAACTTTATTTCGTTTTCGGATTAACGAACCTTCGGAACAACGAACCTTATTTCGTTTTCGGATAAACGAACCTTCGGAACATCGAACCTTATTTCGTTTTCGGATTATCGAACCTTCGGAATAACGAACCTTTGTAATAACGCCACAAATGTTCGGATTAACGAACCCTTTTACGTTTTCGGATTAACGAACATCGAGGTATAGGCAATGTACGTGTTTCGGAATTACGAACCTTCGGAATAAAGAACCTTCGGAATTACGAACCTTCGGAATTACGAAGTGTAACAGTTAGTCTTATAGTTAACATAACAGTTTGTTATTTATCACAGCTTAAATTAAGTCATTTCAGATATATTCTTCATACTTTAAAACATTGGGTTTGAAGCGGGAAAATGTGACACATAATGACCTGATATCAAGTGATTTACATCTTTTGCCCCGGAAATGTGTTTTAATTGAAAAAAAATATTCAATCATAGTCAAGATATTCAAAATTGAGTTAATGCGACTAAAGATCGTTAGAGAAACAATTTGGTTTGTAATATTTTACTTGTGAATACGTTGTGGAGTGTTACAAACACCTTTTTGAAACACTACCTGAGCTCTGTAACACACATAATTTCAATCAATTAACAGTTCTGATTGGTTGATAATGTGTATGTTGAAAAAATCATCTTGTTTGACAATTGTTGTTTAGGGACTGATTGCTATGAGGGCATATAATAGGTCTGTGCATCCTATTGATGTGATTTGATTTGATTTGGCAAGGTTCCACAACATAAGTCGCATTTTAAAAAACAACAGGCTTGCACAGGATGACCCACGAATTCTCGAAAGCTTATTTCCAGTGGGGTCCTCAAAGCATCTAATATTTTTCGGCCATCTGTAATTTGATATCAGTTACAAAAATAAAGTGACCTTCCCCGATCCCTTTTATTTGATAAATTGAATCGATTCGATTTGAGACAGTAATGGTTCGAACAAAATTGAAGAGAGGGAGATTCGTAACACTTTGTGATTAATACATTTGAGTATATTGACAATGGTTAGCACGATATGGGGGATAATGGGGGATAAATAAAAAAGCCTGGGATAAGAATGACGATTAGTATCTTTGTGGGTGGGCTCTTTCTTTCCAATTTCATAACCATAATCGATTAAACTTGTGTGAGCTGTAAGTTTAATATTGTGGTAATTTCTGACTTTTTCTATTTAGATTTCATGTGAAACAGCAATTGATAAAAAGAATTTGATAAAATTAAAATTGTAGACGATTCAATTCGAGATCAGGCTAATTTTTAAGGCAGCGCGTACTTCATTCTCCGAATATAATGTATTTATGAATATATATATGTATATATATATATTACGCACACACATATATATTTTTTTCTTTAAGTAAAATTTATAACCAAAATATTTATTCTGCCAAATAAAATATAACAATGCATGAAATTTCATGTATCCATTGATATTCCCACTGAAGAAAAAGCTTAACCATGCCCACTTTTGTACATTTCTTATTGGCAAACGTTTCTCCTAAATCAAGAACCACGTCGAAATGAAAAAAAGCCAGCTTTTGGTCTGACTTCATGTGTGTATCGCTTCCTCCAGGCCAGATACAATTTTTCTGACCCAATTCGCGCCATTTTTCGGTGGCATTATGCATAAAACAATATAATATTATGTATTATACATGTCTGCATGCAGTGTGGTACGTCCGATGCGCATAATAAATTTTCCTTCCCCCCTATGGCAAACTAAACCTTTATTCCCCGTTGTTCATTCCCAACTACTCGAAAGGTCTTTGAATCATCCATTAGTGAGAGCTATTTCTATAGGCCCTATTTGTGAATATTCTCTTATTTTACCATGTTTTACTTGCGTTTGTAAGACTAAAGAAAAATGCTGCATGTGTTTATCTTTTTGTGATGAATAGTTAGTATCATTTTGAAGCTTCAGACCTATAGCAATATAGATGATCTAAGCATGACTTTATTCAAGCATCAATATGCTTCTTTCCAGGACCAAATTTTGTTGTATACTATCAACAAATCATTATTTTGTCTAAAGAATCAAAGACTAAAGCATTGTTACTAATCACATTTTGCCCATGTAATATCAAAGAAAGTAAATGCCTATATTTATGCATGTACAAAATAATGTAGGTAAGATTTAGACCTTTCTGTCAAATGAAGAAAAAAACGACTATTGCATGGAGACAAAATTATAACGCAATGAAACTAAATAGAAAGAGGGAAAAGAACATATGTAATGTTACTTAGTAATGATAACCCTAATTTTAGTAGCATATGGGATACGTAAAAAATTGTGTTCTTCATGCGAGGCGTTCCCTTTAAGTGCACTCCCGAGTGCACCATTCCTCTCATATAGGAATTATGTTAAAACCACACGTCCTCATCCACATTCAACTCATCTTACCCCTCTGTCTTTTTGCTTTTTATCTGTCCATCTTTCTGTTTCTCCTTCACCCATCCTTATCTCCCCCTCCCCCTCTCTCTCTCTCTCTCTCTCCCCTCTCGAAATATTCCTATCAACTTGATTTTGTTCCCTTTCGATCTCCCCCTCTCGCTCTCTATCTCTATAGTTCCTGGCTCGCTACAAATGAAATTCAATAAATCAAATTCTTGGAGATATACGCTATAATGGATTTGTTTTTACGAAATGAGAAGATTGCTTTTTTGCGGCGTCATGTTACCCGTTTATGGACGCGGGATTAGTTTGTGTGTATTATACTTGCATTTAAATAAAGCTTTCTAAAAATGTGGTGATTATGGTGGGTATTGTTTTTTTCCAGAGTGCTGTTAACGAATATATTAGCTTGGCCTGTAAACAATCTTAAACCATAAATGGTCAGACAATCTCTTAATATATATAAGCGTTCTTCACAATTATATTATAGAATGCATAAGTCAATTATAGCTTATAAAATTCATCCCACTATATAAGCAGCAATGTATAACGCACAATCTTTACTTAATTATAACCCATAGTATTTGATCCCATATTCGACGATCTTAGAATTGTTGCAAGAAACGAACGTATTTTGCAATTGACTGTAGACTAATGTTAGAAATATAAAACTGATAGAATCAATATCCTCTATAGCCAATATATATATATATAACGTGGAGAAGGTTTACGGTTCACCATGTGTAAAATGAAGAAGGGAAGGAAATTCAGGCAGAAAGATTGAAATGGAAAGACGAGATAGGATGAAAAGTATATATATATATATATATATAAATATATCGATTGATACAAGGAGCCGACCTGAAATAATTTGCAGATTGGAAAATGATTTGCAAGATTTATGAAAGATTTAAAAGGTGAATATCAACGAAAGAACACGTGCTTATAAACTACCCTCTAATCATCATCCCGGGTAAACTTGACCATGAATCCGGGTCTGCTGTTGCCAGAACACATTACGTGTCAAGAATATGACCCGGAATAAGATCCAATCGGTTGACCTTTCCTGGATTAGATCTGAGCCTTTCTGTGTCATATTGGACCTTATTCCAGGTCATTTTATATATTTTTTTTACCTGACACGGGTTGTCGCATCATCAGAAATGGTTTTGGCGTCAAATTTGACCCGAGATTTTTCGGAGTGAACTTTGCACAAAATCCTGTATCCAAAAGATAGTTTCTAAAATGCTTCATAGATGATTAGGCCTACCGTAACGTGACCTGCTATATTGATTTCCCATGTTTGTTTGATAGTTTTATCATGTTTATGTTGAAAGTGAGAGCCTTTTTTGTGACAACTTTTGATGGTATTAAATAGAAATAATATTTGAATTCTTACTTCACTAGAAAAAAAGTGTATTAATAAAAGACGATAGCTGGAACAATGAATATGAGACGTTGTTTTCATTTTCGAAAAAAGTGACGAAGAAAAGGTGCAATGTTTTTGAGGTAAAACCAATAAAATATGTATTCAGTCATGTATTCCTCCATTCATTTCCTTATTATGTACTAAGGGCATAATTCAGGTACAAATTATGCTTAGAGCATTTTTCATTATGAAAGAACACTGCAAGTAAATGCCTTGCTCAAGGAGCCGTGATTGGGACTCGAACCCATGGGTCAAAACTTTACGCCGTTTCTCCTTTTATTTTTCACACCATCAAGATAAGCGCAAGATGATATTCGTGCCGTTTAATACAAGAAAGACCCTCAATTAAAAAACAATGGAGAAAATCATGACAAATTTCCTGGAGAGATATTTGTATTTTGAAAAAGCAGAAAACGATGCTATCAGAGCAAGTTATGTCTTTTCAAATTTATAATTCGTGATTTTTTGTTGTTGCATTGATGTTCATAATTATGCGTACACTCTAAAATGTATGGATAATAAAATAAATGGATAGTAACCGGTTCGATCCTGGATTCGATGAAATGCTAAAGGTTGGATTTAAAATCTCAAGTGATTAAAAATAAAAACTTCGAGATTCAAACATAGATTTGGAGTTCGGCAGGTTACTCTCTGCATGATTTTGTTTATCCATAAAATTTAGAGCGTATGTTTATATTCGCAAAATGTGTGTGTGTGGGTGTTTAAAGGTGTGTTTGTGTGAGTGTGGAGTGAGCGAGCGAGGGAGGAAGGGTGGGTAGGGCTGTGTGAGGGTGTGAGTGAGGGTGTGTGTGCATGTGTTTATGAAGACGTGTGTAAGATGGTGAAAGTGTTAGTGTGAGAGACAGCACAGCACAGTGGGAATGGAAAAATCTTTCAAACAATGGTATTTTGATGTCACACAATGATTTTTGAGAATCAAGCCAAAGTGTTGAAATCGAACTTTATTCTGTCAGCCTTCGGAAACGGTGTGGGTGTGCGTGCGTGTTATCAATAATTTATTCAAGGCTCTTGATATAATATCAGAGATGATTCTCTCTATTCCCTTGGGTGTACTTAGAAGAGTGTTAGTAATATGTTGCCATCATATCATCGCACTCTTCAGGTACTCTCTTCAACTTGAAACATGAGCTCAAATACAGCAGATATCCGTATTGGCTGGCATACTGTTCTGTTATACAGTATTGTGAAATGGAATGCCGTCTAAAAATCATCAGTTATTACATTGCAAGATAATCGTTATTGATATGGATGCATACTATCTGAATAATTTTAAAAAGTGGCGTATTATTTTGGAGTCAACAAAGTTCTCTGAAGAGAAAATGTATAAGATCAGAAATGTCGAGATGTCCAGACTTCAGATTCTATAGAAATGGCTGGAGAATGCTGCTGGTGCGCTAGCATACCGTTGCGTGTAATCACCATCGGTATTCACGCGTGTAATGACATACCACTGAACGATTTGTACAGTCAAGCGTGTCACACGGGAGATCATCGAGAAGGAAATATGTGGAAAAAGAGGAAAGATGAGAAAGATAATGAGAGATCTTCGAAGAAGGAAAAGGAAAACACGACGACGAAGAAGAAGAAGAAAGAGAAAAGAAGAAAATGAAAAATAAAAAGAAGGTCGAATGAGGGGAGAGGGCGGATGAGAGTATAGCAAAAATAGCAAGTCGATATTAAAGAAGATAGTTCTTATAAAGCTTAGCGATGATCTGTGGAAGTCTTGAAAAAATAATAAATAAATCGTCGAAGTTTATAACCCAAAGGAAGACCAACCATCAAGTGTTTCTCTACTAAAACAATTGTTACAGCTCCCCCCTCATTCTTCAAATCGATAATCAAAGAATATTTGGGTAACGTATCCCACATTACATCGAAGAAAGCGAGAAACAGATTGGTTCATCCCATCTCACACTTGTATTTCGAACTGTCACAAACAAAACACCACCGAAATCCACACACATCCATCCAGCCCCACACACCCACACTCATCCACGCACACACACACACACACTCCCCCACACACACACTATGGCAAACACTCCTTCGAACAAACTGACCTCACAAAATCCACCTTTTGCCAATAGCATGCACCCATATTCATAAATTCATGAATGTATCTGACGAAATTACTAACTGAATTGGGAAGCCAGTAGCTGAAAATGCTTGAGACTGATTCTGGGGAAAAAGAAACTTTTGTTTCGAAAAGTTTTTTTTTCTTCATAAGTGAAAATGATTAAATAATATCTTCAAGACACTTTGCACAATGATCGAAAATATGCAAATGGAATGCAGTACGCGAGAAATGACACCTTAAAGTAAAACTCTTTTCTCCTCACATTCGAAGTCATATGCAATCTGTGTATAGAAACTTAAAGAAGTCTGTCCTTATTTGGTGGCAATTTAATCGACTGGTGTCGGTCATATCAATGTTACGTGTAACAAAAATTGAAAGTCAGAAGGTTTATATATTGTTTTTACCGAAATGGTAGTATTCGGGGTTTTTATATTTATTTCCCTTTTAAACATACAGCCTTTCTTTGTGTTGTTTCGTACAAGATGCATATGCACTTTCCTTTTCTGTAATATTTATCTTTTTGACTCTTCATTGAGCAAGGGGTCTAATATTATCGTATTTTACGACCAAAAGCCAGCTCCTGGTTAACATCTGTTGTAGCTGAAGGCTCTAAAGTGAATGATACCAGCTATTTGACTTGTACTATCCGTACTTTAAAAATGCAATATCAGATTCTCCCACCCTGATCTGTCGTTTAGATATGCAGACAGCACATAGCTTGACACACGCATATATTGAGGCACTCTCTCTTTGCCCGCCTTTCTTTGGATTGTAACCCTACCCGAGGTGGTCTCCCAAGAAGGCTAGCTGGCTGTCGACCGAGGTGCCTCGTGTCCCAAATAAGAATGAATATTGAAAAGCAGCTGTCCACTGTGGTTTGCATGTTCCAAAGGCAATCAGCTTTCCATTTTCTTGAAATGTCGTTCTTCATGTTCTTTCTCCGATATCAGGGTTTAAAGTCATATACAGATTTATTTATTTCGATATTGATTTTTTCATTTATTACTTTTGTTATTTAGCTACACTCCACCCAGGGGAGGTAATCGTGGTAATGGAAACCGGATAGGAATTCATTTCCTGAAACGCAGGAGCGTGTAACAGTTGCTCTGCCAGAACCAGGGTAGTTAAGAGGGCTTAATTCCTGTTCACTTGTTAGGATCCATTCTAGTCTTGGGCCCCGTTGGACAAAAGTTAATACTGTATAAAAGTACCTTTGTCATCTAGTGGTAATTACCATGTTAACAATGCTCATTCGCCAATCAGAGTCAATGATTTCAGGGAAGTTACCATTGGATGGTAGAGGTACTATAATACTGATATTTAGGCAACGGGGCCCAATATTGAGAGTGGTTAATATAGAATAAGAAGCTGTAAAAATCGTACTCGCACCACAGTGCGAACTCGTATTAACGAGACTAGATTAGAAAGCACATGGTATAACGTCTATATAATATTCTACCATGTACATTTGCCATGATTGTGAATCATCCATTTCTACCTAGGATAAAACTGGGATGACAGAAACAAGAAAGGGTAAACTTTGCGACACATAAATTCAGCAAAGCCCCAAGCCACCCCCTATTTCAACTTCACCATCGAATCCCTACGTACGCTCTAAAAATGACTAATTAATATGGTCAGCTGGGTGCAACTGATATTCTAGTCATATTTGACTATTTTTTCTAGCTGTATTTACTAGAACTGAGTTATGTCTGACCAGAATATATGTCAGAAATGTGACTATCAGTGATTGCCATATCAGTTGCACCCAGCCGACTACTGGTCTAGTCAATTTCACTGATTTGTTTTAAGAGTGTAATGGGTGATAAGGAATAACCTTGTCTGAGCTGCCGATGATGACGACGATGATGATGATTGTCAAGATGGTGGTGGGATATTTGCAATACTGATAGATAAACTACATTCTGACACACACTGACATTAATTTGGTGTCTTAGATATGACAAGAACATTCAAGGTGATTATTCATTGTTTTTATCAGAACATTTTCATTGTTATCATCGTTGAAGATCATTAGAATGATATATCGCAACTATTATTAACCCGGGCTTAGCTCGAGCTGCCACTTCAAGCACTCAGTGCATTCAAATAATTGATCCTGCCTCGTATCTATAAGTCTCACCTGGGTTGAGTCGAGTACAATGTGGATAAATTTCTTGCTAAAAGACAACTCGCCATCTCTGTGATTCGAGCCAACGACCCCTGTTTTAAAGAACCACCAGACAACCATTTTATATCTTTATTTTGATACCGTTTCAGACGACAATGCCACTACAAGGTGCTAAAAAAAACAATGACAATGATTATATGCCTCACATTTGTTTTTTGAAATTTCGATTGAAAATTTGTTAGTGCAATGATGATGATAATAACTTTTCTAACGGAGAAAAAAAATAATGGTGATTAGACAATGGATAGAACAGTTAACGATAATAAAACGACTAATTTTATTTGATAGAGGAAAAGTTATGAATATGACCATTGTATTGATTAAAATCCATCGTCATTTCAATTATCAGCCTAAAAATAACGCGAGGCTAATTTTAAGAGCTTCAAAAATTAAAGTAATAAAAAGGAGCTAATGGACGGCTTGTTCATCTATTTTCCTTTGGATGAATCCATACTGTATAACAAGAAGGAAATGAAAAAGGATAGGAACCATTTGCAGTCAGACATCGGTAAAAATCATCTATTATTCATTTGGTATTGAATTATGCAGACAGGAAATACATTCATGGATTTAACACTATGAAGCATTTTCCACTGCAAATGCATTTGGCATGGTATGAATATTTTATAACGACAGGGATTCGGAATTGTGTTTCTGAGGATTCGAAAATAAGGAATCGAAAAAAAGCATTTCCTTCTGCACAAGCTACCGTTTTGTCTTGAAATATATCTTTAACTTGCCTCAACAGGCGCGTTTATAAAAACAAATAATACATCGGGTAATGTTACGTCTTGCATTAACAATTTACAAGGTACGTCTACTCACAATTGGCAAGATACATCTTATATTAACAAATTGCAGATACATCATGCATCAACACTTTGCAAGATATATTTACATCATCCGTCATCATGATAGTCATCGTCGTCATCAACAAGAACAACATCCGTTTTGCATCAACAATGAACTATCATCATCATCACCATCGTCGTCATCATCATCATCATCATCGTCGTCGTCGTCGTCGTCATCATCATCATCATAAAAACAACAACGTGCGTCTTGCTTTATCAATGTACAACTTACATCAAGAATTCGATTGCAAAAATACATATCGCATCAACAATGTGCAAGATACATATTGCATTAACCATTTACAAGATACAGTTTGCATCATGCATCTTTCAAGAACGGTTTACAAGTTAAATGAGCGAGAGGTGAGGGAGGTGGTGGGTGCAAAGAAGGTCAGTGTAAGAACTAGACACACGTGGGCAGTAGACAAAATGCCGGTATCGATTGGATAAAATTCAATTGTATTAGTGCCCTTTAGGAAATTCAAAGAAGAGGTTTTTTTACAGAAATGTCATTTTTTTCTGTCATCAACATGCAATATCGGAGGGACGTAATGATCTTTATAACGAAAATCATCTGCAGAGGACACGAGTAAACGTGAGTTGCTTTGCAAGGGAAAGGTCTTTGTCAAGTTTGTTGAGAAAGGCGTTTTCCAGATCTGTCGAAGCATGAAGCTCATATGCTTTCATGGCTTTCGAGAGATGATGTGCCTACTACCGTAGTCTAAGGATTCATAACACAAATGTTTACGATCAATTTTAATTTGAATGAACAATTCTGACTGGCTACTGATAAGCTTTTGATAGACTATAGGGCTTACATGCAAAAATGTGTCGGTTAGCCGTTGACATTGAGTGATTAATCTGAAAGCTTTGTGTTATTGACTCGGGTAATTTAGATTAAATTTTGTAAACTTCTCTTCGAATTTCGATAATCGATTTCCATGTGTCAATGTGACTTTCAAGCATATAACTCATGATCTAAAGTTTTATTTTTATCGTTTAAGAACATATCGCCCCCTAAGCCTGGTTCCTTGTACAAAATAAATGGAATATACAGTGCCAAACAGAGGAAATCTTAATAACCCACTTTCGGAAATGGAGATTCGATCTGGAATTAGATGACAATATAATTCTGCTTTTTCAATCAGTGCATCGGCGATTTCGCATCTCATCGACTCTGCTGCTGAAAGAAATAATTTCTTCTCTGTAATTCAGTTCATTTGTGATTTCTCATCTGAGTGCCTCCATAGGATTAAACTGGAACATTTTACCTATAGTTTTGCTTTCTTATAATAGTTTTCCCTGGCTATTTTGTCATTAAATACATCGTCATGGAGAAGCCGAAACATCAATCCTCACGTTGCAAACCCAGCAATGATGGTTATGTGAGACACAGAGAAACGTGTTTTCACTTGGAAGCCCTTCGAAATGACAACTGAATTAATTGCAGAACATTTCTTATCCACAGGGAACAACATGCAATGTAGGGGGAAGATGAAGGTTAGTCTTTGCGTAATGATGATGAATGCAGGATATATAGAACGATGTTTAAGAAAGTGGAGGGAGGAAGATAAAAGAAATTGAAAGAGATAAATGTGATGACGAGGTTGATTATTATTACCATCGACATCATCATCAACATCATCATAATCGACAGCCGCATCATCATCACTATCATTACCACCGTCATCATCATCATCACCATTATCATCATCATCATCATCACTGTAATTGTAATTTAGTATAGTTTTGTTATGTATTAGCATCGTTTAAGTAACTATCAATTCCGGCCACATATAATAATCTCTTCAGCGCTATTGATGTTTAAACACAAATTGAACAAATCTGTTAGACTAATCATAACAAAGGTGAGTGATTTAGAATTTAAAGAGATCTAAATTAGACAATTATTATATATTCCTATTTTTTAGGAAAGATGAGAAAATCATCGAGTTATTATGAAATAAACAAGGAGACACGGTGAATTTCCAGCCAAGAATAATGAGTGGAGAAAGGAATGAGATAATGCCTATATGGAAAAAGAAATTGAAGCATGACTGACATATTGTATATCTTGAGGGATCATGATCAATTCATTTTCATCTTCTGTCCATCCCTAATAGCTTCTGGTGATGGTACGGCAATATCTGCCCTACATACCATACTGGAATGCTTGATAACCAATATGTCTTCTACAAGATCACGTGACGGTAGTTAAATAATTGAATCGCATTTTTTTAAATTAAAGACAGATGGAAACATCCATTCAGTGGAAGATATTCGTAAACTATACATCTTAAACACAACAATGAACAAAAGCATTGTAATTTGGGAAGAGTCACCTAAGTACAATTTCAAAATTACTACACAGTATCAAAATAATAAAGACAGAAATAGAAATTTTACATGGAATTAATCATGGAGATATAATAAAGAGGACCTTAAATTTGAGATATTCAAACAGAAGAGTAGCACGTACACGTAGTATGAGAAAATACGATAAAAAGAAAAAAGAAATGAGCATAAATGGATAAAAACAAGGATAATAAAGCAGAAAGGAAGGGGAGGACAAAATATTACATGTCATTTTTTATCACTCATGTTATTCAGTTGAGGAAAAAATGAAGTAAAATTTGAAGTTTGGGATTGTTTTGCTACCCCCATCGAAATACCTTGTCCCAGCCGCTGACGCTAATAATGCATTTACAGTATGATAATGTCATTAAAATGGATTATTAAATTTTCATGAAAGAAAATCGATACTAAATTTAAATGCAACACAAATTATAACAGGAGAGGTGGCCTATTTGTTAAATGCAATTACTATAATTATAATGAAACTTCTTAATGAAGGCTTAAAAATATAGGACCAATTTAGTTAATGGTTACGAATTCAATCGCTATTATCAATCTATTGGGGTGGTGCTTATGGTTAGAAATGGGAAATTTTATCAACACACGAAAAAAAGGAAATTACATGCAAAAAACAGTTGAAGTAATAGTATATAGATCTATATTAGAACTTATTGGATAACATAGGCATATGATTTATTTGTCACAATGTCTTTAAGCAATCATGACGAGTATTTACTGAAGGTTACATTGATGAATCATGCGTTTCGTGATTAGTTATAAAAAAATATATAATATTAGAAAGTATGATATGACCAACGATATAGGTAATATCAACATGCCCCTTTTTTCTTTCCCTATCATGTCATGACCAGGTAACTGACATAATATTTACCTCTTTTCCATTGGTTATTTTTCTACCATGCATGATGTCATCAATATGTCACGGTAGATAGATATCTCTATCTTTTCATCGCTCTCATTGAGGCAGCTTAATCGCCAGTTTAACGGGCTGCTGCATTTACAGGGTGAATAAAAAGGGGGTGTTTAAAACAATCGCTTTCTTAATGTCTCTTTGGTAACGCCCAAAGATGAAGAGCTTCATTTGCCTGTGTAATGGTAATTATACCCGCTACGTGCAAGTAATTTAAATCTTTAGTCATTTATTATTCCAATCACGCGTGGTAAGCTGGATTACACCACCATCATGATCTTTGTATAAGATCAAGAAATCGCACTTCTACAGACTAATGATGATATCTTATCTGCTACTGCATAATACAGAATTATTATTGCAGTCTGCAATAAAAGATTCTTTAATCATCGCCTAAAGCCGTAGAAAGTCCATTACCACACCTACAGAATAAAACAAAATAATGTACTGTTATAAAACGAGTAGATTCATAATAAGAAATAAAATATCGTGTATTTGTATGGTTTCTTATTATAAAATCCAGCCTTGTTTCTTAAAATATAGTACTCCGTGATCATCAACCACTTTCTCAAAAATAACTAAAATTATTTGCTTAATTTAATATTTGGTGACTAGAATTATATTACTGATACCCTGGTGATCTAATATTATTTTTAAACATCGTTAATCGAAATACCACTTTCATCATTAGCATTGTGGCTCAATTCAATTCGATTATTTAAAAGTGTTGCAGATTACTTTTATTGATATCCAGATACTGACTTATTTGTAGTAAAAAAAAAGGGAAACAACTATGAAATCTTTGTACACCCTGTACACGATACCCATCTGTGTGTTTATGGATTGGCATTGTGGCGCTCAATCAGGGGCGTGTTTCACAAAGCAAAGCTGTCTGTAAATCAAGACATGGTTTTAGGAACGGTTGGACTATGGCGTGTCAAGTTGAGTAAGTCGAAGCTTGAAGAAATGCGATTGCATTTTAAAATAATCTCAATTACCACTCAGGACATAATACATTGAAATAAAATCATTATTAGTAATGGAAGTCAACATAATTCAGAGGGATAGGAATGAAAAAAAATATTTTGATCCCATTTGGCATGCCTGATTCAAGACGTTTGTAAATCACAGTTAACCTTTGACGAGCAGATTATTTTATGAAACAGTGCCCCTGAAGCGCTTGGCGTACCATACCAATCATTCTTCTGTATGAAGCTCCTTGGGGCCTGGGAAATCTTAGATAAACATTACACTGTTTTCTTAGTGCTATTAATATGTTGATCTATTTCATTCATCCTATTACATAGGCAGGTCAATGCCGCAACACACCCACACGCAGTTATCATCATACTTATTGTCAGATCTGAATAGCTGACGTGATTGTGGTCAATATTAATTGTTTCTAATTTATCTAATATTTTGGTCGAGTGGATAAAGAATGACCGGAAAAGATGAAGTATTCAACAATATTATTAATATTCCGCTTTTTAATGGCTCTCAATAGAACGTCTCTAAATATAAGCGCAGTCAAGATATATTATGTTATGACACCATCAGAATTCCAAAGATGTGGAAAGAAGAATAAACAAAAAATATTGCATTAAGAAGGAATTATTAATGAAACGACAGCAAATCGATATAGAGGTTTGCATACTAATTGAAAAAAGAAAATAGCACACATCAAAGCATAAAAAAATACACAATATCGTCAAAGATACAACATTATCGAGCATATTAAAATTGGACATTCGTTTGTATACCAGCACACACACACATACACACACACACACACCCTCACCCACCCTCAAACACCGCACCCTCTCAGTGCTCCCACACTCCAAAAACAGCGCACAAAGTGTCGAAAATGTAGATCATTATGATAAATGCCCTTTTTCTTAATAGTGGCTGTTTTGTATCTATTATTATTCAAATGATGATTTGTTTTCAGGCAAGATCTAATTGAAGGGGAAATTGTATGTAGCTGCGATAGGACTGGAGTTTGTCATATAATGTATACATGATGACGCTGTCTAATTAAGATGTTGAGTCTGCGGATTATCATTCCTCAGCGTGTTGATAAGGTCTTCATATATCGTATCATATCTGCTTTAGGTCACGTGATCTCATTTAATCTAAACACAACAAATATTTATAAGCAAAAACGTGGAATAGACATTGCAATAAAGATGATAATGTAAATATCTTATTTCTTTATCCATATCTATATTTCCCTCATAAAGGCTTATATCACGTGAAAGGAAATACAATGCTTCTTATTAACCAGTGCGATGATAGAATTCATATGTCTGGTTTCTTCTTGCATTAGAAGTCATGTTTCTCATGTGTATTGCCCTCCCGTCAGCGTGTTACACACTTACTGGTGAAAGGCATGAATCTGATGTATTACATTATCTGATGAAGTGATGCATCTGATATATCATTCGCTATGGTGATGGACGTTGATTAGATATGTTGATACGTATCTCCCTCATCAATCTATCATGATGGAATCGTGTGGCTTATTTACACTCCCTGAAGAATAGAAGTACATGTAGTAACTCTTAGAAATGCAAGGATCTCATACTTTTTTTTTAGTCCATAGTCATTCATCGGATGTAAACGCCTATACAAAAAAAGTTTGATGATCTGATTTTGACCGATCATTTCTCCCAAGTCTTTGTAATGATCAATGCATGATTGAATAATCAAAAGATTATTTTGTTTTTCTTACCAGTATAATTCTGTCAAAGATATCCCCCTCTAATATACATTCGAACGCCATTGAATCAAATATATATTATAGGGAGAACTCTTTTACAGAGTGAAGACCAAGGCTAATTAAAGTATGAGAAGATGATATAGGCATAACACTCGATGAAGAGTATACACAACCCTTCACCCGATCAACGTCACGTACAATAGCTTTATTGTATTCCTTTAGAAGATTTTTGTTTATCTCACGAAAGTCATATATTCGATATTCTATATGTAACACTATGGAGTTATTATAATCTCATGGTAATGCAATAAAACGAAGTGTAATGCAGCATTTTGTGGAAAAGGTCATGAAAATGGTATTCAACAATACGGTTTATATTGACCTGGTATACTTTTCAAATATTCTAATACCGCACGGGCTAATCCATCTGATATAATATTAATATTGCTCTTACATGCATGAAGTCTACATTAAAGTTTAGTCTAATACGTACATCGTCTAATTTCCATTCATTGTAATGCCCAATTGTTCAATTTCAACTTTGTCTACTACTTATTTTGCACTTTGGAATATGAAAAAACAAACAAAACAAATTGATTCATAACAGTTAATCTAATCATAATACTAAATGGCGTTCGACCAAGCATTGGAAATAGGCAGTATGTGCATAGTATAATTAAAAATGAGACAAAGTGGTAAATTGGCTAAATTCAAATGAGACCAAATGATAGACGAACTGGTTGAAAACGAACTAGGATTAGACCACGTGAGATGAGACAAAATGTAAAGTAGACGGAGCAGTGTAGACAAAGTATCAATTTATCTACCGTATTCGCTGAAGGTGTGACAAATGGCACCCATCTGCCTAGGCAGCTACGGAGCTCCCTTGATAGATAACACCTATTTACCATTTCTCGCCTAAAACTCATTATGAGTTTCCGTTGATTATTCAGAGGCAGGAATCAGCAAATAAAGGGAATATATCATTCGTTGTCACAACCAATGCTTCCTGACATATCAAGCCTAATCAAATAGATTAGGGCTCCCGTGTAGATGAGAAAAGTCCATGGATTCACGTTGATTAGCAGTTATGCATGCAACAAAAAAAATGTTTTATTTTTAACTATAACATCTATAGATGTGTGAATAGTTTATGAATTTAAAAAAAAGGTTAAGCCCCACCCTAACAAAATATTTCAGATCACATAATTATGAAGACGGCATATTCTGCAAATTTGAATGATCAACAAGAGTTATCGTAGTATGAATCTAATCTGACACTGACAACCTGTTTAGAAAGAAGCATATAAAAATTAGCGTTTATACCATTATTTGGCAATCCTGCTAATGACGACATCGAAGTGCAATCAAATATTAGTGCATTATATAAACAACTTTTGTATCCATTTTGGTAGAAAATTTTTGAAGAGCGAGCATGAACGTTTTCTGTTCTGTCTTATGCTACAGCCGATTCGAAACTGACCATTGTTGTATCACTGGAAACGATGTAACAGATTTTGTCGGTCTAGAATTGGTTTCGTTGGGGTGACTGTAGTTTGCTTTTTAACGTGTCCACACGTCGCGACGCGTCGGGATTAATAATGAATATAGCTTTTTCATTTATTTTGATGCAAAACAAAAGAGCAATGTAAATAAAAAGCCTTACTCAAGGGCCGTGCTGGGAAATGAAACCTCCACCTGAAGGGTTTTTAAAAAGATTTGCAGTTCTTTTAATCCATCTATGTTTTTTTTTTTTTTTTTTTAACAATTTTCTGTCCATCCTTACTTTTTTTTACATCTTAATCTAAGGGAGTTAGTTATTACCAAGGTAAAGTCATGAACTTAATTAAACGAATATTTATTTGTCATATTTATTCATTGATAAAGGTGTGATTAGGAGACCATGTATAGTTCAAATATTGGGATTTGATGATTTATTAGTCAATATGAATGTATAGGAGTATCGAGTATCTCAGATGGCAGTGAGATTATTTGAGCTGGAGCTATATTTAAGGGTAGTAGATATTAAAATCTAATGAATCTCTATGCAAAAGTTTTATTGTCATACTAAGAGAATAAACCATCCCACGTCACCATGAACCAACCTGCATTTGGATTGCCGGGAAGGATGGGGGAGGGGTCTTTAATAGCTTCCAATAACGTCCACAATACCCGGAGGAAGTAACAAATCTTAACCAGTTTTTCTCCGAACGGAGGGAAAGGAAATGGGAAATGACAAGGAAATGCCAGTTGCCATTAATCCAGTTAAAATAGTTTACCAAGTACCCTGATGGGGTAAGGTTACACACCGTGCCGCTGACCCAATTGAGGTAATACGCCAAGCTAAATATCTCAATCGCCTCTCGAAGCAAGGCCAATATGCCTTCATCTCCAATATAGTCATGTATATATTTTTCCAACGAGGCTTGATAAAAGCTACATGTAGCGATACAAAATCATTGTTTTTGAAGTGTGCAATGAAAATGCGAGTACCGCAGGCATTAAAGCGAAGTTCGGTATTCACTTCTTTTCTGTTTGTATTGTGGATGCGATAAGCGCTATATAAGTGGAATATGATTATTATTATTATCATGATATCCAACTGTTTTAATGTTATATTTCTTACTTCTGTTGCACAACAGGGTCATTTCAATGTCTAATCGGTACCTTTCTTCATTTGATAGTATAAGCATATATCATGTTCTTAATCCAATAAGATAGCTGATAAGCAAACCTTGCGTATCTGGTATCACACTGATTAGACATGATTAAATTGAATATCAAGTTAAAGTTTAGAGAGGAGAGAGAAGATATGAGAGGAGAAGAGAATGTAGAAACTATCAATGTTATAGGGAATGGAGTAGATGAAAACAATAGATGAAGAGGGAGAGAGGGAGATAGAGAGAAGGAAGGGAGCGATAAAGGAGGCGCTGAGAAAGAAGAGGGTGAGAGGTAGGGGGAGAAGCGCGCGGGGGGGTAAATGTATAGATACCATCGATGAGTTCAGGTGCACTTACCGCGTAACTCTATCTCGGTTCCGGAAAAATAAGAGCAAAAGATCCAGCGCCTTGGCGTGACCAAAATAGATGGAAGTGAAAGATACAGAGGAGTTAGGTTGCTGAAAATGAACCCTTCCATGATGTTTTATAATACCTCCAGCCGCCGAGTCTTTCAGTAAACAGATGAATATCATCATCAAACCCACTTCGAAGAAATCTCATTAAGATATGAAAGTCTTACTGTTAACATGGCTGATGTTTTCTATCGCCGCCGCCATGGAAGAAATAAATTACTCAATGCTTAAACCCTATATATATGTTATCAGTATTCGTGATTAAGAGTTTACATTATAGTTAATTTAAAAGTTGTAACCAAACCAATGTCTCTTAATGAACTTTCACGAAGGCCTATCCAGGGGACTGATCCTGAATGTCGTAAGGGGGCTCATAAAGTTGATCCAGTTTGCCTGGCCAAAGAATGTGATCAGTCATTTTAAAAAAGAGGACAAAGGGTTTCCAAAGAAATGAAGATCCGTAATCGAAAATCGATCATTCTAATGACACTCATTTCCACCCCCATTAATGGCAGTGGGGCACAAAAGAGGGCACTTCTCAACACAGGGTACTATTTTGCAGGAGAGCACATGCCTCATGTTTACCCATAATTGTTTGCCTTGGCGTATTAAATGAAAATTTAAAAGGAAATCCCCACCTGTTTCACTTTGTAATGATTTGAAAATAAAAAATAAAAATACAAAATGATCACCCATCACAACCCTGTGTAATAGTAATAATAAAATGACTTTATATTTTCTTTGAGAATGCACGTAAAATAGTTTCGTCCAAGAGCCAACAGGGGAGTAAATCAATAATCAAATCTCAGTTCTTATGAACCCACTCGAGCGCATGATACCCATGTATTTTCAACCTTTCCCAAAAAGGAAATAGATTGAGGCCGGTGTATTTCGACAAGTTTGGAGTTCAATGTGGTTATGGACTGACAGTGCAGATGTTTCGAATCACTTTCTACCTCACTATATCATATTCCCAGTCACGCTCCCTCTCAGGTGTATTATTCGCTGTCGAAAATGAGAGCAAATGCAGAGTATTCACGTTAAAAAAAATATCGAGTGAATAATTCACTCGTCCGAGCGAGTGAATAAAATTCACTAGATTAAGAGGGACGTTTACTTGCTGTGGAGTGAATTTCATCCTTTTTATATTGACATTCGTGTGATTCTTACCGTCGTTAACAAGGGGAATGAGAAACAAGTGAAAATTTATCCTTTTTTTTTAGAGATTATACGAATCTTTAATCCAAAACATAGTGCAACTTCATGGCCTTTAAATCTTGATATCAACACCCATAGAGTAACTATGTTATCACGCAACATCAATTATTTTCCTAGTGTTTTTTAGAAAAGAGAAGAGTTGTAAATGTTGATATTATTTTTTTTATTAATTCACTCGGGAGCGATAGCCGACGGTAAAATTACTCTTTATGGAGTGAATATCAATTGGTTTTAGAGTGTTTTCTGTAAAAAGGGGTGAGGGATCACTTGTTACGAAGTGAATAATATTTTCTGTAGGTGGTTTCCTAAAATTCCATCTTCCGTACTATAAGAGTGATATATTGGACTAACATGTTTTCTAAATAGTAAGTAATCACAATAGATAATAAAACTAAATGAAAAATAGTTACTAATGCATATTTATTGTGTTTAAAGTCATTGACTTATACGACATCCGCCATTGGTAGGAGAAGCTTGGTTACGTGTGTGTACGTGTGTAAACAAATAAATATAATAATTTGAATTCAAATATTGTTAAATGAAACCATAGGGTAATTAATAAAACCTGTTTTCTCCTTCATAAACATATAATTTATAACCATTTACCTTTTCTATAAAATACTATTTGTTTATGTTTTATTCATGACCTATATAGGCCTATACGTTGTAATTATGAGACTGTGCTCGTGTAATTGATTGAACGAATATTTACAGCGTTGACTCCAACGCTGCATAAATGTTATGAATCTTAACTGTTAAATTATACGCATGGGTTAAGTCGTCGTGACTCTAATGCATTATTTAAAAAGGTTTTTGACTTACAGAATGAAAACTGTCTGATCGAAATACGTATAGGCATCGATTGGCAAGGACGACGTCTTAAATGTTGACTGGGAGAAATCGGGGGAGGGGGGTCTACAATGTAAACATAGCTATGGGGTTGATTGTGAGGGTGTGTGCGAATGGTTTAGATAGCATCTTATTTTCATTTACAGATTATTCTGCGTGTCTGCAGGTAATGGAGATATTCAATATAAGAAAGCAATCTCACATAATACTTTATAATATTTGACTATAGAACACGGTTGTTTCTGACAAAAAGCAGACACATCAAATGCACTCAGCCGACTACTAAACGTATTCATTTCAACTTATTTGTATCCTGGCGGTCAGTGGTTTCTTGCTACATAAAATTGTGATAATATGTATTGTGTAGAAGGAATCTCACATTTTGCCTCAATTTCAAATTTAACCCAGATTGCGATTTACATTTCGGATTGAGACTCGGACCCATGAATGGAAGTTAAGACATAGAAATATGTTTTTTCCAGAATTTCTTGAGAACAATGCGTTGTTTCCTGTTTAGGTAAACCTGGCAATTTAATACGAGAAAAGCATTCGTAGAATTAAGAATGTGAAATACCTGAAAAGTTTCATAAATTCAAAACACCACAATAAATCTCTTTTTTTGTCAGTCGACTCTTTACAAGTTTACATTTTAAAACTATCTTCTCCCTTTTCATCTCCCTTTCCCGCCCGCCGTCTCTTTGTTCTTCCTCTTTTTACTCAGTGAATCTGCCCCTGACTATATCTTCCTCTCTCTTCTTGTCGTTCTCTGTCCCTTTCTCTCTGTCCATCTGTCTCTCCATGTCTTTATCTCTGTTGGTCGCTATCTCGGTCGTATGTCTCTTTCTCTTCGTCTCTGTATCTGTCTTATTTTTTCTGACACTTGGAATCCAATTGATGGTCGAAGCCATGCTCTCTTTTCTTCTTCTTTACAGTTATGAAATAAAAAGAATGTAAATCAAAGGCACTCATCGGAACGATTTCTCATTCTGCGGCACCTTTATTAGGTTACGTCGTGTGTATGGGGAATATAAAACCTCTTAACTTAGCAAAGAACGCTATGTGATTGGTCACATCGTATGTGTTTTAATTGGTGAATTTAATAGAGTCAGTTCACAGCAGTCGTTAAAATAAATACGCATAGGCAAGCAGGAATAAGATTAATTTGATTTTTTTGAAAATATTTCGTTTTTAAGATATACAATTTGGAACATGACAATGATGCACAAAAACTAATGTATTTAATTATATTCAGAATCAACGTGTGGGTAGGCGTCAAGGAGTTCAGTTTAAGGTCTGAAATGATGAAACGTCAGGTGTTTAGAAATTTAGATAATATCATCTCGATGTAGCAGCCAAATATAAAATGGAGTAGATCACATGGGTTATGTTATTACGCATAACTTTATCTGAATAATTTTAAACGCACATTATGACATCAATACAAGATCAACACTTGCAAAGTGATATTGAAACAAAGAATAAAGGAATTTTTAAAGCAAAAACGGCCGATTCCTTCTTCTTAAGAAATTTATGCAAATTAATGTACTCTGTGTTATAAGATTAGCACTGCATCACATTCATAGGCCTAAATGATTGTAATTGATTTTGTTGCAAGAAGTACGTGATTTACTAGAAAATTGCATACATTTTAATGAAAAAAAATACATATGATTGATTGATGAAGGATTTGTATGATCTTAATTTCTGTTCATATGTGAACGGGGGATAGCAAGGAGGGTACCGTCTCAGGTGTCCAGTCAATTTGATTAGGCGGGAAAGAGAAGAGAACATAAATCGAAATTAAACCGCTGTTGACAAAGTGACCGTCAAGGGAAGTAGGTATACCGGGTTTGGTATACCACAACCTCCCCTACTGATGGCTGATTGCCTCTATGCCTTGCCTTAAGGATGGATACATTATACTCAGATATAAACTTAAATAGCATTTGAAAACACTCGCATTCTCCATGAAACAACACGGAGAGTGGTCTCTGTAACGGAGACTTTCCTTCAAGCGTGGATATTACATTGCTTATCTATCATCACTAAAAGATTCATCAAATGTCTGAATAACTGAGAAAATGATACTGAAGTATTTAAGTATCTGAATGAATCAGACGCTCACAAAGTAAAGATGAATAAATTATTCGAAAAGAATTGATATTCTTTCCCATGATATGCGCTATATATACAACATTCATGAATTGCGTGCATGTAGCTTGTAGATGGACCATTTTCATTATAATCATGATACTTGACATTGCAGGGTTCAATAACAAAATCTGATACGAAATAAAAAGACAGGTGGCAACAATGTAATTTGGAATGATATTAATACAACCGCTACAGTAGTTATGCCGACATGGTAGCGTCATGGTCTAGTTTTTCTGATTCACCTTTGTTAATCACAGCGTTGCAGGTTCAAATCCATCCCCAATTTACCTTCAGCTACATATTCATCCATTTGGTTCTGAACTCGATCCAGGTGAGGCCAATGAGGGCATGACAGTGGAATTTATCAATTTAAACGCATATCGTCTTTACTGCTTTCCTGCTAGAGTCAGTGTAATTATTGAGAGCTCAGAGACTTCTGATGAAATTAATGTTTATAATAATAATAATAATAGCTGTATTTATAAAGCGCCTTTTACCTGAGGATACAAAGCGATGATATTATTACACCTGCTTTAGCTCGAGCTACCATCACCGGCGCTCAGTGCATGCAAGGAATTAATCCTGCCGGGTACCCATTCACCTCACCTGCATCGAGTGCAGCACAGTGCGGATAGATTTCTTGCTGAAGGA
The DNA here is from genome assembly GCF_037042905.1 of Lytechinus pictus. Classification (NCBI taxonomy): domain Eukaryota; kingdom Metazoa; phylum Echinodermata; class Echinoidea; order Temnopleuroida; family Toxopneustidae; genus Lytechinus; species Lytechinus pictus. The sequence goes on from NC_087246.1 coordinate 18,285,261, forward strand.
AAACACGCCATGGTTAGGATTCGAACCCCAACCCTCTGTTTGAAAGGCGATAGTCAGAACCACTAGACCACGACGTGCCCGTGATGCTATTTATTAAGAAGGTATGTTTACAGATACCAAATAATAATTCTTGTATCTTATACATTCCTTTTATTGTAGAGAATAATTGGTTTTTAAATAATATATGGCATTTGCATATTAAAACAAAAACACCTTTGAAATTAAAATCTACAAATTTGAATATAATATTGCGGGAACTTACTCCACTTCGCACTCTATAGTTTATGATATAATGTTATCAAGCAGCGTTTTTTTTTCATTGCATTTTTTTCATATACTAGTACTTCGATTAAACATTTCTTTTTGAATTAAACAATGCTTCACGACTGTGCGTTTCATCTTTGTGAGGGGTCATGCTAATCTCTGTATCTTTCCAGTTATATCATGTGTCAACAATTTCTCGTCAATTAAAAAGGTTCCTGGATGATATGTTGTATGCCGTTAGGACTGATTTCAATAGATACTCGAAGTGCGCTATACTTTAAACAAATTCATGTCAGCATCTAAAATGCATACACTTTTTTATTGCAAGTCTCTATCAACATACAGTGGTGATGTATTGATTGAAGATATGAGATATTGTTCTATGCGAATATGCATATCCTGAGAAGCCGTTGCTTTTGTGACTTACATGTAGATAATGCTCCGTCGTAAATCTTAATTGATGCACCCCTTTAAGAGCTAAGTGTTAGATACCTGTATGACCTCAAAAGCGATGCTCTCTTCGACACTTCAAGAACTAAATGATGCATTACTTTAAGACGTAAGTGATGCGTCCTTCGGATGCAAACGGTCTGACCATTTGATTACCAAAGTGATTCGTCTTTCCGGGATCCTAAGTCATGCACTGCGCCCGGTATGATTAGAGCCATTGTTAGGCATGCCTTTAAGAATCCAAGTTGTGATGAACATTGGCGAAGTATCCACTCAATTACCCGTTCATAATGAGCAGATAAGCAATGATTGGGATGATGCGTCTTTTCGTTCATACCAATTAATGTCGATTAACGTACACTGATTAGAAATTTCTAAAGGATCCATCCCTTTAAGTATTTTAATTATTGTGAACGTAGATGATGCGTTGCAAACACTTGTATAGTTAATGAGACGATTCACCGGTTAGCTTGCTCTCACTCGCCCTTGGTCATAAATCATTATGTCTCGTTCAGAAGCCATTCGAAGGAGATAGAAATCAAATTAAAATCCGCGGATGTAGTTCGAAGGTTCAGTCAGATGCTCCTTGTATCGCTCATCATATAAGCTTAAAGTATATACTTTGTAAAAACACTGCACGTTTTCCTCAGTTCTTTGGGTCACCTCAATAACAAAATATTAATGTCTCACCATTTCAGCACAATACTCCAAAAGTCCGACAAATTTCTATTATGGACTGCGCCTCGGTGTTGATTAGACAAATAAATTGTATTTATTACGATCCATTTAACCGGAAAGTCACATCAGTCATAATCACACCAGCACTCATGCTCACACGCACTTATTTTATTTTTATCCACCCACACACAATCTACCCGCAATTTCCTTTCATATTCTTTATACAATAAAACATGTTTCACATAATCATCCATATTTGCCAATTTGCGGTATACTCTTTTGTCACTTACATAGTATTATTGTAGTATAGAAGAAAAGATGATGTTCCCTTAACACCTTGAAGGCAATAATGGCTAAGGTTGCGAATATTATCTTTTGCACTTGTATTTATGTAAACTTATGTAAAATTAGTGATAATTTTAAAGAAAAAAGGAGTATGTTTTCAAACTACTTCCTGAAATATGTTTCAGTAAAGAGGAGAGACCATAACCACCAATAGTGTCCCACAGTGTATTCACAGTGTGGGACACTGTATAGGACAAGGTGTCCCACAGTGTCTTCACAGTGTGGAACACAGTAAAGGATACATATTGTATTCACAGTGTGGAACACAGTAAAGGACAAAGTGTCCCATAGTGTATTCACAGTGTGGAACACAGTATAGGACAAAGTGTCCCATAGTGTATTCACAGTGTGGAACACAGTATAGGACAAAGTATCCCATAGTGTATTCATAGTGTGGAACACAGTATAGGACACACTGTCCCATAGTGTATTCACAGTGTGGAACACAGTATAGGACACAGTGTCCCATGGTGTATTCACAGTGTGGAAAACAGTATAGGACAAGGTGTCCCACAGTGTCTTCACAGTGTGGAACACAGTATAGGACACACTGTCCCACAGTGTATTCACAGTGTGGAACACAGTAAAGGATACATATTGTATTCACAGTGTCGAACACAGTAAAGGACAAAGTGTCCCATAGTGTATTCACAGTGTGGAACACAGTAAAGGACAAAGTGTCCCATAGTGTATTCACAGTGTGGAACACAGTAAAGGACAAAGTGTCCCATAGTGTATTCACAGTGTGGAACACAGTATAGGACAAAGTGTCCCACAGTGTATTCACAGTGTGGAACACAGTATAGGACACATAGTGTATTCACAGTGTGGAACACAGTAAAGGACAAAGTGTCCCATAGTGTATTCACAGTGTGGAACACAGTATAAGACAAAGTGTTCCATAGTGTATTCACAGTGTGGAATACAGTATAGGACACAGTGTCCCATAGTGTATTCACAGTGTGGAACACAGTAAAGGACACACTGTCCCATATTGTGTTCATAGTGTGGAATAGAGTGTCTCACAATGCATTCACAGTGTGGAATACATTGTCTATCAGTGTATTCACAGTCTGGAACATAGCCCTATATTGTATCCACAGTGTAGTATACAATGATCCACAGTGTGTTCACAGTGTGGAATAATCACACTCATTAAGTTGAGCATTCTAATAATGTAAATATTGTTTTCCCATAGTGCACGATAATGACAAAATGTGCGACACAGTGTTCTGTTAGTAAAGATATGTATCTATCATAAACAATACTTTCATATCTTCTTCAGATGTGTAATAACTATAATGTTATTACTCCGTTATGAATCTTTGTCTTGACTTTCATCTTTCTTTTTTTTCGAAGAAAATTTAAAGTTTAATATCCAACAACATGTAATGTAAAAGGAAAATACTGTTATGAAGTAATGGAGCAACAGCATGACTATCGCAGCTGATTTTTAAGAAATTATGATGATTCAAAACTATGAAGGAATGATCTCCTAGGCCAAATTGCCGTTTAGATAAATTCGTAGGGCGTGAAGTTCCATGAGGGTGCGTGATTGTGCGAGAGTATGTGCATGTGTAGCGTGCGTGTGGAGAGTGTGTTTCTTAGCAGGATGTGATGTTAAGACGTAAAAGCAATTGATCAAGAGTAAGATGGGGAAAGTGAGAGAGTGTGTGTGTGAGAGAGAGAGAGAGAGAGAAGGAGACAGAGAATAGAGATAAGGGAAGAAGGATGGGGTTTCTCAGATCCTTGCGTCTCTCAGCCATCGTCCTAATTAACCGAAGCAAACGCGTGTGATTGAATGTTTACTCTGGACAGGCGGTGTATATTGACACTGGATTTTACTTTCGCGCCCAAATGGTTTTCAGAGGTATTCTGTATGAACGGCACTTTGTTACATTTATCGGAAAATGCTAAATCTCGGCAATTTCAAATTTGAGAAATTATCTCTTCACTTGTCACGCTCGTGGTATTACATTTTTATGAAAGCATTAAAGAAAGTATCACGACCGCCTTAATAAGGATCCTTTCATTTTTTTATATAATAGAACTTGCCACGGTGAAAGCTTCATAAAATTTGACTGTAGGCCTATGAATTCGTTTACTGAGAGTAATATCTGATGACAGAAATTAGCCACTTTTCAGCGAGATGTTTTTTTCATGTTTTGTATAATATCAATGAACCTATTGTATGACATCTAAAAAGAAATACATAAATTTTGAAGGATAATAGAAAACTCTGAAATTAGAACATCGAGTCAGCTCATCGTGATTTTTTTGTACCATTTCCTTTCACATAATTTCTACCCGGTTCATTATATGGAAGGTATTGTGATGCTATTCCAACAGTTAATGGATATTATTTAATACTTATTTCCGAAGATATTTCTCAAACCAGCTTTCTTCTTCCATCAGTCAAGTAAAGTAGAAAAAACCTAGCACTCAGCTTGGGGTGGCGATCGAGAAAAACTTACTATTTCATAATGGAAATAGATTTTGTGCCTTCTGGAGATTCTCTGAAACCGACTGGTTCTGAGAATAATATATTCTACCCATATTATATATGACTTATAGGGTACGCTGCAGCCTCGTTTAGAGTTTTGATTATGATTTTTATAAGACGGATCATGGACGTTACGGTCACTCAGTCCCGCCTATGAAAATATGGAAATATTTAAAACCTGACGGATTCATTTCTGGCTTTATTTACGGTTCAGAGATTACAAATTAGAGGGTTTACCTCAGAGAAGGTCATTTTCTCATCACCGTGAAATGGCAGAACAATTATCTTGATTGAATGGTTATCATCACAAGTCCTGCAATCAGTTAGAGATCTTCAGATGCTTACACAGAGTTACAGATTTTCCTTAATAATTTTGCGATGACGGCAATGAGCATGATGACAAGTTTTGGCCATTAATCTTTCAAACACATCACTCCTCGAATACTATTCCTTCCCTGTTCTCTTGTCGTGTGGTCTGATGGTTAGAGCAATGGACTCATGACTGCAAGATTGTGAATTCAAATACCAGCTCGGTTATTATCTCCAATCTAAATAAAAGGCCAAAGAGTATTTAATGTCGTCTATAAAGTTGGTAACCATGACAGATTAACCTAGAGTAAAATATTTCCTATGTAATTGGTAATAAACCAGGTTGGCGTTGATGTGGCGGAATTGCCGAGTTCCTAGGGAGTTACTTTAACAAAAAACTACATACGATACCTCCTCCTCATTTCTGAACAATTCGTCTTCCCATATTTAATTTTCTTCTTTCTTTCTACTACTACAATCACTACGACTCTACTACTACTTCTTTTTCTTCTTACTACTGCTACTACTACTACTACTACTACTACTACTACTACTACTACTACTACTACTACTATACTACTACTGCTACTACTACTACTGCTACTACTACTACTACTACTCTTTCTATTACCACTACTTCTACAAATACTTATTACTACTAAATAATGATCTGGGCTAACTAAAGTCGACATTTAACGATTACACAATATTCAAGTGAATCGTTTATCACAACAAAATAAGGTTATTTATAACTTTTTCATTTTCCAAATGACTAATGAAGAGAGGAGGGTATAGTTCATGACTAAGAAGACCTTGTCATGTAGTATGTTAGCAGGGCAATAAATTGTCACGGGTGAGATACGGAAACTCATCGCCTTTATTTGCCAAGTACAAGTGCTCTGGAAAACGAACTTGTAATTCGACCTCTATCTTCACATTATGCCTAGAAGCGCTTTAGTTAGTCTACACAGTCATTCTCTATAATAGATATCGATGTAATGAATGCATCAGACAAGCCAGGAGATGGTTTATGAACTATCCGAAATGAGAAAAATTAAACAACAAAAATCAATTCCACTGTACAAGCCTACATTAAGCTATCATTTTCTTGATCTTGTTATGAAGAATGAACTTATCTCAACATAAATTCAGGATTTCTGAATTTTCTATTGGGGGACGCATTTCGATTATTATTATCATTATTATTATTATTATTATCATCATATTTTTGTTTTATAGATTGTTTTATTTATTTATCTATTTATTTGTTTATTTCTTTCTTGGGAGGGGGGGGGGGTATTCCAGAGAGAAATCATTCATAGAATAGAAAGAGTAATAGACCAGTTATTTTTTTTAATTGAACAAAATAATAAGAGCCTTAATTTTGGTTGATATTTAGCTTTGGTCAGACACATATTCACGCGCATAATAATCATTGACCAGTTCTATTTTTTCCACACTTTTTGTCTTTTTTTCTCATTTCATTTTTAATTTCATTTATTGGTTTTGCAACATTTTTCATGACAAAGATCTCGAAAAGAAAATACATATCTTGAATTTGTATTTGTTCTCTCTCTGTTCATCTCTCTCTATTTGTGTAAGGTGTGTTAGGATTTGTATGTATGTGTATCTCTATCGATTTCTGTCTCTCTCTCCCCCCTCTTTCATGTGTGTGCGCGAGGGTGTGTTTTTTGTTCCTATCCCTCTCTCTTTTCAATTCCATTTCCTCCCTCCCCCACAATTCATGTTTGTACCCAGGCCCAGTCCGTCAAGGTCCCCCTCAGTCGCTTTCCCTCTCTTACTCTTTCTCTCCTTCTCTTTCTCTTCCTAACCCACTATCTCTCAATGTACTATTTTCCCTTTCACTCCATTATTATCTCTGTTTCCCCTTCTTTCTATCTTTGACTTTGTCATGTCTCAGCGTGAAAATTGGACTGCTATTCAAACACACCGCTCAGCACGCCATATAGACTAAACGTGACGCGAATCCATATTCTCTTTGCGTCCAAATACAGTGGCCATGAGAGGAAAATGTCGATTTCATTTAAGTCATGTCATCAGAATTACCATATTATAATTCAAAAAGACAAGCTGGAGAACTAGTAGAAGCCATATAAAATATCCAGCCCCGAGACATTGAAGTGAACTTTACCATGTTTTTTTTCCTTGGAATGCTACAAGACATCAAATTGTAATACAAAAGACATGCTAGATAGAAAATGTACAGCATCGCTAATTTAAGCACAATTTTTCTCTCTTGGAATGTGACCAGAGAAGACGAATGACGAGAATTGATTTGTTCATACGAAGAGAGTATTCTGACGATCATTATATACATAAAAATGTTTGCCCGAAAGTTTGTTGATACAGTTTCTGCGACAGATTAATTTAAAAGAGAGTTTGTAAAGTATTTTGTCATTATATTCTTGACTATATCGTAAATGAGGTTGTTGAGCCCCTATATTAAAACCATTAGCATATGAGTGTAGGGTAGACGTCGCCACAACAAATATTGTGGTTTGTTTGATAAATTCGATGAATTCGAATTCTTATGATTTTTTAAAATGAAAATTTCCGTTCCTACATTATACATCAGCGTGCAGATTTCCCACTGTGGCGTGCATCTCTTTGTAACCCCTAAACTATGACGCGTTTGCCTTGTGCACGAAGTGATAAAGGCATTTCTATCTGCATTATGTTTGTGATAGAAAGTTGATAGGAATCTTTTGTAAATCCAATGTATTACCGATCTTCTACGAACGCAGATTGAATGTACATGTAGATTGCTTTTTTATGAAAGGATATTTCACATCGTCTAGGTCTCGACATCATACCTGAAACTTGGCGAGTCGATTGTATGTACTAAATTTTAGTTATAGAGGAAGGACGCAATATATCGTTCAAGTGCAGATTACATCAGTAGAAGCAATTCCCAATATCTCAAGAAAAAAGAAATCTACCTAACATTATTATTTGTTTCAAAACATCGCGTGCATTTTTTTCTCTTTCTTATCCTTTGCGTGAGGGGGATGTTTCAATATTCAATCCATGCCATCGCCTCCAAATAAGTTGCAAGTCTTGTATGCAAAAGATGTGTGCTGAGATCATCTTACACGCAACATTGATGGAACGTGCCAGTCAGTGAGTTACTCTCATTCACTGTTCACACACGGAGTGATTGTGATTCGCGTTTGTCCACCACCAGACCTCCCCCTGTCAGCAAACAAAAAGACTCTATTCTTTCCTTTTGGGGATATTGAAATGGAGCCCCCAATATTTTCTATGAACTCCAAACACATTTCATGCTCTCATTCCTGTCTCGCATTTCAGGCAGATCTCATTTTGTACCCACATACAAAGAAGAATAAAAGCTTTACTTGATGCCACCTGAGAAATCCACACTAATCCACACTGATAAATAATAATAATATACAAATAATTAATGTTTATGAGTGCAATGGACAGAATACTTCATGAGGTGAAAGATGAAATGATCCATTCAACGAAGCGTAGCCGAGTTGAATGGATCATTATTTCATCTTTCACCGAATGAAGTATTCTGTCCATTGCACGAATAAAAAACATTCATTAGTTGGTTTATATGACACCTAAAAATTGATTTTATTTTCATATGAAATTTATGAATTTCGATGCAAAACATGCTCATGCAGTGCGAGTTTGGTCTGTTGATTGTTACGTCATTACCACATGCGCACTGCTGGTGCCTGTAGACACAGTCTCGATGCGCGAGTGCAATGGACAAAATCGTATGGATCCAAAATTGCACGAGGAATGGATCTAAAATTGCACGGTTGATGACGTCATTGTAAAATGGGCTGAATGAACGATATCAAACAACCAATCAAATGACAAGGATCTATCTAGGTGTCATATAATATACAAATAATGAATGTGTATGCGTGCAATGGGAAGAATATTTTCATGAGATGAAAGATGTAAAGTTCCATTCAACGAGGCGTTAGCCGAGTTGAATGGAACTTTTAATCTTTCATCGAATGTAAATATTCTTTCCATTGCACAAATATTTGCATTCATTATTTGTTTTATATAACTCATATAAGTTACAAAGTTTTTTAAAATGTAAAAAAAGGAATAACAAGATAAAGATTAGGTTGGCCTATTTCCAGCAACTAATTTTTCTTTGATAATTGCTAGTCGGTGGATAACACCATGTATCGACAGCTCATCAGCCCTTTGCTTTCATGTTTGTGACGCGCATTGCTTCATGGATCTGAGTCGAGTGCGCACAGTCAGTTTGATCTGCGCTAACTTCATGCGCGCGAACACACACACACACATACACAATAAGTAGACATACAAGGATTATACTGAGCGAGCGCTAGCGCGCGTACCGTGCAATGGAAAAATAAAAAATGCACGGTCACCGTGCAATGGAAAATTACAAAATGCACGCAGTAAAAAATGGACCAAATATTGAACACCTTTCAACCAATCAGATGGCAAGAATCTTCGTTTGAGTTATATAATAAGCATTATATGACACCTAGATAGATCCTTGCGATTTGATTGGTTGTTTGATATCGTTCATTCAGCCCATTTTGCAATGACGTTATCAACCGTGCAATTTTGGATCCATACGATTTTGCTTTGCGATTTTGTCCATTGCACTCGCGCACCGAGACTGCAGCTGCAGCTGCAGCTCATGCACCAGCAGTGCGCATGTTGTAATGACGTAACAATCAACAGACCGAACTCGCACTGCATGAGCATGTTTTGCATCGAAATTCATGAATTTCATATGGAAAAAATATTTGTTTAGGTGTCATATAAACCAAATATGTTTTTTCATTCGTGCAATGGACAGGATACTTCATGCGGTGAAAGATGAAGTAATGATCCATTCAACTCGGCTACGCCTCGTTGAATGGATCATTTCGTCTTTTACCTCATGAAGTATTCTGTCCATTGCACTCATAAACATTAATTATTTGTATATTAATTTGTATAGCGCAGCTTTTATATGGATATATTCAGCTGCGCTTGTTCAGAGCTCTTTTTACTTTATAAAATTATGTCTACACAGCATATTTTCTTAAATAAAGAGATATGTTTTTAATTTTGATTTGAAGAGAGTCAAGGATGGAGAGCTTCTTATATCAATTTGCAGGCTATTCCATACTTTGGGAATTAATTAATTAACAAATAATAATAAATAATTATAATTAATAAATAATCGTAAGGAATCGGGAACATTGGTGGGAATCTTATCAATTTGTCGAAATTTATATAGATTGCGCTGTAATGACTACACAACCAGCTACAAACATAGTTCTTAAATGAATATCTTTTAATCTAGACATTTATGACTGCATGGTTGTGTCCATATCGAACCTTCTACCAATTCTTCAAACGATCTATCTGATCATCGATGATGGCTATACCGCCAATACCATAGCTGATTTTCCTTACTCAAAGAGAAAGAGCGATGTGGGGGGGGGGGGGTAAAAAGCAGGAACATATATGATTGACAGGCGGAAAAGAAGTGGATGTATAGTGCGCTCCTGGGTATATACTCAGATTTTTGAGTGAGTGTGTGCGTGGGTATTTGAGTGAGTGTATGAGGAAACTGTTGGCTTACTGCACTCCTGCATATTCAGAATTTGCGACTGAGTGAATTAAATGTGTGTGTGTGTGGATGATTTAGGGTGTGAGAGAGTGTGTGTGCATGAGAGATATAAACACAAATGAAGTGAGAGAGGAAGAGAGAGAGGAAGAGAGAGAGAGAGAAGGGGGGAGGTGAGATAGAATGGGGAGAGGAAGGGCGGGGCGGGGGCGCCCGCGAAGGGGGCTCTTTACGCGTGTATAAGTGTAAGTGGTTTGGGTATAATGTGTTATATTGTGGGTGCATGGGGAAGGGGGGGGGGTGGCTTGTGTGTACGCAATATAAAGAATTAGTATAAAGCATTTCATGAACGTTCTATACCATATAAACAGGAAACGTTTGAAAATGCAGAAGAACTGTATTTCATTAAAAGTACATTTGAAGAAAATTTAATGTGGTCAATATTGCAGTTTAAAACGCTAAAGGGAAAAAGCATGCAAAAATTGGATGGATGAATTAAAATCTATACCCAAGGAACTGAGTGGATAATTGGAATTTAGTGGATGTAAAAATGAAATAAAATTAATCATGGTAATGGAACTTTAGAGCTTTTTCGGGAGTTTTTCTTAATTGGAGTATAAGCTCGTGAATATTCTTAAGAAGTCTTTGACATTTATATGGTATGGAGATTTCCGATGGCGATGGGTGTTTCGGATTTTCAAATGAATGTGTTCCAGTGGGTATCTTGTTAGCAGGCTCATATGTTGAATTTATTTGACTTTTGATTTTACATTTGATTTAACGGATATTAAGGAACCCCGGGGAAGAACAGGTTGGCTATTAATAGCCAATCTGAAACGGGTCTATCCCTGCGATATATAATTTTGTATTACACGAATTGTTAAGTTGAATTATTGTTATATTGTATATTGTTATATTGTATATAATTATTTGATCATGTAATGTTTATTTTGTTTATAATTACGTATTTTTTAAATCGTGAATAAAACCAAACCAAGATTTGACATCGACCGGCAGTTCCTTACAATAAAAAAAAATGCATTTTACTTGGAAATGGATCAAGGGGAGGGGGTACCTCCGGCCCGTCCCTCCCCCCTTCAGGGGCATTTTTTTTTTAGTGGAATATGTCATGCATAGGCCAGTGAGGACTTTTTTTTTTTGCTTGTCAAATTTTTCCTGGAACAATTTTCTTAGAATTGGTAGTGAAACAAAAAGTCCTCAAGTTGGTGTGAAGATCTTTTTTTTTTGGTTGCCAAAATTTTTCTGTAAAATGCTCCCCCTGGAAAATCCTGGATCCGCCCCTTTTATCACAAAAAAATGTTTTTGTTCATTAATTTCATATTGCTACTGAGTTTTTGTGGTCATGAACATATAATGAATTTGGGACCGATAAATTTTTCACCGATATAGGTAGTGAGTTCGATGTCCGTTAAATTGATAAATAGATGGTAACAAAAGTTTGATTTCCTATGTTAAACTTTTGTATGTGTGTTTTTGTATTTACGATGTATTTTCTAAGCAGATGACTATAAACGACGTGAAATATAGCTTGAAAAGAAAAACTATTCCTAATGTATTTAATGGTCATAATGTTGACTGCATACTCAATTTGAACTCCTGAAAACATATTTTTATTCCATTTAGCAAATCAGGTTAAATAATATTCTGCGTCGAAATCATTTTTGGCAGTCATTTATCATAAAAATGTAATGAGATCAGAGTTATTTAAGATCCTTACAAAATAATAGTGGAAGAGATGAAACTTTTTTTTTTACAATTATGACACGAATCGAAGTAAATTGAATGAACTTCTTTCCGCTGCTACAATGGATATCGAACTGAAATTATTATGATTGAAATAGTCTTTATTCAAATGTGCACTGGGTTCATTATGATAGTGCATCGAAGTTTTGATATTTAAAAAAAAAGTTAACTCATACTTTTAACAATTCATGGCATGAATCGGACCATGAACGGTAACCTCTGCTACACTACAGATTCTAAAACAGAAGACATTGGCCCCATTCTCATCCACCCTACCTTTAAGAATCAAGTGACACTTTGTAGGTGATCATTTACCCGGGTCATCTATACTATGTAGGTCTACCTTCTACTCTACTGAATTGATCCAATGCAATCAGACACGCGTCAAATTAATAGCAACCCAGCGGACCAACTTAGACTGCGATCTTAGACTCCTACACGACTCTACCATTTTAGCAGCGAAAGCATCTATAATCATGGTAATAAGAATTGGTGATTTATTTCGTTTATTTCTTCCTTTAATGCACAAGGGTCATGTCAGCATGTCCCATGAAGGGGGGGGGGGGGGCGCCGGTATGGTGTCTTATGTGATCAGGGGATTAAACAACACACATATAAGATGGACAAATGATAGAGGAAATTAAAAAAGGAGAAAGAAAAAAAGAAGACGGTTGAGTATCAGAAATATATAGTACAATTGTTTTTTTTCTTGCAAAAAAGACGTCACATTATATCCCCTCTCCCCTTATTCTATGGAGTCGCCCATGAATGGACGGTGATATTTTTTGAGGAACGAACCAAATCTTTACATGGCATGCATCGTCTTTCAGATAACACATAGTTTTACAGTATATTGATGATTTATAGTTTATCATTTACAGGTGTAAGAATTAAAACACATTCCACTATATTGAATAGGCATCAATCTATTGGACATTTTAACAGAAAATTGCCGGTACGAAGCTACGATGCAACATAACGTAATATAAAACGAACGAATAAACAAACGGACAGACAGAACAACCTAAAGTATTATGTGACACCTTAGATTTTTAATTTGAGTTCAGTAATAACTAAATTTGAAATTTGAGGTTCAGTCTTTTGTGCAGAGATGCAAACTTACAAAAAGATAAAACTATACAAAAGAAACTGATAAAATATTACATACATAATTATGTTAAGTATTGATTTTTCGATTCATTAATTTTTCATTAAAAAAATACTTAACCATTTGTAAAATGCACGGAAACAAGAAAGCAGTAATGCAGAAACATTGGCTACTCTAAAATGAAAAGAAAAAACTGTAAAAGAGACACTTCAAATTGGAATTTCATTAGGAAAAATGAAAACTTAAATTTGATTATTTGCTTTTTCTTTGTAGCAGCGAAGGGAGAATGTAATATGTTCCCAATTATACCTACATGCGGGGCAGTGTATACAAAAAGTGAGGTATTTGCACGAATATAGTGCGGGTACTCTTATGTTGGTAGAGTGCACGAAGCTTAAAGGTTGCATATATTTACTTCCCTATAGAGAAATCACAAGTATGTGCCTCGTATCAGTTTAAATTATGAAGAAGGTAGAACTCGTACAAGAATGATTATAAACGTCCCCCTAAAGGTATTGTCATTATAATGTTACCGGGCGAGCTAATGTCATCCGTGATCACCTTCACCTAACGTCTTTTCATAATTCATTTTTGGAATGGGAATATGATAATGTCAAATTTCGTGATTAATCATCTATCGCATGCTCACACTTGATCTTTTATTTAACTTATAGCTTGAATTATTAAACGAGTGTAAGAATGTGATGTATAACCATGAGGTGCATGGCAGGGTGGTTGGATTGCGATGAAGCAAGTAAGAACTTAATTTATTCAAAGGATCGTCCCAAGATAGAGGGAATAAAACAGGGTATAAGAGCCTATACAGACAACGGTAGCTAACGGCTTGGTCTGCAGCTACTTTTGAAAATAAGTTCATCTTGAATATCATTGAGGAAAATATTTCAAGGTATTTTACATAAATAAAAAAGTTACAAGAAATAAACTAATCTAGAACTGTCGAAATCAGAATCAATAATAGAGAAAATTTTATTGTAATTTTTTTTAATAAACTGTTATATAAATCGTATAGCGTATTGGTTAACCACTGCTTTTAAACCCAGTTGCATATCTGCAACCTCGTAAGAAGGGGCAAACATTTTCTGACGACTAAACTGTAAAAAAAAAGGAGGTCAAAGGTCACCCCTATTTCTGGAAGTACTTTCTCGTCAAAATATATATCTGAGAAAAGCAAACAGATAAAAGATTCTCGTCAAAACTTTGTAAGGGGGCATTCTACCCCCTGTCACCTGATGTTCGCTAAACCACATTCCAAAGAACGGAGACCATGAAAGAAACACAAACAAAAGTGAGCAAACATTCAGGATCAGAAAGGATTCCCTGAAGGGTATTTTGATAATTGAACCTCGGTTTAACTCCAGACTAAACAAGAATTTTAAGGCACATTTTTATAGAATGCTACGATTCGCCTGCCTTACGAATCATTCATGAAACATGATAAAGAACTAAAAGAAGTCGTTGGAACTGATCGCATATTCATAATTATCTTTTCTATTGATATTAGTTAATATTCGGATTAGATATAATTTGATTTTATCATGGTAAAAAAGAACGATTTGGAAACGAAACTGCCACTCCAATTGTGGTCTCTCTCTATGTTAATAAACGTAGGGTTAACTAGAATCTCTCGATATGTGATATATAAGAAAGGTGGGTTTCGCTATAATATAGAGAGGCCCAGGAAAAATTTGAAGAGGAAAAAAAAGGCTTTTCAATATAAAATGAAGCTGATTTGTGTGACATGCTATTTAGCATACATATACCAGATTTCCAAGGGTTGCTGCCTATGGTGAATGATACACAAATCACCCCGCTTCCTAGGGCCATGTGCTACACTCTGTCTTTCAAGATTACATCTAAACCGCATATTGCATGGCTGTGGAATATATATTCCCTGTGTCGCAAGCTTTAACAATATCCCCTAATTCCAAAGATACACCACTCTACTGATAGATTACATTAAACTATCTGCCCTTTCACACGGTAAAAAAATCACAATTGATGATTCCAGTGAAAAATAAGGCTAATGACGAATTTGTAGCACGTGTGAAACCAAACAATTAAGAACATGATTACAATCAAGAACGCTAATCACAATCACGAATTCAAATTCTACTCTGGAGGTGAATTCCACTTAAGTTTCACTCAAATCACAGTTTTCGAGTGAGCGTGTGAAAGGTCCGATAATTCTAAAGACGAATCGCAATCATCATTACATGATGATTCAAGAATCACGTGTGGAAAGGCCCTAAATTAGGCGCTAACCGCCCAAATAACAATGGCAATAGATAGCAATTATATAAAGGTAATTTGCAACCACAAAATTGAAAGCAGGGTAGATTTACGAAT
Source organism: Lytechinus pictus (assembly GCF_037042905.1). NCBI lineage: Eukaryota > Metazoa > Echinodermata > Echinoidea > Temnopleuroida > Toxopneustidae > Lytechinus > Lytechinus pictus. The sequence continues at coordinate 18,300,654 of NC_087246.1, forward strand.
ACCATTCAATTTTCATGTTATATTCCAATCCACTTCTGTTATTTTGTGGTTGACTGTCAGGTGATTTATTTTTTTTACCGATTTTATTTTCGGCATATTAAATACGGAAGTGCTATATATACCTCGGCAGGTGGTTTATACTCATTGAATACTGCATGCCATGAAGCTTGCCATTGATTTTATTGATAGACTTTAATAACGCGAGAGAGGAAGGTGATATTTTAGGAAGATTGTGACATTGAAAAGGATTCTAGAGCTCAAAATCAATGTCTAAACAACCATCTACACGGTATTGGTAATGTGCATAATAGTAATGATTGTTATGTATGGCATGCCTAGTAGATAACTCATGCTTGATACGTATGCATTAATTTGATTCAAGCATCGCATTGCTTATATAATTTGATCAGCTGTAGCCTCTAAATATTTTGATATCATAAATTAAAAACTGATATGAACCTAGTGTCATTTTGATAATATCCAATAAAACAGAATCTATCGATAAAATTCAGATGCATACCCAGGCTATACGGTATACAATACATATTAAATACCATTACATATCCTGAAAAGAATGTGTATATTATTATGAAATTTGTAAATTTTAACAATGCCTCAGCACTCTAATAGCAGGGCCCGCTGGGAGAACAGTTTTCGGAACTGAAGCGGCTTCCCTGGGTAAATATACCTGTATTATTATTATTATTATTACTCTCCCATAAAGATCTAGAACCCGTTTCCAAATGTCGTTAAAAATGTTTACACTGTAAAAAATGAAGTGCTAATTTAGCACTTACGGTGCTTGTATAGTGACTGCACTACGAGTGCTGATTTTTTAGTTCAAATTTACACTAGAAAATCAGCACTCGTAGTGCAGTCACTATACAAGCACTTTAAGTGCTAAAATAGCACTTCATTTTTTTACAGTGTTTGCACGGAGTTAACGAAGTGTCAACTGCCTTCGATCAATGAATGGTTTTGAAAACGTCATTACGGAAGATGAATTGAGGTCGGTGCGATTAAAAAAAAATGTTCTGCCCATGCTCGATACTGAATTTCCTAAAAATTGACCATGCACAGCTACTGGATAGGATGAGATTATAACAAAGGGACAAAAGGCACGTTAAGTGGTTGAAAATGAATTTAACTGCCTTGTTTGTTTCATTTTCTGTCGTAAAAAGTATAAACAAACAAATGACCAAATATATACAAAGTTGATTTACCATACAAGAGGATACATTCTCGATCGCAAGTAAGGAATGAAGTACAAAAAAAAATCATCGAAAACGGTTTTACTATCCAGGTTTAAAGGCCTATTTTCAGCTGCAATAATACATAAGATAAAGCTGGTCTTCCATGGAGACCAAATGGAAAGATTGATGGAGGAAAATGGAGCAGAAAAGTACAAGGTTTGCTTAAATGCTTTGAGAGGCCGATCTGTATTAGATATGAACTGCCTGTAAACAGCAGGGTATTCCTGCAAACTGATCGGATGAACGCATTGAAAACGTATTGCGATCGAATGAGGATCATGCAGGCTTAGGTCGAATCATTGTGCAATTGAGTCGGGCAATGATATCGTAACACCAGACCGTGAAATATTATACGTTATTTCTGAAAGTTCAGGTGGACCATTACAGTGGCGCAATGAGCCAGACCATGCAGGCATCGCGTACTGGGCAAAATCTCTCTTCAAACAGAAATTGCGAGCAAGCAAAACCATTTGACCTCTTTAATGCAAAATAGTTAATTTTGTGATAGATATAAAAATAGTAGTCTGAAAATCATATTACCTTTTTCTCCTTCCCTGTTCTCCCTATTTTTTTTCTTGGTCGTAAAACTTTTTTTAGTCAATTGCCCCCATGCAGTCCCCAACATAATCTATATGCCAGTGCATTAATTATTTTGGAAAAATTATCTCTTGAATCTATGAATTGCATGGTACTATGCCCTATCTAATCAGGCTTTTAAATGATAGATGAGTAACACAAATGGTGTTTCTATAAAGCTTAAACGTGCAACGTATTTCCCCAAATGAACTTATCTTATAATGTATTAATTACCCTTTTTATATCCATGTTGAATATTATCAATTTCCTATGTATGTTCAAGTAATTATATTTTCGTTATATTCCAAACACACAGATGAACGAAACAATGGCCAATTTTACCAATTATGCCTTTATCCTATTTTGTAACAATGCCCCATTTATTTTGAAACTTTAATAATAATTTGCTGAAAGATGGTTTTGTACCCCCCTTCCATATATCTTTATTCCCATTATGTTGAACCTTTTCGATTTTTTGTTCAGCAGGACCGTTTTTTCCTCTCTATGTTCTACTTGTAAACGCTTCCTTACACACACACTCAACTTATCATTTCTCTTATTTTGGAATCATTATTGTTCATTGAAATTATTATGGTTAATCGAAATTAGTATTGCAAATTAGAATCATTATTTTTGTAAATTTGAATTATCACTGTATATTTGAATTATTATGGTTAAATTGAATTAAGATTATTATTGTGATTGAGATTTTATTCATGTTTATGTGCAATTTATATGTTTTTATTGTAAATTCAATGTCAATTCAGCCTTCGTAGCTGCTAAATTGAATAAAATATATCTTGAATCTTGAAAGATTTTGTGAAATTCAGTATATGTCAAAACATGCCACACCTTTTTATTTTACGACCGATTTATTTTAAACGAAATATTAATGTTATTCCTGTTTGTTGTGTTGTCTATTTAAATTAACTTTTTACATAGGGAGTTGGTCTTTAATTCCTAATTCTGAGAATAGGTAGAGGTTGGGACACCAAAAAAGTATTTGTAATGAACTCAGACCTGCTTTATATTATTTCAGAAATCAAAATCTCGGGTGAATTAGAATGATGGCCGTATATCCTTATGTGTATTATGAATACACGATAGGATTATTGTACACCTGACTTTTGTAAAGATGATGGCATTCGCAATGTTATCATGGCCCTCGAATGACCTTGTCAAATGACAACACGCGATGTTTACTATGCATTTTCCACATAAAAATCCTTCCCATTTTGATTCAATCGCAAATGTCATTATAGAGGTTAAATACTTGATTTGATAAATCGATTTCACTCTCGCATGCACGTTTTTTGTCTGCATGCATACGTGCGCTGAAACCAACGGAAAACCATGCAATGGTATAATATCCCTTCCAGCAAATCTCTTTAAACTAGTCTTGACGATCTGTCATTGTGCAAATCTTTTATAATGAATTACGTTATCGTTTACTATTTTATTGAAGAATCTTTGATTTCATGAATTATTTCATTAGACTTCTTCTTCTATCTTTGGTTTTGTTCGCAACCAATCAGAATTCACGATTATCCACAGCTTTTGAAAAAAAACTTTAATAGCTTTTCTCATATTTTAGAGTTATTTGCTTTTCTTTCTTTCTCCTTCATTTTTTTTCTTTTCTTTTGTTTTATTTTATATCATTTTCTTCTTTCGTTTCTTTACTTTTCTTTTCATTTTTTCTTTTCTTTTCTATTCTTTTTTTTTAAATACATGTAAACTTATTTCAATATATTGTTCTGTTAATAATACAATAGTAATAACAATAATATAATAATATACTAACTTGTATAGCGCAGAAACTATGTGCAAGTTATGTAAATGCAATGACTATAGCATATAATAAGCACTAATATGACCATTCGTAGCAGCGAAACCGACTCCTGACCGACCAAATCTAGTGCGTTATTTTCAATGTTATTAAGAATATTCAGGTGTTTCATCCATTGCCTATTAAGCTATTTTAATACTTATTATATATTTTCAGACCGATAAAATAAAATGACCGAGAATAATAGCAGATCTAAAGAGCCAATTTTATTCATTCTGATGCATTTTAATACTCTACAACATCATAATTACTTTTGTATCTATTATTGATGTTGTTTTTTTCAACTCCGCATTTTCGCTGTGAAGTAAAAAAAAACTATATGTTTCCAAACAATGTTATTATTGAAAGTCGTATCAGATTAATGGTTGGAGGTAGAGTATAATCATAGAGCTATTACAGTGTCAAAGAATATCAGTGGCAGATCAAGGGGGGGGGGGCACATCCGGCCCGTGCCCCCCCCCCTTTGAGAAGCACAACAAATATATTTGAGTGGAATACGTCATGCATAGACTAGTGAGGACCCTTTTATTTTTGCTTGTCAAATTGTTCATGGAACAAAATTACATGAATTCGAGAAGACTTATTTTTTGCTTGTTAATTTTTTTCCTAGAACAAATGACCTCGATTTGGTATTGAAGACCTTTTGTTGGGGGTGTTAAGATTTTCCTGTAAAAAATGCCCCCCCCCCTTTTTTTTGGAAAATCCTGGATTCGCCCCTGATTGATATACTATCGATGTCGTCGTTGTATACCCACTCCGTCATCGTTATTATTTTTTCTACTCTTTTCGGATAAAGAATTCAAACTCCTAGGGTACCTATTAGGTACTAGTAACATGGCCCTGGGAAGCGGGGTTGCTGCGTGTATTATTCTCCATAGGCAGCACCCAAGGAATTCTGGAAGAAATGTACAAATTGAGAAATGTAACCAAAATGACCTTCATTTTGTAGTGAACCCCCCCCCCTTTTTTTTTCTTTTCAAATTTCTCTGGACCAATTTGATGTCCATCATTTTGTAGTGAAAACCTTTTTACTCATTTATTTATTTTATTTTAATTTTTCTGCTTTCCATATTTACATCAGCACCCCCAGTCAAAAAATCGTTCCCAGGGCCCTGACTAGCATTCTAGCTGGCCAATGTATAACGCTCAATCTTTCAGCACGTAACCGGCAAAGCACACACGATGTAACCCTTATACGTTCATCTGTACATAGATCCATAGATAGGGGACAAGCAGACGGGCTAACAAATTCGTGCCTACTTGGGAATATTTTCGCGCCAAGTAGTTTAGCGGTGGTGTTGGTAAATCGTTCACGTGTAATTGATTATAGGAACATGTGTGGCATCATAGATCAGTCGAAGGTTGAATCCAATGTGAAAGGATATCATTTTCAATGATATCATTCATTAAATGTATGTCTCTGTATGTATTTCTAATTGTGATCTCCCTTCATAAAACCATCAGTCACTGTTTCTCTCATTGCCAATTTATTCATAATTAGTATCTTTTTACAAAGATACAAAATGTTCATTCTACCAGTTAAAATCATAGGCCCATTCCCTCAGGTCCATTTTAACTTTTACCTTGGTGTGGCTCTTGTGCTAAAATTTCGAAAGGCTTAGGCTTTACATTTAAAATGAAAATTTTATCCACATTGTATTTTCCTAATGTTACATTTTTCACGCTTTAATAGTGGAAAAAAAATATTTGAATTACTTTTAACTGGCTATATTATGAATGATTTGTGAATCAAATGAAGCGATAAATCAAAATTCTACAGTTAAAAGTGTTTATATAAAAATGGTTATCCATAGATAAACCATAACTTTAGACCAGGGTAAAAGGGTTCAGAATACGGACCATATTTTTTATGAACAAATATTTATAATATACCTACCTATATACGTTAACAAATAATCGATATAAGAGACATAATCATTATGGGTCCAGTTTATTTTGTTAATAATGATAATAATAAGGCGTGCTTTCTATCTTAATATATAACAATGGATACAAATACATGGCTGTCAAAAAGCTTATACAGGTCTGTCTTAAGGACTCCTACCGTCAGTATTTAGTTTATTTATTATTTCACTTATTGGATTTTACCAGATTGAAGATGAAACATTGGACAGTGTATGGAGAAAGTCGACGTACATGTTAGTTTATAGCCATGACCAATCTGCCATTATACGGGACATAGTTGGATCTATCTTAAACCCATATTTTTTTAACAAGATTGCAATCTATATACCTTACTTCAATTTTGCCGGGACCTTTCTAAATGTCAAGATTCATTAGAAAACTCTTTTTAAAAAAATGAAATAAAGGTTCAGTCACGCATGTAGATGGAGGTAGAATATGATTTGCTGCTTACTGATTGCATGGACAGCGTGACCAGGTGAAGGGGAAAGGAATAAAATAATGTTCTGCCAGTGGAAATGGTCAGAAATACTAAATAATAATTAGAGTTTTGAAACGACTTTGAGTCATTGATTGATTGATTTTTTTTCTAAGAGCGTTTAAGAGAGCATTATTATTATCATTATTATTAATATTATTATTATCATCATTATTATTATCATCATCATTATCATTGATATTATTATTATTATTAGTATTATCATTATTATTATTATTATTATTATTATTATTATTATTATTATTATTATTATTATTATTATTATTATTATCATTATTAGGTAGAGAAGCTAAACTGTTGAAAGTAAGAATTGTCTTGTATGTCTTCCTACAATATTATTTTGCGGCGTATATATAAACATAATCCGTATAATTGGAAAGCATCATTAAGTGCAGAGTATAAAACAGGCAATATAAAATTATGGTTTTCTTAATTTGTGCAGTTGGGTTATAACGATGAAGTCCACTCTCTTTTCTGTCTTAACATGGATTCTGGTGTGACAGTTTTAAACTTGAATTGATTTATCATTGTCTGGTTAATGGGACGTCTGACAGAGGTACGTGGTATACTGTTATGATAATGACTACATTCATTAGCAGAGTCACGTGAAAATGAGATGGGTAATGGAATTGATGCGGATACAGGCGCACTCCTCCTTGAAACAAGGAGAAGAAGAAGAAGAAGAAGAAGAAGACAGTAGTGGTTAGAACAAATTCTATATAGTTAAGAAGGAATTTTAGTAAAAAGGAAATTTATGCTCTATTTGAAAGTGTGTTCCTCATAGAATCACATGCTCATTTTAAAAACATGTACCGCGATAATCCAACTCATTATCACATCTAATTGTCATCTATATAGAAAAAAGTATTATGTCTTTGACATCTGATATTAACAACAACTTCAAATGTTTAGTTAAAAATTCGCCAAGCACCCTTTATTTGGCTATCATTTGCTAGTTATTAGGATAAGCTTGGTAATATTTCCTATCATGGAATATTTAATAAAATATCACTTAATTTACATTAAAAAAAGTTTTTAAAACCCGCGCTAAACAGTGCTATTAACAATAGTTTTCTCTTGTCTCATTAATTATTTTATGAGGTTCAGTAAAGAGTGTATCCTGTCTGATGAGACGGTCGTAATAATTTTCACATTGGTTATTCGTAAAGACAATTTCAAGAGCCCACGCCATTAAAACAGCATGCCTGTATCAAACCTTCGGGTGCATATTCAATCAACTAAGACCTCTAACAGCTATGTGCAATGGGCCGTTACTGACCAAGTCATTAAAGTACCCGTCCCGACTATAACTTGATAAATAATGAACGATATTTAAGGAACGATATAAGCTTGGCCTCTAGTAAAGATCCCCCATCGCTGCTGGGGGATATTTATTGTATTCAATCAACGAGAGTACAATCACTGACCCAGATTGAATAGGGACTCCTCACTGGGATATTTATAATGCCATCACATCTATTTCATTTGGAGAGTGATATGACACAATTATTATCGGAGACTGGGAGAAAGAGACTGTATACAATGTAAACAAACTCTTAGAACTCTTAGAACTCTTAGAACAAAAGTTCAAAATAATCGATCCGTTTGTGAATGATTATGTCTAATCAAAACATGGTCATGCAACATCAATAAAATTCTGGAACATTTGAATCAATATCTTAGTTTTCGGTCGGAAACACAGTCACCAACAACTTGTTTGTTTTTACTAATCCTTGTTAACAGTGTAGGGTTATGATTTGAAGTGCATTAAGCATTGACGTAGCTTGTTCAATTCAATTCAAAATGGTTTATTGAGATAAAAACTTCCATCGCAGCACAGAGCTTAGTTACGAAAAGCTTTTACAATATAAAAGATTGAAATCATAAGGAATAAGCAAAATGTAGAATATAACAACAAAAACATAATACAATAAAGCAACAAATATGGTACATAACATAAGATAAACAAAAAAATTATCAAAAGATTTTCATTGTTTAGTTAAAGAAGTAAGATATGAATAAAAGATCAATGGGCTATCCAATCAATTCAGTATATCAGGTTGACTAATCAAAAGGTGTTCATGGCATGAGGGGAAAACAGCAAATGGTCTGTCTATGATTCTTAGCTGGCAACTAGATGTAACAAATGCTATTTTTAGGCAAACGAGGAAATATTATATTGAGTTCTGATAGATGGTTCAATAACATGAAAACCCACATGATCAGACTGCCTAGGAACCGTTGTCATTTAACATTGCTATTGTCTTGTAGGGTTATGTGGTATATAGGTGACTTTGGATTTGTGGAGTGACATTGATGGTGCAAACAAATATTTGAGAAACGTACTGCGTCTTGCTCCAACTGATCAGTAAGGTGTTCTTCCTTGTAGAGCCACAAAAACGAAACTGACGTTAAACCGACCAATGTTTTACCAAGGAAATAGTGTAATAGCTTTATGTCGATCGGGAGTAGCTTTCAACGGTGTGACTAAGCATTAAGGTTATTAACATCTGAACATCTTTTTTGTATTACGTCTCCAACTTTACGTCACCAAGTGAGTCTTGGAGATTGTCTTGATGTAATCAATAAACGATTCCAAGTTACTGTAGGGCCTACTTGAGTGAGTCCTGATGTTGGGTGGGATTCAGGTCAAGTTCTTTCCAATATAGGGCGATGTCAACATCGCGCCTGTACAGCCCAGTATCACATTTGAACATCGTTCAGAATAAATAATCTTTAAGTTGTCAGAATTTACGTGGTAGTAGAATTTACAGGTGCATTAGAATATGTTACAAAGCTTCTGCAGGAACCACGCGCTTAATAGGGCGCATGTTTAACATTGATTCGATTTACAGTTCTTTGAATCTTGACTGAATTCAATCTAAAATATCGTTCCTTACCCTCCGAATAATACTTCACGCCAAGATTTCATATGTAGAGGTCTGCTTAAAGATTTCCAAGTATGTAAATGTTTGATGGCTATCGTTATTTCCTCAAGTCTTAAAGGGGAACTCCGGGTTGAAAATATTTGGACCTGAATAAATAGAGTAAAATTTGCTGAGCAAAATGCTGGAGACTTCACCAAATCTGATAGCAAATAACGAAATTATTGAAATTTAAAGTTTAGCGATATTTGTGTTAAGAGTTATATGCATACCCTCATTGATAGGTGGGCTGATTATGGTGTCACCTCCAGACTTATCCTTATGTTATTATTATCTGCCCGTAGTCGATGATCGGGAATTTCTACAGGACTACCTAGCTCTATGATATACCAGATGATGATGATGATGATGACATGAACCATATTTATTTAATATTTCTATACATGTGTGTATGATATGTCTCCCGTGTAACTAAATAAGATGGAGCAATGATTTTCTTACACATAAAATCAGTAGTCAAGACATTTTTTGAATTATTCGAAGAAAACAAATGAATATATAAAATGTTTTATCATAAAATACAAAAAAATAAGTAGAATATGACATCATCAGCTTGTTCATTGCACTTTTATGAAGACACATAATAGTCTCACCGAAATAATGCAAAACTTTCAAATGTCATAACTTTGTGTACTGATTGTACTATATCTGTTCAAATCATCATACCCATTCAATGTTGGTGATGACAACTATATTAGTTTAATGCAATCCCCCTCAAATTTAACAGAAATGTTAAAACACAAAAATATTCAATTTGTTTTTGTTTATACACTAAAAGGTAATAGTATAGAGAGAATACAGGCATAAAGTCTCACTTCTAGTTCCGGGTACGGTTGGTGTGAATGCATGCATTTTTCATGGAATAAGCCAGTTCGTAGTTCGACTCTGCGCATGATCAAAATATTCTACGCATGATCATAATAAGGTCATTTGTACTAAAGTGACATGGTGGTTTAAAATTTAATGAGATAAGCACCAAATTCGATGTCTTGATTATTCATATATTCTTTTGAATTTTGTGTTTCATTCACATCCACAAAAAAAATGCGTCCACGAATGACTGGTATATTTCACAGTCTGCCAAGTACATTGTACAACATCCTCTAGTATGCATTCAAAGTAGAAATGCAACTAGTAACTTCATAGAGTGTTCATTGATGTGCTATATTCTAGTCACCTGGTCTATTCAATTTCTTCATCCCGCTATGTAAGGCAAGCTTACGTAATATCTTGCTTTGAAATCTACCTATCTTAATGAAAGAAATGAAAGGTCATTTGACCAAAATTGTCCCAGAAGTAACTACGAACTGGTTTATTATTTACAAGCTTTGTACCAAGAAATTTGATGGGATTTTATTACATTGATGGGTATCATTATGCCTACACTTGTGAGCGAAAAGTTGTTTTTCCTAAAAACAGAAAAACCACAGAAAAGTATTGGTGTAGGCCTGATGAAAATCCATCAAGATGAGTTTCAATTTTTTAAATATATGCGAGCATCTCTCCATGATATCATGTTGAATAAATTCCAATTTTACAATGGAACATAATTATGACTAAAAATATTTTTTTAGATAACGGGTATGAAAATGTGTGTGTTTTTAAATTCCCCAAAAGAAAAATCACTTTCAGTATTTTTTATAGAAAATATCACAAGTCATATTGAGGAGCTGTTGTTGTTTCCAATTTTATTAGCTCATTAGGGCAAAATTCTACTATACTATTCTGCTGAAACTGAATATACTTTAGCCCTGTGGTATTGTGGTCATGTGATGATATAAATTCTAATTCTTGCTTGAAGCAGTAGGGAAATCAATATGGCATCTTGTGTCCGGAGGACTAATTTCATCTCGATGAAAGAATTGCAAGAGCCAACACCATTCAGTCTGCAGCATCATATATTCATAAATCCTTATTTTGTGTCATCCTTTCCCTGTAGACCAAGATTTGTCAAATCTTTTCAATGAAACTCCCCTTCCGTCACTCGTCCAGTCAGTCCAACTAGACCCTATCACCCCCCCCCCTCTCTATCGCAAATTCTTATTCCTTATCATCGTCTCTTCTACCCTTCCAGGTTACACACTCTTCACCCCGATAAACCCTCATAATTTATCACCTTCCATGGTCGAAAATTTTTTGTCTATGAGAACCAAATATAATTTTGACAACGTTAACCGAAAAAGGAAACTTCTTCAGGCTTGACATCCCTCTTCTTAACCTTTTTACAACCCTCTTCCACATCCTCTCCTAATCATGTAAAACCTCCCTCCCCCATCCTCAAACTTGAAAACCCTTTTTCAAATTCCACCTAATAGGCGTTTTCTTTCACACACTTTCCTGACCATTTCGTACCATCATGCACAAATACCCGTACTCTTTAGGAAATGACTCAACGGCCTCTCCTCTTATTTATCATGTTTAATTAAATTCTTACACATCTCCGTCCTCAACTTAAAGCACCCTCTTCCACACCCTCTCCTCACCTTAACGTACCCTGATCTATTCCCTCTTCCTAACTCCTCTCATGTCTCTCATGTTCTTTCACATTCTCCTCCTCCACCCCTATTCCACACCTTCTTCTCTCCAACACCTTGCATTGGCTGCCCTCCTCCTCACACGCTCATCACTCCTAGTATAACCCTCTTCCCTCAACACTCACACCCATTCCTCCACTCCCATTCCTCATCAACCCTGCCCTCCCGCAAACAACATTACCTTATCTTGACATTCTCCCTGATGCTGCTGTCACACCAAGGATAGAGACATCAAACCGACCGGTGGCATGTCATTAGAAACAACGTAATAGCGTTGGTCGAACCGGGAGTCACTCCCCCGGTGTAACTGGGAACTCTTAACAACCCTCTCACACTATCTCTTCCACGCGATATTATTCACCATCTTCCCGACATTTTCCTTACCTTCATTCCCAAAACCATTCTTACTTTCGATCAGAGCCCCCATTTTCTTTTCTTATAGTCGTCTTTCTTCAATCCCTCTTTACCCCATCCCCTCCCTGTATAGTACAACCCGACCCTCTGCTCCCCTTAATCTCGGTGATATGCTAAAAGCCTAATGCAATTACATCCTAGGGCGATGGTTAGCACCCGTTCTCCATTACCGTCTACTGGAATGTTTACCTATCGAATGTCATACTCTCATATCAAAATGATGTACAGCTTCAAGATATGTCCCTCACACCGAACATTATCACCTAAAACCTGCTCTCTTCTTTTCCTTGCGATGACACGTAGATATAAATCCATTCTGTTCATAAATAAAACATTTTTGTTGTTATTTTATCATCATAATCACCAATTTTTGAATCATTATTCATTGTAATTAGTAGTATTAGAGTTGTTATCATAGTTTATATAATCATTGATATCATTATTATTGTAATTATTACTTACATTACTATTAATATTATAAAAATGTTGAAAATGATGATAATGATGATGATCATGATGGTAATCATTATTATTACCATCATTAATGGTTAAATCATTGTTTTTGTTTTTGCCATATATTGTTCTATTTATCATTCATTTTTTTTTTTTTGGGGGGGGGGGTATGTTGTTTGTATTGCTGTTGTAAGAAACATAATTGATAGTAGTGATAGTGGTAATAGCTGTAGCCAAACTACTCGGAAAAAATCAACAACAAAAAAAGCCATTTAACATATTGTTTGTACCGCATATACACTTTACAGTGTTTGTGTGAGGCTATGGTGTTTATTAATTTTAAAGCTAAAGACTAAAAGCTAAAAGAACCTTTTTACAACACTGTGGTACAAACCAATTATATATTATCCTATTAACAACCTTTACACTATGAGTATACCATGCAACATGATAAAATGTAAATTATTTGCATATATTGGTCATTAATATTAATATTAATATTTATATATACATTTCTTATCTTTATTCCGAGGATCAGATTTTAAGCTAAAATCAAATCATTACAGTAAATGAAGCATTAATGCAAACAAACCGTTCCCTATGTAGGCCCAATAAAGTTGTATATACGCTGTGAAACAAGTTGGTTAAACAAGGCAAAAGCGATTTTGTGTCTCGCCCACTTATGAAAATAACCCGAAATATCGTGATTTGCGAGGGCACGCAGCAGAATTGTATCGAAACTTCATTGTGAAATGACTGGGATGGAATAACACTTGTCATAAGAGTCTTGCACGTAAACTTTAATGTTGACCTGAAAATGACCTTTGACCTTACCATGTGACCTCCGACTGCAGCATAACATGCAGGTCCCCCAAGTCCATCTACCATCCAAGTTTGGTTGAAAAGTGACTAACGGTTGCCGAGTTCATTGTGAAATGACTGGGATGGAATAACACTTGTCATAAGAGTCTTGCATGTAAACTTTAATGTTGACCTGAAAATGACCTTTGACCTTACCATGTGACCTCCGACTGCAGCATAACATGCAGGTCCCCCAAGTCCATCTACCATCCAAGATTGGTTGAAAAGTGACTAACGGTTGCCGAGTTAGGTGTCATATGAGTCTTGCATGTTAACGTTGACCTCCGACTGCAGACGACGAACGACATTTGGTGGGCGAGACAAAAAATCGCTAACGCTTGGAAGGAAACATGTATGCATTGGGTTTTTAAACAACAATTCTGAAAATGGAAACAGCCTTGCCGTTATTTTACCCAATTATCACCCTTCTTCCAATATTTTCACGAACCTTATATAACGCCTTTATCACATTTATTCCGCTTTTTTCTTTTTTTTATACACTGTGACTGTGATTCACTACCATCATTGAAAGTAAATAACAATTTCATATTTGTCTCATCAAACTTGAAAATATCTACAGTTTTCAATCTTTGTTAGTTTGATATTTTAGTTTTTTATTCCTTTAAGAATTTTATCTAGACATTTTGAAGCTGATATACATTAACACGATTATGATATTACCTGTATATCTAACAAATGAAAAAATAGTAGAAATTCATTGAATGTGACTATGATGACAAATGAAATCTAAATTTATGGAGAAATATTTTCTAAACTATATTGAAATGACTAATAAAAATACAATATAAAACGAAATCAAGGAAAAAAAATCAGGAGGACAATTTATTTTCGAAATGAGAAATCACAGTAATATGATACACAAATTTTGGAAAGTTTGAATGCAAATTTGATCAACTTTCGTAATTTAGGCAGGGGGGCATATAATTTGTATTCCATTACCCTTTTATCTGTGTAAAGAGTCAAATCTTTTCATTTTAAGTTTGCTCCTGTCTTTATAAAACAGGAATTTTGAAACAGTGCTGAGGGCGATTATGCATATTCCTCCGGTTGGCACTAAGCAACAGAATTGAATTGTAAAGAGTCTCACTTTGATTTCTCAGTCACATCAATGAAACCGATTTCAAACCGATCTAAGGTATGCCATTGAAATTAACGTAATAATTTTGATCGGTCAGAAGCAGGTTTGTCGATGTCACTGTGACATCACCCTGCTCCTGTATGCCAAGGACATGACTTGAAAGCTTGAGGCGGTAGTTGGTATTTACAAATAAAAAGAAGGAGTATCCGGATAGATAACAAATATGAAATATATTTTTTGTTTAAAGTTGAGAACATTCGGGTTAAATCATAAAAAGATGTGAGTCATCTGCAATCTGTGAGTTTCATTTTCATTTCAATATATAGATACAGTATATCACTCCTCTAACACCAAAGTCAGATTATCAATAAAAATCGAGACAATTTCTGTGATATGTGTGGGTTGATCTTTGATTAAAGGAGATTGCAATATTTTGTGAGTTATTTTGCAATCGTTATGATGCGATGACGCCATATAAATAAAAAATTATATCATGGTAATATACATTCAGCTAATGGAAGACATTATCTAACAAACTAAAAAAATAAGTAATAAGATTTGTGTTGGAAAGCAGGGGAAAGTCGTAAAAAATCCAAGTTTTAAAGCTCATTTGTGTCAATTTGTTTAATTTAAACAATGATTGTGAAAGTACTTCATCAGGGACGATGCCTCGTGTCTCGACGGGGAAGGACGACCACCCCAAATGATTTTTCAAGTATTGAAATAAAAAAAAATCGGAAAACAATGAAAGGAAAAAAGAGAAATAACGAAGTGTGTTTCATGTAAATCTATTTTACTTCTGTTGAGGAAAAATAATGAAGTCACTTTTAAGTTTTCTTGCCCAAGAATCAAATGTGATGTTTCAGATCAGAACTGACTAAGCTGCGCTAACGCAGGCAATTAACATCGGGAATGGGTGGCAGAATACAAACAAATCTTATATTCTCATGATAAAGATGCACTGTAAAAAATATTGGGTAAAATTTTTATCACCACGAGGGTAATTATGTGTCCAATCAATTTGGGGCAGTATTTTACCCAATGCGGGGAAGCATATTGTCCAGTAAGGTTAAAAAATAAGCAGCAATTAATTTAGAATGAGCAAAATAGTCATCACACTGGATTAATAGAAATGCCCAAAAGAAATGCCCAATGTTGGTTGGACACATGATGAGTGTGATAACGATTGCAGCTTCCGACTGATCATTCCCGAATTAAAATAAAGCAAATAATAATTCATGCTGAAAGGTTGAATATCTTACCGCATTAAAAAAGGAAAGAAATCTGAATTCTAAGGTTACGTTTTCAATGCAAACAAACTTTTATGCAAGATATTACAGTACAACGCACTTATACCAAAGATAGTGCACGGTGCAATATACTTTAATAACGATAACGTTTTGTTGTGACTTCAGTGACAAAATGAAACACGACTTGTGTTTGATGGGCAAAATTATTTCATCACGTGATTCATTTTTCACCAATCAGAAAGCAACATTCTAAGTATACAGATCCTAACTTTAATTAGTTTTAGTTGACAAATACAATGTCGTCTGATCTACACTCATGTGTAATATGCCAATAACCTGGATATCCAAGGTAGTTCGTAAACTACTGTAAACTATCTTTTAAACGAACTACAAAGTCTGACAAAAAGTAGAGTGACTGAGAGAAAGAAACATAATTTCAAAAATATGATGATGAAGAGCACAGTAGGTCTATGTAATAATGTGTACTGGTGTATGCGTGGTGGCTACTATCCCAACCGCTTACTCAGGTATGTAGCCCTGCTCTTGATGATTTGATAGGATTTCATTTACCGTTCCCTTTCCCATCGAATAACAATAATGTGCATCTTAAGCTTTAATATAACAAGAGCGTGCGCCCACATAGACACTTTTTTTCTTCTTAAAGAACCCCCCTAAAAAACAAGTGTACACACCTAGTTACGAATAATGCATTTCCATTTATTTGAATGCAGGATAAAAGAGCATTGTCGATTAAATGCCTTGCTCAATGGTATAGGTGTCGCGGCCGGGATCGAACCCCGGACTTTCCATGTATAGCCAGGCGCCTTAGACCACTCGGCCACGGCAACTTCACACACACACACACCCACCCTCACACACACACACCACACACGTACATGCGTAACATATAGATGCATAATGGGTTATTATGAAATCATCTCCCTGGTAAAAAGACCTGTCTACGCCACTGTGTGTAGTCAATGGCATGTATATCTAACGTAGATGGTAAACTACTGTAAACTGACTTTTGATTTAAGTAGGAACCAGTAACTTTCTTTAAAGATAAGATAAGATAAGATTTATTTTATTTATACACGGTTAAAAAGCCCAAACAGTTCACAGACTGATTTCCATTGGGGCCGTGTGGAACATACAATTGACAAAGTAAACATTTTAAAATCAGTGTATAACGAACAATATATATGGAAAAGGAGCATCAATGAAATATTACAAGACAATCATTGAAACGTGAAGAGGAGGGGAGGAGAAGAAAAAAAAAGGAAAAAGAAGAAGGGAAAAGTGAGAGGGAGACGAAAAAGAGAAAAGACAACAGAGAAGATAACAGAAGAAGAAAAGAAGAAAAAGAAAAAGAATAACAATGATAGTAAGAAAAAGACGAAGAAATTATATACCGTTAGAATGCCTTTAGAAATCTTCACAGCCTATTTTGATTATTTTCATTCGTTCCCGATCGTAGCCTTATTCATATATGTGGATATTCTTAATATTCAATTTAATTGTATAATTAAATTGAAGCTATATAAGCTTTAATTAAAAAAAAGAACAGGTCTCATATTGAATGATACTTTACGTAACGACAGTGAGTTTTTGGTGCATCATTTTTTTATGCAAACAATGCTTATTATGGCAGATATTGATAACCCGCATTACATTTGGATATATAACATTTACTATAGGGCAGGCAAGCATGATTAACATGAACCAAACGGACCCCCCCCCCAAAAAAAAAAAAAAAACCGAAGAAAATGAAAATAAAATAAAAACAAACAGTCTATTTCTTCTGAATATATTTTCTTTTTCTTTTAATAATAGGCCTATTTGTAATACCTTAAAGATATAAACAATTGAAGAAATAAGAGACACACTGCGGCTCCCCGCTTATATTTTTTACCACTAAATTCATTCACGCTATTCTGCATTAACTCATAAAGAAGTTATAAAATCAAATGAAGCTTTGGTGCTTTTGAGCCGTGGTTAGTTTGCTGTTTGGATGAAAACAATCTTCAGCAAAAGGAAAATAAATAATGATTGACGCTGATGGGGAAAAAAGACGAAGCAGCTAGAATGCAAATTAGTCAAATAAAGTGATCTGAAGCAAGGGGTAATGTGGTAGACCTCAAAATAAAACATTAACTGACGGGGGAAAATGGCCTGAAGATGTCTTTTCTTTATAACATAGTATAAAGTGCAACTGGCAGTCCATTGAACTCGCATGATGATAAAGCACATGAAAGTAAACGGATGATATGTACAACATCTAAGCCAGATCGAAAGCATTCATCTTCATCTTATACAACCGCTAACCTGACAGTCTACGTACTCACTGTGACATGCTACCTTTGCAATCAACTTTATATCCCACATCCTTTCCACCTATCCCCTCTTCCGTTTGTCCTTCTGTCTCTCATTGCTTTCTAAAACGTCAGTCACTTGCACATACACTCTCACGTGACATACCCCGTTTTCTTTTTCCTACCCACACCGCACCCTCATACAAACACCCACACCCACACACCCCTCTCTCCCACATACGACGTAATTACTCTCATATACACACACACACATTCAAAACACACGCACATACATACACATCTCTATCTCTCCCCCACACGCACTCTCTTATCCCCACACACATACACCATCACCCTAAAATATGTATACACTATCACTCACCCCTCACGTACTTCATGTACTTTTCTTCTGTGCCCTTCCCCAATTCTGCTTTTAATTTCCAAAGTTCTTTCTTTGTCTCTCTTCCATAACCGCCTCTTTTTTGGTTTTTTTTTTTAATGATGAACAAGATTCTTTGACGGGGGGGGGGGGGGTCCAATAATATATGAAGGAAATAATGATGCTATACCGAGTACAAATTTGTAATCAAAATTATGTCCTCCCAGTCCACGAAGATGATGAGACTTTTTTGTCATTTATGCGTACACTCCAGTTCATTTTCTCCAATGCTAGTCCTATACAGAAGCGAGGGTCATACTAGAAAACACTAATTTGATATATGGTTTCATTACATTACACAGTGAATTTTAGGTATCATGAAAAAGCTGGCAGAAAGCTGGAAATGTCAAAGATATAATGTATATTTATGTGCAGGTCTGTCTGCAAACCATCGACCGTTCCTATTTTTCTCTCTACAAGCTTTTCTTTCTGTAACCATGATCTTTCTTTCTCTCTCTGTTGCTCGTTTTTATTTACTCATTTTCCCTTCCCTTTTATTCCTTTTTTGTCTGAATCCCTTTCTCATCCTCTGTCATCTGTCTGATCTCTCTATCTCTCCTCTGTCTCTCCATCTATTTCCTTCTACCGCTATCTCGCACATATCCCTCATCCCCCCTCTATCTCACTCTCTCGCTCTCTTGCTCCTAGTCCCATTTATCCTCTCTCTCACCATCTCTCACCGTCTCTCTCTCTATCCCTTCACATCTCCCCTTCTCAATATCCCTCGCTCCTTTTAGGGACAAAGCATTGAGAAAGATAAACGTAATTCCAGTTGCAGAATGAGCTCTCAAGTCCAATAGGCAAGATGGATCATTGTAGATGGTCGGTAAAACTGAAAAGCTACTCTACGTCTGATAGCCATTGCCTCGATCCCTCAATAAACATGACAGATGTAATAACCACGTTCATATAGACGGTGGAGTCATCCTTGAATCTAGCGGAGAGGGGGGGGGCCTAGAGCTGAAAAAAATATTTTGATATATACTTTCCTCTACTCAGATTGGCCCATAATAAACAAATTTGGAATTCTTTAACCAAATTTGTCACCTTGATATCTTTGATAAAGTATTATTATAATTTTGGTTCTGGGTGGCATTTCATGGATAATTCATGGCATATAAAAGGTTACTTTGCAACCCATATAGTTCGTCAGTCTGATATCCTGACGTCACGGCTTTTCGTAGACGTATATGATATGGAAGGACCACACATAAGAAAGCACATCCTCTATTGTTCTACAAAATGAAACATTAATTCGCCCACAATGGCCCTTGTTTTAATTCAATGCGTGTTTGGAACAACAACGAAAAAGAAATTAGAAATAATATTACATTTGCAACTAATGCTTTGGAGGACAACTAATCTATTAAAAAAACGATTATACGACTAATTGATATGAATATGAGGGTTCTAATCCTCGCCATGAGGTTATTTCCAAAGTGTGCTGCTGTATATCAAATTATACCAAGTTTTATTTCTTGGAGTGCGTAATATCAGCTCTGCTAAACCAAGGTTAATATGCTGCTTTATGTATACACTCATATTTCTGTGACCCATATCTGACTCATCATTCTGTAAAACAACTCTATTTCGAGTTAAAAGCACTCAGAATCCGAATGTCATTGTCTCGGAAGGGTTTGCATCAGTAACTCGAAAACGAATCACGTTGACTACAAACAGAGCTAACTCCGAACTGGCATTAGTCCGAATGAACTGTCACTCCTAAGAAATAAGAGAATGGTGCGCATAGGGACTTCTAATAAAATAAGTAATAAGTGTTATACCCGAAAGTACGATTATAATCTACTATTAAGTTTAATGATAAAGTATTTTTTTTATAATGGTCAGTTAAAGAAAATCAAAACACACGGGATCTTTCAGCTTAGTTGTATGCTACATATAATAAGGTAATTTACGACAATACCTGTTGTGTTTAGTTCCCTGGAATTATACCGAAAGAAGGATCTATACATTACTTCACTGTTTGCCTATTATATCATAACCATGTTGACTTTGACAGCGACCATGGTGGCTAGCGATGGGTATTGGGTGTGAAGTCCCTTGACAAGTCCTACTTCTTAATGCTACACACGAAGATGCGAGAGAACGTGATGTTCACCCCAAATTACTATTAGCGCAGCTGAGAAGTAGCGAGTCTCTTGATATAGACCCTTTAAAATATTCATTCAGATGACCACCTTATGAATAGGAGACATACCGCGTGAAAGCCGTAAGAATTCAAGCAACAAAATAAGAACATTGATTAATAAGCTGCATGCGAGGTACCGTCAAAGCCTCAGAATGGTTTAGCACGAGACATTCATGAATAATTCCGCTAATTCCTGCATGGTGGTGTATTGTCGAGGTGAAAAGTGATTAAGCTACTGTAGGCCTAAGTGGGCCTAACCCCTGGGCCCCGTTGCATAAAAGTTACCATTATGGTAACTTTGCATGGAATGGTAACTTGCATGGAATCCTTGATTCTGATTGACTGTTGACCATTGTTTCAATAGTAGTTACCATTGGATCATGGGCGGAAATCCCAGGCATGCCAGGGGGGACAGGGGGGACCTGTCCCCCCTACTCAAAATAGTAGGGGGGGACACAATATCAAATGTCCCCCTACTATTTGTGGTCTTTTAGGACGAGATGACCTTACTTTTGGGATGATAACCTTTTTTTTTTTTTGCTTGTCAAATTTTCCAGCCCCTTGTCCCCCCTACCTTTTGGGAGAGATTTCCGCCCCTGCATTGGATGACGAAGTTAACATAATAGTAACTTTTATGCAACGGGACCCTGGTCTTGCATTCTCATTTTGTATCAATGTTTATGCTACTACAGTTACACGACCTTAACCGACTCCAAACCGAAAATTGCGTGTCACTGAAAATAAGTAGCATATTTTAGGGGATGCGGGACGATTGTCAAAGCTGGGAAGGGGTTTTTCTGGGTGGGCATATAGCAGGTTGTCCCCCCCCCAAACAAAAATACTCCAGTGTAATAAGTTTCGTCGCAAATCTCAAGCTGCGTTTTCCACTAACATATACTGTTAGAGGTATCGTGGAAGCAGGATCAGTGTCGTGATAAGCAAAATAAGAAAATTCATGGACAAATGGAGAAAAATGTAATATTGACAAATAAGATACGACACAACCGGGGGGGGGATCTTGGGGAAGGGGGGGGGGTGGGTCAGCCCCTGTCTAAAACCTCACCTATAATTAAGTCCATAGAAGAACAAGCTTCTATGGCTTATCCATTATTCCCACATATCATTAAATGAAATGACAGAAAGGTGCCTCTTGTTTCATTACTTACTCTCCACTAAATATTCTATAAAAAAACGTTTTGTCTGACATTTCGATGTATATCTACACCATTCTTTAAAATAGGCAATTTAAAAAAGTTTCGTGTATGCAGTCTATGGGTGTACCTTTATGAGTTGATTTGTACTCTTTTGTTGATTTTGATGACTTGTTTTATTCTTCTCTAGATTATCATATATCTATTCCTAAACAGATGCATAGAGTGTATGTGCAGATACAACACAGTAGCCATTATATAGAGAAAGGATATTAATCG
The DNA here is from genome assembly GCF_037042905.1 of Lytechinus pictus. Taxonomy (NCBI): domain Eukaryota; kingdom Metazoa; phylum Echinodermata; class Echinoidea; order Temnopleuroida; family Toxopneustidae; genus Lytechinus; species Lytechinus pictus. Next base: position 18,322,637 of record NC_087246.1, read on the forward strand.
AGAAGTCAGTCTCTAAAAGATATTCCTAGGAGTAAACTGATGTAATTTTTTTCCCATGCATGCAATCGTATTTACTATGAAGCAATATTTAACAGAAAAAAGAGGAAATAAAAACTGACTTTCGCCTATAAGCGATTGTCTTTGAGTATTCTTCCAATATTGGGTTGTAATTTCCAGTTTTTCTTATTTTTCAGATAATCCTAGTAATCACAGAAAAATACCTCAAATTTGCATATCCAAGCCTTGATCGTTTTGTTGGGGGGTGTAAAAAAATGTTAAATATATCAACGTATACTGTGATTCTTTTTACCATTACTGTCCCAAGAGCCCCGTATGTTATGTGAGCATAATGGTGATAGAGGCAGGCAAATTTCCCCTCTCCGGCCCACCATTACCACTCCTGAGATACGACAGTGGTGCCCTCCTAGAACTTAGTACTCGAGAATGTCACCAAGCATATCATCGAGTAGATCTGTCAACAGTATAAGGATTTCATTAGGAACCGTATCCTTACCCCAAATCAAGGCATCTTGAATGACTTCCACAAACGGGATGAATTGAATAAATCCTAATTATTCAAGGAATTGCAAGTAAGACAGACTTTCACATGCAAAAGAAGGACCGATTCACAGACCATATATTATTTATCTCGTTGTCTGTATAGAAATCAATTATCCTTCATCAAATGATTGATGTGGATTTGTTTTCATTTAGCTCTCCTCAAAGCACGAATATGTTAACCAAGCCATCGAGAATACCAGTCACAAGTATTACTAGGAAATGACATGTCGCTAAAAATCACAATGCTGTTTATTTTATTCCTTGAGTATTGAAGTGACGTTTTCATTTATTTCATTAAGAAAAAAGAGAGAGGTCATTTATATTATTGTTATTATGATAATTACTATCCTCATTGTTATTAATATCATAATTTAAATGTTATCGTTACAATTATTGATATTATTATAGTCATTATTATTCACAACATTACCATTACTGCTCTTATTTATTGTTCTATATTTTAATCTTAGTTATCATTTGGGGTAAGGATACGGTTCCTAATGAAATCCTTATACTGTTGACAGATCTACTCGATGATATGCTTGGTGACATTCTCGAGTACTAATTTCTAGGAGGGCACCACTGTCGTAATCTTAGTTATCATCATCTTTGTTATTATTGTTGTTATTTACTCTGTTACTTTCACTACTACTATTATTACCTCAATCACTTTTGTCATCGTCATTAACTTTGTTGTTGATGTAGTCATTTAGCTTTTATTTTATTAAGACATGGATCCACAATTATAGACATGATAGTATCATAACAGAGACTAGCCACAGCGACAAGAGAAAGAGTCGTACAACAAAGTGTTATGTATGGTAGACTATAAGAAATATAGGTTACGACCAATAGTACTTTCACCGTGATTCGAAGCACACATCGGCTTGGCCCTCGTGAGACGTGATCGAAAAACAAGAATGTGATAAAAGGTGGCCAGCAGGCCAGGTAGTCTCTCCTCATGTGTAATTCATAGCTTAAAGCCAAGTATGATCGTATGGTGATTAAACAAAAATAATTAGGGGCTCCCGACTTGAAATCAGCAAATACATCTTAAATAAATTATGATCGAATCCATTGTTTGGAAAAATTATTCATTCATTACCACACCACAATATTATCTAAGTTGTTCTCGGAGTTGAGCTTTGTTATTGACAAGATTATAAGGTACATTTTCCACCCTTTTACACATTAGCGGTTGAAGCATACTTGAATAATTCTTATATCTTTATTATTCAGCTAAACATCATTGTCCTCGAATAATCTTCCCTCCCACACACCATTAAACATGTGCATGTTAGCATATGACGCAAAATAGTTCTTACAGATAATGAAACAACCGCATTTCATTGATTGCCTGCGAACATTCATCGATCTTTGAGCACACTTAAGTTGATTTATAATGTTCGCGGTTTTTACTGCGCAAAAGGAGAGTTATGTTCATTTGATGAATTGATGAGATATATTACATGCCCATATTTGAGCTCATCTCATAAAAAGGTCATGGACGGCCCCAGTGCATTCTGATACGAAGGGGGGAATTAAAAAATTTTATATTATTTTACAATATTCTAAAAGCTCAACATTCAAGTCTTCCATCTCCCTGTCACGGTTGTATACTATGCATCAAGATTCATATATTTATTTATCAAGGTCTCAGATAGTGCACCGAAATATCTTTTGGAATGACTGATGAGCAGAATGTTTTCACAAGAACGTCGAGAAATTGACGACGGTTTTTACTTCTTAAAACCCAAATCCATTCCAAAATCAGCTATAGATTTGCAAAAAAAAGTGATTCATTTGTGTTTTGGAGCTGATTTCTAGAACTGATTGCATTGATCATTCTGTATGATTAATCTTACAAATCAGCAGCTAAAAATCAATCGCTAGCCTTTATATTACAGGACCCAGGACCAATGATCTTGCCTGTCGCCTGTCGTTATGCAAAAATACAAAAGCAAAAACCAACAACACATCTTAAAATGTCATACCTCACTTTACAACCAATCAAAATAGGGAAAATATCAACTTTGACACAAACTCATAACTGGACCGGTAACTAAATATATACTAGAATAAAGAAATATATTTCGCAACCGTCTGTCAAATATTACACTTACATTGTCATACATCTGTCATAATGCATGTTATACGGTATGTTATTGCATCATTCATATCACAATATTGTGATATATGCCAAAATTTCGTGCTCAAAGACGATATTGCCAGCTCTCAGATCCAAACTGTATAATGCAAAGAGTCATGACTATCTTTTACCATTTTAAAAAGCACTTTTTGAGAAAGCATCCCTGTCTTGTGTGTTAGTTAATGATAGGTGGCGACATTCTAGTTTCAAGGGTAATACTTGTAGACATGTAGAAAACAATACTAGGATTTTTCTTCAGAAGATAATTCACTAAAATAAATCTTTATTAGGTCAGGTTGTAGGAAATATTTGCACATTTGTGAAAAAAATCTACACGGCTGATAGAACTAGAATAATGCTAAAGCCAAAAAGTGGCCTCATTAGCATTTAGTTCATCAGTGCATTTGAAGTAGATATTTAAATATTATCGTGGGTCGATTCCGACATTCAACATCCCCTCTCTTTTCCTTCAACGTCATAATGTTTATAATTACTTTATTTATTTCCAGGTGCCTTTTCCATATCTGGCCGACTATTCGTTTTCACTTTTGCACGGAATTATGACAATACTCAGGACGCTCATCTCTTAATCGTCAACCAATCCCCGCAATGGGCAATAGTAGGAATCAAGGTACCCGGTCTTGGCATAAGTCGTTCCGCATTGGTGAGAAGAGAAGGGACTTCTGTTATTACTCTGCCACCATCAGTGATACCCACTGAGTCATATGATGGGATCGGTGGTTATGCAGTGGTTGTGAATTCATCTGTAGATATATGTGTCTTTGGTATCAATGACGCGCATCCTAGATCAATGGACGGCTTCACTGCTCTGCCTGTATCTACCATAGGAAATGAATACATTGTGGCGTCTTACCACCCTTGGACGGAGTCCCAGATTAGTATTGCAGCTATCGAAGACAACACCGAAGTGACGATCACATTATCGAATTCTTGGAAGCATACAAACATTAATTTGAATCGAGGTGAAAAACTTCGATTTAACTTGAAGAAATACCAAACGGTTCACCTGAATGGTAAGACGGACCCAACCGGTTCTCGGATAGAATCTAACAAACCAATATCGGTCTTGACTGGGTGTCGTTGCGCCTTTGTTCCCGGTGATATAACCTCATGTGATCATCTTGTAGAGCAGCTTCCTCCATTTCATAAGCTTGGACGATCGTTTATTGCTTCTTCGTTCATGGGACGGACATCATCGACCATCTTTCGCCTCATAGCAGCTAGACCAAACACCAGGGTTGATTTCTCAGATGGTAGGAACAGAACGCTCTCCGCAGGTGGTTTCATGGAGTTTGAAACAACTCTGATGGAATCGGTATATATCCACGCATCTATGCCATGTCTGCTGGTCGCGTATGCCAAAGGGTTTGAATCAGATTCAAAGGGAGACCCTACCATGACTATAGTACCTCCTCTAGATCAAGGTGTCCACTCTGCGAGGTTCATCACATACAATGTGACCCGAGACGGAGATGTTATCAGGAGCTTCATCACCATCCTTGGGGAATGCTTTGCTCTGGAGAATGCTACCATTGGAAATGAAAAGGTATCTAACCTTCGTATTGTTTTGGGGGTGATCTCAAGTTGGGTGTTTACATCTTAATGGTGGTACTGGATGGGATATTGCACCAGCCTATTGCACCAAACCTTATTTGATGATTGATGAAATAATGAGGAGGATAACGGCGATGATGATAATGATGATGAAGCTGATGATGATCACGATGATGAATCTGTTGATGTTGGTGATGATGAAGATGACATGATGGTGATGATGGTGGTGGTTATGAAAGTGATGATGATTATGATGTGGTTATGGTGGTAATGATAATGGTAATGATGATGATGATGGTGTTGGTGGCGGCTATGATGATGGTGATGATGATGATGGTAATGGTGATTAGTACAATGATGATAATAATGACGACGATGACGATGATGATGACAATAATTATGTTGATGACATTTCTGCCGAAGACAATCAACCGTCTGACAATCCCACTTCTTGACTGATTATAATGAGTAAAGTTATTGCAACGTTCCTACCTAAAGAATGTTACACTTTCACTCTATGAATGTTTGCAGATAACTACACTGAGGGGTCGAGTCTTGTATAATCAGATTGGTAGCAGCCGTTACTGCATTGCTCGTTTACCGGTTGATAATGGAATTCACACAATCTCTTGTCACCATCACTACTTCCCATTCGTGGCATATGCTTACGGCTTTGCAGACTTCAACTCTTATTCTTTCCCAATCGGGATGGCGGCTAACACTTTGACTTGCAATACAAGAGGTGTTGAGCATTTCTGTGTCGAAAGAGTAGTAGCCATACCTCCAGATGAGCTGATGAGAGAAACAATAGAACAACCTCAGTGCGACTATTCGGAATGTGTCAATCCAAGTAAGTTCTTACAACTCGCGCTTTGTAATGTTCAAGAAATGTTTCATTGGTACAAAAAGGTTGTTTGAAAATTATATCAACATTGTTGTTGTGTGGGAAAAAAAGAGAAAATGCCACCACTTCCATTTTATGAGTTGAAAATCCGTCATACTTGCCCAGATATTCAGAAGTCATCATATTTTATTCCCTTAACTTCAAAAGCATTTTGACGCCCTTTGTAATGTTCGGAGCAGGTTTCACTGGTATACAAGAAATTTTCGTCGAAAGTAATGTCAATACGGGTGCCGAAGAAATAGGAAAATGAAACCGTTTCATTTTATGTGCCGACAATTTTTCATTATTGTGCACGTATTTAGAAGGCGTTATTGTGTAATTCTTTTTCGTTTCTCAAGACTTCAAACCAGTTTGAAAGCTATATATTCAGAATACGTTACTAAACAAGGTCATCATAGTTTTTTTTTGTAATATTGAGGGAAGGGTTTCACTTGTACAAGAAAGATTCTTGTGGATACTGGTGTCAAATAGCAAACAAACATCTACAATTCTCATTTTATATGTGCCGAAAATTCGTCATACTTGACCAGGTAAAGTCGTCAATTGCAATTGTGTTTCGATTGAGACAATTTCAAAGGAGTTAGATTTGTTTGCCAATGTATCCTGTATTCCAATTAGCAAGAATGATGATGAGTCTGATTTTTCTGATGTGCTTCCGTTTCTTTGTTAGTTCACGTTATTCTCATCGCAGCGGCTACAGGAACTGGGGCTATCATCATTGAGTACTACATGAGAAGGAAGTTTTCTGAGAGGCGGAAAGAACGGTGAGCAATTATTTTTCTACAACTGTTTATATTAAATCTCGATAAACAAAGAGCGTAAATGATATTTGGGCCTTTTATGTCTTTGGGGGAATAGTTTCGATGCCTTTTCCGTGCATTAGACCTTGCTGTAAAATATATCTTTTAGAATTTTTGATAACATTCGCGAAATCTTACAAAATCAGGAGGGGGTATCACGGCTGAATATATTTTCTTGATTGGCCTATTACACTTCACGAATGAAAACCTTAGCATGCTGTATGTTTCAACATCTGGCTTTTTTTACTACACATCTTTTTCAAATACATGAAACAACAGTTTCAACTAGGAATAAGAATTTCCTTCATTTCTATGAAATAGGCCTATGGACATTATGATGCAATGTCGTGTCCACGGTTAAAAGTCATGACCCCCACCTCACCACAGCTACCCGATGCTGTAGGCCTATCATCATCCATATTATCCCTTCAAATTTTCACACAAAAAACAATACAAGCACGTATATTGTATAATCATGTTTTAAAGCAAATTTGCTTCGAATATGTTTGTATCACAACGACAGATTCCCTTGACACTTTCCCTTACTGTTAGTTTGACATGAAAGTTTGTATAATATGTTTGTCTTTTATTTCATATATACAGGGAAAAGAAGCGACGGAGATCGATGATGAGGTCTGCCGCAGCAGCCATATCTTCACTTTCATTCAATCGTGATCGTCGACCAGCATTAACAGGAAATGTAAACGAAGAAAGTTGATTTGTTGTTAGGTGTGATCTCGATTATTGATTATTGGATAGCACATCAGGCACAGCCAGCCAGACAGACAGACAGACAGACAGACAGACAGACGAACATGAAACACGTGAATGAGGAGATAATCTTGAGACAAAAGAAAAAAAAAGACAATTAAACCAGCTAAATTTTACTTCTGGTTATGATTCTAGTTGAAACAAATTAGAAGTGTAACTGAACTTCGTACTTCCAATTTGGCAATTTACATTAACTCAGCAGGTTCAGTCATAAGCAAAGAGTTAGCAGCTCTACAAAGGGGGATGAGCGGGGGCGATAGCACTATGGTTTTTCAAATAGTAAAAAAAGGGAAGAAAAAGAAAATGAAAAGAAAGGAGGATGTAAAACAGATAGGTATTGGTCGTGTAACTTTATACAACTGGGTAAAATGACGTCATTTCAATTTTATGACTCCTTACCAAAATACCTGGCACCGACCCTGCAGAGAGTACATAATTTTCAGCAATATAGAAAATAACAAATGTAAATTGTAAATACTTATCATAAATTCGAAACATTACATAATATCTAATGTTATAATAAAGTCTGAGACAATTTGATTCTTTATAGAAAATAGTATTTTTACATTTCTTTTCACTTTGCATTTGTAAATTTCTGTTGAAATTCTTTCAATCATGGCTTCATGATATTATTGCCGTTAATGAAAACGCAGAACTCCATTCGTACGATGTTCTCTCTCTCTCTCTGTCACACACGTTCAACAATAGTACAATGAGGATTCCTAAATATTTTGCTTTCCGATACATATTGTTTTTATAATGCAATTTATATTACAGGGTGACACCTTATGTATTTATTTCTTAAAGTGTATATATTATCATATTATAAATCACGTATATTATGTATCCAAAACATTGATGTTTGTCAATGATGTAATGATGTTAATGAATTCAAATCAATTATCATTTTCGACTAGCCTTGTAAAAGATCACAATAATACCCAAACAACTTTTCCAGCAAGATCCCTGCAGGACCTTGAAGAAAACTGAATATTTACTGAAATACTAAGATCAATGCGAGGTCACTGGAAGATCATCGGGCATACTACCAGAAATCTTTGAAAGATCAATCAAGATATAGATCATCGCAAAAGCACTCGACTAGCGGAGACAAAGTATGTACTGAGCAATCAGTCAAGAATCGTGAGAAACAAACGATGAAACAAAGGTCTTTCTGAGGTCTTTCAGTTTAACTCTCTGTTGAATTAAAGCTTACGCTCGATGTTTGAAATCCTATTAAACCCAATATTTTTCCTCCTGACTTTGATATATTTGGTATCGATTTTATTGGATATTTTTTTCTCAATGTCTCTAACTCTATCCAATCCTCTTTCTTATTTCCCCACCCTCTTCTTCAGAAGTTCCATTCTCACTTATGATAGTGACATAAATGCATAGTATTGATGAATCTATTCTATGGCACACAAAATATAGGGAGTTTTTTAAAAACTGACATCAACGAGTTTGTTTGTTTTTATTTCCATATAAAACAAAATATATACATGATCAAATAAAAAAAAAGAAAAAATAGTCAAAATATGGAGGATTGCCCATTTCAGCGGTATTAACATAATACCGCTGTTCTTCCATGGGGTCCTTGAATTTACACTTTTCACACTTTCCTCTGAACAAAGCAAGCGGATTATTTTTTAGACTTTAATTCAAGTTATTAATTTTAAATGTATTCATTCATTATTTCATTCATTCATTCATTCATATGAATTCGCACCCCTCTGCCAGTATGACAAAGAAAGAGGAACAAATGAAGGGGATGGGGTTGTGAATAATTCCAAAAATGAGATTGGTCTGACCAATCATTTCCTTTCCCTCGCAGACTACTGAATCTGCTGCCACTACTGACACAACATGGAACGATGTACTTGCAAATACAATTACATGCATCCCATACACAAAACAGACAAATCATTGTACAAGTAGCTTTATAGGATATGATAGGTATATTTATTTAACATGAAAATTGGAATCTTCAATGTACAGGTGCATGAATTTATACATATATGATTAAGTTGTTGACATTCAGATAAAAATACCTGCATGAATATAAACATAACGAACATGGTAATGGATTTTCTGTAACATCATATTTCTTTCACCAGTACTACTATTAAATATTCAAAGGAGAATGATAACCTTGGAGCAAGTTTGGTTATGTGAGAACAGAAAATAAAAGGATAAAACCAAAGAAAGTTTTAGTAAAATGGTTACTTTATGAGCATTTGAATGTCAAGATCACTAATGCTATAGGGATCCTCTCATTGGCAATTTGGACACTGTTCTGATATTACAAACAGTTCATTTGTGAAATAATGTTGCAGAACCTCTAGCACATATTCTCTAATAAAAGAAAACCTGATCTTGAGATAGACCAAATAAAAAAAATGTAAGTGAAATGTGTACTTAAGTAATCTGGAAATTGTATGTGAGTGACATCCTGATCTTGGTTGCATTGGCAATTAGAGATTTAATAAGTGATCTCAAAACTGAAATGCTCATAACTTTGTTGTTATTCATTCAATCTTCCCCAAACTTTTATTGATCTGTTTCTTTGATTCATCACTTTGATATGAATTCAACTTGTTTCAAGGGTTTCCTTTTCCTTTAATATCATCTCCCCCCCAAAAAAATTTTTTTTTTTACTATGGCCTATATTCCCAAATGTCTACTACTTAAAACCAATTTCAATGGTAATCCACCAATGGACAGCCACTAGTCAGACAAATCACTAGTATTCATATCGATTTCAACAGCATTTTGATTTTAGTACTCTGGTAGACTGTTTGCAAATAATAAAATTACAGTGGTTTCCTTGCCTATCAAAGTACACAACCAGGAAACATGATACAAAGCCTAGAAAATCGATCATAAAGATGATTTGTGCAACTGATTGAATATAATGATCAATACATTCAATGGTAAAGATCGACCCTACGATAAATCATTAAGCTTTATATTAACAGGGCCATGGGGAAACATTTCATAAAGCTCATCAACACTGACAACATGTCATTCTGCAACTTTTATTATAGTAACGGCAAAGAGCTACGGGCATACTAATGCAACGAACTGAAAGACATTCCAGGAGTAATTTTAAATTGTGATGTCACAAGAATAACCCATTGCCACAGACAAATGTTTGAAACAAATTCATCCACGTACACCCTTTCAATATTACATGATCAATAATAAAGTCATATTTCTATACTCAACAGGTACACTAATGCTATTCCCTAATAACAGAGATGACTGCAGTTAATTGATGGTATTCTGATAGGTTTCGTTACTTTGTGACCTTCATTATAAGAGTTCAATTAACAAAATTTTACAAAGCTCATTGGTGTGCATTGTGAAGGTCAATTTCACACTTTGCATTCTTATCCCATAAGCCGTAAGCAAGAGAAACTCTGGCTAGGGTCTACAGAAGATGGTATGATACTGATTTTAAAATGCATTCCACAGGTTAAGACTGCAGCTTACAACTTTCAGCATGAATCACACTAAGCATCTTTCCAGCGTTCCCCAATGGTTATGGATCCTGACATGGGAAATATATAAGAGGGACTTAAACAGAAAGACTGCGCTCAGTGCTCAGTCACTTCTGTTCAGTTGTGAAAAAATATCAAGCTCATGTACAGGCAGTCAATAGCAAAAAATATGACCTTCTTGCAGATTGTAGTCATTTTAACCACCTGCCATTTCTTAAATCTACATGTACACTATACACTTATCATAGCTGAAAAATTTATCGTATCACAGATAAATGGAAAGGCAATTTATAACAAGATATAGTGAGCTACCTGATCCTAGTACTATGAAATGTATGTACAAATCTCCCCTTTTCACAAAGTGATGGTAGAGAGCAAAACACCTCTCACTTCAATTTCAGTGTTCTTGTTTCGTTTTTGCTTGATTGTTGATTTTTCACTAACAACATTAATAGAGGCTCGTGATCATTTGGACCATAACAATGCATAATTTGTAACTATAATAATAGCATCACAATTCAAATAAACCAAGAATAATGATTGGAATAGGCTTTTAAAGTCCGAACAAAAACCAAAGTCACTATGCATTAAATAGATTGATATCAGGACTTGCAACTTTGTGAAAACAGGGAGAGGTGTACACATTATAAGTCTGCTTATTCTGGATAACACAGTTTCATATATCAAAAAGTTAATGGGGGAAAAAGAAACAAAAATTGCCAATTTTCTAAATACATTATCATCCTATCTATATTATTGCCATATTTAACTTAGAAGAGATCATTCATTTACACACATAACACAAAACAAACTTAAAAAAAAAGGAAAAAAAAAAAGAAAGCTTAAAAAGGGCAACCTGACTGAACAATGTAGATTTCCAGCTAATAAGCACTTTCTGGTAATAAAGAAGTATTAACCAGGAATGTACATCACTACCATGATTGCCAATCTAAATGATTATCTCACATAATCATACAAGTATATGAGATAATATTATATCATAATTATCAAATTCAATATAGGATTTCAAGAAACATTACACCTCATACAATGATACACAGCATATTTCTCTTATTAACAGCTTCATAATGAAGAATTCATTAACTACAGAATCTTAAATTCTTTTTCGACTGGATGCCTATACTTGCACAGATTTTAATTTACAATGACATTTTTAACATCTTTGAATAAAAGGAAACAAGATGTGTTTATCTCAAATTGTTTCCGTCGGCTGATATCCCCCTGGAACGGTCCGTGAAATAGGTAAAATGTTCTAAGGGCAGTTAAGCATTAGCCATCAATTGATCTTACACATTCTCCCAACATTTAACTTAACAGCACTTCCATCAACAACAGAAGACAACATTTATCAATATATTCAAAATGATAGACGACAGGTCAGTCAATATTTCGGAATCAAAACACCTTTTTAGGATAACTTATCTATATGAATTGATATGCATACAAAGATGAGATGGATTATACTACTGTCTTAGGTACCTTCTAAAAAATTCAGAGCCTCATCTTTCCCGCAGTAATCCTGCAAGCAGCCTTTCATCATACACATCATCAGTCACCATGGATAAAATGGTTCATTTCCAATTCGTCTAATGCTAATTCGTCCAATTGCCAACTCGTCTACTATCATTTGGTCAACCATCAGTTCATCCACTCACCAAATGGTCTACTTTCATTTAGTCTAATGCCATTCCGTCTAATAACCAGTTGGTCTAATGGCCATTTAGTCTATATACCATTTGGTCTAATTAAACAAAGTGTTAAATTGTGCAAAATGAATGAAAATGAAATGAACATTAGACCAACTGGTTACGAGACGAAATGGTCATAGACGAAATGGTGATTAGACAAAGGATGATCGGACCAAATGGTTGTTAGACGAAATGTTGATGGACGGAATGGCAATAGACTAAATGAAAGTAGACCATGTGGTGATTGGACGAGTTGGCAGTAGACAAATTGGCAATTTACCGATAAAACAATGGTTACTGCAGGAAAGCTGCAATGAAATAATGCATAGCATTCTTATAGCAGGATTCTTGCTAAAAGATACGGCACAGACTGTGGACTTTTTTAATAGCCCATGCTGCCTAATAAGGTAGGAACTGAACACTTTATCTAGTATAGGACATACACTGTGCATACATTGACGACTTCTATATATTCAAATAAATAATGCCTGACTTTTCCCCTATACCATAAACAGCTATAATTCTGCTTCCCTGCCGGAATTTACAGATAATGTCTTGATATAAATTTATGAAAACAGAACTAAACAGAACAATGGCTGACTGAATGATAAAGTTCACCAATTAATATAAATGCAATATATGTATTAGGTATCTAAGCTGCACTCTACAAATAAGGTTGGTTCAAATGATGTGATTCTAATATATTTCCATAGATAACACCCACAACCTGGAAGGGAAGTTGGCTCCCAAAATTTTATTTCATTAAATTACACAACCAAATTGTTCAGTTTTCACAAGATTAATGAACTGCAGCACTACATAAAATGAAAGAGAGGTTACTTTAATTGACATTCCTATGCATCTCATTGATAGGACAGGCAGACATATATATTCACTTCCCACAAATTATTATTTCAATTATCTTTCCTCAATTTGGAAGAAATTGCCAACTATTTTATGGGTTTCGCTTGTTAAATTTCTTCATACATATATATCACACAATACATTATATATATTATATGTGTGTTAAAACTGATACCATCAGTTATCATTGGGTTTATATGCAAGGAGATATGCAGTTACCATTCTTTTGTAAAGGACTGATAACCTTACTTGTAGTAGAATATTTATATGGCAAGATCATTATTGAAGGGTAGGTGATGTGAAAATTTGGTTGACAGCCCTTCAATAATTTCAAAAATATTGTATATAAGCCGAGCATGAAATTCAATTTTGTTTTTTCCCCCTTCTTACACTACTAAAAACCTCGTACACTTCAAAGTGTTACATATAAATTGGAGCATTAGAATTCAATAATATTTCAATTCTAAATTGAGCAGTGTTACAGGTATCAATTATCAGTAAAATAATCTTTTATCAATTGCATCATCTTTATTCCTTATTCAGCACATCATGCAGGCAAAGACACCTCCATTTCCAATTGTAACACTATCAGTCAAGTCATTGCAAAAAATTATGACAATAGTTTTCAAATAAGGAAGTACAAGCAGATCAGACAAAAAAAAAGTAAACACAATGCCACCTTTGTAGATTAGGACATGAGGATATTAGGATGTCATTAAATAAATAAAAAAAAATTAAAAAAGAATTCTACTAAGTTAATTTCTGGATGTGCTCAGCTGTACATCTACTGCAAAAGCTGAAAGAAAGTATTTTTTCCTTGTTTCATATTTGCTGTCTTGTTGAGTGTGTGTGGAAATATCACCCTCTAGAGTAAAAAGCTTACGAGTATAGAGGATTTCAGTTAGAATTCTTTATCTCTTTCCTGTAAGAGCTTCCTGAATAAATAAAAAACTGCTGGGATGACAACAACTTGCATCTAAAAACAAGTCAATGTCTTGGGTGGTCTTTCATATACTGTTCCCACGTTATGCATAAATTTACGAACAATAAGTGACTTATCCTTTCTCGTGCTAAATGAAGTTGAAAATGTGATCTTTTTAGATAAAGATACTCATTCTGAACAAGTATTCGAATGTCGAGTTGTTATAAGTCAAGATGTGAATTACAGAAAGTTGAATCTCATTTTTAAAACAGGGCTTATTTGGGGCGTCTCGTTCTACCAGTCATAGAGAGTGTGACAACATAAGGCTGCCATTACACCTTATCTCATGGAATACTCTTCCTTTTTTTTAGACAGGAATCAGTACTTCTGTCACATCACAAGCTTGGATTTGAACTAGTCATCACTCCATTAATCATCTAGTCCGCAGAACAGTGATTTTCAAAGAAAATGAACATTAAGATACAAGGCCTTTACACTCCGGTTATGAAAAGTGGAAGGCAGGACTATCTTTGACATGATTGATTTGACATATATCACACACACTTGTACTGCATTCTTTACTTAGAATCCTTAGTGTCATCCTTTTCGGCTGAGAATCCTCTTACTTCACCCTCCTTCCTTTCCTGTTAAATGAAAACGAACATAGAATGGTTTAATAAGAGGAGACAGGTATACCTATGCAACACAGTAATATGAATATCTGTCTTGGAAGGCCGACGATTCAAGCCATTCTTTTCTCACAAAAAAGTCTTTGTACCTATTTTGACAAATTAAAGTGCACAAGTTGACTTTGATACATCAAATTGAAACTCTTCTTGCAAGATTTCTCCAAGAGGTATTTATGAAGAAAATATCAGAACATAAAACAATTCATTTTGTTTATTTATTCATACATATTCAAACAATTCAACTTAGTGTTTTGCATCATTGCAAATGCTATAAACGTATCTGAAAAAAAATCAGTTGTTTTTGTTTCTGGCATGAAGACGGAAAACGAATTTTCCCTTATTTCATTTTTGAAAAAGCAAAAACAAAACAAACTTAGAATGAATTCAGAGTATTTTGGACAACCAGGAATAGCCCTTAAATTTTTCATTCCATCTCCATTCTGGCTCATTCTGAATCCAAGGGACCATGGTGTTACAATTAAAATTCTAGTGGACTTACTTTATCAAGATCTTGTTTGGTTTTATCCTCTAGTGCTCGTATGTCATCAATCGTCATACCATGGTACTTGTCTAACCAACAGAAAACTTGTCGATGGAAAAGTGTGAATAATCTATGTTCTTGCTGCAAGGTTCAAACACACAATGAAAATGCATTTAAAATTATTTTTAACACTAAATTCGGTTCAAAGAAAGCCATCAAACATCAAGTAAATGAGTCAACTACGTTATGTGCCAGAGACTGCATAGGCATTCATTTGCTTCTTTCTCCAAATGCAACCATCAAAGTAAAACATAAGAAGATATGAAAGCTACTAGAATTTGCCAAAGATAAAAATTTATGATTATTCCTGGAATTTTAAACAGAATTTCAATCCTATGCGGTAGTTTTGCATAAAACATCACAAAATCAAAATTGAAACAAAAATGATACGATGTTTGATAGCAACATGTTACTTATTGAGCAAGTACATGTATCTAGTGTTTCCAAGTCAGTGAGATATCAACTTGAATTTCTATGTAAATTTTTGACTAGAGAAGCATGTGAACTACTCCATGTATTAATTTCCTCATGCTTTACAAATTTTGTAAATGTATTCTTTTTGGATACTCTTTCCTGATGGAGGCTCATGTCCTTATTTGCATGAGTTCCTGAAAGTAGTGAGCTAACAGGGTTTTTTCCTTTAAATTGTTGAACAAAGCAGTAGACAGGAGGGTACTGGGTCCAATCAGGATGTGCTATGAACAGGGTTTCCACAGAAATTTGAAAACAGAATTCCATGACTTTTCCATGACTAAATTGCTGTTTTCCACGACTTCCCGTGATGTCCCGGGAGTTATATATAATCTGGGACGTCACAAAACTGGGAAAAATGGAAATCATTTTCTTGTTTTAGCTAATCTTTCTGAGCTAGAACAAAAAAAGAACAAACATATCTCGATCAGTTCTGCAGTGGATAGCATGTTTCTAAAATCACTACTTTCACTTGATAGAGAGATAGATATCTTCATTATCAGATACCTGCTCTTTGTGTGGGAACCTATCTCATGTAACTTTAAAATAACCAATTGAAAATTGTCTTTGAAAAGACCCTCCCTTTGAATACAATTTATGAGATGAAATGTCATAGAATCTTTCAATTTATTTGTCAATGAATTGAAATTAAAAAATGAGTATTTTGAGAATCAGCTATGTATAATCTATGGCTGGAAGCAGCCATTGCAGTAAGATGGCCTAGAGTAGGGAAAGGCAGTTTGGTTTTCAATTAGTTTTAGAACCACTTTTTATAAGTGAGGCGGATGCCCAATGCAATTTCCCTTGGTCTATCCTGAGGGCTGGCTGAAGGGTGCTAGAAGGAAATAAAACTTACTCTTATAACAAAACTCTCTACTCTGTTTTGCAAACCCCACCACTTAAATCTGATGTGCACTAGTTTGTAGCAGCACATAATTGGTGTCTTCTGTTCTTTGTTCAGATCCTGATAAGAAAAATGAGAAAATATGCACTCAATATTGTGTAATCAATAAAAAGGTTCACTATTTTCAACTGCAAGCAAAGTCCATTCTATGTGTTTGATAATTTCAAATGCAATTATCAAATCAAGATTGTTACGATATTACAACTGAGCATTGAAACCTCAATAATTCCAACCAATAATAAAATTGTGGGTGTGGAATAGACATTCATGAACTCAATATATAACATATATAATTTTTTTTTTCAAAATATCAACAAGAGTCACTATATCGCAATTGTGATATATTCTTTTTATGGTAATTTAAAAAAAAATAGAAGAAAAAAAATGTCCACAACAAAGGATAATTTAAGATGTCCAAATATTCATGACAAGAAAGAAATGGCTGATATGTCCTATACATGTGTGACTTACAGTAAAAATAGGCTTTAATTTTGACTCAGATTTAGAATTCTTAAAGGTTACAAAATAAGTAATTCTAACAGTTAAAGATGCATTTAAATAATCATAATTTCCCAATAACTTCAGGTAAGTTCTTGCAAAACTCAATTTCATGTTCAGACTTTTCTTTACATTATTTGAATGGGATTGTTTTAACCATATTCCCATAACCAATGCCCATAATACTGGGTAAATTCCTGTTTGATGTTGGTGTTAGTCCATCTTTTCATATTAGTACAGCCCCTAACTTAAAATAAAGGTTGTCCTGGAAAGAATCTCCCTACGTGCTAAGCTTATTTGGCTCATAGAGGTGGGAATGAAATCCCAATGATACTTCAAACACCAACAACTCCATGAAATGAATAAAATTATCTCTACTTATATGTACATTCCAATCTCTCTTCAGAGGTCCTCGCCCAGTCTTGACCGAGTGAACTTTGGTAGGGTCTTCACTCTCCTTGTAATCCTACAGAAATAGAAAACAATACAGTGGAACTGTTTTTATAAAGCTGTTTAAGCAAGATTACAATCAACTAAAATATGGCATGCCAAAGGTATGTCACCGCATTAAAAAAATAATTTTAATGCAAATTGTACATTGCCTTCATACAAATTGAATCTATTGCAGTTGTTTCACCTTTGGTAATGAGTCATGAACACATTGACTACCATTCTAGCAATATATTATCCAGTTGCTCAAATCCGCAAAGTCTTGCCTTACTTCACAGATAGCTTTATCATTACCATCCAACTCTTTATAGATTTAAATATTATTGTGAAAGGTCAAGTCTAACCCAACAAAAAGTTGATTTGAATAGAAAGAAAAGTGAAAAAAAAAAAAAAGAGCAACACTGAAAATTTCATCATATTCATATGGAAAAAAAAAGAAGAAATTTAGGACTTTACAATCATTGTCATTCACTCACTATTTCTTTTTTACATTATTTTATGAATTATCAAGTATTTCATTTTTCACAGATTTGACAATACAGCAGCTCTTGCAGTGGTAAAAAATCCACATGTTCAGAGTGGATTTATGATTAGAAATATTTTCATGTAATAAAATACAGGACAAATAGTATGTGGTTAATGACATTGGTTTCCTCATTTGCAGCCCCATAATGATGTGCATACTGTATACCTGTTTGGTGAAATTAAACAAACAAATTAAAAAATATATATATGTTACATCTGCTTTTAATCAAATGTTTGGATGTTTTACAAGCATCTAAGGCATTGAAAGGGAAATTCAATATTTTCCAATCTTTGATCAGGGTACACTATGCCAAATGGGAGCTCTTGATAGACCGACTTTCAATTGAGTTATGAGGAGGTGGCTAGAGGATACTTACGCCAGAACTGATTGGGTCATTCGCGATATCAATGTGTACAACTTTCCTGTGTTTTAAAAACTCAGGTGATAGATTGTGAACCTGGAAAAGAAAATGGAAAAAAGAACAACTTTTTAAATCAGGACAATTTCACTACTACTATTGTGATCCTGGCCCAATTAAAAAAAAAACACAATTGGCCATAGAAAACAACCATATGATCAATCAATATTTATGTTACAAAAGCCCACGTTTATTTTTTGCACAAAGCATGAGACCCTACTTCCATGCACTAATCAAGGATGAAAATGTTTTTCTCCAATCCATCTGTAGTTTCATTCATTGTAATATATTGATTGTGATCAATGTTGAGATGAAGCTTAGAAGATTCTACACTTTACTTGTAAACTTGCTTAAACCTGCACTGCAAATCCCTATTCATGTCAAGTGGCCTAGACATGAATTAGGGCTTTGCAGCCTGAAAAAGCTATCCTGAGAGAGCTTTACTAGCACTGGGAATAAAATCTGAAGATTGGTGAATGATGTCATAGCATTCAGTGGGCAGACTAGTCTTGCACATAAATTTTGAAGGTTGATAATCGCAATAAGTTGGATTATATCCAGATATATATCCATATGCCTGGTTACCTATGAACAATTTTGTCATAAAATGTTTCTTTGACAGATATTTACTGATATTCCAAGAATGGAAAATGTGAAATCTAAGAGTTTGTTGACCACTTGATTTCCCTTTTTAGTGGAAAGACCTTTGAAATTTCCCCTGTATTTCTAAACGAGAAACAAGTAATAACCTTGACAGTCGAAGGAAACATCCTTCTTAAAAAAAAAAAAAATACACCATTCAGATTCATTTACAAAAGTAAAACAGATTTACTGCAACACTGTTTCAGCAGTTTCGGGTAAACGCTGGTTTATTTTGAGCAATTTGAAGGTCATCACAAAATGAAAACAGACCGATAATTGCACTGCTCCATTATGCCTGATTCTGGACAAAAATTATGAGAATTAATACAAAATCCTTATATGAATTTCAAGGCTATTTCGAGCACCTACAGCATAGAGTGAATTATTAATCCAAATGATGTAATAACAAATATTTGCAATTGTTGGAAGGTTAATTGTACATTTAGTTTCTCCTCTGTTCAGTTCAGTTTCAAAAGTTATTTTCTTATTCAAAACATCAGTCATTGTCCATATCTTAATACCTTTATTCCTTTTCTATTCAGATGTGCTATTTATTCCATCATTCCATGTGATTCTTTTGATGAACATCTTTCATTACATAATCACCCTTGTCATTTACCAATCCTCATCCTAGTTCTTTTTTACTGGTTATTTTTACGAATCGGGTGGCTACATTATAGTTCAGTTGTCCTATTTTCTCTAAGTTTATTGGTTATCTTTAGAGTAATTTACATATTTTTATATTTCTTTAGTTACTTTTTTGATATGGGCCAGGATGGCCAAGTGTATAAGAAGGAGAATATAATATTAATTAATAAACATTCACAAACAGATACAGACACTGATCCAGAACTCTACATTTACTTTATTTTTCCTTGTTTCTTTTTAGTTTAATGCTGATGTTTTGGACCTGTTGTGTTACTGATTATTTGAACAGTTTATATCATTTTCCATTATCAATTAAACCTCCCTCCAACTGAATAGGTATATACTGAAGCTGGACTGAATAACATACCAAACTGAACTGAACAGTTCTCAAACAAAAGCAAACTTAAATTAAAATAAACTAAAGACTAGAAGAGAATCTTACATTTTCCTGTGTGCCATTATCCTGTTTGTGCCATGTCTTGATACTTAATTCGAAGTTGTCCTTCATGTAGCCTGGATTCTAAGAAATAAACAAATCATGTACACAGAGTTAGGAGTACAAGTAGGGTTTTTCATCAAGAATAATAACAATAATGTGTTTTGAGAGCATCATTTTACTTCCATCCAACAAATGAAATGCAAGCCATTTTATAAAGGTGGCTACTAGTATGGCAAGGACCTTGATGTACTTTATTGAGGTGCACATCATATCTTATGACCCAGAATGTGATGTCACTACAAAAAGCATTAGCCTCATAAAATATGCAATCCATAAAATTTAAGGGGTTCAGAAAAAAAATTCCACCATACACCCTTACTGCTAACCACACTACTACAGGTTCAATTTTGTGATATTAGTGGTACGGCAGGCATTTCCTGTATATTGCCATGCATTTTTAACTCGCCCCATTTGTGTTACGTCACCCAAATCTAATGATGGCATCCTATTGGTATTAAGATTGTCATAATTCTAACAATATTTACATGTAGTATACCCACACAAAAGTATAAGTTGTGGGAAAGAAATTTCAAAAGGATGCTAAAAACAGTATTAAAATGAGTAAGGGTTATTTGCTTACATCTTGTAGGACAACCAATATACATTATTTGGAACCTCAATTTTGTTCTCTTTGCCCATACCATTGATTTCTTACCACATTTCTGTATAAAATTTCATTTCATCAAGCTCATTTTGATATGCAAATTTATGTGAATTTCTAAAATCCAACACCCTACTTTTTTAGCCCCCCCCCCCTCGACATTAATAACAATAAATCTGTAAAACCAAAAGATCTCGCCACTGCGTTTCATGACTTTTTTCTTTCAAGACTTGCACAACTTTTAAGACCAATTTCATGACGAGGGGGTACACAGTTCCGGAGTTAGGCAACCTTTCATAAACTGTCAACTGTCAAGCCGAGGGTAGGCGAAGAGTTCCAAACAAAGATTTGATATGTACACAAGGGTATAGGATGTACTCACTGATATTATAGTACAGCAATATGGGTATGCATTGTGCGCCTTCTCAACCACTTCTAGAGACCCTTTGGGGGCCAATAATCTTATAAATGATGGCACTTTTCTGCAATGATAAAAGAAGACAACTAGTGTTATTCATACTTCTTATACATGCGGTAAACAATATGAATTTGAGTTTGAACACACTCCAATGAAATAACCACCAAAATTGGTCCTGGTAAGTAATTCCTGGGAAATGACCAAATTGTTCCACCCAAGTATGGTCTGAAGGCCCGATCCCACTGCGCTTATGGATGCAAAGAGGATGTAAAGCGTAAACAAATCTTGACATCCGCTGGAAAACGCTATTCATCGGCTGTGTACTCATTGCACACTAGTTTCATACGCTCTATCCATCGAGCATCTGTCCACTGTGATTTCATCTGCGCAAAAAGTTTTGAGCTGCACAAAACTTTTAAAACAGATGAACTTTCCGCTGTGTACGATGTAAATCTGCAACATTACAAGAAACAATTTCATGTCCGTTATCATCCGATAAACGTCCGCTGCATCCTTTCTTCATCCTCACAACTCACATCCACTGCAGCTGAACAACGGAAAGAGGGAGGAAAGATAAGGTACATGGAACGTATAAACATAGTAGCACAGAAATAGAAAGGATGTAAAGCGTATGCATCACGTAAAACGTGTATTCAACCCCCCCGGTAACCCCTTCGAGGCTGTCATCCATTTCCATCTGCTAGGCTTCCGATGAACATCCGCTATTAAACTACATGTACTACTCATGTCCGTTCTTTTCCGTTATGTTTTCGCAAACATTTTGCTAATTTTGTCCATTTCTGGAGCGGATGAAAACGGATGGAGCCACCCCTGAAATTTTCTCACCAGCTGTGTCCTTTATGAATATGTTTTGTGTCCATTGGCCAGTGGGACCGTCCAGGCCTTTACATAAGCATTATGCAATAATAAACATTATCTAGAATGTGCTGTTGACTATATCCAGTCTGACCCTTTCTCAGCTCAGAATACCGGTACACTATATCACAAACAATAATAAAATTATTGATGGGTGCTACCACATTACTTCAGGTTGATATGTTAAAAATCAGAAGTCAGGGTCATGTCAGATTCCTTTGGATCTTTCAGACGAATCCTGTCCAGTTCATTTCACTTCCAACAGCAAAGCAAACTAATGGGGATGTAGGAAAGTCACGGTTGAAACAGAATCCCATAGGAAGTGAATGCTCAGTTGATGAGAGTTTTGGCACCTACATACATGAACTGTTGATTACTCAAGTATTTATTATCATTATTAATATTGTTGTTGTTGTTCTTGTTATTATTATTTTATTTTTTCAATTATTATTTTTATCACTTTTTTTAAATATCATTTTCATTTTTATTCTATTTTGTATTTTATTTATTCATTTTTTATTCATTGTATCATTATCATCATCATTTTTTTTATGGGGGGGGGGTTAGGTACTTACGATGCTAGATGATATATCTTGTGTGTAAACTGTCCTTTCTCTTTTGTCGTATTGCCTGAAGCATCTGTTACGTCTCTTTCATAAGGTTCATTTACTAACACCTCCACTCCATCTCCTCCACCTGTTACCTCCTTACTCGCCTCTGCTACTGAATAAAGCTGACCAATCTGGTACTGTAAAAAATACAAAAAGAAATATGCAACAGATATGCAAATAATTTCATCACAGTGAATTGTTTTCAAATTTCATGTAAATACCCTGCCATGATTCAGTTCAATTATGTGCTATATCATGTAAGTGACACATGAGATGAGATGATGTATGTATTTTGCAGTGTATTGACTTTGAGCTTTTAATTTGCTGAATTTGTCTGTAATCTACTGTACATACATGTAGTACTTAATCATAGCCTACATGTATCTGTGAGAGTGAGACAAATCGTTGGCGTTCATCCGAACCGTTGTATCAGTCAATTTTGGTCCAAAAAATTGATTTTGAGATTTTTTCAGAAAATGAAAGTACAAGTCCTGCTCTATTCATTACTAAATTTTTAGGCAGGAATTTATTTTATTTTCTGAGATATGAGAGGATTTTCACGGCGATGCCATACAAATTTTAAATAAAATGCACAAATCCCATTGGAAACATGTACTGTAAGACCGATACAACATTTTGACTGACCGCGATTTCAATGCACGCGGTCAACAAAACCGTTGTATCAGCACTGGGCACTGCATTGACTTTGCACGTGAAAAGCGATACAATGTTTTGTATCGCTTTTTCCCTATGGCATTTATGTACAGGGGAAATTTGCTCATTTGCGAAATTACAAGCATGTAGCTCTTTTGCCATATTTTCTTGGATCCTTACTTTTGTGTAAAAATAAAGATACCAATGTCAAGCAATATTCTTGGTCTTTCCAACCATGTATTTTTCAAGCAATGAATATATGTTGTAAGGCTGGGGAACTAAGTGTAAAAATTATGGTAAACTTTGAAGTCGATTTTCTCTGAAATGGGTTTGTACTGTCGTATGCGTGATACGACGGTTCGGATGACTGCCGACGATATTGTAAATCAATCTTCTTTACTCTGTTTCATGTTTGATATTCAGAATAACTAGTGCATGAACAAGTGTACAAATTGTTTATGAAATTAAATTGATCTATAATAAGAAACTGAGAGTTTCCTATTATTTGGGAGTTATTGGTTAGGATTAAAATGCATGCATAAAACAGTAATTGTAAGTTTATCATACTGTAAGCCACATGCACTGTGTAGGCCGAGGACTGATGTGTCAGTACTATGATATACAGACAAATTTCCTTCAGTTTATTTTCAGCCATTTTGAAAAGTCATAAATTCACTGGATGATCAGTACCGGTAATCACTGTTTACATGTAGGGGAGATCGGGGTTAGTTGGAACACGGGGTAAGTTGAAACATTGTAATTTTCTTTAACGCCTGTAAAAAAAATGTATGCAATAAATTGAGGGCAGTATTGCATAAATTTATTTTACAGGCATTAAAGAAAATTACAATGTTTCAACTTACCCCGCGTTCCAACTAACCCCGATCTCCCCTACCACTATAGTATTTTTCCTATATGAAAAGAACTTGAAAACTCAGATTTTTAAACAATATCCTCACAACAGAAATTAACAAGATTGACAATGCAGAATACAAACGATAATTCATGTACAGGATCTACATGTACATTGTTATAAAGTCACAACAACCTCTTAAAGCAACTTCTGCATACAGAAATATGTACAAAAGATTTCATTTAAAGTTGCATCAAAATAATGTACTTCATGTACATGTACATGTAACATCACACGACATACTGTATAGAGATATTTGTCTGTCATGCGACTGACATCACAAAATCATAACATGGAGTAGCTTCATGATCATAACTTTGAAAATTCACAACGTTGTTCCTTGACTCATTTTCAAGCCTTCATCAATAATTTTTCATTGTTTTATCTGCTTTTACATGTATCAATAACAAGTTATTATCAGGATGAACTTCCCCTTTAAAAGCACTGACATAGACCATTCAAGCTCTCTTTAAAACAATATAAATCAATATTATCAGTGCTTCATCTGCATTGGCCAGTATACAGTATTAAGAACCATCTGTCATAATGTACAATAGGTCTAGTACTCTACACACAGAGAACTCCCTAGACTATATTAATCAATAACCATTGCATTTTTCTGTCTCCATGTCACCCATGAACAATACAATACGGGAACAGTGTTTCCTTTTTTTTTTAATTAACAGAAAAACAGAAACTTTGAACTTGTATTAAATGCACAAATGCAAGATTACATTATATTTCATCAAAGTGTAAGTAGAGAAACATTCCCCACTGTTCTGTCTAATTTGCTCAGATAAGAGGATTACGTATAACATGAAAAAAAAACATTTGCCAGATTTATTTTGGCCTTTTGACAAGGTTTTTGACTTGGCTACATTCTTCATCAAGTTGTGGCCGAAACGAGACTAACGGTTGAAGAGATTTGGCAAGACCCAGGTGAACCCGTGACCTCAGTCGCAAGACTTTTGGATTCTGGTAGAGACATGAAGGTACATACATGCATTATTCATGAGCATGCCAATCAACACTTTCGATGCATGCTGATAACATGCTCCTGTGCTACGAGCTTTCATTGATGCGAAAAAAAAACGCTTGCGGATTGGCTTCTACCTCTACTACCGTACTCATTCAAGCCGTGAACAAAATATTTTATGTGAGAAATCCAAGCCATGTTCCTAGGCTTCAATGGATGGTATATTCACCAAGGTTCAAGTGGTTAGTCTCTGTTTATTATACTATTTGCTCACTTTTTGATACACGTACATCAGACACATGACCTTGTTATAAGGCTAGATTCTTAGTGAAAAAACAACAAACTTTTTAGGTGCCGAGAAAGAGAAACAGGCAGACTTTCCACCAAATGGGAATGAAAAATTATTACATTCTTGGATCCCCCAAACTGTATTTTCTCCCTGAAATTGTATTCTAATGATTAAAACACTGGCACACTGCTCTTGCAGATCTGGAAAAATAAACCAATGACACACGTATATCTACATGTATATGAGGTTTAAACAAAACGATTATTAAGGCATTGGTTCACATTGCGATAACTGGAAAACCCGATATAGATTTTGGTTACTTGAAAATACACTGTACACTTTAATATTATGTAAAAGCTACTTTTAAAAACACCATCAATACTCAAAAAGTTCTATCATATGGTTCCTGGAACCTCTCCCAGGCTCAGGTTCAACATTCACATACCGGTACATGTATGTAGCACTGGTACATGTACATGTTATACATAGATGTACATGTAGGGCCTACCTACAGTGTACATGTATCATAAAGATAAACATTTTTTTGCAGCACAACAATATCACTATATTTGCTCCAAAAATGCAATATTTACAGTACATGCATCCTTCCTGAAATTTGTTACCGGTAAAGTGGTTTTCAATAAGGATCAAATTAATATCATACATATCAAAACAAAAACTCACAATATATTGGGTATACATCATATACATGCACATGTACCTACAGTACATGTATCCTAATAACCCTATTGAGAGATTCACAGTGTACCGAGATCCTTTATAGTATTAAAGCTGATCTCTTTTGTATTCAAATGAAATTTTTATCTCATTCTTATCTCAACCATTGTGAAACGAACTCATACTCAACCTGCACAGTCTATCAATAAGTTCAAATTACCACGCATTACATATCATCCTGAAAAGGTAAACTGCAGTTGTGGCCCTGTGAAAATCACAGAAATGAATTCCAACTATATCAGACAAAATGTCCAACAAGTGTTCAATATTTCATCCATGTGCCAAATAAAACTGACAACAAACAGGTCTTTTCTTAAAGGAGAATGAAACTCTTGGAGCAAGTTAGCTTTTGTGAAAGCAGAAAAATCAAAGAATAAGATAAACAAAAGTTTGAGTAAAATAGGACGAGCAATAGAAGAGTTATGAGCATTTGAATGTCGAGATCACTAATGCTATGGAGATCCTCCCATTGGCAATGCGACCAAGATCTATGATGTCACAGATGAACAACTCTCCCCTTTTGGACACTGAAAATATACCCCAAAACATCTCTTTTTGCTCATTCTAATCATATGACAAACGATTCATCAATGATATAATGTTGTGAAACCTCTGTACTTGTCCTCTCATAAAGAGAACACCTCACCTTGTAATAGACTCTATAAAAGTGAGAATATAAGTGAAATAAGTACTAAAGTAGTGAGGGAGTTGTACGTGTGTGACATCACAGATCTTGGTCACATTGCCAATTGAGGATCTACATGGCATTAGTGATCTCAATATTCAAATGCTCATAACTTTCTTATTATTCATTCAATCTTCCTCAAACTTTCAACAATATGTTTCTTTGATTTTTCTCTTTGATATGGATTCAGCTGGTTTCAAGGGTTTCATTCTCCTTTAATCTATCATGAATTCAATGTAGACCTACATGTGTTTTTTTTAATACTGTTTTCAATGCAATATTTCTATGCTGGTTTCCATTATTTCACACCATTTCGGCTTGCTTTTAAAATACTATGATGCATGTACATAAGTACATTTAAATTGCATGTAGAATAAAAGTAAATAGAGATATAGATAATAGAAAATTAGAACAAATCACCACAACTTTCAAGGTTTCCTGTTGAAAACTAGATGAACTTGATAAGTCGCATGAAATTTATGAGAAGGCCGTTGAAGTCAATGTCAGGGCTTAAATTAATCCAAGATCATGTCATACATGTAAGAGACACTGTGGATTGGCCTTGATGCCCCTATTACTGGCATTTGATATAATATTGGGGCCCTTTTCTCATTTGTACTGAAATACAAAAATAGATCTTTTTGAAAAGTGCCCTTGCCCTAGAAATTTATAGAAACTAAAGGCCTGAAAGGTTTATCATATCATACGTAGTTCTCACATACACGGTGAGGGTCTATTGTAGGTTTTCATAAAAATAGTGTGCTGTGTTCTTCTGGTGTCTGCAAACTACATGTAGCTAAAAATTAATTAAAATCTGAAAACAAATGAAATACTAACATTTGTTTCATGACCTTGGAGAAGAAAAAAATAGCAGTCGAATGACAGAATGTCTTTTTTTTGGTTAAATATAAAGTTTATGAATTTTTTCACTAGAATCATTTTGGATACCCTCGGTGGCAATATTGACTGTCATTAAAAATGACATTGACAGCATAGTTAAGTCACACCAAAATGCCAATGACCAACTCAAATTGAATCTCTTTTCATCTTTATTAGTGAAGAGATAAGGTGTATCAACAGAGCGTGGAGATGGTAAGAGGAGCTGGTACATCAACTCTATGTTTGATGTACGAGGGAGTGGTATTACATAGGTAACCTTTACCCCAGATATTTTCTTTAAATAGTAGAGATGTACACTTCATCATAATCTGTGTCCAGAGATAAAGTCCTGTCTTTGTCTGACACAAAATTTGAAGAGAGGTGTCCACTGTACTGTATTCTTTCATACACAAAGACCCTGTTCTCATTACCCTTTCTAAAAATAGTTTACTGGAAATGGGTTCAAGAAGCCGGTTCAGGAAACCAGTTTGAAAGATCGCTTTGCTAGAGTTCCCAATTGATCACCTGAATGTGGTTTTCAAAATCACTTCAGGTAAAGCGATCTTGTTGCTACAGGAATGTTCTCAGAGGGGGACACATTTCGCGCGAAATTCTAAACCGCACCGTAGGCATTCTACACAGTGTGTATCAGTAGCGCGCTCAAAATGTGCGAAGATCGCTTCCCAAAGGAGTTGTGTCCTCACTAACGCTAAAACCAGTTTAACGAGGCAAAGCGATCTTGAAAACTACATCGCAAGGTGGTTTTATGAACCAATTTGGAAAATCGCTTCAAACGATCTCATTACACGTTAAACTACATGTAGTTTCCACTAAACTAGTTTCTAGTTTAGTTTTAGGAAGGAAGTGAGAACAGTGTCAAAGTATCCAACAGATGTACATGTAAGGTGACCAGACATCCCAGACTATATAAAGGGACAGTCCTGTATTTCACCAGTTTGTCCTGCATCGGTCCAGTACGACCCTACCCACTTAAAAGTACCCAGGACATCGTTTTGTCCTGTATTTCATGATTTTGAACACACTCATTTATCTTCATAGCTGCGTAATATAAATAATGAACAATTTTCAATTTCAATTCAATCAATTTATTTCACTCCATAAAATTTTTTTTGAAATAGGTGCATTATTATTTGAAGTTGTGCAATTAGCGAAAATGTATCACATGACATTCAACTGTTTTGAGCATTGCACTGCAATGCAAAAAGGTGCGCAACAAAAATTGAAATTGCACTCCAGCGGACCAGCACTATTGTTAGAGTAGAAGTCCAACGAAAATTAACTGCAACTATTAAAGACTTCTGTTTCTGTGTTGCTATTTTATAAAACAAAAAATGCACTTGCTCTATCGTGTGTAAAAGTAAATGCAGTGAAAGCTCGGTTTCTTTAAATGGTGTACACTAGTCAAGAGGCTTGTGGACAATGCGGAACCTATATAAAGGAAACCATGCGTGCACTGCATTTCCACTAACACATTGGCTGTATGCATTAACTGGCTAAAAATGAGAAAGGGAACAGAATAATCAAACAACTTACCTCTTCTACTGTCATAGGAAGAAGAATCCGGCTGAAATAACAGAGGGGGAAATGAAATGAAAATGAAAAGTGATATTGAAATATATTCTGCCAACAAAGTAAAATTGATGAGACAGACAATTATTTAGCAAAAGAGATACATGGCACAGTGCATTTTCATATCCACCTTGTCTGTAGGAGCCAAGCACATTTATAGAAAAAAATTGTGATGCTACACTGTAGCGAGCTGAAATGTACCTTAATACGCCCAAAAGAAAATAAAACAAGGGAAACCTCAATTTATTTAACCTCAGTTAAAAGAACTTTGAATCATGATTTGGATGGTAGGGAAGTCATGGGAAAAGTAGTATCCAGACCATAGAACTGAGGTGGGCTCTTATTTTTGTTTGATTTATTTTCTTTAGGAGCATATTCGGGTACATTTCAGCTTGCTAGCATCGCGATCCTTCTATTATATGGTTGGCTCCTGGGCTCATATGCTTTGCGTCAGAGCTCATTTTGGTTAGTCTGTGTTGAGTCTTCTGCAACATACAACAACAAATATTTGTTTGAATGTTTGCAAGGAGAAATAAAAAAATTAACAAATGTTTAAAAACTCCTCAAAACAGACGGCTGCCAGCTGTCTAGAAGTTGCTTTTCCATGCACCACCCCACTGAATAAGCATTGCATTACCATGGCGCTGGCAGTGACAAGTGCTGGTGGCACTTGAGATCACTCAAGGGTTCATTACATGCCGCCGTGCATCTCTATGAGCTGATCCTTCCACTTCTTTGGAGATTCCTGGAGTCCAGATAAAGCACCATGCGATTGCACGGAATAAATCGATATGAAGTCCATTTGGTGACTTATTTTGGCACTCTGTTCCTCAACTTTTCTTGCTCTTGACGTCGCTGCCTGTTGATACCACGACAACATCAATTTTTGGCCTAAAGAGGGCGCATGTTTTATATTCATATCAAAGACATGAAAAGGGAAAGACTAGGCACCTAAACTATTTTACATGCAAATTGACGCAAAGCACTACGCGAAGTCCGTGAAGTGTCCAATCTTTTTATTGTATAACTATAGACTTTGGTAGACCGTATTATTGACAAACAACAAAGCTTGTACTGCTGGTTTCGTTCGAGGTACGTAGATTTTTTCTATTTTTTAAATTAGTCATCGTTTTAAATTATTTGTAAAAAAGTGTTATCATTGCCAATGATAATCTTAAAATTAAATTATGTTTTTGAAGGTAGAGTGAAGTCCCCAAACATCGGACGGTTCCAAATATCGGACAAAAATGACTTCAACTCCCTCCCCATATCTACAGGGACCCGCATTGGCAGGGGACTTGCATGCATAAGATACATAAACATAACTGCTATTGAACTGCACACACAGTAGATCCAAGTTGCTGCTCAAAAAAAATATTCCCGGGGTTAAATCCATGATTTTGACTTCCAGAGATTCTTATGACCCTCGCTAATTATGGACTTCTAAAGATCAATGACCAAAAAAATCTTAAAGGGGGAAGTGATTTCCGCCGGAAATATCGCTTGCCGGAGCCGAAAGAGGTCCGTTTGGTAAGTAAATTATCATTATTTACTGATTTCTATATCAAAATTATTGATAGTAATAATCGAAATCCGCATTTGCGCAGCTAAAATAAATTATTTTATCAATGATTAAGCAATTATTTAGGGGTCTAGAGTGCGATTTATATCGATTTAAATTGATCGCAGCGCACAACTCTACGCGTCCGATATTTGGAAACTGCGTCCGATTTTTGGCAAAAAACACGTTTTCGGTACTAAGTAAATAATTTCCGTTTACCATAATTTTTTAGATTCTATCTTTTTATGACATTAATATTCAACATTTGTACTACTGAAAAGTCGGAAATAAACATTATTTTTATTTGATTCAATGATTGTATTTAATTGTTTTGGTCCAATTATGCTGAAGTGTCCGATATTTGGGCACTTTACTCTAGTACTTGTCTAGACCAAAAGCTTCGGTCTCTATTATGTTGGTTGTTCCGCTGAACTCAGTTGGCTCCACTCACCAATTACAGAGACCGAAGTTCTAACTCGATCTGCATCTGTACAGGGACTCAGTCTCGGCTTGAGTCAATGGCCGTATGTCATGTATGTTTATGTATTAGGTTCGGATGAACCAGAGAAGTGGGAGTTGCGTGACAGCCAAAGTATAAAGTCACTGTTTTTTTCTTTTGAAGTTTATTTTTCCCCATTTTGGTGCATTTCAGGCCAAAAAAATTATTTTTGGTCCAGTTCTTTTTATATACTTTTATGAAATAAAGACAAAAATTGATGAGCCCTGTCGGGGGGATTTTGCATTGTTAACCCCCTAATGGCGATTGCACGAAAGCGAGCCATTTGTGTACGAGGAGAATTTTTTTTTTTAATGTTAAAAAACTCCTCGAAGCAGATGGCTGCCAGCTGTCTAGTAGGTATAATGGTGGGCCCCAAGTCTGCGCACCTAACAATTTGAGTTAAGATTTAACATGAATTTCTTCTTATTTCACAAAATCTTTCAGTTAATAATGTTCCTTATATTATTATAAGTGTACCAAATTTTTCATTGAAAAATGAAAGAAAATATAGGATTATCTTGAAAAAACTTCGGGCAGTCATTTTCAGATTGAAAAAAAAATGGTACCCCATGTCTGCGCACTCATTCACTTTGCACACGATTCAGGGATTTTGATGAGAAAGTCTGCCGTCACATGAAATGCCCTAAATTCATTATTTTTTCCATTTTGAGTCAAATTTTTTTACGAATACCTGTCTATGTATTGCATGTGTAAAGTCTGTGTTTGTTGCGTATCTTCTATTAATAGAATCGCGCAGATACGCGAGTGCGCAGACAAGGGGGAACTTGCCATACTCATGAGTCATGGTTCTTGTCATGCACGCTTGTTCATGTTGTTTAGGGGTTCAATTCAGGGAATACTTGCCAAGACTAAATAAAGAGTATTGTTTTATTTCCAATACTTCATGTATGGTAGGGGGTCCTAAAGCTGCGCGGGTCCTAAAGCTACGCACCACTCATAGCGCATGCAGTTTTTATGGCAAATGCGCACTCTGTGTGTGGAAATGTGATTGCAGAGTGACGAACGATTCCTATTCAATTTTTTCTACAGAGGCTGCAGTAAATCTCTAAATGCAGAGAAAACCAACAACTGTTTGGAATTTTGGAGTTATATTCGCTTTAATTTCATTTTATCCTATAATAATTTGAATATATTTTAGAAATTGAGTCACAGGAAACACTATTTTTTTGCATGATAAATCGAGTGTGTAGCTTTAGGACCCCCTCTACACCGGGCGGCGAAATCAAGAGGTGTTCGGAAAACACGGCGGGATTTTCGTATTAGTGAGTTTTGCGATATTTTCTTCTTGGTTAATGATCTTTAGAATGTTTGCCACAAATTAGTGAAATATAATTTGTTGAAATATTAAAATTGGGATACTTTTTAATATTGTTTGAAAACAAAGTGCGTAGCTTAAGTTTAGGTCCCCCCATCATACTTGTTAAGCCAGGGTAAGGTTTCACACGCCAATACTTGTTATTGTTAAGCCAAGGGGTGCATTTTCAGAATATGGAAAATACAACTAACTTACAAGCTAAGTTAGGGTGGTTTTCGAGAGCCCATGATCGCGCATGGTAATGGTATCCACTCGTCGATAGAAGAAGTGAAAAGTTGGCGGAGTATAGCAAGTCTGCATATGCCGACTTAACCCAAGACAAGACAAGAGTCGAGACACCGACTGGCAATGCCAATCATGCCAATGCATGGGCAATGCAATATATGCATGCAGCAATGACTGGTGTCAGCTCAGTGGTGAACGGGCCGGGCTGATAAAAAACAGTCTAGGCCTACTGTCTACTTTTAATATTAAACATAATACGTATATTGTTGATTTCAATGAAAATTTCATCACATACTTAATCATAATGGTAAATAATATATAAATACAAAATGACTTACAACTCCTTCAACACTCCGTCAAAATTAGGCATTGTGTCCGTTTACGCAGGATATTTCAAGTTCGACTTCTGCTATCCGCTAGTGTTTATCACTCATTCGCACCGTACCGGTATCCCTTCTTCCAAGCTAGTTCTGTTAGTCTTTTCCAAGTCATGATGAATGATTTTAATACAGCATATAATTTGCATTTGGTATGGCCTTTGCAACATGTGGTCGTCAGACCTTCCTCCAGTACCTTTACCAGCTGCAACCGAGATCGAAGTCATTAAAAGCCGACTCTGAAGTTTAGAAAGAACATAATATATACATTTTCATTTGAAAAATGAAATGCAACTTTGTTTTTTTTTACCCATATATTGTTACCAAAAAATTTATATTATTATATACCAACATCAAATCGGATAACTGAAAAAAAAAATGGGGGCCAACATTTCTATCTTACTGAAATACAGTGTTCCATTATGGTTTAATAGTATCCAACCCTATTTT
Organism: Lytechinus pictus; assembly: GCF_037042905.1. Taxonomy (NCBI): domain Eukaryota; kingdom Metazoa; phylum Echinodermata; class Echinoidea; order Temnopleuroida; family Toxopneustidae; genus Lytechinus; species Lytechinus pictus. The sequence goes on from NC_087246.1 coordinate 18,356,359, forward strand.
CCATATAGGTCATACGTTCACATATGGGTATGCACAATTGCACATTTTAAGCCTAAATTTTGTCGTTATTTGGCCGACACAAATCCCCACCTTGCAGATCTAGCCAGGTTTCAATTTTCACAACGAACAAACCAAAGTCACTTTGCCTCCAAACCGATATCCACGTACCCGGCCCTTGAGCCGGGGAAATTCTGCCAGAAAAAACAAGGCAATACAAAATAATGCATTATTTATTCAGGGCCTACTAGGCATACCGTATGGGTACTAGTATTCAACCCGGCATAATTCAAAGATTTTGACATATTCCCCAAAATATTTAGAAATAGGGAATTTATCTTAATTTCATACCTTTGTTATTTCCAGGGTAATCTGTTGTCAGTATTTTCTTTATCAATCTGTTGACTGTATGTGCAGAGGAACGAAATTATGCGGCGATGGCCTTTTGCACTGAATGGTACTAGTATTCAACCTAGTGAGGATTGATAGCAAATCTTAAAAGGGTTTGGATTGCTAAATTAGATCTAGATCTATGGAAGTCTCTGGCTTTGATTAATTCCCTGTTTGGTCTCATCTCAAATGGTCTAGTCCATAGTCGGATGGGACAAGGGCAGATTGAGAGACAGGGCCATCTTTCATCACTAGGTTGAATACTAGTAGCCTACCGACGGATTGAATACTAGTACCAAAAACCGTCGCCGTACAATTCGCCAATTCGATCGCCCGCGCACACAGTAAACTGGTTGAAGAAAAAAATAACGGAAAAATAATAACCAGCATTTGCTCTTGGAAATAAGACAGGTCTAAAATTCAGGTAAATTCTATATTTCTGTATATTTGAAGAAACTCTCCAAACGGGTTGAATACTAGTACACTTACGGTACCCGTGGCATTAATTTGTGAACCGTACGTAGGCCTATGAATTTTTAATTGCTTGTCATGCAGGCTTGTCACAAATGAATTTTGGAAGAAATGGCCCTCTCGCAAATCGATCAGCTATATAAGCTCTTAAGGACGTTCCACAGTTAAAGTGAAATCCATGTCATTTTCACCAAACTTTGCACATAGATACTTTAGAACCTTAATATTCGAAATATGCAAAAAATAACATAGGTCCATGTGCTTGATTTTTTGCTATAGAGCTTCAAAGTTCACCCAACTGGATGTTCTTAAGAATTGCGCATTCAAAATAATTTGGCATTTTTAGACCTCGCAAGATCACTACAATGAGTTTAAACCTCTATTACTCATTCAAAATACATGAAAAGGACACCAAATTTCGCAAGAGAGTTAATAATTGTATCGTTAGAATGGAGAATCTCTTTATAGTGCTATTTTTTGCAATTTTAAGTCTAACAGCACTGTCAGTTCTTAAAAATGGCGTAAAAGATAACAAAAACCCAATCTCAAATATGAGAAATTTCAATAACAAACTACAAAAGTACAATAAATGCTGCACTTTATTCAAAATCCATGCCATTTTCACCAAAATTTGCAAAGTTGTAGAGGAAAGTATACCTAAGAGGTGCAAACATTAAAAAATAGGGGTTCATGTGCTTGTTTTCAAACTATCGGCATTTTTATTAGAGCAAATGTGTTTTTAAAAACACCAAAAATGCGCCAAATGCTTTGTATCTATGTGAAGAAAAAGTCAAAACCACTCTACCATTTATTCAAACTCGGGGTCATATTCGTGATTCTTGGCAGCACTGCAGAGTAAAGTATTTTGAAATTGTAGAGATATTTTAAAAAATGGTCCATGGAATAATTCAATTGTTTAGCTTCATAAAATAACGCATCGGATCTGCAGTTAGAGTGCAGATGATGAGAAAAATCAGCTCATACCCACAGCTAATTAATCACCTGTTCATCCATTGTGACGTCAGCGCGCAGAGTGTAAAATATGCGCAGATCATAATGCGCACAAACATAACTGTGGAACGTCCTTAAACAGTGCCAAAATGGTATCATTTTTAAAAGTTATTTTGAAATATTTTTCTCGCTCACAAATATGTACCGGACCAATTAAAGCAAAATATAGCCCGGCAAAATAGATCATCCATGGGCCGGTGATTTTAATTTGATTAAAAAAACTGCAGAGAAGTCCTGTTAGTTTAGATTAAAATCATCTCCCGAGAGGGCGATCACAGACTCTGATCTGTAGAGCAGGTATTCTGATCGAATATCTCAGTTAGTGTTAAAATTAATTGGCAGGGGTTGGCACCCGGGGGGGGGGGGCACTCGACCAAAAAAGTGGTAGGGGTGTGCCGCGGACGAGACAAAAAACGGGGGCCTTAGAGCGGGCTCATTGTAAAAAGGAGGGTCCTCGGAACGGGCTTCGGAACTACAAATGTTTGTGAAAACGGGGGTCCTTGGAACGGGTCGCCTGCGTATGCATCCCTATGGAACGTACATGCAGCTACCCCGGCGGCACGACTGACGGGCGCGCTAGCGCAGAGGCGACGGTCGGACAGCGAGCTGCGGCCGCTTTTCACCAAAATTGCGACCGGAACGGCGTAACAGCAAATATGCGAAGCCCTGGAGCGGATTTTTTTCTTCTTTTTTCTCGAGAAGAAGAAAATGCTATGCTCTGGAGCGACTTTCTTTGTTCTTTTTCCCAATAAGACAAAAATGATATGCCTCGGAACGGAAATTTGAGTGTAAAAATGGGGGTCCCCTCCGCGGCACATAAGGCCACTATGCATTATATACTGAGTGCCCCCCCCCCGGGGTTGGCAGCCCATGCAACCCAGCCCAAGCGCTCAGGTATGGAAGCCTTACGGGCTTACGGTGTCTTTTCGTATTGCTGTTTCATGCTGATTTGAATAACACCATACCGGTACTCACCTCAGTAACCACCCCCCCCCCCCCACACCTTACAATCTACTACTTTATTTGTCTGCTGTGCAAACCCTTCACTCGAGTAAAGGGTCTGAATTGCAGCCTATTCATGCGTTGTGTACTGAAGGCCATCTCGCTCTTGGAGACACACTTTGTTGATCAAAGTTTTAATCAGGGTCTGTGCCTGCAGACTATACTCTACTATAGCGAACCTATTTAGCCGCCATACTGTGCGAAAACCCAATAAGGGGAGAATAATTAATGTTGCGGTCTGAGAAGAAGAATAAAAATCAATGCTCAAAGGTTTGGACGCGAACCCCACTTCATCGCACATGACAAACTCATGTGTGGGAAGTTCCCTTATGCTGCTACCCAAAACTTGTAGTATATGGTTCCCCGTGTAAAGGTGAAGTGAAATATGCGACAGAAATGTAACCAGCGAAACGATTTTGTAGCCATGACGTCATTGGTGACGAATTTCAAGGAATCCCTCAACAACTTTCCAGGTCAAGGTCACTTTGCTAATTTCCTTCCCTTGGGTATAAACTGCGAGGACCCCAGGCCTACTTTCGACAGTTTGAAGAGAAAAAGAAAGCCGATCCAGATGCCATATGAGGACATTTCGTCTCCGGAAAAGTGTCAGAAAAAGATGTTCACTTAAATTACTGAAAGGGCGTTATTATTGCTCTTGGATTTTTTTTTCGGGGGGGGGGGGGTGGAAATTTAGAGAGTGCGTCGAGTCCTATGGTGCGCCCCCCTCCCTGATCCGCACCTGTCAGTAGCGTCACAACTTGGCGTCTGTGACAAAATATCTTCACAGTCCCATAAAAGCGAGCGCGCGATCAAAGCGACGGAGCTATATTTTTCCTTTTCTGTACGCCAGACAGTGATGCAGGCCGCTCATCGGGCATTGTGCATATTGATTGATTGATTAATGGATTCTTTATATCCATGCAAAAATTGATCATACTACATAAAATTTATTGACAGTATATTTCACGGTAAAATAATATATAATCATTGCATGGGAGAGGACAGTCATGAGCACAAAGGCTTGAAAAAGGACGCCCCTCAAGAAAGACTACTGCCCTGAATATACACCAATATAAGTCCATATTTGAAAATCACAGTAAAAAGCAGGGTCAAAAGGAGAATACATCAAGCGTGTCAAGAATAATCTAATGATAACACACCAGCCGTGTATCGTTAATATTATTTTGTTTTACATAGACGTATAAATACAAAAACCTGCATGTGCAAGACAGTATATATATAGACACTATACGCTTGCAGGCTTAGATCTAAAGCATCAGAGGCTCGTTCACCCTTTGGGCTGATGAGATGAGGAGTTGATTTATTTCTTGTTGGTCAAAATTAATAGAGTAATGGAATTCATTTTCACACAAATTAAGGGACACCAAAATACTATTACATAAGACCAATGCATAATTCAGTGTCATCGGAACAGCGATACCCTACTTTTATTCAGTGATAGATGAGCAAGACCGCTGTGAGACACATGGAGGACTTGCTTGCTGATCTGTCAGTGGTATGTATCAGGGCCTTACCTCTATGAGGGGGATCGGTATTATAAAGAGTGAACCTTTCCTAAATACTGGGGCGGGGGGGGGGGGCAGAAAAAATGCCTGTAGGTCTAAGTTTTCCCCGATCGGTCGCCTAAATGAATAGTTCAGAGAAGCTCATATAACAAAATATTTTATGTATTCTGAAAAAATGAACACTCAGAGCAATTTTGGATATTATGAGGACATTTTTGGTAAATGATGCAAGCGCGGAGCGTGAGCTGAATTTTGAGGGATTTGGATCTAACAATAAATTCTAAGCACCCATTATTGGATGGGTATTTAACTAAAAAATAATGCGATTACAAAGCATTGAAAATTATTGATAGGCTTGTACTGACCTGAAAAAAAGTTGATATTTCAAAGACTGTTAATTGGAATTCAGGAATGGATACATAATGTTAAACAAATGCGAGCGAATGCGAATAATGCAAATAATAATATCTAGAGCTGAACATTTTTTATATTCAGCTCTTTTGTAATCATGAACAGGATGCGTAATTGCATATCTCACTGAATCAAAATTATGAAACTCGAATCACCAGCTGAATAATTGGTGCATATTGACTTAACTAGATAAAATATTTTAAGCGCCTTGTTTCATTCACTTCGCTCATCTTTATTCAAAAATATTTTTGCTTTTGACAAGCGGCGGGTTTCCTTGGAAACCAGGGACCCCCCCCCCCCCCCCTGGCTATACGGCCCTGTGTATTTCCATGAACTTTCAATGGTCTCCGAGGTCTTACCAAACTTTTAGTAGTGGTCTTCATGGGCTCCAAAACTTTTTTCTTTACTGGTTAGAGGCGAGATGAGAATGGAAAAAATATGGATCATCACTGTTGTGAATAATCATGCATCATGAAATGAATTATAGGCAATCACAAACCACAATTATACACTTTCATTAACATGGAAATAGAACAGTGATGCAAACGAAAAAAGAGAAAATATTGCAGAATGGAAATATTTTTAACTATTAATATTATAGTTCTGAATCAAATTTTATTCACATTAGAAATGTTTGTTGTATATTATGTTAATTATTGCGATTTTAGGTCTCCTATAGGAAGTGATAAGATTTATAGATATGAGAGATATTGATGTATTAAGTGTTTTGGTAACGATATTGATTTAATCATTGCACATTTAAATTTTCTCCGCTTCCACACAGATGCCAGGCAAGCAGGATATGATCGTAGAGTGTCTTTTGTACAGACCACCTCTGCCCTTTCCGAAAATCTTGGGGCATATTATATCCACCCATCACCGAGATTTACGCCAGTGGCTCGTCATTCTGATGCAACAACCTCTCCTCTTCCCCTCCTCTCCCCTTCTAGGATTTAATTGTCTTTACATGCATTTTTCATACCTACTCTAGATCCATCACCACTTTCCCTCCCTCAGACTTTCTTTACCATGTTAACCCCTTTCTCATCCCCTTTCTCCTCCCCCTCTCTCTCTCACCCCTCCACCATAATCTAACCCTCCGTCTTTCCCCGTTTCCAGTCGACTTTCAACCTCATACGACATGAGCAGTATTGAAAATCTACCTCTTGTTGGAAAGAAAAGAAAATAGTCTGACATTTATTTTCATTTCTTGTTTTAATGAATAAAAACAAAAGCCACATCTACGTTGCAATCTATCAAAATGTAATGTATGGCGAAACTTACATAAATAGAAATTTTCCCATTTCAAAAATCAATAGTTCATGTGTGTATGCACATTTACCAATGGAATCATTCTGGTAAAAAAATGGTTAAAAAATAGGATACAAAATAGTTTTCAATTAACTATGGAAGGGGGAAGTGCAATGAAATAAAAAAAACTAATTTTCAGATGGTTTTTATTAATAATTTCATCAAAATTAATAATCATTGCTTTTAATGTTTATAACAATTGGTCATGCTGAAAACTGGGCATTGTTTAAAACATGGAGTCACAAAATGTGATTTCATTTTTTAATTGATTTTTAAAAATAAAAAAATCTTTCTCCACTTTTTTGGAACAAGGCTGTTATTGTCGTGTCTCATTTTTTTCTTCAAATTGTTATACGCCAGATGATCTGGTGCTTCGAATTCTTATGATTTTCAATCTGGTTCTGCCATAGATGCTCGAATTCCAATTAATTGGTCTGCAGATATAATTGGAACTCTTAATGGGGGTGAAAAACTAAACTTAATTTTTATTTAGACATAATTCTTTCATTTCAGTTGTTATTCTTTGGTCGTTTTCTTTCTCGTAGTTGTAAGTTTTGTCGGAGGTTGAGAGGATTTTCTTTTCCAGATCCGTGTACTCGGTACCACCAAGGTGATCTCTTCTTGACCGTCAAGAGTATTTCTCCATCCTCAGATTTCAGACTGTTTCCTGGGAATAGAAGGCGAACATCAAATATCACACATTAAGATTAATGAGAGCATTCCATTCTTGTCATTTGCATCCATCTTATGACAGATAGACTAAAGCGAAATAAAAAAAATAAAACAAAGAATTAAAGACAGATTGTTCAACAACACGATGCTTTACTAATTACTGCAAATAACCACGAAGTTGTCCTAATATGGTTTGATCTTATCTTTACTTACATCTTTAGTCTCGTAATCATAAGATTGTCTTTCTACTAAAAAAAAAAAATTTAAGAATTTTTTTTTTTTACAAGACATACTTGTTTTAATTGGGTTTAAGATCAAATTTTCTCCTTTCGCAAAGATTTGTTTTACTGTTGGTGTAATCTTTTATACCGACCTTAAATGATAAATGATCCCTTTAGGATTTAAGGATAAAGAAGGGGGAGGGAAAGAAACAAGTGGAACGCCTCTGGCAGTCTCGCCTGCATTACGCAATTTAATATAGCAGCAGTGCTAACTTTGAAAACTACTATAAAATAATCATTCACAAAAACATCATTCATATAATGACATAATACCACGTTCATTGACCATAAATGACATTTGAACAGAGACTTAAGACTGTCAACTACACCCATGTCCACATTTCATTCACTCTATCCATAAACTTTCAAAGTTATGATGGCACTTCAACAATTACCCCCAACATGGCCTAAGTTTATTGACCTTAACTGACCTTTGACTTGGTTTTGTGACCTGAAACTCACAGGGGATGTTCAGTGATGCTTGATTACTCTTATATCCCAAGTTTTATGAATTAGATCCATAAACTTCAGAGTTAGGATGGTAATTCAACAAATACCCCCAACACGGCCAAAGTTCATTGACCTTTAATGACCTTTGACCATGGTCATGTGACCTGAAACTCGTACAGGATGTTCAGTGATACTTGATTACTCTTATGTTCAAGTTTTATGAACTAGATCCATAAACTTTCAGAGTTAGGATGGTAATTTAACATATACCCCCAACACGGCCAAAGTTCATTGACCTTAAATGACCATTGACCATGGTCATGTGACCTGAAACTCGCACAGGATATTCAGTGGTACTTGATTAACCTAATGTCCAAGTTTCATGAACTAAATCCATAAATTTTCAAAGTTATGATGGTAATTCAACAAATACCCCCAACTTGGCCAAAGTTCATTGACCCTAAATGACCTTTGACCTTGGTCATGTGACCTGAAACTCGAGCAGGATGTTCACTTATACTTTATTAACCTTATGCCCAAGTTTCATGAACTAGGTCCATATACTTTCTAAGTTATGATGTCATTTCAAAAACTTAACCTTCGGTTAAGATTTTGAAAATAATTTTCCCAACATGGTCTAAGTTCATTGACCCTAAATGACCTTTGACCTTGGTCATGTGACCTGAAACTCAGGCAGGATGTTCAGTAATACTTGATTAACCTTATGTCCAAGTTTCATGAACTAGGTCCATATACTTTCTAAGTTATGATGTCATTTCAAAAACTTAACCTTAGGTTAAGATTTGATGTTGACGCCGCCGCCGCCGCCGCCGTCGCCGCCGCCGTCGCCGTCGGAAAAGCGGCGCCTATAGTCTCGCTCTGCTATGCAGGCGAGACAAAAATCAAATCCTTGGTATTCTTTCTTCCCTCCCATTGTTTCATCTTTATTTTAATTTTTGCCCGTCCACGGAGGAAGGGAGGCACGCCCCGAACACCCTCCGGAGTAAGGGTTACGCCCCTCGGTACACCAACCTTTATCAGTTGACTGTCGCCTAAACGGTGCACTTCTCCTCCATGGTTCGAGACTGAGTCTTGGTATGATATTATCATCACTACATGCTACACGGACATTAGCAAAACCAGGTAACTCGCCATCAATGTCCGGGAACTGATGTCGACTATTGTACCGAAAGAATGACCTTTCAGCTCTGAAATAAACAAAGTAACTCGAGCTGAACATGAAGGTAACATTTTAATTAGGTTTGAGTATTCTATATAAGATTGATCAATTATTGAACACCCTTTTCGTAGAATCAACTATTTTCTACTAAAGAAGGAATGCTTGTATTTTCATTACATGTTATAAGTTGCGGAATCGTAATGATATTCTAATCGAAGTGCACGGACGAACCATGAAAACCCAACTGATAAATGGCTCCATGATGGCTCCATCAAAACCCCACTACTTCGCAATTTACCATCATGAACATAAACAAATCATCCCTTAATTAGAAAAGGATACAATTAAGTAGATTGATAAAAATATAAAGATTTAATATAAGAATCCATCGATAGGTTCACAATTACATTTATCGTGCTGATATCAACATTTTCTCCAAACAGAGGTAACAAATATTACCACGTTGTATGTTAAAAGCGAACGAAATTCTATAAGAATACATACTCCATTCCGATTAGATGCATGTTAGCTATCAGAAGAGCACCTAAAATACTGAAATTCTTCAACAAAACAAAATATATAAATGTAAATTATAGGCTCTATCAAAGCAAAAATTGGTAAAACCCTTGTCACTTTCACGGCAATCCATTCATTCTTTAAAGTATAAAACGTTGACACGACATTTGCTCCTTTCTTAATAATCTCAGATGGCATATAGGGTTATAGAATTAGGATTGTAATTGAGTTTTTTCTCTCAGAATAATGTGAATAATTATTAAGATTCGGGTTTATTCAGTTTTGGAGGTTAGGTTTAATATTTGGCTTAACATGAAGATTTTTCATCGGAGTAATTGTCGCCGGAGCAAATGTCCTGGAACACAAGACAAAAACTGACCCGGGTGCACCTGGAGATCTTGTAGGTTCCCTGAAGACAAGAGATTGAATAGTACTCATTCCATTAGCATGGTCACATACCACTCGAGCCATAGTCACCTTACGGATCTCCTGCAGTTGATCTGTCATTTCAGAAGAAATAAAATCACGGAGATCACTATTGTTTCCTTTAATTATTTTCAGGGACGTCGCCAAGTCATTTCGAGAGGGTGAACGTAAGACCTAGTTAGATTCATCGACAGAATTATCAATATTTAAATATTGTTGACCATGGTGCAAACCTACAATCGCATATCGCCTAAATCATAGCCACTATATAGGTCCTACATGGATCTTTTGCTTGAGGTCGATATGAAGAGAATGCAGACGGTCCTCTCAACGAATCCAAGTGATAAAAATCTTATATTACCTGCAGTAAATGCTTGATCTCCCTGTGCATTCTCGTACCAAAAGCGATCGCCGAATTTCAGCCTCTGAAACTGTCGACCTATGATACATGCCAGGGTAGGTCCAACCAACGCCCCTCGCATAGGACGTTCAGAGATACTGGCAACGAATAGATCGATGTCCTCTACATGTCTAAACGGAATGGAATTGTATGTAAATTATAAATAAGCATATATGGCTTAGAATCAAGATATTTATGTATACAGGACGATCAAAGCTCAATCGGCTGACAAAGGAAATTCCATATTTTTTGTTCCATAACATAAATGTTTGTAATCAAGCTCGGACTAAGGTGTTTTTTCGTAAAGTTTCGCATTGTTGTATTAATTCCTGGAATATGAAGTCCCCCCCCCCCCCCCCGAAAAAAAGTGACGATTTTGGAGAAGCAGCAGTCCCATATACTCCCCACCAAAATGCAGAGCAACCGGGTAACGTGCCATACTCATATAAAATCGTGTGTAAAACTAAAGTAACCGATCAAGGGCCACAATGGTTATACCTGTATGTCCTTTGGAACTTGATTATTGCTCCTGATTCAAACTCGTTTGCGAGATCATTGAAGTTTCTGGCCCTCCTCAGCCCACACCACTGTCTCCATGTATTATAACTAGGGAGACCGTGATCCCTGCCTCTTTGAACATTCAAAGCTCCAAGATCTAACCCTTCTCTGAAGTGGAGAAGGGGCATAAGATTAAAGAAAAAGGATAACTATGAGTAGGGGAAGAGGAGAAGAAGGTGGGGAGGGGAGAGCAAGAATAAAATATTAGGATTTTATGGATAATTTTATAGGCCTACTACCATGACTACGACATACTCTACTACTACGTATTCTGACTACTATAACCACTACTACTACTCCAAGTACTGCTATTATACTACTTATACTACTGCTACTAGATCATCACTACCATACAACTATTGCTACTATAATTAAAATTATGATATTGATGATGTGGATAATGACCATGATGATTATTCAAAATGATCTTATCAATAATGGAAATTATACTTTTATCACACTCTAAATTAATTGCACTATCTAATTAGTTAACATTATCACTAAAATTAACATTGATGTATTGGAAAAGTAACATCGTGGTGGGTTTTTCTTAAGTGCACACCTAGTTACCAAGAATGCGTATAGCATTTTCATTTATTTGAAAGCAGGATAAAAGAGCATTGTAGATTAAATGCCTTGTTCACGGGCATAGGTGCTGCGGCCAGGCATCGAACCCCGGACTTTCCATGTATAGCCAGGGTCCTGAGACAACTCGGCCACGGCACCTCCACCTCTACCAGGTGGGATTATTGTAAAGATCAGATTAATCAATTTAATATAATTATGGTAAGTTGGTTACTGATGGGTCTATACGATCGGGTACGGAGCAAGGATATTTTGATGGGGGAAGGCAAGCTAAGGTCGACGTCATAATGAGGTAGAGGGTATTATCAATCAATACGGTTCAGATCTCTCATTATCATACCATTTTTCTTCTTCTATTTTCCAACTCTTTTTCATCACCTCCTTTCCTCCTTTTCATTAATTGAAAAATCACGGGATCGGTTGGCCCTGCCACAAGAATAGTACTATATTATCGGGGCTTAGTGCTAGAAAATCAGCAAAATTGTATATTTTTTGCAAATTTTTTCACAACTGGGCACATCTTTTCTGATCAATTATAAAATGAAATAATAAAACTAGCTGCAACCCAAACAGCACCCTTCCTAAATTTCATGGGTATTATTTCATGGTATTAATATTGTGTGGTTTCTTTCAAAAGCATGTTGCGTTGGTAATTGTTGGCCCTTTACCTATATACCACAACTGGATGTTCCCTGTACAAAGCCTGCGCATTTTTACAAAACTCGGCAGTCAGCGGTAAAGGGGTGAAAATACCAACCTATTCCATCCTTCATAAGGGGGGGGGGGGTATGTCTTTGAATTGTGTTTTGTTATTAAATGCCTATCAAGTTTGGGGTCTATTTCAAATATCAACATATAACAGTAACTATCTTACCCTCCTGGAAGATCTGCGAATAGATGAGCAGTTAATCCACGACTGATATAACCATCAACCTTGGCCACCTGTTGTACTAACATACCCCTTATCAAGGAATCTAGTCCACCATTAGCAGCATCAAATACATGTGAGGCATTGAAGAATGCTTCGACTGTGAGCAGCGGTGGAAAGACCTGCAACCCAAAATGTTTCAGATCAGTTAGTATTGCTTAGAAACTTTCTATTTACGGGAACTAAGCCTTGGAAGGTTGTCTCAACACCGTCATCGAAATGAAAGAAACGTAAACATACAATTTCTGAAATTTCTGAAGATATGTGCCTACAGGACAAAAAGATGATGTGTTAACTTAATCCAGACGCCAGACGCACTGCAGCTCAATGGGATTTATGGAGCATGTTGAGAGTTAAAATTAAGAGTTCATGGTGTTCACAAAAACAAGAAATGTGAATGTTATAAATCATTGTTGGCCAATAGAAATAAAACATAAAACTTGGTTCATAGCGCATCACATTGCAGAATACATGTCTCAATAAGTATAAAAGTATAAATAAGAAAAATATGATTAGAAATAAGAAGGTACATGTACATACAATCAAAGTGGGCACTGGGTTGACTAGCAAATAATTTGATTAAAGAGTTGAATAAGTATCTCTTAAGCTCTTAAGAGAAACTTAGAACTTAGCTTCCTGGAATCAGGAAGTGCATTCCACATGAGGGGGGTACAACATCTTGTTTCCCTGAAAGAATAGGTTAGTCTAACGCATTTACAGACGGGGTTAATTGAAAACATACATAATTTCATAATAATTATATAGCCTCGCAAGATTAAAGAATATAGGCTGTAGTCATGGGGTCGAGATTATGATGGTGGCTAACTTGACCACTGGGTTGATTTAGCCTTTTTAAGTCTAACCCACCCGTTGCGAACTCACCGTAAAAAAAAAAAAATATCGAGAGGGGAGGGGATGAATCATACTCCAACTCTTTTAGGGTTAAAAGTTTTCATCATTCAAGTATCAATAATATTGTACCCACCGGCTGATAATCCTCGTTTACCCTTGAAAAGTTATTGGGCACCTGGCTGTGGCCGAAGCGAAATGCAGCGCCCGCGAAGACGTTCGAGATCACAGGGTCAACATCGACATTGTAACCGAAGAACCGTGCTGTGGGATGACCACGGAGTCCGTCACTGATCAAGGATGTCCTACCAAGCAACGTAGGAAGGTATTCAGTATAGACGATGTGCTGCCAAGATGCGACCACGATCCGCCGTGCCTCTTCGAACAGTCTGTTATAGGAACACACACGGATTTTGTTTTTCTAAAGTGGAATTTGATTAATAGGCATACTAGTATTTCAAAACATATAGTGCCCCGTATTCTGAAGTCGGGTTTAACTTAAAATCAGGTTTAAAGTTGTGGTTTTAGTATGGATAGCCAATATTGTTACATAAATCACAAACAGAAGAGATATCATATTTCAGCTCATTTGGCTCTCAAATCATTCACAATTGTCTAGGAAGTATATAATATAATTGTCTTCATCATCGATGAATCAGGAAAGAGCACAGTAAACCTAAGAAACATACAACTTAATAAAAAAAAATTGACACTTTGGCTTCCCATAATTTTAGCACAGAGTTAGACCATGGTCTAAGTTAAACCTGACTTCAGAATACGGGCCAGTGTGTGCGTGGGTGTGGGGTGCGTGTGAAAGGGTGGGTGTGGATGGTAGTGTTGGAGGGTAGTGGAGGGTTTGAGGGTTGTTAGGGTGTGTGGAGATGTGACATAAGGATACATGTGTGTGTTATGGATATTTGTGAGGGTGTGGGTTGGTAGTTGGATGGGTTTGTGAAGATGTGAAATAAGGATGCAAGTGTGTGTGTTGTGGGTATTTGTGAGGCAGGGTGCGTGTGTGCATGGTGGTGACTTTGGTTGGTAGTTGGGTGGGTGTTGGGGGGTGTACAGGCCTATACTTGTAAAACAGGAAATCCTTTTTTATATCGTATTGGGTACGTGGTTTTATCTCGCAAACTTTTTGATTGTGGTGATTTGGTAAATTTATAACCTGCTGTTACCTAAAACTTTGACCAACGGATTATATAAGGTTGCATTATTGTAGAGCAATTAGTGACTTCCGATAAGGAATTAAGAACTTCAAAAGAGACTGTCAATATATTAGTACTACTAATTATGATACTGTCTCGAGGCCACTTTTGCTGGCCTTGGCCTCGGCCTCGGCCCGGGTCACGTGTTTTTAAAAGTCTGTGGGAGAAGGCTATCTCCAGAGACCACGTGACTTGGAAGTATCGGCCTCGACTACATCCCTCCTAAGTATCGGTACATTTTCGTATGTAGATATACTACTACGTTGGTAGTATTTTCTGTTGCATAATGATGTTAAAACAAGCCTTGTTACCTATCATCGTCCCAAGAAGGGTTTATATTGACAAGACTTGATGCAATGGAGTTATGCATCCGAAGAAAGAGTGTATGGAGTGCTGTAAGGCCGGGCTGTTCTGCAGCTCGATGGTCACCTGCCAGACCACACTTCCTATCCACACGCTCAAATATACAATCTTTATGCTCCTCATCCAGGGGTAGCAATGGACGATTGGTAGGGGATACTGGATCACGTAGAGATCGCAGCTGACCTCGACCTAATGAAGAAATACAAATTGAAATGAGAGAAATCAAATATTTTTTTATATAAAATGTGAATGAATAAATGAATCATTAACATCGTATAAAATCGATGCAAGTGGGGTTCAATGCAGGGCTCATATAATTGAGGTGTTAACATCATAGACAAGGTAAGGCTTGAAATAATCCATAACACTTTCGTAATAGGAATATGAATTCAAGAATAGGAATCGGAATCATGACGAACCCTATTAATGCCAGATGTTATACAGTCATAATTTTCCTTGGACTCATCAAGTCAAAGATGTAAACATAGTATTAACCATCTTCGCACACTAATCGAATTGGAAATCAAAGTAATTGTTATCTTAGTGAACCATACATTGTACCATCACCGTCTTGATTTAAAAAAGAATCGATATATAGCAAGCCTTATCTAACGAAGATGTTAACATAGTTATCATCCTCGTAAATCTATTCCACTTAGAAATAAAAAATGAAATTCTTATCTCAGATTTAAACATAATTATTGTCATCATAATCTAATTGTCTAAAAATACAAGTCTTATCAGAGATAATCAGTTCCTCGTAATCGTCTTAGAAGGCATGCCAATCTTATCTAACTGCGATGTAATTATCATTCTTTTACTAGTCAATCTATCGTCTTAAAAGACAAGTAAAATCATATCTTACTGAGATGTAAACATAGTTACGACTCTCTTAATCTAATCGATTTAAAATGGGTCCACGACATTTGCTCCGGTGACAATTGCCCCGATGGAAAAATTGCACTTGAAGCAAAACATAAGATCTAAAACCTAGGAAATCAAATAAACCTTTTTGAATCCTTATCTTCACATTATTTTTAACCCAAAACTCTTACAATCCTAATTCTAACACTATGCCCTCGAGGATATTAAGACAGGAGCAAATTTGTGTCATCCTTAAAAGACAAATCAAATCATATTTAAGATGTAAACATAGTTATTACTCTCGTAATCTAATCGTTTTAAAAGACGAGTCAAATATATTACTAAGATGTAAACATATTCATCTCTTTCATAATCTAATCGTCTTAAAAGACAAGTCAAATCCTATCTTAGTAAGATGTAAACAAAGTTATCTCTCTTGTAATGTAATCGTCAAGTCAAATACTATCTTACTAAGATGTAAACATAGTTATCACTCTCGTAATTTAATGGTCTTAAAAAACAAGTCAAATCCTATCTTAGTAAGATGTAAACAAAGTTAATAAGATGTAAACAAAGTTATCTCTCTCAAAATCTAATCGTCTTAAAAGACAAGTCAAATCCAATCTTAGAAAGATGTAAACAAAGTTATCTCTCTTGTAATCTAATCGTCAAGCCAAGTACTATCTTACAAAGATGTAAACTTAGTTATCACTCTCGTAATCTAATCGTCTTAAAAGACAAGTCAAATCCTATCTTAGTAAGATGTAAACAAAGATATCTCTCTTGTAATCTCATCTAATCGTCAAGTCAAATCCTATCTTACAAAGATGTAAACTTAGTTATCACTCTCGTAATCTAATCGTCTTAAAAGACATGTCAAATCCTATCTTAGTAAGATGTAAACAACAAAGTTATCTCTTTTGTAATCTAATCGTCTTAAAAGACAAGTCAAATCCTATCTTAGTAAGATGTAAACAAAGTTATCTCTCTTGTAATCTAATCGTCAAGTCAAATACTATCCTGATAAGATGTAAACATAGTTATCACTCTCGTAATTTAATGGTCTTAAAAAACAAGTCAAATCCTATCTTAGTAAGATGTAAACAACGTTAATAAGTGGTAAACAAAGTTATCTCTCTCATAATCTAATCGTCTTAAAAGACAAGTCAAATCCTATCTTAGTAAGATGTAAACAAAGATATCTCTCTTGTAATCTAATCGTCAAGTCAAGTACTATCTTACTAAGATGTAAACATATATATCTCTCGTAATCTAATCGACAAGTCAAATACTATCTTACAAAGATGTAAACATAGTTATCACTCTTTTAATTTAATCGTCAAGTCAAATACTATTTTATTAAGATGTAAACATAGTTATCACTATCGTAATCTAATCGTCTTAAAAGACAAGTCAAATCCTATCTTAGAAAGATGTAAACAAAGTTATCTCTCTTGTAATCTAATCGTCAAGTCATATACTATCTTATTAAAATGTAAACATAGTTATCACTATCGTTATCCAATCGTCTTATAAGACAAGTCACTGTCTTACTAAGATGTAAACATAGTTATCTCTCTTGTAATCTAATCGTCAAGTCAAATACTATCTTACTAAGATGTAAACAAAGTTATCTCTCTCATAATCTAATCGTCCTAAAAGTCAAGTCAAATACTATCTTACTAAGATGTAAACAAAGTTATCTCTCTTTTAATCTAATCGTCAAGTCAAATACTATCTTACTAAGATGTAAACATAGTTATCACTATCGTTATCTAATCGTCTTATAAGACAAGTCAAATACTGTCTTAGTAAGATGTAAACAAAGATATCTCTATTGTAATCTAATCTAATCATCTTGAAAGACAAGTAAAATCATATCTACATGTCAACATAGTTATCATTCTCGTAACATAATTGTCTTAAAAGACAAGTCAAATCATACCTGATTAAAATATAAGCATGGTTATAATCATCCTCGTAATCTAATAGACTTAGAAGGCAAGTCATATCGTGTCTAAGATATGCCATACTTTTAATCCAATCTAGTTAAAAGACAAGTCAAATCAGATCCAACTACGATGTATGCAGCTCATGAACTCGATCTGTGAAAGTACAATGTAGGTTCGTTTGACTCTTTCCTATTTTACACATTCTCGTATATTTGATTAAGTTACTTCTTCGAAAATATGGGAGATGATTATTTGTCAACAATAAAGTAAAAACTATCATTTCAAATAAGAAAGCCAACTTTAAAGTAGAAAAATAAAATGGAGAAAATTACAATCTTTGTACCACCTTCTGACTAGTCCCTTGCGAACTGAGAACCGCACAAAGTAATTAAGTTTTTCTTTTATACCAACATAATTCTGAATGTGCTTAGTCTACCTTTATACAAACACCACATTGACATGTCTTTTATTTAGGAGCGGCGCCACAGGGGACAGGAAGACCGTTCACTATGATTTTCAAGTTGTAGTGAAAACAAGGGGAAACAATGAGAAAAGAAAAAAATGTGAAGAAAACGGAAGAGGGAAGAACATCTAAAAGAGAAGGTATTTCGACAGTTCTCCAGTAATTTAATTGAGATTTTGTTGAGGTTGCCTTGCCCCATCCCCTATCACATTACCCTGGCGTCGCTCCTGGTTTAACTACCTCTTGTTTTGTCCCTCAAGAAATCCGCTTCGGCTTTGGAAGAACCATAGACATGAGAGGCATCTAGGAATGAAGAGACTTGATTGAGTTGTTGTCGTGGTCCTGGTTGACAGTCAGGTCCAGGACTAGGGAGGGACCGAACGAATGGCATGCACGGTTTGTCAAAGAACTCATCTGGCTGGTCAATCATGATTGGCATACAGAATGGCGATTGGTTGCAGTTGTTGTCATCACATTCCCCTGCATGACAGGAACAATAAGTGATGAATTATGAATATGGTAAAAGGACGTTCAGGTTCAAGTTTATTTAATTTCTCAACTCAATGATACAACAAAGGAAATGATTACATAGATAAGGTGATAACCATACAAATCAATACAATTGAATTTACATTGCAATGCAAGCAATAATTATGACAATACAAGAAAAGTAAATAAGTGGTTATGGAAAACACTACGTACACAGCGTGATAATCATATTAAAAAATAATCAGATAAAAAATTAATCATTACAAAATGATAAAGGCCAATAGCAAGATTAAGATTTTTTTTTAAATTTGTATCCCCTAATATCCTGTTCTAATTTCACCCACTACTCCCTGTAGCACTTTCACTGCCCATGAGTAGTAAACTTACTTGAATCCGCCCCTGAACTTGTCAAGTCATGGTCCAGAAACTGTCCAAAGTGGGAAATAATTGCCGTATATCCTGGCTCAAAGACATGTTCAAAATGAAGGATATTCGAAGAGACTGTTCTAGCTGTGGGCAAGGGTCCTCCAACTACGCTCTGACGAATGGATTGAATATCTGTATTCAAATAAGATATATTTATTAGAGCTCATACAAAGTCAGAAACTGAGAAATAATTCTATTGTGCTCCTCAGTATTTCTAAACACTGTCAGAAATCATATTACCAAAGTATGTAGACCCAGATAAACATCAGAATTCCTGGATAATATTGATTACATTTATTTAGAAAGGCAGTGAGAAATTCTTCTCAAAATACAAACAAAAAAATTTCCCAACTCTATGTGCTGGTTCAAATTTCCTGTACAAAAATGTTCCCATATCGTTAAAACAATCGAGCTGCCCCCAATAGATAAGCCTATAATATTTTATCATACCATTATTTCTCAGTTACATAGCAAAGACAATTCAATGCATCGATATGATCGGTGCCCTAATATTCTCGTACATTTTGGAATGAAGAATTAGTTAAGAAATGTGAAGATATCGTAAATAAGATTAATCATTTAGTTCAATCGATTCCCTATCTCGGAAACACAGATAGTTAAATCAAACCATTTTATGTGAACCTGATTATATCATCGTCTCGTGTGTCAGGTGTTTGAATCAAATAGGCAAGGTTCTTGCATATTCATTTGATTTCAGGGGCGGTGGAACGTAATTTTAATTTGGGGGCAAAGCCAAAAAAGGGCACTTTTATGTCAAAATGGGAACTTTGATTCACCATATGAGATTATCGTCTGCGTTAAGTAGTTGTGTGTTTTGTAGTAATTAAGTTGAGCAAAGCCTTTTTGAAGTGATTTCTGATCGATAAATCTATATTAAGGCATCTATTTTTCCGCGAGCGAGCGTAGTGAGCGAGTGGTTTTTTTTTCTTCAAATCTGACGTTGTGAAACTCGCATTTTTGTCAATTTATCACGCAAATTACTTTTAAAAGGGCATTCTTGCGAGATGTTGCGAGCACGAATCGCGAGCTCAAACTTTTGGACATTTCATCTAATAATAAGACCTGGCAATTGAACATCACGAGCAGTTTTTGTTATCATGATAATATGTGTCTCTAACTAAATAATTGACGTGAGTGCGAAGCACGAACTGAAATTTGTTATATACTGACCAGAAAAGGAAGCTGGTAAGCACTGCATTTAATGACTGACAAACAGGTTTCATATCTCACCAATCGAATAATGCTAGCGCGAAGGGCGGGCTGAAAATGTGTGATATTCCAACCTGAAAGCTGGATATTCTAAGCAATTTTTGTAACCAAGAACATAATGATTACCATACTAAACAATATTTGATCCGAGCCCAAAGCACTAGCTGAAAATTTGTGATATTTCAACCTAAAAACTGGACATTCTAAGCATTTTTTGTAACCAAGAACGGAATGAGTACCATATTAAACAATAGCTGATGCAAGTGCTAAGCGCGAGCTGAAGATTTGTGATATGCCAAGCTGAAACTGGACATTCTAGTCACTTTTTGTAGCCAAAAACATAACTGATGCAAGCGTGAAGTGCGAGCTGAAAATGTGTGATATTCCAACCTGAAAACTGGACATTCTAAGCAATTTTTGTAACCAAGAATGAGCACCTTGCTAAACAATAATTGATGCGAGCGCAAAGCACGAGCCAAATTATGTTTCCTTTTTAACCTAAGATGTATGTTTATTTAAAAAATGTATTTCATTTTGAAAAAGGGCATTTTTTCCTACTGGGACTTTTTTTGGGGTGCAAGTGCCCCCCTGCTCCTTCCCCCGGTTCCGCCGCCCCTGGTTGATTTCTGAATAAACATGTACTTTGCTGCAAGTTGTTCCATTGGACATTTCTCATCAAGGACGGGACTAATAAAAAATAAGAACATCGATATGACAATGGCCCAGAAACCTTATTTAGATATTGTAAAAAAAAATCATTTACAGTGGCCAGAACATATTTCAGGAAAATTATAATGAAAGTGTTATGATCATTAGGTGTTATTATCACGAAAAGGCTTATAATGCGTCTTTTATGCGAGCAGTGGGTGTGAGACAATGACCATTTGCCGGGACACTTACCGTCAGCAAAATCAGGTGGGATGAACCTTTGGTATGGGGCGAATGCTTTACCAACATTGACATGGACGAGATTGTTACAAGCCCCATCAAATCGGCGGATTCTTGTTGATCCTGGGCAATCTTTAAAGGTGAAATTGAAGCCGGCCATTCGACATAGCTCAGGAAGAGCGTCGGGTGATACAGAGTTAATCTGCCTACACAAGAAATAAAATAGAAATTACGATCATAGGGAATATGAATATTAATCTAATTACCATATAAATATTTACCCATTTACGGGTAGATATATCCCCTCAATATAAAGCATAAAAATGAACAATATTTTTTGCATATGCAAATTTTGTCTGCGACAGCTAGGATCATTGGCGTGACTGAATGAGCAATATTTTCAGGGGGCTATATGAACATGACGGAAGGGTCAACAGATTTTAGAAGTCTCGAGCCGAGCTAGGGAAAAAGTTGACCTCTTCAATCGAACTTAATCTATAACTTTCAGATTTTGGCATATTATTCAGAGAATAATTATGTTTCTTTTCTTCATTTCTTTCAGAGGGGGGGGGGGGGTTCTTGGAACCGCTGGGGCCAAGTGCTCCTCATCCATACGTCAGTGGTTTTTATCCTATTTATGAATAAGGTGATCCGTCAAATTTTGACTCTTCTTAAAAATCACTATAGGATTATGGAAATCTGTGCAACATAATCAGATACACTTGCGGATCCAGGGGGGGGGGGGCACATCCGGTCCGTGCCACCCCCTCCCCCCTTGAAAGTGAAGAAATTGAAAAAGCGGTCACGGTTTTCTGAAGAATAGGAACCTCCTAGTAATGTTGTTATAAAGTACACAAAACGGAGTTGTACCCAATCGATTCATTCATATAATAATTGTATTAGTTTGTTAAAGTTGGTTAATCAAACAAGTTTGTGAATGCTCAGAGTGTGTAATTGCAAGTTCGGTGATGACCTTTTAGTGATGCTGGTCAAATTTCACATTGAGTATCGTATACACACAACACAAAATAAAAATGAAAATAATTCCCAGACGAATAGAATTTGGATTATTTTTTCTTAAGTTATGCACACCAGATATTGGAACTATAAGATTGGTGTCACCAAACTGAACCTGAAATCACTAACTAGATCTTTTGTTTATTTTAAAGGAGTTTTCCTCTCACATCAATACCTTTTCCCGTAAATCCTGGTTACATTTTCTGCAATCCTAGCAACCATGGCGAAGCGCTTACTTCTTTTGTTCAGCTTGTTGAATTGATGATGAAGGTATTCAGGGGATCTGCGACTAGTTTTCTTTTGTTTATTTCCAATCCCTGTAATAAAAGAAAAGCCATAAGCACCGTGATCATTAACGCATTTTATACTTATCAATTGAAAGAAAATATATTAGAATTCGAAATGGGTGCGTAGTACGACCAAAATATCGCCGCTTCAGAGACAAAATACATTTAAATTAACTTTTTTATAACTGCTTATAGCTCCGTAATAAAGCACGTTTATTAAGTCTCAAGCATAGGCCTACCCTTTTGATCCTCGTAACAAAATCATTTTTTTCAAGATTTTTTCCAATATGAAGGCACCTCATTTTTTCAACAAATTCTTTCCGTCTCTTTCCCCCTCTCTCTGTCTGTGTTTATGTCTCTATCTTTCTGCTTGTCTCCCTCTTTTCCATCGTTCACTTTTTTCTCACCAATTCCCCTACCTAGATATAATGACCCGTTTTCTGAAGTCAGGTTTAACTTCGACCATGGTCTAACTCTGTGCTAAAATTTTTTGGGGGCCAAAAGTTCAAAATTATGTTTCTATTGTATATTTCTTATGTTTAATATTTTTCTTTCATTATGAAGAAAAAAATATTTCATAATACTTAATGTATTATGAACAATTTGGGTGTCATATGAGTTAATCGATTCGATGTGTACTGTTAGGGATTTGTGCTCCAATTGGCTCTCCATAGTTAAACCACAACTTTAAACCAAGGTTTAATTTAAACCCGAGTTCAGAATATGGGCCATTGCGTCAGATGCACACGGAATCAAGAAAAACGCTAAGCAACGGCAATTGCTACATTTACTGCATCTGACCCATTACTTATTTCTACAACGTATTTCATCTCTATGTGAATCATCCAGATACCGTTATTCCCGTCCCTTTCTCCATTCATTCTCTCACCTGTTAGATAGATCTTCTCTCTCATTTCCTCCCATTTGGTAGTATGTTGAATGGTCCTCATTATATCATCATTCAGATCAGTCGTCGTACGGTGATGGACATAAGATGTACCCTGCTTTGCTAGAAGCAGCGCAGTCAACCTATATGTGAATGGTTTGTTATGCATTCAATATTTCAAATAGGAAGTCCGAAAAATATACATGTTCATTTTTTTTTTTAATTTTGATTGAATTCGATTGAAACATCACAATCATCTTTATCACCGCGATCATTATTATCAGCTCGTCACTACCACCATCATCTCCATTACAGTTATCATTACCATCACCACCATCATCAACATCACCATCATCATCATCATCAGCATCATCATTCTCATCGTCATCGTCATCATCATCATCATCATCGTTATCATCGTCATCATCATCATCATCGTCGTCGTCGTTGTCATCATCACCACCATCTATCCTCCTCATCATTACCACCATCAACACCGCATTTCTTCTCCTTATCTTCTTCTCCTCATTCTCTTCCTTTTTGACGGACTCAAGAAAATGTAAAAAAAAAAAAGAAAATCATTTTATTTCAGTAGCTCGCAATGAGTAGTAACTCCTACAAATAAAGATATAAACGGTATATAAATCACAGTTGATTAATAGATCATTGAAAGTGTATACCGTCATGGAATATGCCCACCTTCCAATAAAAAAAAAACGAACAAGCAATTGAAACAATATATGAATATATGAACCCTATATAATCCATGTTCTTGTGAAGCTCTATTTTGCCGTGGTGGAGATTTTTTTTAATTAGAAAACAAATAATTTAGATATCTATATATTTAGTTTTGGCACAAGGCGTATGGAAAATAAGTGCATAGTAAAACTGTCTGAATTTTGGACAAAAATCACATATTTATGCACTATAGATCAAGATAAAGAAAGAATTGTCCAAAAATAGCCAGCCTTATATCAGCACACATAGATACTGATGACCAATGAATATAACTTTTAAAATTGACTCACATTACGAGACAGCACGGTAAGATTACCCTTGTCCAAGTAGGTTTTGATCCGCTTGAGAAAACCATTTTCTATGACAGTTGTCGATCAAAAGGACAAATTGAATATTGCCTTTCACCCACAATGGATTTCCTGATTCAAAGTATTGATACAATTGATGCAAAAAACTTGATATCTGATAGCGACTTATGCCACTCCTTCTCGAAGCACACGTTCTTCGTCGCACACTGATATCAGGAACGCATCTTCTTTATTCCACACAGAGGGACGTTTCTCCAGAAACCGTATGCAAGTCCAGGCCAACTTCACAAGCAACCCCGCCCCATGGTAAGGTTCCCTATCCAATTGACACTCAATTCTTGGAGGTTTCTCCGAGCATTAACTTATTACAAGTTATTTCCTTTGGCCTTACGCTCTTTTATCATATAGCCTCCTTTTCATTTGGTGTCTGCATGTCCACCCCATCCCTCGTTCAAAAATTCGATCCAGCTGCTGTATCATTGAATTATTTTGTAAAGCCGCAGGTTTGAAGAACAATTGGTTTAAATATTATGCTAATCACACATGTTTTCCTTTTGACCAGTTCAGTTTCGGTGCTGTTTATTACGGTGATTTCTAACTTTCGGGAGGGAAGGGTAATATATGGCTAACAATAGCATTCACGCACTGACATAGCGAGACACCTGTATCATTGCATTACACATTTGTAAGTGCTTTTGTACTTTATGGAAGCCCTTATTCACTGTCGCTCTAATACCTCAGTCACATTTCCCTAAGGCGAGTCGAAAAACAACCGTTTTAACATTTTTTGTACCAGTTACATATGAATGGTTTGAAAAGAATAAGATGAAAATGGCTGTTTTTGACTCGCCGTACGGCGGCCGTAGGGGAAATACGACTAACTTCATCTTTTCACCATGAGATCACAGAATAACCCATTTGCATTATTCCTTAAAATTCAATGATCGGCTATTTTGATTTTTGCTACATCTCATTAATTTCTGATAAAACCTGCAAATATGAATAAACCAAATTACGATGTGAGTCACTTTCAAATTGCCGTCACGTTAAGTAAAATATATGAATACAAGAATGGATTAGTGATTTATAGGGAACATAATTTAGGATTTAAGGATGAAGATAAATTATGGGTGGTGGTGGTGATGATGGTGATAATAAAGATGGTGGTGATGATAATGATGGTGATGATAATTGTGATGACGTTGATGATGGTAGTGGTGATGATTGTGGTGGTGGTGATTATGATGATGAATAATTTGATGGTGATGATGATGATGGTGATGATGATGAGGATGATGGTAATGGTGACGATGATGGTCGTGATGGTGGTGGCGGTGATGATGACGATGATGATGCTTATGGTAGTAGTGGTGATGATGGCAATTATGATAACGATAGTAGAGATGATGGTGATGATGATAAAAGTGATTTTGTTGATGATTATCCTGGGTTTTTTTTAATGAGGATAATTGCGATTGATATTATGATCCCAACATCCGATGCCAACTCAATATTAAAGGATGCTGTTGGTGATGGTGATAACATTTAAAGACTCGCTGTAGGTACTCTTTTATTTCTATAGGTTTTAATCGAAAAATACTTAGACAAAAGAAATCAAGTAACAAATAATATCCTGTAAAAGAACAAAATGTATACGATATCCCCACAGATTTCAATGCATTAGCATATTAGCAGGATAAGGGGGAGTCAGTGTCTTACTATGAAGCTTGGCCTGGAAGAAGTAACAAAGTTGTAATATGCACACACCTTGAAAGCGGAATAGCACTTAATATGTCACCATTTTATTCATTTTTTTTATGCGAACGCTTACATTCTACTCCCTTTCACCTCCCACTCTTTGCCCATTTCATCATCATTTTCCTCTCTCTCTCTCTATACTTCAAATGTATCTCTGTCATTATTTCTTCCAGTGTGCACTTTTTTCTCTCTCTCTGTCCTGTCTACCTGTCCTCCCCTCGCCCTTTTACATCTCCCCTTCTGCTCCCTCTCTCTGCTACATCATTGTCCAATCTCTTTCCCCAGTTCTTCATTCTTGCCTCCCAGCCCCATTAGGCTCTATCCTCCTTTCTCACTCTCTACCTCTCATTTCTCATGCCCTTCATTTCCTATGTTACTATTTTCCTATCTCTCCTCCCACCTGCCATACCCTTCTCTCTCGTTCTTTCATCTCATTCCTTTGAATTACTCAAATGCCCCAGATTCTAATTCCCTATCCTTCATCATTCCCTGCACTTAAATTCTCTTATTTGGTAAATAAAGTTAACAAATTAATTATTTTTGAAGCATTTAAGAGGGGGGGGGGGGGGGTGTGTGAATCTAATATACTCTCTATTGACCAGAAAAACCTGACTGTGCAGTTGTTGAAGAATGTGCTGGGCTGGAGTCTGAAATAAGAGTTAGAACACAATTTAGTATTAATCATTTTAATATTCTTATAGTTATTCAGTCTTTGACAAATATAAAATTCATTTTGATGAATGGATCTGATGCCAATCTGAGATTGAACTCAAATATGATACATAATGTTGCATGCGAGTCTAAGTACTTTGTACAATATTTGGTCATAATCTGCCAATACAAAATATCTTACACTGAGACAACACATAAGAAGATAATGTTCAATTCCGAAGATAATGCATATCTAGCATCACCCCATGTGTTAACAGTTTTCTGAGGTGAAAACTATCTGGATAATTTAACAGGGTTTAGGACTTCAGGTGTCTCTGCCTTGGTCGAATCATGAGGATCACTGAAATATGTTTGACTTCTGAGTAATCAGACTTGGAAAAGGTATGTAATATAATTTGTGTTTTGAATCAACTGGTTTAAAAAAATTGCTTCAATATAAGGCAAATATCTGATTAATGGAATGGCGACTTAGGCAAATTTACCTGAGCCTACTCTATATATGTCCTCTACATGATGACGGTTACACACACATAATTTATGAAATGTTAATTGGTTATAGATTCTATATAAACCCCAGAGAGACCGATACAGAAATTAGTGAGGAAAAGTATGGACTTTGTGGATCAAAATGCATAATTTCAATATTTACATAAATAGCGGTATAATTGACATACCCGTAAAAATTGTGTTAAGAGAATTTAGCATTTCTTACAAACACAAAAGAAAAATCGAGGCAGTATATAGATCAATGGTTGATGAAGATACTACATGCAAATTGAACCAAAACTGTCTTTGGTTTTTATGATGGAAGGACATGTGTGAATGCTGCTTTAATACAAAATTGAGTGCAATAAATCTTGCAAAGCAATATCCTTAGACATAACATTGAAGCTCTTAAAGTGTAAACCCATATAAACCCCTTAATACAGAGGAAATATTGAGATTACAAATTTTGTAAAAGAACAGAAGACCCAAGGAAAGAAGAAGAGGCCATTCTTGTATCCATCATTGTCAGATAAGAAAATGCAAGTCTTTAAGTTCTCTACTTTTCTTTTGTCAAAATGGATAACTGACTGATACGAAAGAATAAATTCTTCTCACTTTCAGTCCTGAAGAATTTCATGAAAGGTGGCCTAAATTATAACATCCCTAGGTTAAGAATGGATTGAAAGGCACATCTGAAAATAAAGTACATAATAGCATAATTTGACTAAGCATGATTCAAACAAGATGCAACTGAGTAGATACTTTATCAATATTACAGCAAATATATATATATATTTATTATACTGTACATTACAGTGCTTACATGTATTATAAAAAATTAAAACTCAGAAAATTTTCAGGAGCTACTGTATAAAAAAATCTGCTTCTTGAAGGTTCATCTGATCGGTCAAATGCGTCGAGATTATCTCTTTACATGATCAATGTGGAATAGCTCCATGACACTTTGCCTAAGAAATTATAGGCATCTTGAGATGATGAACTGTTATTTGGCGTAAGATTTTAGACCTTCTAATAAAAGCCTACAGCAATGAATTAGGCAACAATTTCAAGAGATTAATTTCATATCTTTGTGCAACTATAACAAAAATCTGTTTGGTTTGCTTTCAAAAGGGACAGGGCCCAATAGCTAATTGGTTTGCAATGGATAGCAAATATGAAAGAACAAATTATGATTGGATTCTTGGGCAGTATTTTGAGCAAAAACGCACATGCTACAGTGATTTTAATTGGTTGTTGTCACTAGATGATTGACAACCTTTGTGTTACAGGTTCCAGCTTGTTACATACAGAAATCAGTACATCAAGTTCAATGACTAGCTTTGTGTACAATTCAAGGAAAGAACTGCAACTTGGCTAAGATTGCTATGTACCTGTACAATGTTTGGAAAGATCAATCATCCCTTTTGTATTATATGCAATGAGAGAATTGCAATTCAAAACAGTTACTGAATGTAACCAAGATCACATAATTGACTAGTCAGCCAAATATTATATACTTTACATCACTTTGATTCAGATTTAATAACAATTACTACAAACATTATCAATATTCCTTTTTTTATTGCATGATTACGTTGTATTTCAGATGATGGTTTTGATCGACACTCCATGTGGGTAGTCCTAGTCTTAAACCATAAAAACCTAGCAAAAGACTAGGTAGTCCAAGTCCAAGACTGCACAGTCCTAGCTCATGACTGGGTAGTCCTTATCTTAACACTAGATAGTACCAGCCTATGACAACGTAGTTCTAGCCTCAGACTAGGTAGTGTCATACTTTAAAAATACACAGCCCGATTCTAAACACTAGGTAGTCCTAGCCTTCTTCAGTTCTATCCTTGCTATAGCTTGACGATGAACCTCATCTGGACCATCAGCAATCCTCAAGGAACGACCTACAGCATAGAAGTGTGAGAAGGGGAAGTCTGAGCAAACACTAGCTCCACCATGCGCTTGCATGGCCCGATCTACTACCCTCAGAGCCATGTTGGGTGCCACCACTTTGATCATTGCAATTTCAGCTGCAGCATGCTATTAACATAAAAAAAAATATATTTTCATTAATTGTTGGGGTCCACTACTACCAGTATACAATTATGAATGTGTAGAGATAATGAAATTAAAGCATCGTTAGCTGATCAACTGAAGGAGTAATTCATTCAAACTGACACATAACCTAAAGCATGTAAAGAGATAATGGCCCATATTCTTGAAAGCTGCCTAGTTTAACCTGTGGCCCAACTCATGCCTATAAAGACTGTGAACTACACTTCAGACCAAGGCTGCAGAACCACTGTCAAAAGCATTAAAGCCTACCTAGCAAATTGATAGGCCTAAAGCTAGATAGGCCATGGTGAGTAAATTCATGGCTTCAAGATGGGCAACTGTTTTTTTTCAGTTGAAGCCCCAAACCTAGAACCCATTAACTTCATGTGTACCATTATTGGTGCATGACAATGAACCTGATTCGACCATACAATAATGTACAACTCAGGTATCAGAAACTCTTCTTCTCTATTAAAGAGATTTATGGGAATGGTAAGTGATAAAATGATAATTGAATATTGATATATCTATAGAGATCGTTACCTTATTTCCCACAGTATCCATCATATGAGCTGCTTTGAGAGTGAGAAGTCTAGCTTGTTCAATCTCTATCCTTGACTCAGCTATATCTTGTTGGATTACACCCTGTTCAGCCAGAGTTTTACCAAACGCTACCCGATTCAATACCTAGAAAAATGAACAGGTCGGTGCATAACAAAGATTTATAAAACAGTGCAAAATCTTATATGTGACTCGTCATACCGAAATGAGAGACAACTCGGAATTTTTCAAATCCAAGTTTTGTAGTGATTATTGTTCTCCGTTTCTTTACCTTTAATTTGATATATCACTCGACCCTTAAGAGTAAATAATAGTGGAGATATTAGCCTTAGAATGCAAGAAGAATTGGGCTTTTGAAAATAAAAATCAAGAGAAAAACGCCTTCGAAGTTTGACTTCCGTTTTGAATCCGCTCCATGAAAAAATATATTTTGCCACCGCCGAGCTAACCGAAATGTCCTAGCAACCGCTTGCCAAAGAAGGCGAAATGATTGACCAATGAGGAGGCTGCATTTGGAACAATAGCGAACTTGCAGGTCACGCGCGACTGCAAGACGAAACAAAGTTAATATTCTGGTTCGATATGTCAATCCACTGATCTTCTATACAGATCAGTGTAATAGCTCCATAGTTATACTGGGGTTTTATAATTATATTCGTGAAAGAAATAATTGTCATGATCTCCCTTTTTAATGAAATAAAAGGCAGGGAGAAAAGGTCGGACCTAAAACCAGTGAGGAGGGAGTATACCAATGATTTTCATTGTATCATCATCTTGTTTATTAAATAATAATAACAATTTCATATACCGCTCTATGCGGTTGTTTGAATGTCGATCGCGTTTACTCTCACATGTAATCTATCAAGCGAGTCATTATGACCTAAACTTTAACCGCATGTTCTAATAAAAAGAACTATCCGTTGTAAAATGGTAAGATAAGCCTTCAAAATATTTCAATTTGAACCTTATCTTTATACGAAAGGCTTGTGTGATCATGTTTTATGAATGCTTATGATAGATTGAGGCAGTGAGAACAAAAAACGTGAATAATTTGCTCAATATCGTCTATTATCGATCTTTTTTTTGGGGGGGGGAATTATTTACAGCATTGGAATGATTTAAAATTAGTATGAAAAAAAAAAGATATATTAATGAAAAAAAAGTTATAGTGATTATAAAACTGATTCCGGAAAAAAAAACCTGGCATAAACGTCTTAACTCTACAACAATAAGAGCGAGGAGGTACCCTGAGTAAAATCCCGCCACAATTATTTCCAACAAAGGATAGATTAGGGGAGTTAAGATTTTTTAAAAACTAACAAGTGCACACCTAGTTACCAAGAATGCATACAACATTCCACTCATTTGAATGCAGGATAAACCCCGGGCTTCCTATGTATAGTCAGGCACCTTGGACCACTCGGCCACGACACCTCCACGAATGCTGATTTTCGGATCGATATCAAGCACAAACAATATTTTGGTTGTGCCGTGGCCGAGTGGTCTAAAGGCGCCTGGCTATACATAAAAAGTCCGGGGTTCGATCCCCGGCCGCGGCACCTATGCCTGTGAGCAAGGCATTTAATGTGCAATGCTATTTTATCCTGCTTTCAAATAAATGGAAATTCTATAGGCATTATTGGTAGCTTGGTGTGCACTTGTTAAAAAAAAAATATATATTCTAACGCAGTAATACAGATAAAGAATCAGAAGATTGTTGCAAATGCCTTGTGCAACAATGATGTCTTTGTAAGATTGAATGATTAAAGAAAGAACAATAAAAGCTGTTCGATATTTTTTCGCATGTGTTCACTCTCAAACATATAAAGAGGATTTTAAAAAATAAGACGAAGAATGGAGGAAAAATACGGTGGGCGTGGGCAGGAAAGAGGAAGAAGAAAGAACGGCTGTTAAAAAAACATTGAAGATCGAATGGGGAGAAGAACGAATAATACAGAACAACAAAAGAAATAAGAGGAAAAAGGATGAGGAATAAGACGCTGGGGTGAGCAAGAGAGAGGAATAAGAAGGAAAAAAGGGGGAAGAAATGAGGTTAAAAAATATTGAGAGCAGATCGACGGGGGAGAAGAAAAAGAAATGGAGGGGGGAGAGGAATAAGATGGTGGGAATGGGCAGGGGAGAGGAAGAAGGAAAACATAATTATATAAAGAGGAACGAAAGAAAAAAAGAGGAATAAGGCGGTGGGTGAGGGAGGGAGAAAACAAAGAAGGAAAAAAGAAAGAAAACCGGCAAAAAGAGAGAAGATCGAAGGGTGAGAAGAACGAAAAACAGAATTATGTAAATAGAAACGAAAACAAGAAGAAAAGGGGAAAAATTGAAAAAAAAGTGGAGGGTGAAAAAAAGGCAAGAGAGAAAAAGGAAAGGAGGGGGAAAAATCGGCAGAAAAAAAAAAGATCGAAAGGGAAGAAAGAAAAACAGATTAAGAGGGACGAAAGAATTAAAGAAGAGAAAGGGGATGAGATAGAATAGGGGAGGGGGGTTAGAGAGAGGAGACCGAATGACCTGAATAAGAAGAGCGAACGAAAAGGGGGAGAGAGGAAGAAAGGAAGAAATAAAACACAAGAAAGACGAAAGAAGTAGGTAAGAGAATAAGAGAGAGGGAAAGAGAGAATAGATCTGGACACAGTCGAATGGAACAACATGACAATGACCTTTATGAAATGTTTATTTCAATATGTGTACTTTGAATGACTGATATTTTCAATCAATGTCTTTATCCAAAAAAATGCACTAAACCTTTTGCATGGTCGTTTTGGCAATTTTTCATTGGTCGACGTTAGCTGTCTCAGACTTTCTGTTTGTACAGTTATTTATTTCGCTTTCTCTATCGTTCATTCAAACATGATAAAAATTGAGGGCAACAATGTCTTGATTATAAATAATTGGAAATAATGAAGCCCACCAAGCTTTCTACATAAATTTTGTTTCTTTTGTTAAAGATACTGCAGATCAATTAACTCACATTCACGAACAAACAATACTTTTAAGGATTGTAAACCCTTTCTTTTGAAAATGTTCTCTCTTGAAAACATCCCGATCACTTGCAAATGATGGAGAGAATCTTCAACATGTCCATGTTATGTTTAATGAAATTAATCCTCGCAAACAAACCGTGTTCTGAATACTTTGCGTCTCTGCATGACTTTTATTTCGCGATTATAGCCAGGCTAATACTCTAAATCCGGTATCAATATATCGCTAATACCCCCGCCTAGTACTATTATCACAAAAAAAAACCCTTTAGAAGTTGTATCCCGTTTGTTAACTATTGTCAAGAAGCCCCCCTTTTGAATTTCAGAATACGTATTGAAGTCGATGCTTTTGATCTTTCTTTTGAAGCTGAATCATTGAACCGATCGATCGATCGAGCGAGCGGCCGCCAGCTGTACACGAGTTTAAATGAATAGCCAATCAACAATGGCATACGTTGCTAGGGGCGGAGCTTAGTATGAAGCGAAATTCGATCAAGTCGAACGTGGCAAGTATCAGAAATTTTCGAATTGACCGAAAAAAACACTCGCAGAAAAACTGTTTTTTTATCATATTCCCGTCATCAATTTCACTCATCTTTTTCACAGAGTAATTATGAAACATGGAAGAATCAGAAAATGAAAAAAAAAAAAATCTTCACAATTTTGACTTTTTTATTTGTGTGTCGAATTCCAAGGAATTTTGATTTGCGACTTGTCTCTCATTTCGGTATGATCGATCACATATGTTATCTCTTTCAATTCAAAATAAATAATTAGTTTTTTTTAGGACCCATTCTCAATATACATGTCCTTGCAATACTTATTTTAATGTAAATTCATGCATTTTTTTATATAAATATTAGATATAATTTCAAAGTTAATGTCTTAATTTTTTAGAAATGGTATTTAAAAATAAAATCATTCACTTTTGAAAATGAATTTGATTAGGTTTTTTTTTTTAATATGAAGAGCTCACTTGCAAAAGGGGTTAGGTCCATTTTTCATCAAATTTGATTTTTGTGTCTCAATGTATAGATTTTTAGTAGCTCTATAAGATGATACCAAAGAAAAGTTGAAATTCCTATTAAAAAGTGAACTAAAATGGCAAAGAAAAATCACTCTTTTTTCAAAAGGGGTTAGGTCCATTTCAGTTTAGTTGCAAAAGGGGTTAGGTCCATACAGATTTTTTTTGGAAAATAATATCTAATAAAATAAATATAATAAAAAATATGAAGACAGGTAAATTTCTTTTATACTCAATTTTATGTTCTCATGGTAGGGTATCATGAAAATTCAGTTTCGCATAAGAATATTGCAATAAGGGAGAATTTGAAAAATGATTTTCTTGGAGTGGACCTAACCCCTTTTGCAACTAAACTCTTCTCAAGAACTCATTGGTCAAAAGGGATTAGGTCCAATGTTCATAAATTTTATTGTTTTCTGTCTCTAAACCTCTAAATTTTTAGTCACTCTGATGATACCAAAGAAAATTTGAAATTCAAATGAAAACCTGAATGAAAGTGGCAAAGAAAAATCACGTTTTTAATCAAAAGAGATTGGATTCATTTCAGTTTAGTTCCAAAAGGGGTTAGGTCCACGATGATAATTTACAAAAAAATATATAGACAAAAAATGAAGACAGGTAGATTTCTTTTATACCCAATTATATGTTCACATGATAGGGTAGTACATCATGACAATTTAGTTTCTCATAAAAATATTGCAATAAGTGAGAATAAAAAACATGGTTTTTCTCGGAATAGTCCAAAGTGGACCTAACCCCTTTTGCAACTAAACTCTTCATATACAGATTTCATATATGCATAATGTACCATGTCATTTTCACTGTCTTTCTTCTTTCTCTTAATTCTCCACTGATATAATGAAAGGTAATGATTGAGAAATGTCAGGTAAGCATGCTGATTTTTAAGCCTCGTGGCTATCATATGTATGCAATATTTAAACAAATACCATTAAAGAACTGATTCTACTAATACTGAAGTACTGATACTAATAATAAATAATGCTAATAATTTTGATCTATTGTGCATATTATCATTATCATCTAAATTCTTTGTGCACATCAAAAGTAATTTGACATGGAACAGAAACATGGACTGCTATAAAAGGCATAGTTTCACAAGGCTAAATAGACTCAGTGGTAGAGTGTATACTTTATGAATTGGAGATTATGGGTTCAAACCCTGGCCGAGACACGCCAAAGCCTCTTTTAAGATGAGACCTGTTTTTCAGATAGGTACTCGACATAGATTGAAAAGTGTGATGATAGCTCAAAAGTTATGCAAGGCCAGCTGGTAGAGCTGTGTTATAACTGGAGTGGCTACACAGGATAAATCAAATGTTATTATTTATCATTCACTGTTCTGCTTTTTCAATCACTGAGATTTAAGAACACCACTTACCCTTTGAGTCATGAGTTCTAGTGATCTTTCCGCCATTCCAATTAATCTCATACAATGATGTATACGACCTGGTCCAAGACGACCCTTTCGACACAAAAACAAAATCAAAGAAACATGCATCAAGGACTAGGCATGGTGGCTCAGTGGTAGAGTGTTGCCTCATGAACAGGTCGTGGGTTTGATCCCTGGCCAGGACATCACAAAGATATTTAAAATGCGAAATTCTGCCATCTAGCCAGATACTCAGCATAAATGGAGAGGGGTAATACATGTTATGCAGGGTTTCTGGAGGACCAGCTAATAACTGAAATTGCTACCACGGGTAAATATGAGATACAATTGTTATCATTATTATCATTAAGTATTAAGCCTGAGTCATATCGATTATTTTGAAAACCGGTGTTCGACAGCTTTAATTCGATCGAACATCGATGAATCGAATTTTGAAGGCGCAGCGGGGAAAATGGAGTCAATATTTTTTTTGCTCCGGCCGTAGCGTCGATGCGCTATGCACGTATTGCATGCACTGACGGTATGCGCTGGCTGGGTGAGCGTTGCACAAGCAGATGACAGAGCAAAGTTCGTTTGTATTTTCCATGATCACAAAACACAAAAAAGCCGGGGACCAATGCAGAATTCTTCCAAAAATATCATCAACAATGATATTTGCAGATGACAATATATAAGTTTAAAATGAAACAATATCAAAGACATGAATCACGCAGAGTCGATCCGAACGATTTTCGGTCAACTAGCATTCGCGGTCCAGACTCGCACACACCAGCCCCGCCCGCAGCCCCGGCCAGCACCAGCAAAAAAGTGCAACCAGCGGGAGCACTGTAACTTGCCTGAGATTGTGTAAGTTAGATCCAAAATGAGCTCCAAATTGACGGGAATAAATACGTAATTTTCTCTGGATGGTCATTTGGATTGGTATTCAATGCTGATAGAACGATTGTGAGGAAAGATTGTGGAATATGAGTAATGACGATGTTCGAGAATTAATCCTGATATGATAATCCATATTTTTTAAATTTCAGACACAAGACAAGAGCATGCGATCGAAATAAATATGTCTCGGATCGAGCACTAAATTCATATAAATTATTATTGGATGTTAAATAATTACGATTTAATGAGATTTCATGGCCATATTAAAGATATTGACAATGTCAGCAAAGCATGTCATGTTCATATGGAAGTATTTATAGTATTATTCTGGCATTATTTTTTATTTATATTCTATCTCTGGCCTGGACGTCTCCGGAGCTAGCTAGCTCCGAGAAAAAGAAGCACAATGCGCATGCGCGTTCGTTGACGTAGGACATATTTTCCATTCATGAAAATCAGAGAAGTTGGGCACAAATTAGCTTCAAATTGATGGAAAAAAAATATCACGCAATTTACTCTGTTTTGTCATGTAAAATGTTATTATATCGAGATGTTACGATCTTGAAAAAGTTTTTGCATGTTGACAATGTTCGAGAATCAATCCTGACGTGATAATTATTTTTTTTAGACAAGTGCACTCGCTCAAGTCGATCGTCATGTGATGTCCATCATTGAAAATTGAAACGAAATACAAATGTTTCACATCAAGCTCTAAATTCATATTAATGATTATCATATGCAAATTATTGTCAAATATTACGATTAAATAATGTTCTATGGTCATGATACTAATATTGTTCATGATAGCAAGGTTTATTTTACGTTGATTGCGTCAATTTTCCGGCCATTTTCTGTTTTGATTAAAGCACAGTACAGCGCATGTGCTGCACGATCAATGATTTCCATTCATGAATTCATCGTGCATAAATTATCTCGGCACGAGCAGACGAGTAAGACTCGAACTATGATCGAAATAAACTTCAAATTAATGGTGAATAGGCATCATAATTACACAATCGGTTTCATTTTGGGGGGAATACAAATCAAGTAAGTAGTACTAGTAGTCAAGTTGGACATTTCTGTTTATTTTGATGATTGATTGTGTGAACCAAACGAATCGGCCGGCCGACGTATTTTTTTTTTTTTTTTCGATGCACCGATTTTGCAAAATCTGCACCGGCGCTCGATGACATCGATCGAACACCGATTTTAAAATCGATTCGACTCAGGCTTATTAAGTATACCTGAGAAAATCATTATTATGAAATTATACTTATCAATCTATTTAAATAAATATTTCTCATTATTGTTGCACCTATTATCTTTAAAAAAAAAAGTAGTTTTTTCTTTTGCCAAGAATATATCACTGTTGCATATAATATCCCTTTTAAAGTATTTTTTTGCATGGAGGATGTGTCCTAGCAGCAATACAGTAGATACAGCATTATCATTTTTTTTTTCTCATTCTTCATTTCAAACCAACTTGTTGATGTCTGGGCAAGCAGTTCCAAAGATACATAGTTGGGATATATGTGACACCTAATCAGTGTTCTTCTCACCTGCGCTATTTCAAATCCTCTCCCTGCTCCTAAGATCATGTTGCCTGCAGGAACGCGAACATTGTCAAAGTCTACTTCAGCATGACCTTCAGGCCTGTCGTAGAACCCAAACACTGACAAGGGCCGTACTTTCGTCACTCCAGGTGCATCCATAGGAACCAGTACCATGGACTGCTGTTCGTGACGGCTGGCCGACGTGTCAGACTTCCCCATGAAGATGCAGACCTTACAGCGAGGGTTCATGGCTCCAGATGTCCACCATTTGCGTCCGTTGAGGACCAGGTCATCCCCGTCAACATCGATTTGAGCCGATATGTTGGTAGCATCCGAAGAGGCAACCTGGATTAAAGATACAAGGGATGCATTAAATGAACATTTGTCATCTGAGAAATTGTCAGAACAATTAACTTTGCTTGCCTATAGCCTGTTATGTCTGTAAATGCAAGCCAAACATGCACCATCATGTGGACAACTACCAAGGGACCTACAGAAAGTGAAACAAGCACTGCTTGACAGGCCATCTGACAACTGTCCCACAGAAAATCTACCCTGGGAGCATCCACCTCACCTTCCCGAGCAATAACTTGTCCATCATCTCTACAAGAGTACCTCCACTTCAGACACTACCAACTCCTCTAGGAACTGATAGGATACCTCAGCAAAACCTGTCATCTCAACCTTTGGAGTCTACTTCTTCCCTTCATCGTCAACCACCTTCCCTTCCCTAACATACACCAGATTCCCCCTTCAGTCAAATACCCCTTACAATTTTATCTTATACCTGGAACTCAAATGCCCCAATTCCAACCTAGAGCTCCACCCACGAAGCCCAGCCCCCTGCACCTCAATCAATTCTACAGCTGCCTATTCACCCTTGCTACCGAATAACAGACAACAACCCACCACAGATCCAGATATCCAATAACACTCCATGATCGCATGCACCAGCTGTTCGCTCATCTTCACTGAGATGACCATTTCCTTTATAAGAAACTGGGTGCACAAACTATGGTGAACTCAATCATCATTCATTGACCTGTCAACATGGAATCCATCTTCGGTGTAATTGCTACCGGCTGGGTCATAAAGAAAAATCTTGTCCACATTACTTCCACCAGGATCACGGCCAAGAAGAGCATATAGGCCAATATCACCATGTGTGTTCCATCTCTCATTCAGTTGAACGATCATACAAAATGTGCAATCCGCATATCACAACAGTGTTGGGTTGTTGTCTGTCATTCACTAGCAAGGGTGAATAGGTGGCTGTAGAATTGATTGAGGTGCAGGGGGCTGGGCTTCGTGGGTAGAGCTCTTGGTTGGAATTGGGGCGTTTGAGTTCCAGGTGTAAGATAAGGTTGTAAGGGGTATTAGACTGGAGGGGGAATCTGGTGTATGTTAGGGAAGGGAAGGTGGTTGACGGTGGTTGATGGATGACGAAGAAGTAGGCTGTAAAGGATGAGATGACAGGTTCGAATGGGGTATCCTATCAATTCCTAGTGGGGGTGAAGAGGAGGTATTCTTGTAGAGATGGTGGATAAGTCTTCTTTATTTTTGTAGTCTTAATGATAACAAGTGGAATGCCTCTGGTGGTCTCACCTGCATCACGCAATTCAATATAGCAGCAGTGCTGACTTTGAAAACTACTATAACTCGCACAAGATGTTCAGTGATACTTGGTTACTCTTATTTCCACGTTTTATGAACTAGACCAATACACTTACAGCTAGATATGATGGTAATTCAACAAATACCCCAACGTGGCCAAAGTACATTGACCTTACATGACCTTTGACCTTGATCATGTGACCTGAAACTCGCACAGGATGTTCAGAGATACTTGATTACTCTTATGTCCAAGTTTCACGAGTGTGATCCATAAACTTTCAAAGTTATGATGGTAATTCAACAGATATACAGCCATTATGGCCAAAGTTCATTGACCTTTGACCTTGGTCATGTGACCTAAAATGCGCACAGGATGTTCAGTGATACTTGTTTACCCTTATGTCCAAGTTTTATGAACTAGACCAACATACTTTCAAAGTTATGATGGTAATTAAACAAATACCCCCAATTTGGCCAAAGTTCATTGACCCTAAATGACCTTTGACCTTGATCATGTGACCTGAAATTTGCACAGGATGTTCAGTAATACTTGATTACTATTATGTCCAAGTTTCATGAATCAGATCCATAAACAATGAAAGTTATGATGGTAATTCAACAGATACCCCCAATTCGGCCAAAGTTCATTGACCCTAAATGACCTTTGACCTTGGTCATGTGACGTGAAACTCATGCAGGATGTTCAGTGATAATTGATTAACCTTATGTCCAAGTTTCATGGACTAGGTCCATATATTTTCTAAGTTATGATGACATTTCAAAAACTTAACCTTAGGTTAAGATTTTGATGTGGATTCCCCCAACATGGTCTAAGTTCATTGACCCTAAATGACTTTTGACCTTGCTCATGTGACATGAAACTCAGGCAGGATGTTCAGTAATACTTGATTAACCTTATGGCCAAGTTTCGTGAACTAGGTCCATATACTTTCTAAGTTATGCTGTCATTTCAAAAACTTAACTTTAGGTTAAGATTTGGTGTTGACGCCGCCGCCGCCGCTGTCGGAAAAGCGGCGCCTATAGTCTCACTCTGCTATGCAGATGAGACAAAAATGATGAAGTCCATCTTTTATCAAATAACGTTGTATTCAATACATTATGTATTTCTGAAACTTGGTTTGATGGTTTTATAGATGATTCCAATATTGTTATTGATGATTAACGACAACTTGTCAGTGCTAACAACTTTCATGAAATGGTCTCCAGATTGACAGACAAATTCATGCTATGTGCTATACTAAATTTTAGCATTACATTTTGATATCAAAACTATTACCTACAAGGTGCAATAATATTCATTCTTCTCGTGCCAATAGGATGAATTCCTTGCCCCAAAACCAATGAATTGAGGTTATCACTTAGTCAAATTCACATACTTGTGGTAAGCTGTACAAGGGTATAAGAGGAGATTCTAAATCAGAAACAGGGTGGCCATAAGCACTGTGATGAAAGCTCAGTATTTGAGCCTGCTAGTTGAATTAAAATTACTTTGATAAAGAATAAGCAGCATTGATTGTGTGTGTTTATGAATATTATGTTTTCCCGCTTTAAGAGTTATAAAATTTGCATTTTAACCAGGCATAGTGCCTGTTGTAGATAGTTGATATCTGTATTCTATAGGTTCATCACTATTCCATGTAAATAATGTCCATTGCATTTTTAGTAGTACATGTACACTGTTATTCTCGCCAGTTGTATCATATTGGATACAATTGGACAGAATCTTGAAATCTTGCAAAAAAAAGCAAATATCCCTTTACGTAGACATAATAGAGAATAAACTCACATGTGGTTCTGTCATTCCGAAGCATGATCTTATCTCACCAGCAAGTAGAGGTTTCAACCATTGTTCCTTCTGTTCCTCTGTACCGTATCTAGCAAGGACCTCCATGTTACCAGTATCAGGTGCACCGCAATTAAAGATCTACAAACAAACACACCTTTGTATTACTCTCTGTATCCATTGCAAAGACATATGCGAACCCCAAGTTCCAAATTTACGCCAGTTGCCATGGTTGAGTCCACTGTTTTAAATTAATAAGTAAACTGTTCAAAACAGTAGTATCATGAATGACATAGCTTGGTTAACCATGGCAACTGGCTTCATTGTTTGGCACAGTGGCAAAAGCGTGCATCAGACTTGGACATTTTTAATATACGCAGTAAATAAGCGTAATTTATACAGGAAATCTGCATAAACCATGATTTCAACTGATGCTTTTCAAAACCACCTTTGTGAATGAGAGCCAATATTGTCTGTCAAATTTCCAAAAATGGTAATCATATGAACAGATGTACTTTTGAATCCCTATAGGTGGGGGCTTCCTGGTGTGACTAGTCTCTGTTTACGAGATGTAAGCTCTCAAATTATAATAGCTAATGCAATGAAATGAAGATTGGACATACAAAAAGCTCAAGACTATTTTATGGAATTGCCCTAAATAAAGTTTGATTTTATTTAGGCATAGTTATCAAAGGCAGTTTCTAATCTTCAATATGATATACCACATGTAAAACTGATATTAATTTGTGAAACCTGATCAAATGTGAATTAACTTTGGTGAAAGGTTCACCTACTAAAGAAGAAAAATAATTTGTAGGTACGAACACTTCATATGCAAGATCAGTGGAAACTGAAAATGGAAACTCTCAGAAGTCTGAAAATTTTATTAAAAAGTAATTGTATCTCTTTGATGGTGGAGGATTATAACATCATATTTTAACAGCAAGTAAATGAAAAGGTACTCTTTTAGTAAAGTTGTTTTTCTTAGTTTTGATCTTTAAAGGTTTTTATTTCAAAGTGAGCTTATTACAAAGCATTCCACACAAGTCTCAATATGATTAATTTGTAAGTATACAATGTGTTTTTATAATTGGTAGCTAACCTATCTTACCTCTGGTGCATACAGACTCCTTCCCATGATCTCACATAGATGAGCATACTCTAGACTTGTTAAACCGGCTCCATACTTCACTTCTGGGTCAGACTCGATCGGAAGAAACAGGTTCCATAAGCCTTCTGATTTAGCTTTGCTCTATGGAGGAGTAAAGGCACGACAAGGGATTGATGTCGCATAAAGAATGTCTAAACATTTTTCATGCCTGAAATTTTGATATCACGTGAACGCAGTAGTACATTGAACAGTTTCACGAGGAATGAGTGTCTTATAAAGAATTTCTAAACATTCTGCATGCCTGTAATCTTGATAATTTGTTTGCCAGCAAAAGAATAATAATAGGAGGACCATTCACGGTAATTTTCATAATTTCAGAGGAATTCTAAACTCTGGGGTGTATGGATTCTTACTTTTCCCACAGACTCCCCCCGCTTCCTTTCGTCATCTCTGAACTTGACATTTTTTCTTGATTTGTAATTATCATTTTCAATAGCTTTCATGTATTTACCTTCAGTTGTTCCATAAGAGGATGTGACTCCCAGTGATTAGCATGTAGGTAGTATTCTTCCATTTCTTTCTCTGCAGGATAGATATGTTCATCCATGAAGGTCAGCAGCTTACTATGAAGTTCCTGTACTCTCTCTGGCAATGCCGAAGGTGAGTAGGCAAATCCACCTGAGAAATTTTACATTCATAATACATTATCATTGTTAATATTTCTTATACTGCACTTGTCCCAATAAGCACTTAAAATCAAGCTGTCTAATAATAATAATAATAATAATATACAGTTCTTGTATAGCGCATATCACATTACGAATAATGTCTCTATGCGCTTCCCAAAGGACTTGGATATTATTACCCCAGCTGTAGCTTGGCACCCGTAATTACTCAGATTACAGCGCACACGCATTTCAATTATGAAATCTTAAAACAAAGACTAAGATGGGTATTCGATATTTACTAATGAAGAACTGTCTAATTCTGAGTGGGAAATCATTCCAGTAAGTTGAGGCTGACAAAGTAAACATT
This sequence comes from Lytechinus pictus, assembly GCF_037042905.1. NCBI lineage: Eukaryota > Metazoa > Echinodermata > Echinoidea > Temnopleuroida > Toxopneustidae > Lytechinus > Lytechinus pictus. The sequence goes on from NC_087246.1 coordinate 18,399,407, forward strand.
CAATCACCGGGTAATGACCGTGTGACTGAATACATGAGACAGCTGAATACATGTTCTGATGGATGTACATTACTTCAGAAAATTACCTAAGTAGCACTAGTCTGTTAAAAAGAACATTGAAAGTGTTTGTGGTCACCAACATGTATATGTTGCAATTCCAAACTTGTGAACACTGAACCCATAGGATTTACATAGGAACCACCCAGTTCCTAAAGTAAATAATGCTGAGTGCAGATTTCAGGCCTACATTACACAACCATAATATACAGGACTATTCAGCTCATATTTTCAAGTTACAAAAATAAATTACAGAAATGATGTCCAGGCGGTTCTGTCTCACTTATTATAAAAGGACTCTTAATAATTTTCACTCCTGTCTCACACCTATATCACAGGCTATCCTAAAATGCATTACACACGACCCCCAGCAATCTCATGCCAAACAGACACATTTCACTCTCCTATGTAAAAACATTCTTGGTCAATGAACTTGGTATTTCTTGGTGATAACAGTCAAACTTGCTAAAACAACTACTTGTAAAAAAAGGACCATTGGTCTAGTTTGGTTTCTGTTGAATTGTATTACCCATTGAAACAAGGATTATAAGAAGTTTTCCATAAACATCACCTGCTCAAAAACACTGCTTTTCTCATCTCCCTTTGTAGATTTTATATACAGGTTTCAATGTACACATCAATGAATTCATACCTGATTGTCCCGTTGACTGTGAGTAGTGTCTACGAGGTACGCCTTGATGAGCTGCAGCCATGGTAGAAAACCTTCTTGAGGATATGCTTCCACTTCCTTTCATACCCTGAGGTTGACTAGCCAGTGACCAACCCAAATCAGCTATATGAACAGCTAGTTCTCCCATGGATTCAGATTTGCTGGATGTGGACTGACCTATAGAGAAAGAAAGATTTCTTGTCAGAAGTCGGTTTTCATCAGCATGCAAATGATGCCAAGATCAGTAAGCCTAACATTTGTATCTAAACACATGCTCATGCTTCAAAGCATTGTTTATATCATTTAATTTAGTTAATTTTTTGTATTAGTGGTGTTGGATCTTATTAAATGTTTAAACTATCTCACAAATGTTATGACCACCATTGGTGATTTGAGAGTGAGGCTTGAAGACCCTTGTGTATTGTCAGCACACTTTTGGAGCCTAATGTAGTAGTAGTGATATTTGTAGAAAATCCATTCATGTTTTTAATCGTCTTAACAGACGGTGTACATGTATTTACTTCACCCATGCAGCACTTGACCTACCCCATCTAATAACCATTACGAGACTAATTGATTATAGTACCACACTCATTTTTCCATAGACCCAAGCCCAGATATATGAAATCTATTCAATGCATTCATAATCCTTACTAGCCACTCACCTAGAACCTAAGCAAAAAAGGCAGGGGGGGAGAATTTGGTTCCATGCCATTTGCTCCGGCGACAATTGCTCTGTTGCAAATTCCACACAATAATGGAAAGACCAACTTTGACCCTGGTTTAACACTATACCTTATCCTAAAACCCGATTGCAACCCTAACCCTAATCTTGTATCTTAGACGAAATAAAGTCCGGAGCATTTGTCGCTGGAGCAAATGTCCCGTCACCAATAATTCTGCCCCTATATTTCCTGCCGAATTATTGTTAGTTTTGGATGGCTGGTCACAAATAGCACTAATATATCAATTTAAAGCTTACTGTTTGCTTTTCAAACCGAAATGTTATTATATAAAGAGTTTAGCTGTTCGGTCACCTAATGCTCTAGATACTGACCTTGAAAGGAGCGTTTGTAGACTCCCTGAAGAATAGCTGCGATCCGGAAGTAACTGAAAGCCATGTAAAACTGAAGATTGTCTATTGGTTTGAGACCCCTCTTCTCGTAATACAAAGCTGAAAGGTCATCTAAAGAAGGTATACCTAATGCATCAAGATCCAATCCTTTGAAACCTGGAAATAAAATAATAAATGGTTGAGAAAAGGGAATGACAGTTTCTCAGCAAAAGGATTCAGAAACATGAAAAAAATTGATACTTAATTGTTCGAAATGAGATCTAAAAATATAAATATTCCAAAAATTAATTTTGCCCAATTGATCATGGGCCCAGAAGCCACTGTGCAATGCCAGATTGAGGTAGCTCTAACCCTTGAATTGTTGAATGCCAAACAGGGTAGCATTCCCCAATTGGCCATTCATCGATATTCAGGCATATGAAGAAAGCTGTGGGGGGAATTATTTACAGGCGAGTGATATGGAATCTAACCACAAGTATGCAGTTCTACAAAATGTCTGAAAAGAAAAACTACTTGCCTTTCAGCAACATGGAATCTGGCATGAAGTATGGTAAACAGCTATAGGCAAGGTCTGCAAAAGGATCACCGAGAGTTGAGAGTTCCCAATCCAAGATGGCTAAGACTTCCGGCTTGTCTGGATGAAATATCAAATTATCTAACCTGGTGATAAAAAACATAACAATATACAACTTGTATGTAACCGAAGGATTAATTCATACCGAGGATAAAATTTCACCCATCCAAACTTATATGTGCTAGTTGACACCCAATATGTCTGGGTTGTGGTAATGGTAAAAGACTAATTTTTATACTGAATCTAACAAAATGACAAAGCAATTATTTGCAAGTGGAAGTGATGTGGTGTAGCAGTTCTGACTCTTACATTGTAATAAGTTTTTTTAAATAAATTATGCTTCTATAGCAGATCAAGGGGGCGTTTCATGAAAGTTGTCAGCACTGACTAAATTGTCAGTGCTGACTATTTCAGTGAAATCCTTGGTTTTGATTGGCTAAGCTCTGGCCTCTGACTGTTACTATGGTAACTGTCAGAGAAAGATATCTTGTCAGTGCTGACAACTTTCATGAAACAGTCCCCTGTTGTCATAATACCGACCCTTACCTGAAATCCCCATGAACGACCGTTGTTTCATCTGTCTTTGGAGCATGTTCTGGGAGCCATTCCATGAGTTTATTCATAGATTCGATCTCATGTGTTTTACTGGCAATGTACTGCTTAGACCATGTCTTCACCTGTCTGGCAATGTATTGACCTGGTACCAAAGAAAATTTACAACATAATTATCCATTGTCAACATTGTATATTAAGGTACTTCAACAAAGAGAGTGCAGTGTGTTCGTTCTGATGGGTTGATGCAAGTCTTGAATTATCTAAGGGTATATTTCATTGTCAGTCAGTCAATATTTTTATTATGATCCAGATCAGACATCTTTTACTGGTTTAAGAATGGGAATCTATTTTGTCATGTTGAGCAAACTGGGCCTCTGAACTTAACCATTGTGACATAAATGAAATGTTGCGTCCCTGGCCGTAGGACGCAGTATCCAGCTAGCGTTGTCTCATCTTGATTACTATTATGACGTATATTGTTGCTGCACGGTTCAATAGGTCGCGTATAAGGACGTGTAGAATACCGGGATGTTAGCTCTGCCTTATTGCCCGCTACATTTCCATGCATTTTCTCATTGACTTTCCTGAGCGGGCAATAAATTGGATAAGCAATAGGAAACGTATTGACCAACCATTTGATCCAAGTCATAAGCAGGCAATAATGTATTAAACTTGCCTTGCTCAGATGTCTGATACTGTTAATAATAAACCATATTGAACCTCCAATATTCAATCTATTCCTAAATTTGTAAGCAATGTTTGTAACTGATTAATGAGCCCTCCCCCAAATAAAGAGCGCATGGTACAATACCAAACAGTACAATCTCTTTGACACTCACCATGTTTTCCATAGTTCTGGAGTCCCACCTCTGTCACATCAACATCATGTATCTTACATAGTACATCTACCATGGCTTTATAGATGTCTTGTCTTTCAGTTGCCTCCATGTCTGGTAGGGTAGGGTCTTCAAACACTCTCCCGGCTACGTATTCCATCACATAGAAGGGAGTACCAATGACGCTGTAAGGAATCACAAAGATGCCATAAGCAACAAATCAAACTCAGAATAGAGTAGCAATGTGAGTTTCTAACTGGCAATTTTTTATTTGGGTTTATCTTTAGAAAATTATTTTATAAAATGGAACATGCTGTATTTCTACTTCATTGTTTTGTTCACCTTAAACAGTTACTGAAAATGATCTGAAAGAAGAGATGAAAAATTTGATGCATCAGAGTAATATTTATTATGTACATCACATTGTTTATGATGAATACTTTCCAAATACTGCAGTATTATCCAACATTAACAACTGATTAGCATTGCGTATTGGTGAGAAATAATTAGTGCTGCAAGTCAGGCGGCATGTTCGGGTTCTGTTCGGTTCGGCAGGGTACGGCAAATTTTTTCCGAACTCTGGTTCGGTTCGGGGTTTGGCAATAAATGCGCAATTAAATTATCAACATATAAAACTAAGGATTGCCAACCCTCGAACAAATTATCTTTGGTAAGTTCTGTCGTATATTTATATTGAATTTTGTTTCTAAAAAGAATGGTTATAAAAAGTGCTGCATAACTTTCTTTTATTTCAATCTTGAAACCAAAAATAAGAGTCATTTCTACTTTCATTTTTAAATTGATTAAAAAAAACAAAGAAAATAATATTGATAACGAGAGAATGAGGACAGAAACAGAATTAAAAAGAACAGAATATTTTTTGTTCATTGATTATTCCATGTAGATATGATCATGATCGATTACAATGCCATTGCAAACGCAGCTTCTCCGATTGGAAAGTGTTGATCGGGAATGTCGGAACAGTAGACAAACAACCTCCACTCAACTGTTATTATACTGGTAAAATTCACATTCCAAAGAATATGAAATCTTTTATAAATTCCCTATTTTCTGAAAAGTGGTTAAATCTGGTCAATCAATTACTTTAAACAGATAAAATATCAGTCCATTCTTGGTCCCGAAAGATCGACACTCGAGTGACTTCAAACATATTTCCAACACGAAAATGAGTACATGGGACTGTACTGTGTATTTTAGTGTTATGAAATCACTCGGCGTTGATCGTCAGAACCAAGACGGAACTGAAAATTTATCATTTCATTTTCAGTAAATGACCAGATTAAACCACTTTTTAGAAAATATTGACAATGGAAAAACATTTCAAATTCGGAATATGAATTTTACCAGCGTAATAGCAACTGAGAGCAGGTTGTTTGGACTTCCTGTTTCAACTTTCCTTATCAACCATTTCCGGTACACGATCAGGGAACATGCGTTGACTTGCTTTGAAATTTTATCTTTTCTGTTTTTTCTAACCTCATTCCTTCATCTCTTATTTATCTTTAATATTGATATTTATATTTCAGAAGGTGAAATATACATACTTTACCATTACTTTGTCAGTCAAAAGGAATGAATTTTTGTCATTTTTTTTCTATTATTAAATACAAAACAATTACATGGACGCCCGATCACAATCATGATCGATTACACTTATACGTAATTCAACTACACTTTTTAACCGTGTTTAGCTTAAAATGTCCCTACATTTTATGAGAAAAATAAATAAATTCATGGTAATAAAAAAATTGAGACTTATAAAAATTCAATCAAAGACGAGACCGAACCTGTCATACTTTGTCATTTACGAGGAATGAATTTATGTCGTCCTTTTTCTTAATTAAATAGAAAACGATTAGGTCCGATTACGATCACGATCGATTACGGCAACATGTAATTCAACCACACTTTTATACCGAGTTTAGCTTCAAATGTCCCCTCATTTAATGAAGAAAAAATATATTCATGTTAATAAAATATTCTTAAGTTGATAACAATTCAATCAAAGACAAGATGTGAGCTTAAATGGTGGATTGAAAAAATATATTGTGTGGAATTCTTATTGTGCACAATCACTAACCAATATATATTTTTTTTAAATATTTTTTAATATTTAAATATATGTAGTCCCCGCTTTTATTCATATCACGTAGTGAATAAATGTGCCGAATTTTTTTTTTTTACCGAACCACCGAACCAGGCCTTTGTGTTCGGTTCGGTTCGGTCCGGTTCGGAAGTGCCAAGTTCGGCGAACTTCCGTTCGGTTCGGCAGTTCGGCTACAGCACTAGAAATAATGGCCCGAATTCAGAGATGGTTTTAAAAATATGGCCTTGAGCGCCTTATAAAAATTCTGTGTCATGTGTATTAGCACAAATCTGGCTCAATGTCTATCATAATGGCTTTTCCACATTACACATTGGTGTATGCCATGCTAAAATAGAAGGATTAGAAGTTAAAAGGTGCAATGTGGGAGTCCTGCTAAATGACTTGACTGACTTTTGTTAAGATGTCTTAGAGTGTAGTAGTTTCACGGTACACCATGGATTCCTTCGTGGACATAGGTTGGTCCTAAAGAGGACCACCCAAACTCGACATTCCGACAAGTGTGTTCTTGTCATCTTCACGTCGAGTTTGGGTGGTCCCCCACCTAGTGCTATCATTTAAAGCAAAGAGAACTGATATCTGACATGAAATAACGACAAAGAAGTATTTTGAATTGTGGATGGACAGACAATGATTGACATACGCGGGCACCATGCCACAGTATAAGCTCATCTAAACACTTCAACCCAGATTAGTAAAACATGATGAGAAAATGGACTATGGCTCCACTTTCCATATAGACATGGTAATATACAGTGGTGCTAAAAAGGTAGTGAACCCCACCAGAAAATGCACTCCTTCATGCTGAGTGTTGAATGTAGAAAACAACATTACAATGTTCGGTGAGCTCGGAGAAATAAACTTTATTGAATGTAGTCTTTTATAAGCTGAATTCACAATCAAATACCTAAAACATGGCAGAACTTGAACACTTGAAATATGTTCATTTTCTGGGGAGGTTCACTAACTTTTTAGCGAGACTGTACTTATTGTGTATGTTCTTACCTATCATCTTGACAGAGTCCTAGAAGTGGGGGTACAGGAACTCCTGCCCCTCCTAATGCTTTCATCACCTCATACTCCCTCTCCACCATGTGAGCCATTGGTAGCAGCTTCCCTGGAGGTTTCTTCCGGAGCACAAGATCTCTCTCACCAAACTTCACAAAGTAAGTTGGATTCGACTGTCCATGTTTGAATTCTCGTATCGAGATGCTATCTTGTGATGATCCTACTCCTAGTGATGTGAGATAGTTTTTGAGATTATCTTCGTTGAGTTCCATTCCTTTGCGGACTGATTTCGTACCAGGTCGATAACCCTGGACGGGTAGCTGTAGATGTTGTTGGAGATCCTCTAGGGCTTGCTTAGTGTTATGCACCTGGGAATACATCAACAAATTATATCATTCATTTAATTTTATTAGGTGTTTTCTAATGGATACTCTGTATGTAGATGTCCAGTAAACTGCAAAAACATAATTGTGTTTGCCCAGCATTGTGGGCACCTCACACAGCAACTACTTCATATATTTCAAAACTTTAAAACCATAATTGAACTAGAAAACCAATGTCACCAAGACATTAATAGAATTTTCATATATCCACTTGTTTCAGTGGAAAATACCTAAGTACCTAACCTGCTAATGACTTAACTTTGTTATTCTAAAAACTTTCAACAGTAGAAAATGAGTTAATGAGACAGACATACTTACCTCAATTGCAGGGATTCCCAAATCTTTAGCTCCTTTGATATTGTCTTTGAGATCATCTAAGAAAATTACTTCTTCTGGTGTTAATCTTAGGTTCTCCAAGCACTTTGTGTAGATCTCGGGATCAGGCTTGGCATAGCCTTCACAACAAGACTCTATTATCTAGAGATGAAATGAGATCAACTAAGCATAATATACATGTACAAACTATAATTTCTAAAAGGGCGATATATGATTCATTGCATCTCAAGGTATAAATGAAATTAACAATGCTACATAAAACCAGTAATCAAAACTTGAAACGCCTTTATGATAAAAAATCTGTGAGCCTTTGTTTTGAATCCTGAAAGGTGATCATCTGCAGACATAATTTGTAAAACTGTTCTGAACAATCATTCCATCTGGCAAATCTTTTTGCAATGGCGGAAGAGGTTTACGGTACACCATGTGTAAAGTCTTGGAAGGACTGAGATAAGACAAGTGGATAGAAATGGAG